>NC_041726.1:11346981-12012579 GCF_900700375.1 Denticeps clupeoides
CATCTGGAAACACAAATTCAATGAATAAAGAGGTATCTTTCAAAAAAATACATTTATCATTCTTTCAGTTATTATTCAGTTAACGTATTTTTGTAAAGAAAACTTTTATCATTTTGTCATGATTGCAATACTAATGACAATGTCATGGTAAATATTACCAGCAGGGAATATGAATGTGATTTTTTGATAAGTGATGATTTGTCTATAGAACCTTCAAAACCAAGCAAATATTTAAGACATTATGATGAAATACAGTACAAGCAAATAGTGCCTTATCACACATTTTTAGCAGCTTACAGGTACGGCCATAACGGCTGAGGCTGGGCCCATCGCCACTGGCGTAGATTGGGGTCACAGTGATTTTGTACTCTGTGTCAGAAAGCAGGGGCTGCAGCACTGTACTCTTCTGCTGCCCAGAGACCATGGCCTAGGAATAAGACATCACAGATTCAATAATCCGTATATGCAAAACTCAGAGCATCAAAATTAAATGTATGCAAAATATTTTTGAAAAGGAAATTGACAGTTAAAAACTTTTTGTAGTAACAGGTACTTGAGGTCAGTCTCAGGTCACATGATGACATTAAAATTATTATAACATCAGCTGTCCTTCACTGGTGTCATTCCATGCTCTCAGTGACATTATTTCAAATTAAAAATGAAATATTTTACAATATTTATTTAAATATCTGGTGACCAGTGCAGGTGAATAACAATAGGCACTACTGCTACCACTGAAATAAAGGCCAAAAGAATAGGTCATATGAAAGCATGCAAACTGAGCCAGTCAACTGCTCAGTGTAATAGGGGAATGCTTTCCTGGGCCAAATATGTCAAGTTTATTAGAAATGCAATTTCTTTTTCTGACACAAGTAGGTCAATAAATACATCAAAATAATGAAACGATTCCTGTCTCTGACCCATGCCTTCTTTTTTTGGGTTAGGTGGGAGCTGAAGCTTTGGGAGCTTTTTTCTTGCACCACCCAGTGTGAATAATTAGGGTTTAAAATAGTGGCCTCTGCAAATGGTTGCATCATTCCCTGCACAACGAAAGTCTTTGAAAGCCATGACAGGTAACAGGATTTGGAACGTTCTGCCTTTGTGTGTCAATCTCATTCCGTGTTCTTATGTAAGCTTTCATATAGCAAGCACTGTGCCTTTTGTGATTTAAAAAATGCATTTAATTAATTTTCTAAAAGAATTAAAAGAACATGGGTTTAGGGAAGAGCAATTCACGTGACTTCACAGCTTATAAACTAATTTGGTGCATAATATAAATACAGCAGAAGTCAGCTATATGGTAAATCAAGAAAAACACTTATAAGGGGGACAATAACAAAGAAAGAAAATAAATATATTTAACTTTTCTTGACTGAACTGCACAGCATACATATAATAAGCTATGTGTGCTTTCAAAACATGATGTAGTACCAATGTGGAATGACACTCCTCTCCACACTCCAGACACGAGTGAACTGCATTCATTCCTGTTTGCATTCCAGTCATGTGCGGTCTAGCCTCATCGTCCAAATGTTGCACCGCCATGACTACCATGAAGCATGCAGCAAAATGTGTGACTCTCCACATTGAGAAGAGCTTCAAGGTTTTAAATGTGAGGTGTTTCTTTCCTCCTCTAAAAGCACTGGGGATAGGGTGGCCTAGTGGTTAAGGAAGCGGCCCCGATTCAGAAGGTTGTCGGTTCGAATCCCAATCCGCCAAGGCGCCACTGAGGTGCCACTGAGCAAAGCACCATCCCCACACACTGCTCCCCGCCTGTCATGGCTGCCCACTGCTCACTAAGTGTGATGGGTTAAAAGCAGAGGACACACAATCACTTTACTTTCACCTTTCACTAATGTTTCTCTAATGTCTTCAAGAACAAGATCACACAAATCACACAGAACAAAAAGAGGATGTCAGACATGAGTTAAATGACATGACCGTAAAATTAAAATCTGACTCAACATAGTTGAATTGAGAGACTTTGAAACATGGAACATGGATTACAAACTGTAGTTCTTGCTTTTTAATAAAATTTCCACATTTGCAAAATACTGCACTAGTATAGTCTGTCGTCACAGTAGCAAATCTGTGACAGCAGAACTCATCTACAAATTAAGGAGATCACAAAAGGGAACACATCCTGTTTCATCCTACGGATAAATAATAAAGTAGTAAATTGATTATTTTTTAAAAAGGAACTGTCCATCAACTGTAGTGCTGAAATATATCAATAAGTACAAACACAAGCACTGGATCTCAATAATTCTGATGCCAAAAAACAAATGGACTACAAAATGTTTAAGGATAAGGGACATGAATAAAAAAAACTTCATTTCCAACATTTAATTATATGTACAGTCATGGCCAAACCGTTTGAGAATTATACAAATACCGTTTTTTTTGTGCACAGTTTGCTGCTTCAGTGATTTTAGATCTTTTTGTCAGTTGTTTCTGTGGTGTATTGAAGTATAATTACAAGCATTTTATAAGTTTCAAAGGCTTTTGACAATTGCAACAAGTCTATGCAAAGAGTGTGTTGATTGACCACAAGTTCTCAATTGGATTAAGGTTCAGGGAGTTTCCTGGCATATGTTGCATAGATACATATGTTTTGTTCCCCAAGCCACTTAGTTATCACTTTTTAGATGTATGGCATTGTTCTTCACCAAACTGTTCTCCAATGGTTGGGAAACAATCTATCAGGATGCATTACTGTTTTTCTTATCCAGACAGTCCAATCCCTGTACTTTTAGCAGAATATCAGTCTGTCCTTGGTGTTTTTCTTTGAGAGAAGTGCCTTCGTTGCTGCCTAAAAGTCTTGGCCTCACTGTGCATGCAGATGCACTCACACCTGTCTGCTGTCATTCCTGAGCAAGCTCTGCACTGGTGGCATCCCAATCCCACAGCCGAATCGTATTTTGGAGATGGTCCTGGTGCTTGCTGGACTTACTTGAAGCCTTCTTTACAACACATGAACTTCTCAACTTGACGCTTTTGATGGTCTGATAAATGGTTGATTTAGGTGAAATCTTAGTAGCAGCAATATTCTTGCCTCTGAAGCAATGCAATGGTGACTGCACATGTTTCCTTGCAGGTAACCATGGTTAACAGAAGAAGGCCAATGATTTCAAGCATCTTGCCATAATAAAAACAGAAGCAGCAAACTTAATGAAAACCAGTATTTGTGTCATTCTCCAAACTTTTGGCCATGACTGTAGATTTTATGCAGATGTATGTCAATGTTTCATGGAGGAAAGACAATGAAAGTGAGGATGACCACACTTACCACTTCCTCAGCCCGGTCTCCCTGTGTTGTAATGTAAGACACCCGATACTGACGAACTTTGGGGTCTTGCAGCTCCCAAGAGACCTTCATACTAAAAGTGGTCTGGTCACTGAGTTGCATGTTCCTCACAGCCACACGAATCACTGAACAAATATGACAACATACACTTTAAAACAGTAATGTGCAATTTCATTGAATCGTCCATTTTATGAAAATAATCATGACATTCAGTCAATTTGGCAGGAATTTCAGTCCCCAGCAAAAGTCAGTTGGGTCACCATAAATGTTGAATTCAGGCAAATAAAAATGTAATGTTAACTATGA
Source organism: Denticeps clupeoides (assembly GCF_900700375.1). Classification (NCBI taxonomy): domain Eukaryota; kingdom Metazoa; phylum Chordata; class Actinopteri; order Clupeiformes; family Denticipitidae; genus Denticeps; species Denticeps clupeoides. The sequence continues at coordinate 11,350,595 of NC_041726.1, forward strand.
GGAGGGTGTGTGCAGCGATTGTACTGTTCCTAAATTTGGCATCTAAAAAAAAGGTACATTTACCTGTTAAATTCACATAGTGCCATAGAGAGTGTGATACAGACACTCTGTACCTGCTGTAATTACAAAGAATCTCAAAGGACCTTAAATTATTAAAATAAAACCATGCTAGTATTATTATCCTATAATCTGAAAATGAACACTGTCAAGGTGTTACAGTAGTGATGCTGAGACGTGCCACAACTACATTACAATTAGTGTGTAGACAGTAAATTATTCAACTATAAATTATGAAGACACTAGATTCACCAAACCAACCATAAACCAAGTGTTACTCCATCTCTACACCGAACCCTTCCAATCAAATTTTCTTATGAATACAACTTGTGAAGCAGATGATGTACTCTTACCTGGAGTGGTTGTTTTTGTGGTAGTGACAGTTGTTGTTCTTGCAACTATGATAAATACAGAGAATATGCACCTATGGTTCCCATTAAGGACTCATCAACTTTCATGCATTAGTTTACTCTGCATTGATTCCTTTACCAGTTGTTTCCAATGTGACCAAAGATTTGCTCTCTGCCTGATCCCTGTAGATGGCCGATAAGGACACTTCATACTCTGTAAGAGGTTCCAGGCCAGTCAACACATAAGTGCTGACTTTTCCTTCCACCATGACCTAAACAAGCCAAAAAGAGATGAGAAGTGATCGAATATAAATTTAAATAAACATTTATTAAAAACAGAACACCTCACACAACTGTGCATGGTAAACAGGCAGATATGTTGGAGGATACCTCTTCAACCTCTCCTGCTCCACTGGTAGGAGTCCATGTTATCTTGTACAGAACTACATCAGGGGCAGCATGCTGCCAGCTAGCCCGGAAGCTGTCTGTGGTGACATCTCTGGTTCTTAGGTTCTTTGGCTCAGGAACAGTCTCTGCAACAGGTACAATCAGGGGTTTTTGCAACCTCTATTAAAAATTTCAAATAAATTAAAAAAAAAAATCAAATAAAGCTTTTAAGTACAGCAAATACTCTTGACAAAACTGCACTCTTACTGGTACTGAAGCTGTCTGTGAGTGGCTGGGATTGGCCCTCATCAAAGATAGCAAATATGGCCACTGTGTACTCGGTCAGGGATGTAAGGTTCCGAAGATGCATAGTAGTGATGCGGCCAACATCCATCTAGCTCAATGAAAAGTATATGAAAAAACATAAAGTTATGTCCCTGTAAATGCTATTGGAGCCTTTTAACCATATACACATATACATAAGTAATTTCATCAAAATATTTTTATTGGGACATATTTTTAGACTAGGAAGGAAATGTTGAATTCCCAAAAGGGAGGTAAAAACTTTATATAACCTTATATAACCTAACCAAACATAACAAGGGAAAAAATCTAATAAACACCCATGCCAGTCATTTATGGATACAAAACTATCAAGCAATTAGAGTCTGTGCAAACATGGAGTGGAATTCTCAAGGATTTTAGATTCACATCAACAGTTGTGGCCAAAGGTTTTGAGAATGACACAAATACTGGTTTTCACAAAGATTGCTGCTTCAGTGTAGATTTTTTCTATATTTTTGTAAATTACATCAAGTTTATGCAAAGAGTCAATATTTGCAGTGTTGGCCCTTTTTGTTCAAGACGCAATTCGCCCTGGCATGCTGTCATTCAACATCTCCGTCAAAGCCTGACTGATGGCGACCCATTCCTTCATAATCAGTGCTTGGAGTTTGTCAGAATTTGTGGGCTTTTGTTTGTCCACCCGCCTCTTGAGGATTGACCACAAATTCTCAGTTGGATTAAGTTCCAGGGAGTTTCCTGGCCATGGACCCAAGCCATGCTGGAAAAGGCATTGTTCTTCACCAAAGTCTTCTGGAGGATGTTTGGGTACTACTCTTTATTCATGGCTGTGTTCTTAGGTGGTCTGTTATTCTAACTCAATTAGCACAACAGAATGTTCTCCAGCCTTGTGCTCATCAACACTTGTGTTAACGAGAGGTTCACTGAAATTATCTCAGCAGGTCCTTTAATGGAAGGTCTGAAAATGCAGTGGAAATGTTTTTGGGGGGATTTTAATTTTTCATCTGATCACTTTTCATAACATTCTGGAGTATGTGCAAATTGATATAATAAAAATTAAAGCAGCAAACTTTGGGAAAACCAGTATTTGTCATTCTCAAAACTTTTGGACACGACTGTAAGTCCTGTACTATATACACAACTAATGCACAACATAAACTACAAATATAATTTTGTAGGATGTACAGTTCTATATCTTACTAATTAAACAGAAACACCCTGATAAATGCTAGACATGCAGAAAAAAATGAACAATACATTAATATTGAGATAATTCAGGCAATCTACCACTGACTGATGTCAATTAGTGATAGATGTTTGAGTTAGCAAGTTTTTTGACTAAACAATTCTGCTTATAAGACTAACCTCATTGGTCTGCACACCATCAGTCTTCACATACATGATCCGGTAGCCATTAACCTTCTGGGATGTGGCTGTCCAAGTCAGCTTCGCAGAACTGTGGTCCACATCAGTAATGCGAAGATTGCGTGGTGGTGTGAGGGGCACTGAGTAATAATGGTGAGGTTGGTGGTGTCACTGTACAGTACATCCACTTTAATTAACTTCAGTAAGCCATACTGTTCTCTAATCCATGTTTCCTTAATTTAACTGCCTGTCCTGGGAATAATAGCCCAATTGCTGCTTAGAGCGCTAAGGCTCATTCACTTTAATTTAACTTCAGAGCTTGGTTCAGAGCTTAACCTTAGTTAATAAAATGCTTCTAGGATGCGGCAATACTCTCATATAAAATGGTTTTGAGGTAAAGAAAATGAGAGAAGACTTAAACTACAGTCTTCAGTTCAGCCAACAACACTTTAGTAGTATGGACCCATCTGCTGGTGCTGTTATCCATTTTCTGTCAAGTTCTCCAATCCACCAGACACATTTACAACTGATCTAATAACTGCAACATAGTAGACGCAGCTCAGAAAACAGACAGTAAACATGAATTTTCTAGTTATTTCTTTGTTAAATGTAAACTTATCTCCTTCATTTATGTCAAGGTCATTGCATATATTCCTATAACCGATACTAAGATGGGCCCCTGTTGCATGTTCAACAGTTATCCTTGCTTGGGGCACTTTTGGTAGCTCCTGACAGTTTTGAAAATGATATCATTCTGCAATCTAGCCATTACAGTTTGACTTTTAAGTCCCTTAAGCCCTTTTAGTAACAAAATCTCAACTTGGTACCTAATTTATCCTACTCACTGCCAGGTATCATTATAATGAAATAATCAATGGTATTAATGTCACCATACTATAGCTAATCAATCTATATAGACCATAATAATTTACATTTGAATATGACTAGCATAGAGTCTCACAAGGAGAGAAACTCAGACAAACTTTGCTGGTGACTCACATGTAGTTTCCTGACTGGTAAGGGGGTCACTGGCCTCATCTCCATAGATGGCATATACGGTAACTGTGTACTCGGTTGCTGGGGTCAGACCCTCCAATTCAATTTCAGTCACAGTTTCTGCAACTTTCACCTGGACAAAGTCATGTTACTAGCCATGTCATTTATGTCCATTCCCAGACACAAATTATCAACAGAACATCACTATATCGGATCATAAAAAAATATCTGAGGTGGAATGCACTGGGAATACAGACTAGATTATTGTAAGGGGCATAAGAAAAATATAATATACATAATGGGGTATGCGGGCATGTTTAGTCAATGGGCAAAAAAATACAGTACTAAAGTATAACCACATCACATTCAGAACCATCTGTGAAATTACAGAATGAGACTCACCCAAGAACACATATTAATAGTAAAACAGTGGTGTACAGGTTTTATCTTGTGTTTCAAATTACTGACTGCCTGAACTTAATGTGATTACGCCGCCTCGGGGGAATATTATCTTATAATTATAATTATAATGGATCCCTTAGTACCTCCTCAGCCTCATTCTTATTCTCTTGCTGCGTCTGTGAACCTCATTGAATTCATCTAATCCCTCTTCTGAAACCATGCTGCTGCTCTGTCTTTTCCTTACCTCTTTCTCGTCCGCAGCTTCTCCGTTTGTGAGAGGGGCATAAAGGATCATGTATCCTGTAGCCCCCTCTGCTCGCACCCAGCGGGCCCTCATGCTGCTGTGCGTTTTGTCAAAGAGCTCCAGGTTGTTCACCGTGGGCAAGGCCACTGTAGTACAGTGAGTTAGAGAGTGGTGAGTCACTACCATCTATCTATCTGCTTCACAGCCACAGGCGAGCCACTCCTCCCTTTGCTATTAACTTTGAACAAGGTCAGTTCAGTCTTGGTAAGCACTGTAGCACAATAATATCTCTTAATTTCATATAAAGGACTTTGTAGATCAATTAAAAAATGAAAAGCTCTATAAAACTATTTAATTAGTGGAATTTTTTTCCGTAAGTAAACACAGACTATACTAACGTACATGTGGTTGCGGTGCCCCGGAGAGCTTCACTTGCTGAGTTGCTATACACGGCAAAAACAGCCACCTGGTACTCCATTACAGAATTCAGATGGTGGAGCACCACGGTGTTCACATTGCCATTCACCACCACCTGCAGAGCAACAGAATACAAAACTGTGCACTCAAAACTGAAGAAAGAACAGACATGCACACTTACAGAGATGCACACAAAACAAACAAAACACACCCCTCAGGCTTGGACACTTTGGCAGTATAATACACCACACGATACTTTTCCACTGCACCAGAGGCATGAGCCCAGGTCACCCTGAAGCTTCTGGCCGTGACTTCAGATATTACCAGGTTGCGAGGAGGAGTTGGTGTTTCGGAATCAGTCTCTCCTAAAACAAAGTACCACATTAACAACATAGGGGTTCAGTATAGCAGAAATGAAACATGCTAACAATGGAGAAACTCCTGACAGACTACACAGTCCATAGTAAACTCTTGTATGGCATTGCTTCCTTACCTGTAATATCTTTATGGAGCTTTCCTATGCGGTCACAAACATTTCGGGTGAGACCCTCAACAATGCCACTCATGTCACTGAAATCAGCCACATTGTAGACATGTGTCTCTTCCGGAGGGGAAGCAATCGCTTTCAATTCATTCTCATCAGCATTCTTGACACCTACACCCCAAGAAAAAAAAATGGAGTGGAAACTGAGCAATAATTGGCTTTGATCATATAAACATGAATATTCCTTAATCTATAGTAGTCTGAGATGTATCATCATACCAATGGCAAACATCTCAACTCCTGCATCACGAAGACTCTGGGCTGCTGGCTGCACATCATCTTGGGACCTGCCATCGGTGATTAGGATGCCGATTTTTGGAATGCCGGGCCTGGATCCTGACTCAGGCTTGAAACTATTTTGCAGTATGAAATTCAGTGCCAAACCTGAAGATTAAAAACAGACAAAGCTGTGTCAATGCCATCTGTGAAATATTACAAAAATAATTTGCATAGTTTGTGCATCTACAGTGCTCTGTAGTACAGGTACAAATGGAAATACACAATGGGAATACAGGTCCCAGATTAAAAACAAAAATCATAACATAATTTTAACCTGTGAGTGTTTCCTCCTTTATACGGCAGGTTCTTCACTGCATCAATCACTGCCCCCTTATTTGTGTGGGTGTTCAGGTGCCACTCAATCCTGGGGTCCCCACTGTACTGAGCCAGGCCTGAAGATATTGTGATAAAACAGATTACACGGTATGAAAAGCCATTAAATGTTTCAAATCCAAATGTCAAAAAGTTACAAATGTCTTAAACCACTACCCAAATAAGATTTCAGGTATTTCAGGTTCAGGACATAAAAATCCCAAAAGTTCCCCCAGTGCATATTTCAAACATGAATACATTCAAATATGTTTCATACAGTAAAAACAACGAACAAGGTTTCGAAGGATGATAATAATTAGTGACTCACCAATGCGAGTCTGCTCAAAGTCCACAGAGAAAGCATTAACCAGATTCTCCAGAAACATCCGCACCATACGGAAGTTAAGTCGCCCAATGCTCCACGATCCATCCACCAGTATCACAATGTCTGCCTTGACAGGGATCTTGCACATAAACAGGTCAACTGCAAAAAAAAACAGCAAAAAAGGGGGGATTAATCTAAAACACTGCAGTGGATTTGAAGACATGGTCAGAAAAAACTCCAAGCCTGATGTGTAGAGGTAAATCCATTTAAACAAAATGTTAAATGTTTTTGTGCTTGTTGATCATTACAGTTTGTCAAACATTGTAGTTACATATATCTATCCATGTAATAAATACAAATAAAAATGTATTGAATGCAAAGGCCTGTTTTCTGGTGTGATTGTGCAAAAAATGAAAGTGCAGACAGCTTTAATGTCAATTAAAAACATTAAAGGTCCCATATAATATTTTTTTTTTGCTGTTATATTGGTCTTAGTGGTCCCCTAATACTGTATATGAAGTCTTTTCGACAGCCTTGGTGCAGAATTACAGCCACTTTCATCCAGTCACACAATGAGATTTCCCAGGAACTTTACACCTATTGACAGGATTGCATTAACTCACATTAATGTTAAATAATCTCACAAAGTAAAACCTTCATGATAGGGGACCTTAAAAGATGTTTTTTGATTAGAAGAATTCAGTACAGGAAGTAATTCAATAGACTGAGAAGTTTATGAAAACATTTATTGACCTATGGAACAGCTCAGATACTACAAAAAGGTTTTGGAATTCCAGGAATGTTTTCTTAATTTAAAACCATTCAGTGTAAATTAACAGGTAATGCGAAATACACTTGAGTGACTGATCAGCACTGAGCGCAGCAGCCTTAAAGCCAGTCTCACAACGGACTCCTGTTGCACTGCTTACAAGCTCCATCAGGTTTATCCAAGGTCAAGGTGAGGGAAAAAGAGAAAAGCAAATCTTCACACACCATCACCCCCACACACTCATTGGGAGATAAGGAAACAAAAGGTGTGTTGGATCGACTGCAAAATAAAAACAAACATCAGTATATCATCAGCTGGAAAACCCAGTTATTGCCTTAGAGCAGTTCATTGTGCACAACATATGCATACATTTACCATTTGAATGTCAATCATAACACTTAAGCACGTAATGCCAAATAGAGCATTTAGAATAACAAAACCAAAAAATTAAGGGTTTTTCATGGAGGAGATATGTGCATGAAAAATGGAGAAATGTTTAATTCTTGACTAAATTATTTTTAATAGGACAGAACAATCTAGGAACTTTTGAGAAGTTTCATTGTGATAACCATGCTAGAACATGTTGGAATTTTAAGATCTTAATTATTGAATTGGCCCTGACTGTGCATGAAGCATGACTGTGCACTCACAATATCACTATGCCGGTACATAATTCCATGTATATCCTTGCAGCATTCAGACTTTACCTTTAGTTCATTATGAAAAAGACCCCAAAACAACCATAAATAAATCACCCAGACATTAAATGCCTCACCATGCTAACATGCGGACACATATAAAAGCTCCACCAAAATCCCTCACTACTAGAAGTTTATAGACCTGCTGGATAAAGGTAGTAGCTCCACCCCTCAGTATCCATGTCTCTCAATACGAGGCCAAAGCGCTGAGTAAATGTTAAATGAAAGAGCAGCTTATTCCATGAGTGTCCCTGAATTGCACCGCCATCTTTCACTGCCAGGTGCATACAGGGAGGAACAAGTTTTAGTCAAGCAACATCTCAGGTGCTGGCTTTAAAGGATCTAATGTCACAGGTCAAGACAAGGTCTTAAACGGAGTTAACATTTAAATGACAGAGGTTAAAGCATGCGGTCTGTCAATCTACAACATGTCTGACAAGCAGTATGTTATACAACACTCCTTTCTGTGACAAAAGAACAACATCGGGGTCCCCTGAGCTGAGGTTTCAAAAGCTTGAATTCCATGCACCGTCTCCAGCGTAAAAATTATCAGTGCAGCTCCAGCGTATTGACAGTTTAATTGAAACAATGTCCTTCCGTCTCCTTGGAAAGCTAGATAGCAAAACAATTCTTCTCAATCACAAAAAAAGGAACAGACAACACAGTCACCCACACACACACACACACACACACACACACACAAACACAGAACACAGATATACACAAACTGTTACACTGTTTCTTTGGTAAACTGAATCTTGGGTTTGGTTTGTGAAGCAAGTTAACAAATCACTTTACTTGCATAAAAATGACGTTCTATATATGTAAATCTACAATCCTATTGAGGAAATAATTATACATAGAGAATTATGAACAGTGTGCAAGGAGGTATAAAATGTTATTGGTCGCATAATCCCTCAGCTCCTGCTAAAAAATCATTAGTTGAGCTACTAAATCACCTCTCTACAGCATATGAAGGATCTGATTACCCCACAAGTACTAACTGAGAGGGAATATTACACATGACCATGTTCTCCCGTGTTGATCTGATTTACTTGTTTTCTGTTCTTCCATTATGTCAACAAATCATTAATTACGAAATCACACTACAATCTGTGCTCAAAATGAAATCCCACGTTAGGTCAGTGTACAACATTTGCCAGCTAAATTACTGACACAATTACTCTAATGTATAGTTTCAGTGAAGAGATTAAGATAATCCTCATAATTTTTGGCCTTTGCATCATCTACATTGCATATGGAGATATTGCCCGATTTGTTGGCAGCACTAGGACACTACATGTTTATCTGTTGGCAGCATTTTCACAGAACAAGCTAGTGCTAGACAGTATGACAAGTTGCTAGACAGTTGCTTGTGTGGGAGCCCATGGGACAGTGACATGGTCCAATGCATCCTGCACATATTCAAATGAACTTCTGTTGCAAAACAATGAATGATTTCGGAATGCCTGTGAGACAAAGACACTGCATATGCTTGCCACTACCAAAAGTATACAAAGTGTTGTTTTGCATAATATTTAACTCATTGTGAGTGTTTTTGATGTCCTGGCTTACAACTCGATGCTTTATGTGCTTTATGACCACACATTCTTCAGCAGTTCAGCAGTTGTTTAGAAAGAATAAATATTACACTCAAGAACACTGACTTCTGCAATAAACTTCACCAGGAACCACTTTCCAGCTCATGCATTTAGAATGAAAATTGAGACTCCACGTGGATATACCTACTGCAGGTTTCGAAGGCCAATATCTTGCAAGCAGTCTGCTGTAATAAACTCCCCCAGCATCAACATTCACTCACTCACACACTTTCCATAACCGTTTAGTCCTACTACTACACACACAAATCACCATTCAATCACACACAAACCTAAGCCCACGTCAAAGTTTTCAATTCACAACCTTGGGGAAGTTAGGCCACAACAGAGAGATGAATTAGTCCATGACCTGGAAACAGGGATTAACACAATGAGCTGTGAGAATGCTCGCATTCAAATTATCTCTATTATCCTGTCACATTTCTTATTAATTTAATCTATGCTTCAAGCTGCCAGTCAAACTTGATGTTCCTTGAAACGAAGTTCAAGGTTATCAACAGTAAATGAAATAGTGGGCAGTAAATTATTCCTAAGGTTACTAAGGTTCCAGATTCAAATCAGTTCAAAAACTGAAGCCACGCAAATGACATTTTTTATGCTAGCAATGTTATTGGTTTAAGTGTTTTTTTATGAACACACTTAAATCCAAACTACATGAAGACCCTGGCTTAATATTAGTCTATGTGTGTTCTACATGTAATATTAGTATGTATATTGGTATATGCCTGTGTGCTCTCCAAGTACCACTGTGAACAAATGGCCATGTATGTCAGGACTGGGACATTGGCACGGCTCTGGTCCCGTATTCCGGACTGGAGTTTGTATTGTGCATAAGATGTAAAGCACCCATAAAAAGGCTGGTTCGTGCTCAGTTAGGATTCAAACCAGAACTGGATCCACATTGGACTAGGCACTGCACATGCTCCACCATTCCCCCCTCTGGGTTTTGACCAAGAAGCAACAATGTCTGCCTTCAGATAAAACGTATATTATTTACTGAATTTTCTGTGCATGTATAATGGGACAGGTTTAATGTATGATTTAATGGCCAAGTCAAGCTATAAACTGAGCTAGACTTAAACAGTGCATGGAAACATGGAAACTGAGTGAGTCAAATCTACAGAAGGAAAAACATAAAATGAACTGGCTGAGCCACCTGACCTCAGGATAATGCTGTGGCCCTTTTTTTTTGGCCCTTATCTGTAACCAAACAGTACCAAAAGTACTGTGGTATGGGTTTGGGTTATATCCTGAAAATGTGAAAATACCACAACAGGCCTTTTGCTCACAATTCATACCACACTTCCACATGAAATATAAAAATGGGAGAACAGAGTCCATATTTTTATAAAAAGACAAACTAAACCACAATTAAATCAATTCAACCTCCTGACCCATATTTCTAAAACTGCTTCAAATTCTCTCACACAAATCTAACGGCTATTAACAAAGAGGTTCCTCACATACTGTAAATAATGCATGCCTCCATTCAATGAAGGCATAGTTTCACTGATAAACATTCCTGAATTAATTGTGGTTACAGTTGTAGTAAAAAATAAATGTTCATATACTTTATTTTACATCTGAATGTCATTTTTTTATTGATCCTTTTCTAGAGAGGAACGATTTTACAACATGGCTGTAGGCTGCATCATAGCTGCCATGTGTATCCAAATGGGTTCATTTGACAACAATCATCGGATTGACAAGCAGAACAATGGGAAAGTCCAAGGAGCTCAATGGATATCAAAACTGTTCATTTATACATCAGAAAGGTGTCTTGAAGTGATTTCTAAATAGCTGCAGATTCCAAGATCAAACAAATGTACATAACTTTACCTCTCTGACCTCAACAACATATCAACCTGCACCCATATAAACGCAAGTGCGTGTCCATGGCCCCAAAAGCCATGTTACTGGCATTCATTTCATCCTGACTTGACCTCATGTTGCCAACCACCTGTGTAATAATGTCGTCTCTTGGATAATCAGAAATTAATTTGCATGTATAATTAAACATGTATGTACAAACAATCCACCCTGTAAAAAGAACAGTTCATCTTGTTCCTTTCCCTGAAAATCCCAGATGACCATGACATTCCACGAAGAGAGTAGGTTTAACTTCTGACCACAACCATAAATGGGCACACACCTGCGTGGCCTTCGGGAAACATAGTATGCAAGCTGGCATCTCTCTATGATATGATATAGGGGGTTTTCTTTCCAGACTGGAGCCGGGCAAGGCTGTGATAGCATTTCAAAGGTATTCTGCAAGTGTAGACAAGGTGCTGCAGAAAAGACGCAATTGTGTTCAGTCAGTTAAAATGAGAGAGAGAGAGAGAGAGAGAGAGAGAGAGAAAGAGAGAGACATTAAGTTAGTGAGGGAATGAGTACAATCTGTTGCTTCAGAATTTTACTGAATCTCTTACTTTTTCTAATTAAGACCTACCTCGCCACAAAAATGATATCGTTCTCAGCCAGATGCGACAACAACCAGGTTGATCCAACACAAAGGGAGAACCCGATCTCTTACTATATAAACAGTCTCCAAGTCTCCCACTAATCACATGTTTCTCTATGCAACAGCTCTTAACATTATCCTTCCTTTCAAAGCAAGGGCACATATAACCTCAGGGACACAAAAGAAAGTTAAATCATCCACTCTGTACAAAATGTTTTCAATTCGGCATGCATATAGAGAAACAACGAGTCCTTCTTTGTATTCAATATTTGAGTATAACTGAAACCTAGCACTTCCACACATATTTTTGAAAATAATAAAAAACCCATGTAAACAATGACAAAATTGCAATTTAGGGCTGATACTGTGATGCTTTACATTTAGTACACTTCACACCTTATTTGAAATGTTCTGACACAAATAAAGTTTTGAGAATTTAAACTTACCTTAGCTCAAAGAGTTTTAAAAAGTATTGCCAGTCTCTTCAAATGTCTATGCCATTCACGCTCAGTTTTTTCTCCTTAACTTGCTGAAAACTTTATTAATCTTCTTGTGGGAGCAAGTTCCTTATTTATCACCAAACGATCCTTTTTAGCTGATGATGATTTATTGAATGTGCACGGAATTATTGGCAGCTTTACTGAAGTGCATCTCGCTCTCACATTTGACCTTACCTCCAGCTATATCATTGTCATCCTCAGTCACACTGGTGTCTTTCTGCTTCGAGGGCTGTTCATCTTGAGCTGTAAAATTCACTGCCACAATTATAATGTGTCTAAAATGTTATCCGATGCACAATATTAACCCTCAGACAGACTGCAAGAGTTTGATTTTTTTTTATTTTTCACTTCTGCAGCCCTGTAAATTCATCCAGGGCTTTGTTTTATTGACAATATGAATAATCAGATTTGCTCACCCTTATATTTCCCATGCAGTGGCTTACTTTCCAGGCTCCCACTCACAGCTATGACCTTAAAGCTGTACTCTTTGTTGGGGTCAAAATCATCTATCACCACTTTACCCTCCTCCTTTGAGACCTGAAAATCATTCACTCTACCCCCTGTGGATTAAGGCAAAAAAACATTAAAATGAATTAGGACAACCATGGGTCCATTTCAGTTGGGTATTTGTTTAATGAGTGCTTAAGCTTAAACTCTGCAGTGAAGTTTAGATATGCCAGGAGGAGTAAGGTTCTAAAAGTTAATGAGTAGCCTCCCTACAGAGGAGAAGAAAATGTTTCCCATCCTCATCCTCTCCTCTGGGGATAGTCTCCATGTTCAAACACATATCTCTACAGCACAGGACATGACAATAGGAAAAAGGCTAACTTTCTAACAAACACAGAAATATTATCTGCCACAATTAGAATGGAGAAATTAGGCTATTTAGCCAAACGACAAAATCAGATCAGGTGACAAAACTGATGTTTAAATATATTGCAAATATGTTGCAATATTGTCCAGCCATCATTTATTTCACAAATTTAAAGCAACTACAATGACAGGAATAACCAGAAACTGCTACAGATTATAAAATGAAGTCGGTGTAGTCGGATGTGGACATATCTGAGTGGTAATCTACATTAATAACCTGACAGACTGACTGTTGTTCATTGGTTACTTTACTTCCATTCCATTTTGAGGAGTGCCTAAAGGCAAAAGATTGCAGAGGATTTCGCGTGGGCATGTTGAAAGACTGTCAAGAATATTTAACCGAAGGGCACACCGGTATGCTTTTTATAACCTTTTTAAAATGCAGTCAATAGGGTACATGCCTTCTTCACAGATATGCAATTATATCCCAAATTAGAAATCATAAAGGACAAATAATGCACACACATGCATCTTTTATCTGAACTTACATGGTAGAGGGGATTTTCAAGTTAAACGTACAGTATTTTTTTTTTTCAAAAGCCAATATAGTCACTTGCTCTCCTACAATCCTACTCATGGCAGTCTTTTTGTTTTGTCTTAATGAACTTATGATTCAGTAAGTTGTCTGTTTTGTCTATTAATCCTTGGGGTAGTTTGGCATCTGGTCACAGTTTTATATATATATTTTTAGTGCAGATGCAAAATTACCTCTCAAGATTCATGGTGCATCTAAATCCTAACATTACTCATTATACACTCATACTGTACCCTCAGTGCATACAGCACCCAGTAAGCGTCATTATTCAACTGACCGAGCAGCTCAGAATCTTAAACCCCCTGTCACTAAACCCACTTACAGTGCCAGAGCTGCAAATGGCTTTTGCAGTGATGAGCAAGATGTCCTGAGTTACAATTTATCTTATCTGACACTCTTTCTATCACTCTTATCAACGCTTGCTTCAGGCAAGGCCACTGGAGGCACCAGGTATCACCTATGAATGTGGGCCAGGCAACAGAGGAGAAAAATGAGCTACAGCCATAAAAGGTGAGGGGCGTTTTGGAGATGGGGACCGAGTGGAGCAAATATCAATATCAGTAATCAGTAAACTACAACATTACTGATCAATATCAGTAATGTTGTAGTTTATGTTAATCTAAACAGCTTAAAAAGGAGAAGACTTACCTGGTTCTGTATTATAAATGAATCTATAGCTTTCAAAGTTCCCCTTGGGCTCTTTCCAGGACACACTGAGTTTGTCTGTGCCCTGCACTTTAAAACGAAGCCTGCGTGGTGGTGAAACTAAACAAAATAACAGGAAATCATGTTAAGTTCATTTCTGTGCTGCAGGAAAAGTGAAATATTTAAGGATTTTCACATGCCAAGTTTAAAGAAGTGGGTAGGGTTCACTCTAATGAAACTCATCAATTATCAAATGAGGTTAATCAAATTAGGTGACAATCATGCCTTAATTGATATGTTGTGCAAACCTTTGCAAAACTCATTTCATCAGTCTTATAGTGTGTGCTTATATTTTGATCTGAATACTTTGAATCTCTAACTGATGATTTCAGTCTAGACTGAACCCCAACCACATTGTAAAAAGTACACCTTTATCATCTGTGTTTTGAAACATAATGAAAAGGCTGCATCTGAGCATAATATAAGAAATATTTAGAGCCAAGTTGTTGCAGAGCCAAGTCTCATTCTCGGTCTTAGGCATATCTACTTGTTTTTGTATTCATGTATCATCTGAAGGTAACATTTAATGTAATAATCTAATTATTTTTTTTTTTCATAACACGAGAATGAGACTTCCCTTAGAAGTAGGTACTGAATTGAAAGAGAAAGAGACACTGGAATAGGAGTATAAACATCTATTCCTGTCAGTCAGGGAAAAAATGCCTTTTTATCATTCCTCATTCCTGTTCTCCAGAAGAAAACGTCTCAGGCATGAACAAAGCCCGCACAAATACATGCCCATCCACAACTCTAACAGCTTTCTTATAGAAAGAAATGAAATAATGGAATCCAGCAAACACTACTACAAACAGCAATGTTTGTGTTGTCTGTTTTCAGATAACTAAAGCAGTAGTCATCTATGGACATTAAGTGCCATAGTGGTGAAGACAGATATATAAAGAGATCAAGATACATTAGGATGTTCAAGCAGCGCCTCCCTGCTCTGCTTGGAATAAAAGAAACATGCACTATTACAAGCACAAGAACTCTGAGCTCACCAACCTGAATGGGGGTGTGTTTTGGCTGGATTTAACTGTCTGTGAAATGAAGATCTCTCAAGTAACACGATCTCAGTTTAGCGGAGTAGCGGCAGACTTGCGAGCTTCTGTATGTTTCGCAGTGGCATTTGAAAACTATGTACCTTTTGACATATGACTGATGGACATCTTATTTTTGAACAACGGAATGTAATTTTTGACAGCTAACAGTTAAAAGTTAACATCTTTGTGGGTGCAGTGTGATAAAGAAATACATTTTTTAAATCCAAAGAAACCCTCTTTAAAAAAATGAATGAAGCTGTGATTCACATGAACACACAAAAACACAGTAAATCTGCCAAACATAATGTAGTAGTGGGGATTTTCACTGACTGTAGAGCTAAATCTAAACACGTTGGAGCATGCACCTCTTGCTGTATGGTTTTGAATTTTATTTTAAATCATTTAGTTACACATTGCATGTTCCTCCTGCAAGTTACACTAGTCCAGCAGCTTCATATTGAAAATCCCCCAGTGCGGCTGCTAGAAGAAAAGGCATTCAACACACACATGTCTAATTACTACTACATGAGTGTAGTTCATTCTTGAACACTGTACATCATGAGCATGACCAAACAGAAAACGGTATTATATTCACACGAATGACAGAAATGTGTGGAATAAACGAATGAATGATATTTAAGGAATAGTTATACATTTGTGACTAACTCTACCCACCTTGACCCTGGGCAGGCACACTCAAAAGGGAAGCAGTGGCCGCCAAGAACAGCTGAAGCGCGGACACTCGCATCCTTTCAGCTTCTGTACTGTGGGACTCGGTCCACCGAATTCGATCACTGGCCGACCGAATCTGATGGTGGAAAAAAATTACACTTCACACTAAATTTGCCAACGACATCTCTGCTAAATGCTTCATAAAGTTCTCAAAACAAACGTGTTTTCTCTCAATACAATCAATGCCTCTCTCTCTCTCTCATATATATATATATATATATAAGTATATAAGTATATAATATATAGAAGTTTAATCGTTTAAATATTAGATTATACATACTGGGTACCCACAACCCACCCGGATGGTTAGCATGAAGGAATATTTGTTCTTATGTTAAGTTGTCGGCTAGTACTAATAGTCCATAAAACGACTTCCGACGACGGTCTTCAAAAAAAATTGCCGCTAAAAAAAAAAAAAAAAACAGATGTCCGAATATTTATATGACAGTTAAAGCCGAAGAATAAAAATTAAGTCACGGGCACGTTTTAACACGACCTCGTAAAGAAAGATTGAAACTAAAGTGCGACGGCTAAATGAATTTACCTCAGAAGTCCGCGCGCGCCAAATGACTTCTGGAAGCCTCTCTTCCCGTCAGCCAGCGGCGGGGCGGCGGGGCGGCGGGGCTGGAGGCTGGCGGGCGGGCGGGCGGGCGGTGGGTGTCGGTGTGGAGCTGCTCGTCCCTCCGCCTCGTTTCATCCGGAGTGTTGTTGTGAGAGGAACGGCTCTCTGGGCGACGCAGGGCGCGGAGGACGTGACCCGCCGCCGGGGCGCCTCACCTGATAAAAGCCCCCGAGGTGCGACCAGCAGCACCTGCAGCCGCACTGCGCGGCGTTCGCGCTCGGAGGCTGTAAATGGGGACTGTAAAATGGTAAACGGTTCGGTTGTCACCATGCTGCATAGATGTGGGTAAAATTAGATTAACCAATATTCTCTCAAGACCTCGTCAAACGCAGCAGTAGGCAGAAAAACAGACTCATAACAGTTGGATTTAAAAGCTGCTGCTGACCAGTTCATCTTGAAATGTGATGTCGTTATTTGGCATTAATAATAATGACAGTCATCATCAACTTATTATTAGTGATTATGAACATACATTGTGGTAATGGCAATGAAGGGGAAAATGTCTCATATAGATCCAGGGGCAGAAGCTAAATAGTCAGCATCTGAGTTGATTATGGTAAGGGCCATGATAAAAAAACTCAGCCTCTTCTCAGATTGACCCCTTTAAATTCACCCAACACAAGCTAGTTTAACTTGACTAATGTAACTAAAAAGAATATTTGGCGAGGGAACATACACATTTTGGTGGGGCCCTAGTCAAGTGTTTTCATCATCATCATCCCCCCCAAAAAAGAAAAAAAAACTGAATGGAAACAAAAAAGAACATCAAAACATCTTCCAGATGACAAAAATATGACATGTCCATAGAAATAAAAACAGGCAATTGCTTAAAGGTGTGAAGTTAGGAACAAAGACTGATGGGGAGTCACACAACAGGGGGCATACAGTAGTGCTGTGTACAGTAAGCTTGATCCCTTTCGCTGTTACTCAAAGCAATGCCAAGGTTTTGTGAAGGCACATTGTCTACTGTCATTAATATGTGCGGTTTGTAGTTCCTTGGGCTGATCCAAAAAATCCAGCTGCTCACTTGGTTTCACAAGCGCTTTAGTGTGTTTGCGGTGTTGCATAACCGCCCCGTTATCTTAAACGGAAAGCTGCCAATAGCACACTCAGGCATCTTACAAAACCAAGCACACCTTCCAAGGTGACAGCTATTCTGTATGTGTCTCTACAGGCATCGGTGGGGTACTTAGGAATGTCACACTTAACAGGCATTCATGACAGTGAGGTCAAAGGTATGTCAGAGGCGTAGAACAACATAAATTTAAACTCAATTACTCTTTGACTGACTCCTTAGGATCTTTTTCTGACAATGACCATGACCTAATGCAACACAGGAGATCCTACAATGTGGAGAATATTAAGTAATAATACACGGATTGCTTCATTCTAACAAAATGTGATTATTAGGATCAATGTTCTTTCTATAGAAGCACACGATGCAAGGATGAAAATGCATGAACTATAGAGCTCATACAATTCGCAGGCTGTGCATGTTTACGTGGTTT
Organism: Denticeps clupeoides; assembly: GCF_900700375.1. NCBI lineage: Eukaryota > Metazoa > Chordata > Actinopteri > Clupeiformes > Denticipitidae > Denticeps > Denticeps clupeoides. The sequence goes on from NC_041726.1 coordinate 11,368,638, forward strand.
CTGCTTCACATGCTGAAGGTGTAGGATCAGGTCAAGAGGTCACTTTAAAGGTCACCCAGTATGTTTCCTACATTTTCACTGAGCGCTTCCCTGAAGTATCTAGAGTTTTTGATGCTTGTATTGAAAATGTAATTGGTTTGTAGAGGTAATTATCCATAGATCTGTTATCCATAGAGCTACTATGAAAACACAATCCATCATTTAGAATGTTATTGCATGCTTTACAAGCCCATAATATTTTTGACTTTTCCACTCCTAGGAAAGTCATCACAGACCGTGTGCACACTGCCATCTGTTGCCATCTCATAATTTTATCTTTATTAAACAACACACAGGAAATTTAACTTAAGGAATGGAATGCCGGTAAGTAGCGATGTAGATAATACAAATATTTGCAATTTGCTGAATAATCTGTTTGTGTTCATCACTACTTGGCAACAGAGCAATACTATTATGGTTGCTGTTTTTTTATATAATTATAATATATGAATATAATTAATAAGCACAACAATTTATAAAAATGGACTGCATCTGATTCTGTATTTAACTTTCAAGTATCTTAAGGTCTGGGTGTAACAGAATGGCTGTGATTGTCAAGTATATTTAGACAATGTCTCCATCTACTGGTGAGTCTCTTCTCATAACGGTGGTTCAGCAAAATATGCTAATGTTCTGGTCTGGCACATCAGTCTGGAAGGGCTTCCCCTCATTTAACCCACTTGATTCAACTTTTAACAAATTTTAGTTAATTACCACTCAGTTGATGTTTTGTAAGTCTTTGGAGACTTTCTCTTTGGAGAGAATTAGGCTTTGCGGGGCTCTGCAGCCCACTGTGCAAATGTTTTGCCCGTTGTCTGTGTTTTTCCCCTGAGCTTCAGTCATGTTGAACAAGCTCCAATTGAAATAATTCCGTTTCTTATTTTGAATAATTGTTAAACAGAATGAATGAAATACATAATTTAATTTACGTAATATAACACAGCACAGGGAAATATCTTTTATTTAATTATTTGTCAAATTCACATATAAATATGTATTTTAACAATTTATGTAAGTGCTACAGAAATACAGAAATATTTAAATTTGACCCATGTATTCTAAATAAACACATCAACAGATTTATTGCAGCACTAGCATTATTATCATGAACTGTTTTATCTCACCATGTGTCCTTTTGAGTGAAAAGCTTAAGGTGATTGCCATTTATGAATACATTCACATAAAACAGTAGAACAGTGTTATATTACAGTTATCCACGGTAAAATATTTATCATTAAATGCTGCGGACCATTCACTGTAGAATGGCAAAAACACTGAAACTCAAAAGCTATGTGGTAGAATCACTGGCTGCAGTCCGTTCGCGTTGCGTCTCCACCAGTTTCCACATGTTTCTCAGTTTTGTCTTTTCAGGTGTCTCCTCTCTTGGAGGTTTATGAGGAAAGGTGCAATTTTCATTTCTCAAAGACAGAAAGACATGTTAAGGCACTGGCGTGGGATTCTTCTTTGTGGAACTCCATGAAGGAAAGCGTGCAAAAGTAATGAATACCATTTTAATTTCTCAGTACAAATGCTTTAAGCCTGCACTGTAAATAAGCCCTAGAGCCTGGAGCTTGTTTGCAGATTTTTGCAGAGCATGCACAATAAATCTAATGCAGAAATGCAAGCCAACAAATGAGGCAGATGTGCTCGTCTGTTACAGCTAAATAGCAAAGTCTGTTAAAAACAAAGTTTACACATTTGAAATGTTTGTGAACAGCAAAAACTATTATTTAGCAGTTCCAATTATGGACTGTAGTAACTCACACTTCAGAGTTATTTTGATCAACTTTTTAAAAATCTGATTGTGAACTGGTATAAATGTTTTGGAGGCACCAGTGAAACATAGACTGTACAAAATCATGGACACTGAAGCTTCATGAGCAAGGTGGCATAGGGCAAGAGTGGAGATGAGAGTTGATGTATTGTGGCAGTAGCCTAGTGGGTAACACACTCGCCTATAAACCAGAAGACCCAGGTTCAAATCCCACTTACTACCATTGTGTCCCTGAGCAAGACACTTAACCCTAAGTTGCTCCAGGGGGGGACTGTCCCTGTAACTACTGATTGTACGTCGCTCTGGATAAGGGCGTCTGATAAATGCTGTAAATGTAAATGTACTGATTGTAAGTCACTGTGATTAAGGGTGTCTGAAAAATGCTGTAAATGTAAATATAAATGAGAGTTAAAGGTACCCCACTCTTCAAGACACCCGCTGAAACTGACCTCGTCCAGCCCTACCCCACCTCCACAAAACCTGGACATAAATATAAACAAAATAAACATAGGAACAATCAAATGACAAACATGACATGGGGAAATATGTTACTTTGCCATGTAGTTTTAAACCTGTGTTTTTTTATTGTGTGGTATTTATTGGAAAACTTTTCAGTCTGTATGCTCCATGACTTCCATAACAATGGTGCGGGGACCAGTGAGGATGAGGTTGCTGACTTTGCGGTAATCCATGGAGAGGACATTCATCCCATTGATTGAGACTACAAACTGGCACACCTTAAATGCCAAAATGAACTGAATAAATACATTCATACATGCTCAGTTATATATTTCAGAGATAAAGCCAATGCCTAGTTCTCACCTTCATTCCCACTGCAGCTGCTGGGCCACGAGGGTCCACGGCCTGGATGTGACAAGGCTTAGTTCCTCTCACCACAAATCCCCAGCCCACAGCATCGCCCACAATCTGCATCAGGATGCATATTATTGATACACGCCGACACAAACGGCCCATTGCTCATTTCAGCAAACAGATTTTCAGCTGTAAACAGTATGCATGAAGGACTACTGCAAGGGAAGCATTGCTGTTTGCACATACGGTGAACGTTTTCTTAATGTAAGGGCCTCCTGGTGCCTGAAGTTCCTCTGGACTCACATGTTTCTTGAGTACTACAGTTGGAATAAATAAATAAAACAATAAGATTTTGGCATTTTGAAAGAAGACCATCTTTTTGGGTTTTTCTTACCTGACATTGGATTGCTTAGCACGGGAGAACTACCATGGTACCTTCCTTCACCTGTAGCACCACGACGCTGCCCCCTAGATGCTGCTTTTAACTGCTTGGATGGAGTGACTGATGTGTAAAAACATTGGGTAAAGGAACATGATTTGATTATAATATATGCAATTGAATTCCAAGTCTGAAATAAAGAAAAACTGCCAAGATTTGATCACAAAGGGAATTATACACTATAGTAATAATATGAGAATTAATAATAAATAAGATAGTTCATACTAAAATCAGTTTTAAAATCCAAATCTCTATATTATGTTTTATGTACAGAGTAAAAACTAGAAGTTGAGAAGGAAAGTTCTATTAGGCTGAGCAAAACCAAAATCTCATGTTGGCATCACAGATACTGTTAGTAAAGGATTTCGCCCGGTAAACCTTGGCTTCATGGCCATTCACACGGTCATCAAGCCGTACCTTTGACGTGGTCAACTGGTAGCATACTCAAATCGAACACACAATGTGTAGATAGCAGAAAAGCTTGTCCTTATCCTCAAGCGTGGTGAACAGGTGGCACTTACGAGCAGTACAGGGTCCCATCCTTCCGTGCTCCCCAGATCTGCCAGCATAGAACAGCCAGGAGAATCTGAAAGGTACGTGTTATCAACAGCCTTTGCGTTGAGCCAGTGTAAATGTTAAACTAGAGAGCAAACACTGCAGCCATCTAAGAAGGGTGGGAGGGACCGGCATGCCCTGTTGCTAGGCTATCAGAAAAGTACAGATAACGGCTACGGAAGAGAGATGGAATGGTTCATCCTCAATTGAGCAGGGCTGGAATCAGTGGTGTTTTTCCACTGCCCAGTATGTAAGACACAGAGCAATCATTAATGTCTGAAGCCACATAGCAATTCTAATATATCTGTACTCAGTTGCATGGTTACAACCGGAGATATTAATAATTTATTAGTTGCGCTCCATTTTTGACTCGTATGCAATTTTCTATTATTCTCTTTTTCATTGTGGAGGTTGTGCTCTGTGTTATTAGTAGTTAGAGGTCATTTTGTTATCGCTCAGGTTGCTAATGCTTGCACAGACATCAGATTTTCCTACTGAGCTCAGTAGATCTGGCATAAAGGCTTTTAAAGTAAATAACAGTTTGGGGTATCTGGTTGCAGTAGGTTCGATAAAGATAATACGCTAAAAATACGCAAAAAAATTATCCGGTTACAAAAAATCTGTCCACGCACCCATCTGACCAATGGCCAACAAAGGAATTCATAAAATATCTCGTAACATCCTGCAATCGGATATCGAAGGCATGCAAGTGTACAGTCTTGACCATGGGGAAGAGTAAGATGGATCCTGCTCTGGCAAGTCTCTGCATGCAGCCAATGGGCCATCAATAGACATATGTGATAAGATGCTTGGAATGTCTGAGAGGAGAGGGAAACAGGGGGCATTGATCACCCTTCCCTATGTTGACAGGGTGCTACGTTTCAATGCATTCGCTAAATAATAATGATGAGGTCATTGTTTACCAGGAAAGGGCCAGTCAGCTAACTAAGTTCAGTTAACAACTCCTCTACACAGATAATGGCTTACAAACTACCGAATTCCAGAAATAACGGCTGAGGTTCTTTCACTAACAGAAGCATGTGAAAGGGAATTGATTATATGGACGAGGTGATCCTCCCTTTCCTGCCACTAGGAGAAGACAAATTCCACAAAGCCTCTTTTAAAAATATTCTGGCTGTTTTAAAGCTTCCGTTTTCTTCTGTTTCTGTTTTTGTGATTGTTGGCAATTTTAACATTAGGCTAGCAATATTACAAATGCTCGAATTATTCAGATTTTCTGTAGCTCTTCTTCTTCACCCTATGGGGGCATAATAATTTCTAATAATTTTATGTACAGTAGTACATCTATATCTGGCGCGCCACAGGGGTGTGTACTGAGCCTTCTTCTGTGCTCTCTCTACACCCACGGCTGCAGGGCCACTCATTTAGGGCCACTTTTAAAGACGACATAACCATGGATCTCATCACCAACGACGATGAGACGGCGTGCAGTTATCATCCTGACCCACTGGTGCCAGGAAAACCACCTCACCCTCAACTTCACAAAGGCCAAGGAACTGATAGTGGACATCAGGAAGCGGAGAGGAGCACGCGTCGCCGTCAACAGCGCAGCTCTGGAGAGACTGAGGAGCTTTCATTTCCTAGAAGGACCTCACAAGGACGGTTCACACAGACAAAACAGTGAAGAAGCCAGGGTGGCCGGGAAAACAATGAAAGACTGTGTAAGCCTCCACAGAATGTGACTGTGTGACCTGTGTAAGCTGACTGCACTAAAATGTTCTTTCAGACGGCTTTTAAAAGTCAACTGATGCACTTGAGTTACTTCGGGGCACTTTGTCCACGATGTGTTGACTTGAGGCTGAATCCCCATGGGATGGCTAATGTCCAAGACAACATTTCTGGGGAATGTATTGATAGCTGTCTTTGTGATCATGAAAGCTAAAAAAGTAACACAGCTACACAGAATTGCTCAGAATTGCTAAAATTATGAATGATTTCTATGTATCATGATGTTTAACAAAATGATATCACATGAAGCACAAAAGCCCACACCTTCCATTAAAGTTCTTAAATGTTTTTACATGTGATTTTTGTGTATGCACTTTAGGAAGTCAATATTTGCATAAACCCTGGCCAAAGTGCAAAAGTGCCTGCACAACTTTGTCTTCAGACAGGATTAACACAGAAATTGTAGAAAATAACAATATTCGCAGTAATTTGCGGACTGTTATTCACATGGTTTGTTAAAGCTGTATGTTTGACTTATTCCACCAACATTCAGAGGACTTTTCTTGCATACCGCACACGTGCGAACTGTGTGTAATTTAACAGTGTCTTAACTACCCTATATCGTGTTTGTTGCTGCACTTAATTAGTGGCTATGTTTTTCAGACAAGAAATGTCATATTTCCTCCCTCTGTAAACAGGTAGATATTTGTAGGTCAAAGGTCACAACATTTCAGGCTGTAAAGATGACCCCTAATTTACATATCTGAAACTATGCCGTAAATTATAATTCAAGATAATCAGTTCGTTTGTGAAATAAATGACAGGGTTTTTTTTTTCTCGGGTGTAGTGGTTTCAGCCATCAGCCCACAAAGTAACATCAGAAAGGAATGTAATTTAAACTATTCGGAAGATGACTTGACGCTTGGATTATGGATAGTGCGGGCTTCTGAAACTGTTTGGAGCTCTTTAAGGTGAAGCAAAATCAATCTGAAACTCATCTGCAAAAAAAAAAAAAAAAAAAACGAGTTCAGCTAGATATCCTGCAGGTTTTGGGACGTCAACCATGTTCTTCCTGTCAGTCTCTGGTGGACGTGGGGCAACACCCAGACAAATCAATACTGAAGCCTGATAGACCTGTTCGATACAATATATTCTCTGCCTCTGAATGTTTCACTCTTTGAATTAAGCTTTTATTTTTTTTCCTTTTTGAAAACGAGACGTTGAGGACGTTTAATGCCTGGCAAAACACTTCCTTTATCTGCCTGATACCCACATATGCTGATCCAGCATCTTCACACCAGGATGAAATCCTAATGTTTTTGCTTGTGAAGCGTTTGTCACACATTCTGTAAAAGTAAAGCAGTTAAGATTTTTACTGAAGTGGCCACGAGAGGGTTACGGTTGAGGAAATACTCCCACTCCCACTGTCTTGTGACATCGCTGTATGGCTTTGTGAGCAAAACAACACGGTCAGCATAATTTTTGATTTGCTATAACCAGCATAAAAGCAACAGAGGTTTTTCTTAAGCATTCGTTGTGCAGTTATGGACTTTTTCTTCCGTAACTGGACAACTAGCCTTTAATTTCTTCTAAAGGTTGTACTGAAAATTCTTGACACTTTAAGACACTTGAAGATTTGTGGGTTGATTGGTGGGTGAGGTGTAGCGACACCTCTTTCTGCAAAAATCACGTGTGCGTTATGTGCAGAGTTGCATTTTCCAGCGAAGGGAACTTCGCTGTTGCAATTAGGTGTGCATGTGGCCTGGAAGAACGTGTCTCAGAGTTCCTGAATGTTCTTCCTTTTTACTGATGTTCTAGGGAACGGCCTCCTTTTTTTTTGTATTCTTGCGCTTTTCATCTTTGTTCAATGTGGACGGCTCCTCGGGTGTCTTCATCCTGGTTCAGCGTATTCCTCAACGTGCATTCAGCACATGTTCTCTTCTGCTTGGCATTGCCAGTTGGGCCAAGTTTTGAGTTGCTGGTTCCACTAAACAGACAAAAAATCTGAATCAGATTGCTTACAACTGCACAGAGGGAAAGACATACAAGTAGTGCACAGAGAGACATACATACATTTATGAGTATAAATAAAAACAAGTACGTAGTAATGGCTGCAGCAGCATTGCACATTGTGTAAGAGTTAAGAGCCAATAAGTGAGTTTATTGCACAGTAAGAAACAGCAGCAGGAGAAGAATCAGAGTCAAAGCAGTGGAGCTGTCCACGGGGGTCTGGCCAGCTTGAGCTGGTTAGAGCTGGATTCCACGGGACAGGGGGCTGCATCCTATATACTTATTCATTTTTTTCCTCCGTGACCTTGAGCCCACCCCCCTCCCGCTTTGCCGTCCACCTCTGCCCGCGCGTCTATAGTCCGTGCGTGGGCGTGGGAGTGGGAGTGGGGGGCCGCGGCGCTCGTCTCGCGGCGGCCGAGCTCGCCCCCTCATTGGCTCGCCGGGGCCGGACGGGTAAACAAGGCGCGCGCCCGCGGCCGCTCGATCACATCGGTCAGAAGTGCACGCCGCCCGGACCGCCGCAGGAGCGCTGCGCGTCTTCCCGGAACATGGTGCCAGGACGCTCGGTGAGATCGCGCCGGAACCGGCCTCCCGGTAGCGCGCTGCGAGCGCGATTAACGACGCGGCCAGGCGTTACGTGCCGAACGGGCGTCCGTGGATCAGGGAGGGACAGAGTCGCGCTCATTTAGCTAATGATTAATATTTTATCTTATTGTGCAAGGGCTCCCCTGTTGGTTATACAATAAAACAAACGAGAACTTTTGCACTTTTAAAAACCTCGGACCGCCATTAGACCGCTTTGTATACATTTGCATTATTGTATGGCCAGGGTTTAATTATGCGCAGTAATACGTGTAGATGTGGGCCTGTTGGGTGTCCAACGAATCCAAAGGAAACCGTATTTGTTGGTCATTTCTGACCTTCTGGTCAGAATTGGCCCCCCTGTGCTCTGCATGAGTATGACTGTTCAAGGTAGGGTTGCATCAGCATAACCTATATTCCATCCATCAGGTGATAGTTCTCTTCACACTCCTTTCTGGGTCCAGAGTCTGTTGGGGATATGTGTTTCAAGCAGGACGATCCGATGGCGACGACTCTCCATCGCGAACGAAAGGTGAAGATTTTTTTTCTTTCCTCAAATTCTTCCTCAAAGGCGAAAAGCTGAGGCGTCGTGCGGCTCTTTGAATCACAAGAACACAATCTGCGGCAATATTGCTCAACTTTTTAAAAATATTTTTTTCATGTTTTCATTTTTATGCATGCATTAATATGCATCTGATTGTTGCAGTTCCAGACTCCCCTGTGATACACTTGAAGGGATCATGCAAGGACAGATGCTTCGAGCTGGATGAGGCTGAGCCACCAAACTGCCGCTGTGACAACCTCTGTAAAACCTACTACAGCTGCTGCACGGACTTCGATGAGTACTGTTTGAAAACTGGTATTTACCGTTTCCTCGCCACTTTTCTCATGCCGCTCAATGCACGCTTTATATCAAATTGGTTATCTGCGCTGCCGCTGTCAGCTGGGGGCTTTGAATGCACTGTGGACCGGTGTGGCGAGGAGAGGGACGAGAACAACGCGTGCCACTGCTCAGAGGACTGTCTTGAGAATGGGGACTGCTGCACAAACTACAAGGCACAATGCAAAGGTGAGCCGTCTCCAGACCCTGTGGACTGCGCCGTGTCGAGTGTGGAGGATGAATGCTTACCATGTGTGTGGTGTTTTGTGTCCCGGTGTCAGGTGACACTCCTTGGTTGGAAGGGGACTGTGAGGAGATCCAGAGCCCAGAATGCCCTGCAGGGTGAGAGTGTGTGGTCTAAATGAAAAAAAAAAAAAGACTTTTACTTTCATTAACTTTCATTAACTACAGAGCCAAATGCCTCTAATTTCTAAAATTGGTTTTGGTTTTGAACTTTTACAATACGTGTGATTCATTCGCTTTTACTGTGAACATTGGATGCAGTTTGTGAATCAAAAATATGTTCAAATTTGTTTTACATGAACAGCAATGTATTTAGTCAATGCAATGAAATTTCCATCATGCAATGTGCTCTACACATCTGGATGTACTGTAGGTGACGCTTGATAAAATACTGTAGACATAGTCTATAGACTTTCAGTCTCTGTAGTGATCTCTTAGGGGCGTAAAGAGTGTTTGCTGTTACTGTTGACGTACTGTATATTTTCTAACATGAGACGGATAATAGTGATAAAAGATGTTCTATTATACTCTGTGCAGTTTCATCCGTCCACCTCTTATCATGCTGTCACTGGATGGGTTCCGTGCATCATACTTGAAGAAGGGGAGGGGAATCATTCCTAACATGGAGAAACTGAGTAAGTGTGCAACACTCTGAACTGAAACTGTTTTCAGCTGTGTAGTAGAAAGAGGGATTTTTGGATGAAAGATTATTAGCATAGAATAGCTGAGTTGTAGCTCAGTGTATACACAAGGGATTTTCAAAAAAATTTAAATCACAGCACACCACTTACCGCAACTTGGTTATAATTGATATTTGTCGACTTTGTTGGGCTGTTCATGCTTCTCTCTCTTGATTTATAGATATAGAAGAAAAATATTTGTTAATTGTCTACTGTTGACACAATTATTCAAATTTTAATTTGCATTGGTTATGTTGCATAATGCATTTTAACTGTAGATTTTGTATTTGACAGGAACCTGTGGTACCCATGCCTCATATATGAGACCAATGTACCCATCGAAAACCTTCCCTAACTTGTACACTCTTGCTACGGTACGTCCTAGCAGGACCATCTCTCCTTTAATTATTCATGCTGAACCTTGGAATAGCACTTGTCTCCCTAGCAACAAGAGCGAGTGTTAAAATTTTTCTGTCTCACCAGTTTTGCCCAGTGCCACCTTACCATACATTCTTTGTCTTTGGTCTAGGGCCTCTATCCGGAGTCCCATGGCATAGTTTGCAACTCCATGCATGACCCTGTCTTTGATGCGAACTTTAATTTGAGGGGCAGAGAGAAGCTGAATCATCGCTGGTGGGGCGGGCAGCCGGTGAGTGCCAAGCAAATGTCAATCATGCAAGATTAACCGTTATTTTTACATTCTGTACATACCGTGCCAGGCCTTTCAATTACGGTCTAATGAGTGTACTCCCCACTGAGTTGGATCATTATGGCCACTAATCCTCAAAGCAATTTTTATATAATAGTAATTTTTTTTATGGACGTACTCAGGCATGAGTGTTCTGTTTTGTCTTAAGGGCTCTTTTCTGGATTTTATTGTTAGATTTGGATTACAGCTGCTAAACAAGGGGTCAAAGCAGGCACTTTCTTCTGGCCATGGTGAGTTCATTAAGCACCATAATAAAAACAGTATATCACAGCGGTCGACTGAAATGTTGCATCGTGGCATCAGGTTACACTGAGCGCCGTATGACATATTTTTGGGTTTCAATATACAGATGTTTAAAAAGCATGGGATGTAACTGAGTCAGAGGGGACTGACAGGCACATGACTTAACAAGCACATGCTGGCATAGCCCCTCAAGCCGTCCACGCAGACAATGGCTGCACACAGGACACAGACACTGAGGGGCCATTGAGCTTTGAAAGCCCTCTGTGAGGTGCAGAGTTGCATGCATTTGTTTCGAAAGCACTGTGTTACACTGAGGCAGCATGTCCTTGTGTTTTTTTTAAGGTTAAGAGCATTACATTTGCAAAAACAACAAGTAATTTAGTTAATTAAAGGTCCCCTATTGTGAAAATTTCACTGTGAGATTATTTAACATTAATACGCATTGCAGTTGCTCGCTGATATGTTTTTTTAGTGTTGTCACAGTAAGTTAATTTTTTTTTTTTTTTAAAAACACTGACACGTCATTTCCATGAATGCCCGCTCACTTCTATAGGCCGCTCTCCTCCTCGTCCGGCCTCTCTCCTCCTCATTAGCATTTAAAGCTGCACACACGTCCTGGAAAAAATCTAATTGTGGGACTGGCTAAAAGTGGACCAAGGCTGTTAATTTCAGAAAGAGCCTTCAGATACAGTATTAGGGGAACACTAAGTCCGATATAAATGCAAAAAAAAAAAAAATCATAATAAGGGACCTTTAACAAGTCATTGGTAAATTCAAATCTTATAATGGCAGAAACTAAACATTTTACAATATTAAAGATTTGGTATGAATAGAAATAAGAATTTGTATTAAAGTGGTCTTACCTTAACTTCTGGTTGGTTTTGTCAGGGTAATTCCTCTGGAGAGAAGAATATTGACAATATTGCATTGGCTCCATCTGCCTGAAGAAGAAAGGTCTGGCTTTTGTCTATTAAGAAAAGCAACCAAAATGTCTAGCAATCAATGTTTTGATTTAAAGGCATCCTTCATTCTGCATATAAACCGACAAGGCGTAATTACATGTGAATTGCTTGTTTGTTACAGGCCGTATGTTTATGCTGTCCATTCAGAGCAACCTGATACATTTGGCCACCGGCTCGGGCCACTCAGCAATGAGGTGAGGTTCTTGACTAATTGCTAATTCAATGTGGTCTGACAGCATCTCCTTGCCAGCCTTAGATTCACAGTTCCTCCGTCTTGCTTAACACAGCTAGACAACCCTCTGAAGGAGATCGACAACATCATTGGTCAGCTCATGAATGGCCTGAAACAGATGAATCTACATCGCTGCGTCAACATCATTCTGGTGGGAGACCACGGTATTGAACATTACAATTAATTATAAGGATCTTTGTGTTAATGCTGTAAGTTGTACAGTAATTATTCCCTGTTATGGTTAGTGTCTTTATAATAAATGTCGTATACATAAAGTTACATGTACCATTTATATTTGTCTTTTTGTTGTTTGGAGGTATGGAGGAGGCTCATTGTGACAGAACCGAATACCTGACCTCTTATCTTACGAATGTGGAAGAGCTCCACCTTGTCCAGGGATCCTCAGGCAGAATTCGTCCCAAAAACCGCACGGCAAGATGTAAGTTAGCATGATAGTTGTATATGCTACAATGTTACAAGGTTAGTTTTTGCATTTTTAGTTTAAGCAAGCATTTAAAGTTTAAGCAAGGTGCCTATATTGTATGCTCATATTACGATTACATCTGCAACACTGCATAACAGACAACTACAATGACTAGGCTTTATATCAGATATGAACAACTGAATAATCATTTGCAAATGAAATGTCATTTTTCATTGAATTTCATTGCGTCCTTTTTTGTTCATTCAATTTTAAAGAAACAGCCGGTTTAATTGCAATTGTCTGCAACTACTTTACTGTATTTTATTGCAGCTAATATACAAAGAATGAACTGTTTTGTTATTTCTATCCCTTTTCAGTTGACCCAAAAGAAGTAGTGGCCAACCTCACAGTAAGTCCTGTTTTCCACAAGCATTAAACCTTGAACACTTTGTAGGCTGTAGTAATCCATGGCTTTCGTGTTCTCAGTGTAAAATGCCCAACCAGCACTTCAAGAGTTACCTGAAGCAGCATCTGCCCAAGCGCCTCCACTACGCCAACAACCGCAGGATAGAGGACGTGCACCTGCTGATGCAGCCAAAATGGCACGTGGCCAGGTGTGTGTCAGAGTTAAATGGCGTTTTGACGTCATCTGTAACAGAAATAGAGGAAATTCCAGTGAGCGTAAATGTAAGTCGTGCCTAGCTGCTAACAGTTAGCATTAGCTTTGGAAACGACGTGAGTGACTACTTGTAATTCATTTCGTCTTTTCATGGTCATAAAAGTGTGAAATGTTAGTACTGACAACACGTTTTTTTTTCTATAAACATATGAATCATTGAAAAGTTGCTGACTGATTTTTAGCAAACCTCCTGATAAAAGGCTTTCTGGCAGCGCTTGTGGATTTTATGGTGACCATGGCTTTGACAACAAAATTAAAAGCATGCAGGTAGTGTTCATAGCATTCATTCTCACCTACTTGTCACCTAATGTGTTTAATGCATTACATTGATTTAATTTACCTATCTTTTCCCCCAGACAATCTTTTTGGGGTTTGGACCCAGCTTTAAGTTTCAGACTAAAGTGCCAGCTTTTGAAAACATTGAGCTGTACAATGTCATGTGTGGTAAGACCTGACCCTTTATTCTGGTTAAATTTACAGCTAAATTAATCATGTTAAAAGGCACATGCCAGTATATCACTGCCGATTTCCTGGCTTTTGAGTTGTTACTTCTTATATTTTAGATCTTTTAGGCTTGACACCCGCCCCCAATAACGGAACGCGTGGCAGCCTGAACAATATGTTGAAAAATCCACCTTACACCCCGACTATGCCAGAGGAAGTGTCCACCCCCTCACCCATAACGCCGCCTCCTGTTGCCGTTTACAACCTGGGATGTAGCTGCGTTGATGAGGTCGGTGCAGTTCACAGTCTCGCCATTAGGGGGCAGTGTAAGCATGTGTATGAGTGCCTTTTCTGAAAATCGTGCTAAATCTGAATTCAGGCCAATTACGGGGTGGCCACGTTGTAACAGGAGAAATGGATTCTATGTTGATTATTGCACAAATATCAGGAAGCTGCCATTTAAATGCTTTATTAAATTTTTTTTTTACTTGTTTTTAGTGGCACCGTAAATGTTTTTGTCCTGAAAGGAAAAATCCCTTCTGGAAATCATGCTTTGTTTAAATATTGAACATTGGTGTTTCTTTTGCAGAATGAAGTCGAGGAGAATAATCAACCAACCAACCAGGCTGTTGATGGTCAGTTTATTAAATATTGATAAATGTTATACTATATTGTCTTTCAATAAAATAATACATATTGCAACAGTATTGTGGGATATTAATTCTTACTCAAATATTGCCATTGCTGTTATTTTTGCATGTTCCTATGTTCATAATGTTTTCGTTCTTCACAGAAAGTATTAATCTTCCATATGGTCGACCAGCTGTTCTGTTTTCTACAAAATACACCCTTCTGCAACACCTTAATTTCATGAGTGCTTACAGCGAGGAGTTGGCTATGCCTCTGTGGACGTCGTATACTATGTCCAAACAGGTATGGCATGTTCTGCATGCTCACTGAAACAAATCAGTGCTGAGCTTCTCAGGAACACTATAGCACTGTTTGCCTGTATTTTTTCATGAAAAACAGAACTGTAAAGTCATTAAAAAAACACTGTTTGCCACAGAGCTGACATTCCGATGGCTGTACACAACCCTGACAGATTTAATGCTGAAATAATTACCATTACAGATCCTGTTTCTGTTTACTCGAAATCAGTTCGGAAAGAAAAGCAGCTCCTACTTTGTTTATAGCAAGAATGAAGGGGCCATTCTTAATGAAAGGATTCTTTTCCAGGTAGACAGCACGCCTCTTCCTTTGCCTGTAAATGACTGCTTGAGAGCAGATGTCCGAATTCCCCTAAGCATTAATCAGACCTGCACAGTTTACACCAAGGACCAGGAGCTCTCCTTCGGCTTTCTCTATCCGCCAGGTTAAACACCCACTCCATTTCATCACCATCATTTTACCAGTCATATGAAATATTATTGCTTATCTGTTTTCTCAGAATATGTTCCAAAGTTATTTAGAAAAGCAAGTCTAAATAACAGTTTTTACAAAATACAAATTTACAAATTTGATAAACTAATATCTGTAAGTTTTTTCTGTTTTACATTACCTCACAGATTCTTATTAGTATAATAAGCTTTTCCTGTATTACAGTGCAGACACTGGCTTGTACTACAGACATCTTTAGTTGATAAAAGACAGCATTTTTAATCAGACGGGTGTTTAAAAATCAATGATTTTTGATGCTGATTAAAATCCAAACTAATTTCTATCTACAGAACTGGCCCCATCTCCCGAATCAAAGTATGAAGCATCTTTGATTACCAACACTGTTCCAATGTACCGTGCTTTCAAGAGTGAGTATTTCTTTTAATAGTTTTTTGGTCAGGGGCATGTTTTCTTATGAACATTGCATCTACTAAATAAATCACCAACCTTTCTGGTGGGCCTGGTACTATGCAGAGTAGTGACCACAGTGACAATGAGAGACTGACGGCATCCTGATTAGCTCAAGCCTGAATGCTCTACACAAGAACAGGGGGTTCCCAAAGGAGGCTGGCACTCATTGTCCTCTCTTTGGAAACATGTCTTCCTGGCCAGCACTGCCCTTACACTTCAACACATTCACAAACAAGGCAATAGTGTGTGGAGCAACCTGGATGTGATTCCCTCGCTTCTCTGCCAGCACTGTGGTCAGCTGGTCAGGCAGTTTCACCTCCTGAAACCAGCCAGCACTCTTACTGCTCTGTGCAGTACAAAACATGTATGTGATGTGATGTAGGGCATATTTTGTACAGGCACTAACATCACAATGGGCTGAAGTCACATTTCATTGTGTGCACATGACAAATAGAGAGCATGCACTTTCACAAGATGAGGATATGCTCTCTCTTTAACCAGAGATTTGGAGGTACCTGCAGGAGACGTTTTTGAGACGCTATGCTGATGAGTTAAACACTATCAACGTTGTGAGTGGACCCATCTTTGACCATGACTTTGATGGCCTGAGAGACAACCTTGACAAAATCAAAGAGTAAGCAAGAACCCCCTACCCATTTCATTGAAATGCCCCATGGAGCCTCTTATCAAATCGATCCAAAGATTTTCACATGCAAAGAACACATTCATCAACCATAATCAAACAAAATTCCAGATTTTTATCACAGAAATGACATTCAAAAGTAAGGAATAATGTCCAAAGCTATATTTTGAGACACTCTTTGTGTTGATCAGTTTCTAAATTTGCACTGTAATTAAGACTTTTAAATGACTGAATATTTACCTGAGATTAAAATTTAATTTACTTTCTGCAGCAACATGCAGCTATTTTTACTTTCTGTATTGACAGGCACCTTTTAAGAGCCATAAACAGTTTAATACTGGCACTGTTTAATACTGAACGGAGATACCTAAACAGCGTTTTCTTGTGTGTACTGTTACACTCCTAGTATATCACTGGTGAAACATTACCAAAAAGCGTGACAAATTGTGTCCCCACCACATCTGTGTTGCAGGAACTCAGAAGGACCCGTCCCTATCCCCACTCATTTCTTCTCCATCATAACCAGCTGTGAGGAGTTCAACCAGACAACAGAGACATGCGACGGGCCTCTTGACGTATTCTCCTTTATTCTGCCCAATCGTCCGGACAACAGTGAGAGTTGCAACGTAAGTAGGTCATCTTGGTCGGTTAAAATATGGGCCTTTGTTCACATGCTAACACTGCATTAACATTTTTAAACAAAGTTATAAAAGGCCAGCGTTGAATGTAAACTGTTAAATGAGAAAGCTCTCTTCTAAACCACATATATACATTGTCAAGAGAAAAGATAGAGCACTCGAATGAAGTATACAGTACATTCTCAACACAATAAACATTTGTAGAGTGACAGAGAGGCTTTAGCGTCAAACGTAAAAACTAGTGCCGGTTCGCGTGCTGGCAACAGCAAACCGCTGATTCATTAGCTGTTTGTATAACATTGCAGTGCGCTGAATCATCTTCATCCATTCGGGAGTAACTACATTAAATTTACGTCACAGGAAATCAAGAAGCAAAAAAAATGGCACAATTCTGAGATAAAAGAAGGGTGAGAAAGAAATGAACATCCAGGCTCCAGCTGTTAACTCACAATTTTAGAATTCAGGGATACAAGATTGAGTATGGCAAATTCTTCTATTGTCATGTCATATATTTTCTGTAGATAAAAAGGTGACATATTGTGACTTAAAGGTGACAAGTTTCACAGTTCCTTGAGGTCTAAGCGAAATGGCAAGAAGTCACAAGATGCACAATATCTTGGCTCCAGATCTGAAGTACATTAGTGGCGGCACCTAAACATCATTCACATTCTCTTTCTTCTCACAGTACACAAATACACTGATTCGTGGATGCCCAACTCATTACACAGCATCAGAATTATATCGATAAAATAAATGATTTATACATACTACAGATTAGAAGGAGTTCTTGATTTTGGCACCAACAGCACAACTGAATGTGTTGAAGTCAATATGGGCTCTAGTACGACTCGTGACCCATTTTGTAATTGTAACAATTTAAACCAATACATATTTATTTTTAAATAGCAAAAGGTTGATTTATTTCCTGTTTACCTTGATTAACTGTGATGTTTTTTTACAGTTGTAGATGTTTTTTGGTCAATATGCTAGCAGATGGATGTTGAGTTGAGTTAAGGATCAGTTCAACTTTCCCGGCCTTTCATATTTCATATTAATAACTCTGAAGTGCAATGGACTGTTATACACTGATGAAATCATAAGCTCCCTTACCTTGACAGTATTTCCTTTTTCTCCCTTATTCTAAAATAATGCACTATAATAGAAAATTATCATTTTATTGTTTTGGGTATATTCAGGTGTATTTGGTGTATTAGAATTAGCTTGGACATCTAAGAGCTGCATGTAAAGTTTACTGTGTCTGACTATGATTAATGTATGGAGACAAAGTGATTACAGTCCAAAAGTGCTTCAGCCCACTCACCAACAAGCTATCTTCGAGGTCTCTGAAGTTGAAGTGGTTGTAGTTCCTATGTTTAAATTATTCTCTTTATCGTATAACATTTTATAAGCTTTGAACTTTTACTGCAGCATAACAGACTGTTACAACCTTGACTAGTAGGCTCCTGTTTTTGCCTGTTTCCTGGTTCTCAAATTGTTCAATGGTGGTTTCTTGTTACTCGCGTGTATATTCAGGTGACCTTGCATTGATTGGAGGGTTTTAATTAAGTCACGTATTACAAACGTTTTGCTCAGTGTGGATTTCCCATGTCAGTCAAGAATGTTGTGTGGGCAGAACAGTGAAGCCTTATTGGGCTGCTGCAGCACAGCCAGACCAGTAGATTGTCTTGCGGTAGAGCACGCAGGGTTAGGACAGGACACACTGAGGTTATCAGCGAGGACACAACGAGGCACAAGTGGAAACACTGGTTGGGGCAGTGGTGGCCTAGCGGGTAAGGAGGCGGACTTGCAGTTGGAAGGCTGTGGGTTCGAATCCCGAAACGCCAATTGTTCACTAAGGTGATGGTTAAATGCAGAGGACACATTGTGTAATTGTGTCACCGTGTTTCACAATTACAATAACTTCACTTTCCAAAGAGGTTGTGCTGGATGGGGACTATCTGGTTGACATCTTAGATAACGTGTACTAGTTCTGCAATCGTGAGATAAATTTGTCTGTAGTGATGCCATTATATAGTTAATTAGCATATTACATACTTGTATTTTTTTAATAAAGAGAAAAGCCTACAGAAAGTCCAAAATACCACAAAGGTTTTACTTAGTTTCTTTCCCCTGAAATTAGCCTCAAGCAAATCAGCACCAGCTGTTGCCCAAAATTACAGGTTCTCCATCTTCTAATGTTCAACAGTTCAGAAAAATACAGAGAAATAAGGTCTCAATGCTGCAATATGTGACCTTTGACACATCTTGCTTTCATTACTGTTTTCTTTGCTAGAGCTCAGAGGAGGAGTCTCAGTGGGTAGAGGATGTCCTGAAGAGGCACACGTCACGTGTGCGCGACATCGAGATCCTTGCAGGCCTGGACTTTTACCGGAACACTGGCCAAGTATACACCGATGTCTTGAGCTTAAAGACGTACCTGCGCACGTTCGAAGATGAAGCCTAGAGCACAATGTGGAGCCAGTATCCCCTGTTTTCCCTCTCTTATCCTGACACATCTCTGATGCTTAGGTGTATATTTTTATACAATTTGTCATATTTATTATGCATGAACAATAACAATACTGTGCCACTCTTAACACATATTCCTGTAACAGATATCATATTTGCAATAACGTTTGGGGTTTGTTAGTATATGTGTGTGTGTCGGTGTGAGAGCTGTTGTAATTCCTTGTCTGTTTGAATTTATGATTGCAAAAGGTCCTGGTTATTGTTTATATTTTAACGGCGATGGCCTGAAACAACACAAAGCTTGCTTTACTGGGTCCCGATTTTGATCTTGTGAATTTCCCTAAGCCATCATTATACGTTTTTCTCAAGAAATATGAGCCACATCTGTGTAGGTTGCGTCCTCTTAACCCACATGACTGTTATGAAAGTTAAACCTTTGAACGTAGCAAATTTTACCGGACAGTGTCTGTACTGTACCTTGTTCCGTGGCAAAATATGGCATTAACATGTGGCATGGTTTTGATCTGAATAAATCCACACACTGTCACAAAATTGCTCCATTGTGATCAGGATCTGCTGTAACGGGAATACTCCCACGCATCGCAGTTTATTCTGCTGTTTCAGTTAAGCAACTGATATAGCGAATCGGAATATAGCGAATGGATGCTTTCAGTAACTTTCAACAGGATTCTGTGGACCTTTGTTTTTCTGCCAACCATCACAGCAGCACTTGATAATAATAAGAATTCATATTTGTAATTCCATAAAAAAACACCTTTCAAACCAGTTCAACTTGACTACATAATGGAGATAAGTACCAGATAGGCAGTGTCTTAATTAATAAGTGGATTATGTGGACATAATCTTTTTATAAGTGACTAGCATGTCATACGCACAGCGGGTATGGAGTGAGTGAGGGAGAGAACACATAAATTTGGACGATTCTTCAGAGAGCATGCAAATGATTTGAGCCAAGATTTGATCTATCAACCATGAGGCCAGGACTCTAGCTGCCACGCCACCATGTGGCCCTGGCTGGAAATACTTAATTGAGTATTAAAGGAATATAGTTCACAGAATGAAGGAGGAGTATCGTGATGTATTTGTTTTTAATATATTCACACACTATAACTTTATTTTCTTCAGAAACAGGAAACTAACTAGGAACAGTGTTAATTCTTGGAAGTCAGAATTAACAATGTGCCTTTGCTTTAAACATTCTGAAGAAAACATTTCCAAGGAACCCTCATACACATGCAACAATGGCAGCTTTACAGAGAACTAAACAGGGCTGGTACTGTAGAATAGCACCTCCGGGCTGTCTGAATGGATTAAAGGTTCTCTCCCTTTCAATTTAGATTCATTCAAATGCACATTACAACGTTGCGTTGCCGTGATCACTGAATTGTTTTCAGTGATCACCACATCATAGCCACACTTCTAATGTACAATCCACACACTATTCAAGATTTGCTTTGAGTCGTCACGTGCAAAGTGATAGCAGTACAACATGCAGTGAAATGCACCCGCATACATTTTTTAATCAAGGTAGACATTAAGTACAAGGTAACTTGCATTATCGCCAACTTCAGTTAACTTTTGACTTCAGACTTTTTCAATCGTACTCTTTTTTACATTTTGTTGATCTTTTTATAGTATCTCAAATACCATAATAGTAACTGGGTATGAACACATCCATTATGCTTTAGACACATGTGTTGAATCTGATCGAGACGGTGTTAATAATTGTCAAGACAAAGCACATTATCAAGTCCACAGTGCACAGGTCAGTATACACCTGATAGAAACATGGAGGAATTCCAGCAATCAGTTACCTGTTACCTGTGTCCAGCATCACACATTCACTGCTCGTCAGAACTGGGACAAGGACGACCAGAATGGATTTAAAGGGTTTTTATAAGCATAGAAAAAAAATAATTGTAAGTAATCATTTTGGACATTCTTGTTTATAATGGGCAATGTTCTCTATTCGATGTCCTCTTTAGAAACTACTTTGTACTAAAACGTTATGGCATGAAATTCCAAATGTGGTTAAGAGTTAAATCTGTTAATTTTATTGGAGTTCTATGTTCTTTTTCACCGAAAGTAATATCCACCAATACAGTTTTGGGAACATAAATGGAAAAAATGAAATGGCACATTGGGCACTTATATTCTTGGGTGGCCTTACTTTAGATTAATTGCTATAATTAATTCTCATTACTGTCAAATACCTAAATTCCATATGTATAAGGGTAGCATATTGGACTGTTGATGTGCCATGTTTAGGAAGAAAGTTGTTTAAATTTGTATACTAATCCATGTCGTTCATCCTGGAATAATGCATAACCCTCAGCCTAGTGCTATTCTTAATGAAAAGATATTTTGTGCTTTGAGTAATTTTGTTGCAGTCAAACAAAGATAACTACACCGGTCTGTGTTTTCTGTATGTTTATGCTGTAGATTGCTGTTCTAGCAGTCAGTATAGTAACTATCATCCTAGGGCTGGGACTGGGTCTTGGAATTCAGCTGGAAGACTGTCGCAAGAAGGGTCGGTTGAATATACTTAACAAATATTTCAAAAATAGCAATTCAATTCAGTTACTAAAGCATTTGTGTAGACCAGTAGACAAAAAGGACCTTTTTTTTCATTTAATACATTTCTTAGTCTAATATCATAAGAGAACCGCACTTTCTAAATATTTCTTTAGAAAGCCATTTGTTTTTGCCCATTGTTCCTCCTCTTATGCCATTTCAGTCATCAGTGAATCCTGCAGAGGTCGCTGTCATGAGCCTTATGATAATGAAGCCCTTGGCTGTCACTGTCACCTGCAGTGCAATGCCACCAACAGCTGCTGCTATGATTTCCATGACATATGCTATCAGCCAAGTGAGTGTTGACAGGAATGTCAAGCATCAGTCCTTCACAGAGCATTGGTACTGCAACAAATAAAATGCTCTTTGCGTTCCATATAGCCCAACAGTGGGAATGCACCAGATTGCGTTGTGGAGAAAAGAGGTTGGCAGAGAGCAAATGTCACTGCTCTGATGACTGCCTGAGTGCCAGGGATTGTTGCACAAACTATAAAAGTGTCTGTGAAGGTGAGTGATCTTTCAGAAACATTTTTGATGGTTGGTTGCAGCTTAGGGATCAATCATCTTGTGTGTTTAAAGGTCTTCTCTTTGGCTCTTGATTTCGCCTGACTGTCACAGTTCACAAACAAGCAATGTTAATCAATATAATCAATACTAATAAAGGCAATGTTTTATACACACACACATGGCCTCAACTATATATGACTTATTATTAGTCAAAATTATTAGCCCCCCTAAACATCTTCCCAGTGTTTGAAGCATTGATTACACTAGATATACTCAAACATTCACTAGTGCTATTTAGTAGCTTTTGGTATATTTTGTAATATAAAAAAACATTTTTAAGCTTGCTTTATATTTTTGGTGTCAATGTTTTCAGCCCTTACCAGAAGTTTAAATAATCCTATTGGGCATTAAATCCCCTCGCCTTCGCCACGTTGTGCAAATGCATCCTGTTTCTCGTGACAATAGAAAAACATTAATTTGCCCCCATGTAAATGTTTGCTTTCAAACCACACGTACAGTAATTAACCAATGAGCTTCGAAACTATTTGGCCTACTAACAAATCCTGCAGTCAATTGGTTTCTTAATAACATTCAATCAGCATAAAGAACAACAGGGCACTTGAACACATGAGTGGGACTACTGTCACTCACATTGCCAAAGACAAAGGAAAACAGTCTTGAGCTCAGAAAGAAGATATTATAGGCTCATGCTAAGGAGGAAGGCTACACTGCCATCTCCAAGCGATTCACAGTGTCCAGAACTGCTGTATGTTGCATAATTGCCAAGTACAAGGAGACAAATTCTGTAAAAAAAAAAAAACCTGGCTGTGGCCGCAAGCGCATTATATGGATTATTTTCAGCAATCTGGAGAGGAAAATAGTCAGAGATGTAAGCAATGAACTCCAGGCATCTGCCAAGATGATTGTTGCTGACCTGGCCTCTTCTGGAGTCAAGGATGTTTGAATGTACACAATAGTGAGGGCTCTTCATCGTGGTGGACTTCAGAGCCATCATCCCTCAAGAACCCCTTTACTCAAAGAGCCCGGGTCTTCCAACAAGACAATGACTTCAAGCCAGAATCTGTGGCGGGTGCTAAAAGCACAACACACGGTGACACTTTGAAATGTGCCCTCTGCTTTTAACCACCACCCTTGGTGAGCAGTGGGCAGCCATGATAGGCGCCCGGTTGCTCAGTGGCACCTCAGTGGTTCGGGATTCAAACCGGCAACCTTCTGATTACAGGTCCGTTTCCTTAGCCGCTTTGCCACCACTGCCCCCTATATATTAAAAAATCATTTATGTAAATGTATCAATGTTTCGTAGGTGGATCTTCCTTTATTTCAGAGCTACTTTAAAACATTGAACTGAGTTTATTCATGTTTGGAGATAAGCACGGCTGTTGAAATTCTGCCATTCTGTCCGATGTAGGCGACACGCAGTGGGTTGAGGATGAGTGTGTGGACATGGTCGGCGATGAATGCCCTGCAGGGTAAAGTTTATTTCAGTAAGACATTACTACCATTATCCTTTTTACCGTGTTCTTTATGCCATGTTAGAACCTTAACCTCTCATTTGTCCCAGCTTTAAAAAACAGCCGATGCTTCTGATCTCCTTGGATGGACTCCGGGCAGAATATTTTCAAACCTGGAGCTCTCTTATTCCTGTCATGGACAAAATTCGTGAGTGACAGTTCTCACGAAGGAATACGTGGGAGAGAGACTTAGCTCCTATTCGCTTCCAGCTTCTACTGTATGACTTTTACTACTGTGCTTAAATCTCCACCCATGTCTCCCAAAATGCAGTGTGGTTGCCATTGTAAATTGAAGAAATTGTGTCTGAAATGTCCTCTGTCTTCTCCCCGAAGGAAGGTGTGGTACATCTGTTCCGCACATGCAGGCTGTATTTCCCAGCAAGACCTTTCCAAATCACTACACCATAGCAACAGTATGATTCCATTAACATCTAATCATGTTAACTTAATCAACAGGATTTTGTGAACGTATTGCTGAGGAATTGTTTTATCTTTTTCTGCTCTCTAGGGTCTTTATTCAGAATCCCATGGTCTGGTTGACAATAATATGTATGACCCTGAGTTTGATGCCTATTTCAGTCTGTCCAACAGTGAAAAAGACAATCCAAGGTGGTATCATGGTCAGCCCGTGAGTCTCCACCTCTCCAATACCTCTTCTCTATGACCATTTAGGCTTTGGTCAGCCATATGAATTTAACAACACAAAATAATGGACAATAATTTATACACACTGCTGCACATCTTTCACTAGATCTGGCATACTGCTAAATATCAAGGCCTCACAGCTGGAACGTTCTTCTGGCCGGGATCTGATGTTGAAATCAATGGAAGTTTTCCTAACATATATGAAAAATATGATGGGTACTCTATGTCAAAACTGACACACACTGTACATTTAAAAATGGTATATATGGATTTTTGGATACAATTCTTATGTTTTAATTGTAGAACAGTGCCTTTTGAAATGAGGGTCTTCACTGTTCTGAAATGGTTGATGTTGCCAGATGACCAAAGGTAAGTCAACGTTAACTGTACTTGTACTGTAATGCTAAATGTTGCACAATTAACTTTTTAAAAACTTTGCAGACCAGATTTCTACACACTGTATCTAGAAGAACCGGATAAGTCTGGCCATAGCTATGGTCCTGTTAGTGGAGGGGTAAGTTAAGATTAAACTTTTTGCTCTCGTTTTTTCTATTGCAGCAAATGAAGAATGTGGTTTAAAGGTTATTTATAATCTCTCAAAATTATATTGTGAGATGCAAGATACTGTAAAATGACTCTGACACTGGATGAGTGAATTTTCATCTTGGGTGTGTTGACATCTAATTGACTAGCTTCTGTAACACTGCAGGATGTGTTAGTTGTTCCATCTACTGTGTTGTTATGCTGCCATTTGACTGAAGGAAATGCATTTAACAGAGCAGAAAGGAAAGATCCCCACAAAGTGTGAAGTGAGAAAAATCCTACAGATTTGCTGGATGAAGCACCAGCTTTGCTCTCATTACTGGGTTTGATGGCTGTTGCTTTGTCCAGAAGATGTTGCCTGTTATCAAGCGCCCTTTTTTTATTTTTTAGAAATTTTTCAAAACCTAACCTGCAATAACTCCAGGCAGAAGCAAATACATGTATTTCAGCTCCTGCAGGTTGGAGTTGTAATGAAAGCCTTGTGGCAGACTGTCCTACATGAGAAAAAATGGCTTATTAGTAACAGGCCTGATTGCAGCTCCTGCCGCTGACTGGTTTGAACTGCTTGTTGTTTTCTGCCGCACAGATGTTTTCCTCTTCCTCTAAGTAAAACCAGAGCTTAACCCATAATGGATTTTTTCTGTTGTTGCGTAAGAATAAAATAATCCTACAATTAGCCCTGCTTCATTGTTTGTCATCAGCCAATTTTTGGCATTTATCAAGTGTAGTATAATTGTTATAGTGCACATTAATGATTCTCCAGTAACAACAATTAGATTTTATCAGGGCTTCAGAGTGATTTTAGTGTAGTGTCCATGTTAGCTTTAGCATTAGTTTAAAATGGCAAGGGGGAAATTTGTCCTAGAAAAAGGAAGGAATAGGGGTGGTTGAGGTGGATGGAGGAACTTGTTTGAAGTCAACTTCTTCTTATAGGTCTTAGTGGTCCAGTAATACTGTATCTAAAGTCTCTTTCTGAAATTCAGCCTTTTGTCCAGTCCCACAATGAGAATTCCCCAGGACCCGCTGTATCTGTGTCTGTAGCTTTGAATGCTAATGAGGAGGAGGAGAGAGGCGAGAGGAGGGGGGGAGCAGCTGATAGAAGTTGAAAGGGCTTTTGTGGAAATGACGTCATCAACTCCATTCACCAACCACAATGTTTGCCACAAGTCATATCGGCGTTTTTTCCAGAAAATTAACCCGCTGAGTCTTGCATGATTGAAGTAAAAAATACATTTTGGGATTTTTGGAATTGAATTTTTTTTTGGAATTTGAATTTTTATATCCAATAACTTAGCAACTGCAATGCGTTGCACGTTTGGAAGCCATGATGTTCATGGAGATGATGTTTTAGGAGAGGGGTGGGATATTCTCTGGGCAGAAAAAGCATGAGAAACGGGAGGTAACTTTTCTCCTTATGATCGCATAAGGGGACAAATTACAGATCAGACCATCTGAGATGCTGCTCTCTGAATGGTGAAGCAGAACGGCAAAAGCATTCTTTACACCTATTGCCATTTCTAGCTACTGCAGGACCAGAGGCAGGCTAGGGGAACTCATATTAATGTTAAATAATCTCACACAGTGAAATTTTCATGATTGGGGACCATGCAAGGGAGAAATTCTCTTGGTATAGAGTAAGGCAGGTCTGTTCGAGTGGGGAGTAAAACATGCTTGTTTCATAAGCTATAAAGAAGCATTGCAAATCTTTTCATCTGGCATATTTTTGTCTGCCTCTTTCTTATTCAGTAACAACATGGAACATGTTCAGGGGTTAAATTAGTTCACTGGTGATCAATAAGTGCTGACACTCTTGATGAGTACTATTGATGTTTAAAGTCAATACTGTCATTAATAGATTGCTGTATGTGATTTTCTGTCTTTCAGTTGGTGTCATCTCTCCAGGGTGTGGACAAGATCATTGGCCAATTAATGAACGGTCTCAAGCAACTAAACCTGCAAAATTGCATTAATATCATCATTGTCTCCGACCATGGTAGGAATCTCAAACTTATCAAAATCAGTTGAACTACGTTTACCTTTTGGAATATGATCTCATCTCATTTGTAAGGTATGGAGGAGACTAGCTGTGACAGAAAGGAGGCACTTCAGAATCTAGTTGGGGACACAAGTCACCTTGAAGTCAATCAGGGTACATTTGGGAGAATAAGGCCGAAAAATAAAGAACAGCCTTGTAAGTTTCTTCCAGCTGTCAGTTGTTCATGTACCATAACCATTAGCACTCGGTCACTGAATACAGTATTTCTTCAACAGTTGATGAAGTCAGACTTATTGCCAACATGACTGTAAGTTTGAAAAGATTATGTTTAATTCTGTTATTCACAGGTAAAAATAAATAAATAAATAAATAAATAATGTGTCATTGTCCACAGTGCAAAAAGCCAGATCAGAAGATCCGACCCTACCTGAAAGCCCACTTGCCCAAACGGTTACATTATGCCAACAGCAGACGCATTGAGAATGTTACAGTTCTGGTCAGCCCCAAATGGCTATTTGAACGGTAAGTTACAGCAACATTAACATTTCACTCCCTTACACTAAACAACGCATTCCAGTTCATTAAGGTTCCACCAGTGCTACATGGCTGCTTGAATTTACTCTATGATTCCGCAGATGTCCAGGCTGCCTGACATTCTGTTCAGGTGGGGACCATGGGTATGACAATGACATATATAGCATGCAGGTGAGCATTTGAATGTCTGCATTAAAAATCCAAAGCAAGTCCAATGCATCCCATCTACTTCCTGTTCCCATCTCCCGCAGTCTGTGTTTCTCGGCTATGGCCCGAAATTCCACTTCAGAACTCAGGTGGATCCATTCTCCAATGTTGAGCTATACAACTTAATGTGTGGTAAACTGTTCATATTCTTTAAATTGTATTTTATGTGATGTTTTGCTGCAAGTAAACTGGTAAAATGGTTTTCACTAAGGTGATTTATGTTCAGTATTAAATTCTTTGGATCGCACTGACAAGGGAGTATAAAATCATTTGCCAAACAATGTTAAATGAGTTCCAGTTAATATGATTCACATGTCCATCCTGACAGTGAGGCATAAGTGTGGGGCTTGTTCTTTCTGTTGGTGTGCAATTATTTCTGTCACAGAGAACACAATCCTTTTAGCTATTTTCATAAACAGATCATAAAAGGGGAGGATAATACTGCCCACGATAGGTATATATTTAATGCAATGTTCCAGCAGTTATAGACACTGCTCATGACAGAACAACTCTTTCAGACATATTGGAGATCTCCCCAGCTCAGAACAACGGCACTCATGGCAGTCTTAACCATCTGTTGAAGACACCCTATTACAACCCACAACACCCAGAAGAGAAGGTCCCACCTGGGCAGTGTCCTCTTTTGAGTCTCAACCCCAGTGACACACTGGCTTGCAACTGCACAGCTCTGGTAGAAGTCATCTCCTCACGCACCGCATTGCAATGTAGACATATTCATTTGTACAAATCTCTAATATGATCTTCGTTCCATTTTACAGGGGGACTTCAATCCCAACACGCATTTAAATCTGTCCGAAAGTGAAGGTAATGCAACTCACGCATCGAAGCAATCCAATGTTATATAAAAAAAAGGGCTACCTTATTCAGAGCGCCTTAGTGCTAGCCTCGGCGTGATAGACATGTTTTTTTTTCACACTCTAGTGTCTGCCATTGAGAGGAAGCACATGCCTTTCGGAAAACCAAGAGTACTCAAATTGAAAGATGACTATTGCCTGCTTCATCAGGAAGGGTTTGTCAGTGCCTACAGCAAGGATTTATTCATGCCCATGTGGAACTCCTACTCTTTGGACAAGCCTGTGAGAAACTTTTACTCAAGAGAAGTTTAAATCAGTGTTTTTCCACTCTGAAATGTCTAAATAAATTTGGAATACACAAATGCGCTGACACCCTACAGTCATTAAATGGGCTTTAAATGGATTAAAAAATGATCCCGTGTCACGCCTGCAGGAGAATCCTGACCCTCTTCCTGCAATTATAGAAGACTGCCTGAGAGCTGATGTGCGTATTTTGGCTAACCAGAGCCAGAGGTGTGACCAATACGCAGCGACAAACAGCATCTCTTACGCCTTTCTCTACCCTCCCAGTACGTCCAGTCTGCATGGCAACAACTGACTCTATGGTCTTTGCTGATGTATAATTTCATGTTTGAAGGAGGCGAACAAGCTAAACTGTGTAGAAAGTAATACCAAAAACTAAAATACAGTGCAGGTCAAAAGTTTGGACACACCTTCTCATTCAATGTTTTTTCTTTATTTTTATGACCATTGACGTTGGTAAATTCTCACTGGAGGCATCAAAACTATGAATGAACACATGTGGAGTTATGTACTTAACAAATGAAATAACTGAAAACATGTTTTATATTCTAGTTTCTTTGCTCTGATTACTGCTTTGTACACTCTTGGCATTCTCTCGATGAGCTTCAAGAGGTCGTCACCTGAAATGGTTCTCCAACAGTCTTGAAGGAGTTCCCAGAGGTGTTCATGTACATAGTTTTGATGCCTTCAGTGAGAATATACCAATGTAAATGGTCATGAAAATAAAGAAAACACATTGAATGAGATGTGGTGTGTCCAAACCTTTGGCCTGTACTGTATATCATGGCCGTTTTCAATGTGCCTCATTTTCCCAGGCTTAAACAAAACAGCGGAGGAACAATATGATGCGCTTACTATGACTAACGTGGTGCCCATGCTTCCACAGTTTAGAAGTAAGTGCTTGGACATGTTCACAGTCACACCTTCATCCACTCAGCGCAGAGCAAGCAAACCATCTAATCAATCTCCCTCTTTCTCAGGAATCTGGGACTACTTCCAGGCTGTCTTACTTAAGAAATATGCAATGCAGTATAATGGCATTAATGTGGTGACTGGCCCAGTGTTTGATTATAACTACGATGGTTTATATGACACTGTGGAACAGATTCAACAGTAAGTGCTCCCTCTGTTGTCACTAACAGCACACATCAGGTGTGGGACCGATTCCTGATAATCTTGTGTTGCTCTACAGACATGTTCCTGGCACAAACATACCAGTCCCCACACATTATTTCATGGTTCTCACAAGCTGCAAGAACATATCTGTTCCCATGAGTTTGTGCTACCAGGAACTCCAGACGGTTTCCTTCATCGTGCCTCACAGAGCAGACAACTCAGAGACCTGCAATGTAAGTAGCATATAAATCATGAATCATTTGATATTTCTATGGCCTAAAGTGCACAGGTGAGATGATACATATGCACCTCCCAGAACTGTTCAATATGTTTTCCAAAGAGCTCGGAGTCAGAGTCTCAATGGGTGGAGGACTTGCTGTGGTTTCACCAATCACGAGTGAGGGACGTCGAGTGGATCACTGGCCTTGACTTCTTCCAGGACAGCATCCGACCTGTTGCAGAGCTCCTGAGAGTCAAATCCCGTCCGACTGCTGCTATTCACAGAATGCCCTGAAAGCGATTGCATTCATTGTGTTGATGAATAATATGTTAAATATGCGGAAAAAGTCCCAAAATCAAAAACCTTTCAAACTGAATGGAAAACATAAAAAAAACTAAAAAAACTCAAAGAATAGAGTGGAACTTACTTTGTCTCTCTGAACCTCTTTAACATGTGTGATCTAATCTGTTGTTTTTTTGTACTTTTTTTTTTTTAACAGAGGAAATTGGTCGTGTAACGTTTTAAACCCAAAGCGTTTCTTTAATTTTCTGATTGCATCTTCACGGTCAAGGGAAATCATTTTTCCCACAACACACACAACAGGGGCAGTGGTGGCGTCATGGACTACTGATTAGGGCTGACCATATGATGTAGCACTACCTCGATAAAGTCAGCAGCCCCAGAATTCTGCATCTGACCATCTACTAAACCTTCTTTCATTTGCAGTCCTGTTGACTGAGTAAAAACAGAACATCCTGGACATAATGTAATGTATGTTTGGAGACAATAGGGCATCGACTTTCACTTTTAAAGGGAAGGAGGGATTTAAATATGATGATCTGAAAGTATATATATATATAAAAAAAAAATACAATCATACTTAAATCGCACAACGACATGATAATTTTATGAAACTTAAATCCATATTCAGGTCCACAAACATGTGCCTGCGTCTTTTCACAAGTGCAATCTTTGTTTATAAGTACAAATTAATCTGCACAGTTTCCACATTAAAATGACATCTTATCTTATACCTTTCCAGTTCTGCGTTTACAAATAATGATGGCGGACGTTGACAGCTGCCAGTGGGTTTTGACACCAACGTTTTAGCTCTAGTTAAGATAAGCGTTCATCTAATGGAGAGGGGTGAGGGGTGGGGCTAGAAATGGAAATTACTTTAAATTAATGTCCAAATTAAGAAACAGCACTTTCCCTGAAACCTGTGTTGGACGATGACAAATGGCCACACCACCTGTTAATAATTAATTCTGTAAAGTGGCAGTTTAATTCATTAAACATATTTAATAATAAATAAAAAAATTACATACCATTTTTTAAGTTCTATAACTTTTGCATTTTTGTACAATGAAAATAAAAGGATGCCAAGAACCAAGAGCTAATGGTGAAAACAAAAACTGGTGTTGATACCTCCGACTGAGGTAGTTGGTAATGGGAGAATATGTACACTTACAAATCTGTTGCTGCATGGGATACAAGCAGTCTAAACTACACTCGTAGTATGAAAACCCGTTAACCTACGCCGCTGCATGTGCAGTGTGAACTGAAGGCGTAACTCTGTTGCCGTTAATGTTACAGTGGACACATTCTTGCTAAATCTTTGCACATGGGGCAAGCTGTAGACGTACAAATGCCATTTAAGATTTGCGAGTCATTTATTACGCACAATTACTTTTGACATAAAAGTATCTCCATTTGAAAACCCCTTCATAATCTACAATTATATACCCCAAGAAGTTCAAGCCAAAGGTTTTGCCACAGTCACCCCAACCTAAACATTATAAACTATACGTGGATCTCAAAAGAACAGTGATCTTGCAGTTTTATGAGTTTGTTTTTTGCGATAATTGGCAAAAAACATTCACTGTAAAAAAAATTTTTTAAGCAAACTCAACTTCACATCCATGCAACAACTAAGGTTGAGAGATCTTAAAAATGCTT
This sequence comes from Denticeps clupeoides, assembly GCF_900700375.1. Taxonomy (NCBI): domain Eukaryota; kingdom Metazoa; phylum Chordata; class Actinopteri; order Clupeiformes; family Denticipitidae; genus Denticeps; species Denticeps clupeoides. The sequence continues at coordinate 11,400,605 of NC_041726.1, forward strand.
TGCAGCTGGTTTTCACTTTTTTTTTTACAGTGTTGTTAAGAACCATTAGCGAAATGACAATGTAAATGTTTTCAATGCAATTCATTAAATTGGTTAAATTAATTAAAAGATGTACATAGAGGGAATGATGAAGGTCCCAGAAAATGACTTCCGAGCATAAACCTCCATGACCAGTAATCCCAGAAAACTGCAACTGGTATATAAATGAGCTCTACTTTATAAACCTGGATGCAGTTCTCAGTTCTACTCAGTCTCCTGCAGTAAAAAAATAAGTGAGGGGGAGCCTATTATAAGACAAAAAAAGCCTCTATTCTCATTTAGGGCACACTTGTTACGTCCTTTGGGCTGTAGAGTGGTTTGGGGGTGCTCTGTGTTTGGTGTGTGTTTCCCTTTTAGGCTGTTTGCTGGGTGGAGATTGGGATTGATGGCTCCGCCTACCTATTCCCTCATCATCAGTCTGCCAATCAACTCATCAGACAGGAGCATTTAAGGACAACTCCAGCCACCAGCCGGGGCCATTTGTAGTGGAGCCAGAGGAGGATCGAGAGGACAGTTTTGGGGTGTTGAAAAGGAGTTCGTGAAAAGCTTTGCGTGTTAGAGTGGTCAGTGTTGTTACTTGTATTTTTGTTGTATAAACTGTGTATAGTCTGTGTATAGTGTGTTGTTCTTCCTGTGGGTTGTTCACTTTTCACTGTAAATAAAAGCACAATATTTCACTTCGCCCTGGTACATGTGTATTCCCGCCTTACCCATCCCTCTCCTTCGTAGTCATGTTTCCCGGGGACATGAGACATTCCAAAGTCTACACATAAAATACCATATAAATCAGTGTTCTGGTACTCTGTCCAGGTCAGTCTCAACTCCTGCTATCTACGTGTTTTGAAATGAACAATCTGACTGGAAGGAAAGGAATTATGAAGCATGATAAACCTCTGAGGACTGTTAGGGCTAATTCCAGGGATGATTATCGAAAATTGCTGTGACATTCGTTTACTCAAGAAAAATGTCTGTTTGTTTTAACTGGCTGCCTGTTAAAACTGGCTTAACTTCCGGATTTTTCATTAGGGGGCCAGAATAAAAAGGTTCAAATTCAGCATACAAATAGCCCAAAACGAGCGAATAATCCTAGTGTGAGTGAAAACCGATGAGTATTTCAAATTACAAACTCACTTCTAGAAAGAAACACATTTAGCAACTGTAATTGCGGGGCAGTGATGGCCTAGCGGTTAAGGAAGCAGCCTCGTAATCAGAAGGTTGCCGGTTCGGATCCCGATCCGCCAAGGTGCCACTGAGGTGCCACTGAGCAAAGCACCGTCCCCACACACTGCTCCCCGGGGGCTTGTCATGGCAGCCCACTGCTCACTCAGGGTGATGGGTTAAATGCAGAGGACAAATTGTGCTGTGTGCCGTGTGCTGTGCTGCTGTGTATCACATGTGACAATCACTTCACTTTAATACCAACGACCTGGGGCCAGTGGTGCCAGCGATTAAGGAGGCAAAGCACCGTCCCCACACACTGCTCCCGGGCCCCTGTCTTGGTGCCCACTGCTCACCAAGGGTGATGGTTAAAAGCAGAGGACACAACGAATTGTGTGCACCATGTGCTGTGCTGCTGTGTATCACAATGACAATCACTTCACTTTCACTTTAAAACTAAACCCATTAGTATAAAACTAATAAATCAATGTGGGGTTTTTTTTCATTTGAATTGAAAGCAGTCTTGATTTCGGTTTTAAAATTACATTGAATTTTTTTTCCCGCTTTGTTTCCTGTCTTTGAAGTCGGTTTTGGTCAGGCTCCTCCCTTGTGGAATTATATATAAGTTTGTAAGTGAAGAGCTCTTCTCCAGACGATAGTAGAGATGGCATCGGACGTGCGCACTGGCTGCGGTGCTTTTATTATAATGGTGAGGTTCTTTTTTTTTTTTCTTTATTATTTAACGACCTGTTATTTCGGTGCTTTCTCGTCGTATTCACGCGTCTCCGGTTCCCACAGCGTCTTCTGGTGACGCTGGCCGCCTCCAGCGCGACGACCCCGACCTACCGCCACCGGGACCCGGAGTCCGGCCTGGAGCTCACCTGCTCCCGGTGCCCCCCCGGGTCCCGCCTGCTCCAGCACTGCACTGCCGCCCGGGACACCCGCTGCGCGCCCTGCGGCGCCGGCCTCTACACGGAGTTCTGGAACTACGTGTCCGAGTGCCTGGTGTGCGACCTCTGCTACGAGAACCAGGTGCAGAGGCGCCCCTGCTCCCCGGCCGCCAACTCCGAGTGCGAGTGCGGCGAGGGCTTCTACTGGAGCACCTTCTACTGCCGGAGGCAGAGAGCCTGTCCGCCCGGCCACGGAGTCAAGGCTGCGGGTAGGGCCACTTACACACCACGGTCCGTCATGATAGGGAAATAGGGATTGGGAGTGGAGGCAATTCCAGCATATGTCACATTTAGAACTTCTGGGGCTTTTAGATGTTCGTTTGCAAACTTAAGTTACCTCCAGCAGATTGGTAGAACATGTTCCCGAAGGTCCCTCAACAAACACTCCAATAGTTATTTCAGAAATGCAATTTCCTATTACAAGTTGTGGGGGGAAAGCAGAGCATCAACACGCTCCGGGAGAGTAGGGTTATTTTTTTAGGACTTATTTGTCGTTTCCTAACTGAACAACGCACCTTGCAGTGAATGTAAATGCTGAAAGTATCAGCCTCCCTATTAACCATCCATAGAGACAGACATTTTCAATGGGTGCCAAATCCTTTGCACTGCTCCTCGTCATTTGTTTTTTTTTTTCAAATAGTTTTGACCCCCTCTGCGAAACACCGCTGACTTCATTCCGTTAGATTTACCGGATGTGTGACATTGTAGCCCTCCCGAGATCAGTTCCACATTGCTGTAGAAACTAGACTGTCATTGTCACAGTTCCAGCACTGGCGAAGATTAAACAGACACATTACTTGAAAAAAAAAATACAATGACCCGACAAAGACGTGATAACAGGTAGTGATCAAGTAATCACAGGGAAATCAGGGAAAGACAGGTCACGATAAACTCCGGTCCAGACTTGGATTTGGAGTACCCCGCCAGGTCCGTTCATGACTCAGATGAAACTACTCTTCTTGAGTTATTCACTTAGCTGGTGCACTGTGGTGTTCTTTGCTTAGACAAAGATACATTTGCCTTTACAGCATTTACCTGAAGCCCTTATCAAGAGCAACTTAGTCAGTAGTTACAGGGACAGTCCCAGCTGGACACAGGGACACTATGGTAGTAGGGGTTTGAAGTGGGGTTTGAACCTGGGTCTTCTGGTTCATAGGCAAGCCACTACACTACTACCAAGTTACCAGGAGGACTCACACTAGGGGGGGCTGAGATTTTCACACTAGCTATAGTGATGTGAAATTTTGTATAATTACTTTTCTTTTGTTTCTTTTTTTTTAAAAGGGCACACACTTATTTTCTTGTGGCTTAATGTTTCTAAATGAAATCTGTTCATTTCAGGTACGCCATATAAAGATGTTGAATGTGAACCATGCCCAGATGGTTTTTATGTCTCACCCAATCAAACAACATGCCACAAGCACACAGACTGTAAATCTATTGGACAGTGGAGGATCCTGAAAGGAACAAGGTGGCACGATAACATTTGTACTACTTGTAAGGACCTCCAAAAGAAAGGTAACTTTAACATTATTTAAAGTCAATACTTTACGTAATTTACGACTTACAATCAGTAGTTACAGGGACAGTCCCCCTGGACACACTCAGAGTTTAGGGTCTTTCTCAGGGTCGCAATGGTAGTAAGTGAGGTTTGAAAATCTGACTTTGGACCTTCTGGTTCATAGGAGATTGTCGTATCCACTGGACTATTAACACCCATATACTTTAATAATAAGACTGGAATGAATGGTTCAAGTGAATAAGATATTGAACAAATCTACTATTACAACACTATTTTCCCCTTTTTTATTTTTAGATGGACTGGACCTGCTCCGTGCTTTCCTTCCAGCCTTCTTTCTCCATCCACACATGAACGTAAATAAAGTTCAGCGGCTTGTGAAACATGTTTTAAAATTCAGTGGAATACAAAGGTCTGCAAAACTTCCCCTGAATGAATTAATAGAGTTCATTGCCCGTTGGGGAAACCAGGCAGAAGCGAAAGAATTTAAGAATTTGCCAGAACAGCTTAGGCGTGTAAATCTTCATGGTGCTGCTAAAAATCTTGAACTCAAAATGGCAAAAATACAGAATGAAGTCAAACGCTGCAGCAATGTTGTTAAGAGACATGTCTCAGGCAGTCACAGTCAATACATGTTGTCTATCTAGTAGTAGAAATTCCTGATAATTGCAAAAATAAAACTGAACTATTCGTCTTTGCAGTTGATGTTATGTTATTTATTGCTTATTTCTGTACTGTTGTATATTTGCTTTGTTGCTTATCTTTGTCTTGTTCAGTGTGAGTTTCACTCTTTGTCTAAAAGCTGCAGCATTGCAGTGGTCAAGAATAATATATTTTGAGTTTATTCTCATATATTGGTTACAGTTCCACAAGGCTCTATCTTGAGCCCTTTATTATTCATAAGATAATGTAGGCTGGTGTAATTAACCAATGCGATGTTTATTTTCATCAGAATGTAGATGATATGCAAGGGTGTGTATCACTTGATTATTATAGTTCTGTTAATTTTTTTTTGTCCAAATATACTGGAGTACTGGGATTGTTGAATACAGAGTATTTTTAAATTTTATATATATATATTTATAATTATACCCACATTATACACAAAAAAAATCGTAATTTCTGTCAGGCCAGAGATTACTTTGTAATTGTGAGAAGCTCTCTGTATCGCTACTTCTGTATTTTAAACCACATTAAAATGCACTGGGATCAGAGATCACACGAACTGCTTCATTCCTTTATTGTTTGATGAATCTTACTTTTATCTGTGTTTTAAGAAAGTAATCCATTCTGCTTAATCACTCAAATGGGTCCATTGCAAATATGATATAACTTATTCATGGTTAAAAAATTAGAACAATTACCATTGGCCACTTTGACGTGTGAGGGTACTCTCTCTGACTGCATGACAGGATGGAAAATGCCTATTAAAAATGATGATTTCCTTCCTTTCTTCTGTGACGAGATGTAATGAATCTAGTCAAAGTAGCTGATGCAGGAAACACATTTGATTTGTAAATGCTTATTACATCACTGTCTACTCTGTCTACTAGTCTATGACAAAGCATAAACCAAGAATATTAATAAGTAATTAATATGCTTGGTTTATGCTTTGTCATGGAGGATGCTGGAGATCCATTCAGGAAAAACACACACAACAGGAAATTATACAGTAGCCAGAAATTTATTGAAATGCACAGAAAGACAGCACCTAGCCAGTCAACGGAACCGCCCCGAACCTTCATTCTTATACATTCCTCTTATCTATTGATACACCTTTTGGTCATACGTCATCAGCAGGTAGTGGCAAATGTATGTGTGCTTAACCTTTCTGTCTCAGGTCGCATTTGTGTACAGTCCCTAACAAAAGTCTTGTTGCTTGTGTACAAATCGACCTCAAGTGCATCTGAAATATATTTCTAATCAAGATTTGTTTCCAAGAAATGGCTCATTTTATTCCCAACAGTGCAAAACGAAACTGTCAAAAAGGTATTCTAATTTTCAAAGCTCGGTAAAGTCCATCGACATTAAAGTGTTGTGGCCTTGTCGTATGAGCTTCACCTTCATCAATTAGGTCTCAGGTGTACAAAGAGAAGCCCAGTACACTAGACCTTCACATCAACTTCAACTAGATTTCTGTAAACATGCCTAAGATTCACCCTGAGACTAAATGTGTATCAACAGGCTGAAGACCAGATCCACTGCAGATGTGGAAGACACATTCAATGTGTTTCAACATCAAGTACAGAGGATTAAAAAAAGATTTGAAGAGACTGGAGACGTTTTTGATAAGCCCAAGTCAGGCAGACCCCACAAGACAACTGTTCGAGAGGACCTTTGTTGGCTCCAATATCGCCCATTTTGCACTGCAGCAGAGCTCCACGAGACCTGGTCACCTGAAGTCCCTGTGACAACCAGAATAGTTTGTCAGATTCTGTCTGACGAAATGGCCTCCAATGGTCGAGTCAGTGCCCAGAAGCCAGCACTAAACAAAAGTCAATTGAAAAACCATGTGGCATTTGCCAAGGCCCACAGCCTGCTAAAATGATGGACGCTGGCAGACAGTGTATGTTTCAGACAAAATATTGCAGGAGACCTACTGGAGCCCGCATGGATCTGAAATTCACCCAGAAAACAGTGAAGTGTGGAGGCAGAAAAATCATGGTTGCGGGTTTCATCCAGTATGGGGGTGTGCAAGAGATCTGCAGGGTGGAATAATCCGAAATACCAAGAAATCTTGGCTACCTTTTATATTCCCAACCATTAAGCCAAATTCTGCAGCAGGATTGTGCTACATCACATACTTCCATCTCCACGTCAAAGTTCCTCAAGGCAAAGAAGATGCTCCAGGATTGGCCAGTCCAGTCACCAGACATGAACATCATTGAGCATGTGTGGGGTAGGATGAAATAAGAAGCATGGAAGATGAAACCAAAGAATATTGATGAACTCTGGGAGGCATGCAAGACTGCTTTCTTTTCATATTCCTGATGACTTCATCATTAAATTGTATGAATCCTTGCCAAACCCCATGATGCAGTCCTTCACGTTCATGGAAGATCCATTACATTTGGATCTCACAGCACCACTACTTAATTTGCTGACATATTTTTGTATTTGCAGCAAATACAAAAGGGTGGTAGTAGCCTAGTGTGTAACACACTCGCCTATGAACCAGAAGACCCAGGTTCAAATCCTGCTTACTACCATCGTGTCCCTGAGCAAGACACTTAACCCTGAGTTGCTCCAGGGGGGACTGTCCCTGTAACTACTGATTGTAAGTCGCTCTGGATAAGGGCGTCTGATAAATGCTGTAAATGTAAATTTGTTCTCCAGACTCCAGAAAGGACTCTAGACACCAGTCATTCTGTCTGTGACGTAACATTTAACGGGATATGTAATGGAAAATTATGGAGAATGTTATCTTTGTTATCAATCATCACCCTGAACCGAGCAGATGGCAACTCTATGCAAAACATGTAATAATAGAGACCAGCTGATATCATATTTGTTTTGTATTTCCATGTTATGGACCTGGACAAATAGCTGAATGACCAATGTTGGTTTCGCAAAATATATTTTTATTCAGCCTTATTGAATATTTTATAGTGGCAGTTTCAGGTGACTAAAGGCCAGTTAGTCCTTTTTACAAATTTCAGTAACAATGCAATCACAAAATACTCACAGGAAAAAGGCAATAAAATAAATTTTTATGTAGATGTCAAATACCAAATTCCTTCTGAGAACCAGTGGAAAAAATACAGTAAAGTGCTGAATTAATATCAGTTAATTCCCTTAATGTTTCCATAACTTTTCTGAAATCACATCAGTACGAGTTATTAGAGCGGTTACAACCTGGCCTGTATTGCCACCTGTGGGAGAGGTTGTGTTTCTGTTTTCCGCTGTCGAAGGAGAAAGAATACGAAAATCATTATCATTGTGATACACTTCAGCACAGCACACGGTGACACAACAAAATGCATCCTCTGCATTTAACCAATCACTCTTAGTGAGCAGTAAGTAACCAGAAAATTTGACCTCATCACCCCAGTCTTACAATCACTGCACTGGCTACCCATCAAATTTAGGATTGACTACAAAATCCTACTTTTGACCTATAAATCTCTAAATGGTCTCGCCCCGCAGTACCTGAGTGAACTTTTACGGCCTGCCACACCCCCTTCAATCGACGGGTGCAAGGTCACTATGGGTACCCAAAGTACAGAAGGTCAGAGCTGGGAGCAGATCCTTCTCCACAGTTGTGGAATGGCTTGCTGGTCAGTGTTCGGGTCTCAGTCTCAGTGTTAAAATCTAAACTGAAATCACAAACAGTCTGCCACTTGTGTTTGTTCTCTCTGGCACTGAATCAAGCGCCCAGACCACCTCCAGAGTTCAATGAAGAGACCACCAGATGGATCCTAGTCCCTAGCAATGAACTGCTAGTGAGACAACTCAGCATGAAATGAACCAGAGGGTCACCACAGGCACCACCACCATAACAACTAAAGCTTCAGGGATTTTCAAATGGACCAGTAGCATTATAATGGACACATAATGTACACCATGACACTGGACTAAACAACTACTCTGCACCATCCAGTACCTCCAAACATGGAACGATGCTCTATACTGCACTTAAATGTCCAGTACAACGGTAGGACATTTTTTCTTCTTGGACAAATCATCACCAACCCAGCACTGACACCTATTGCAGGCTCACTGGAAGTGGGTCTCTATCTGTATCACTTTTTTCCTCCTTCCTCCTAGAGTTTTCCCTTGTACGCAGAAGGGTCAAGGGCCTGTCAAAGCCCATTGAGACATACTGTATGAGATTATGGGCTTTATAAGAAATAAATGTTGAAAAATGTTGATGAAAGGGGAGTGGGACGTGCCTTGATCAAGGGGACCTCAGTGCCACGTTGGCGGTTCCGTATTTGAGCCTGCAACCTTTCGGTTATGAGTTTCTCTTCATAGCCCGCTAGGTCACCACTGTCCACTAAAGCGGATGATGTTTAAGTGAGTGGTGTGGGGGGTGTAGATGCTTGGGTGGAGGGGCAAGGATGGTTTGTTTGATTTTTTCCCATCCAGGCAGTTATTTATTTAATGCTAAATTGTCGTTTTATTTGCAACCATCTTGGTTCTCATTTTGTTTTAAGGTTTAAACAGCCCTTTCCTGCAATGCTTAAAAATACAGTAGGAAGACTCTCTATTCCTACTGTGCAATTACCTGTGTTATAAATGTCCCTAAGTGGCTAAATGTATGCTTTTCTGAAAGTGGTTTGTGTCACCGATGTGCAGCAGACAGTTTCAAAATGTGACCAGGCTGACCAACAATGAGGTGTCTTCTGTAGTCATCTACTAAGCAATGACTCTACGGTGAACAATTCCAGGTCAAGTGTTTGTCACGATGGCTGGACATGGTGAGGAAGAAGGACTCATACGCATGACGTCACGAAAAGGGGGTTTAATACATGGTGGACAGGACAAAGGAAACATCACCAAACAATGACCCGACTGCGAATAGACACGAACAGGGCAGCTTTATACAATCATATACAGATGAACACAATCAGGAAACATAATAAAACAGGACTAACATGAATCTCCAGTCCGAACTCTGGACCCGCATTGGCCCCTACCACACGGGATCATGACAGTTTCCTATTTAGACATAATAGGTGGGTGTGGTGGGGATAACTTACACAGGAACCATAAAAATGACTTTTTTGTCATTCTTTTCACTACCAGAGTATTGCACCTGTCATAGACCTGACTGTCTTGGGTGCTCCTGATGTGTCATGTCCATGTCCAGTCATTAATGTTTTTATACTCTTTTGTACCACTGCGTCACTAGTTACATCTCTGTGCATTTGATTTATAAATCCCTTGAAATGTTACCTTTAGAAGATGGAATGGTTGTTAAAACCTACATATTGAATCAACAGGATTTAATTTAGAATTTTCTAAAACCCAAACAAGGCCAAAAATTATACTTGCAAGATGAAATATATAGACACAACTGTGTTTTTGGGTGAACAGTCCTGAGAAAGTTGCATATTGACCAGGTGCTTTAGGTAGCCATCAGGATGCTTCTGGCAAAATTCTGTATGGATATTATACCATTTATTTATACCAAAAAAAGTTCAGTTTTTTTTTTCAAAGGCTCTGGGTACACCATGGTAACCATGTACAGTGTTCTTGGGTTTGAAAGCCTCACCTTCACTCCTCCAAACAATTCTTGTCATTGCGACCAATTCAACTCACAAATCAATGTCCTCTCAGCTGAGTTTGAGCCTTTTTCTAGATCATGGCCCAACATCTCCCAAACCCCCAACAGTTTGAACTGATGATCTTGGAATCTGAAGTTGTTTCGTTTTATATTTACATATAGCTTACAATCAGTGGTTACAGGGACAGTCTGGAGACACTGGAAACAATGGTGGTAAGTGGGGTTTGAACCTGTGTTCCATTTTTTTAAATTAACTTTATTAATAACAGGTGTCCGGGGAGCAGTGTGTGGGGACAGTGCTTTGCTCAGTGGCTCCTCAGGGGCACCTTGGCGGATCGGGAATCGAGCAACCTTCTGATTATGGGGCCGCTTCCTTAACCGCTAGGCCTCCACTGCCCCCGCATTATATGTTGCTCCAAGAGGAATCTATAAATTTCTCTTTTCTGTAATTCTATAATTCTCTTTCTTACATGTTTACTGCACCCCTTGGACTTTTTCATTGTTATGTGTGTTGATCCAGAAAATCCTGTCAAGCAGACCTATTTTTTTAAAATGATGGCACAGAGTAAACCTGCTGTAGTAGACCGTGCTCACTAACATCCCTCATACAGCCTTGAACCATAACCTTCTGCATTCTTCAGCACCACTCATTAAAAGTTGATGTGTGTTTATATAGTTGAGCCTGTGTGTGTAATTAAAAATAATTGCTGCTTAGATCATTGTTTTATTCCAATTAAAGGCAATAACTCCACGTAAGAAAAAATCTTCTTAAAAAGAAATAAGTAAAAGCCCAAAATTACAGCCACAACATATGAATGTTCAGTAATATGCATTCATTTTAATATGCATATTGCTCGCACATATGTTGGTATGCACACTACCAGTCAAAAGTTTGGACACGCCTACTCTGTGGTTGTCATGGATACTAAGATTAAAGCCGTTTTGAAAAATCAAATGTAAGAAATATATTTAGTATTTTTCCTCATTAACATGAGTGAATGAAATTGTTCAGCATAAACCTTCAGGACTGTTGGAAACCGTCCCCGTTGTCCAAGGTGGTGGAGAGAAGACAAGAGTGTGAAATGCTGCCATCACAGGAAAAGCTCCCTGATTTGGAGAGACTCAATTCTGCAAATTTTTGTCTTGCATTATTTCACATGTGGTTTTTTTTTATAGTCCTGTGTCACCAGTTTTTTCAAGACCTATAAATTAGTAGGTGCATCCAATCTTTTGACTTTTGACTGTTCTTGTATATGGGCCTAGCGGTTAAGGAAGCGGCCCCGTAGTCAGAAGGTTGCGGGTTTGAATCCCGAACCGTCAAGGTGCCCCTGAGGTGCCACTGATCAAAGCACCGTCCCCACACACTGCTCCTGTCATGGTCCCCACTGCTCACCAAGGGTGGTGGTTAAAAGCAGAGGACACATTTCACCGTGGAACCGTGTGCTGTGCTGCACAATGACAATCACTTCATATATTAGCTCAATTTTGTCATTACAGCAAAGCGCCACTAGGCGTCTCCAAATCCCCGTTTCCCACCAGCAGAAGCGGATTATAGGAAAGGAAGAGACTCCGACAAAACAAAGTGTCGCCTTCCGGGACCTTCTTCTAATGCAAAACGTACCCCTGCGCCGTTTCTTCACCTTCTTTACCTAACACCATTCGGCGATGTGATATTGTGCGTGGGCCAGGCTCCGGGCGAAGCGGCCGGCGTGAGCGCGGCTCCGGGGAACAAACACACCTGGGTGAGGAGAAGCCGGACGTTCACGTCGCCTGCGCCGCCGTTCCGGCGCTCCTGGACTTTTCCCGGTGTCAAGCTCGCAAGCAAAGCTGTCGAGATGAGCGAGGAGCGGCCAGACGTCTCCAAGGAGCTAGCGGGTGAGTCGCGGTGGTTTAAATAACTTTTATTTCAGAAACCTTCCCACGGTCCGGGCGGGACATGGTGCACTGCTGTTCGCAGCACTGGTGTGGTTTTCTTAAAATGAACACACCAATTAACATTTTAGTAACTTTGACAGGACTTGCAAAGATAAAGATAAAACGATACATTTTCGATATGAAGCAGTTGCGAATAAACTATCCCAAAGGGCAGGATTCCTGAGAGTGACGTCAGGTGAAGACCTGCAGTGGGAAAAAGATTAAGGATGAAAACATGCAGCCTCTTGCCTGGGTTCCGGCCCGGACTGTGTCCATGTGTGGAATAAGAAGTTCCCTGTGATCCAGGGGAACTGATCCCTGAACGTGGGATGGATGAGTGAAGTGATGTGATTTTTTTTTTTTTTTTGTGGTGGGACGCCTCCTGAGCGACCAGGATGAGTGTTATGGCAATTCGGGGTTCACTGTGGCCTTTTGACCAGTTCAGGAAAACAAAAAAAACATTTCATTTGTGTTGCTTCATTTATTTCCCATTTGTCCCCCCCCCCCTCTCTTTTTTCATTTAAGAGAGCGTGAGAGATGCCATCGGCAGGAAGCTCAAGATCTCCCTTAAGAAGATGGTTAAGCTGGAGGTCAAGGCCGACAAGCTGGAGAACAGGGTCCTGGTACGATGCCACTTGATGGCTGGAAACTCTTAAATTCCATATTTATAATAAAAAGGTTAAGTTGAGGCGGTATACCTTTCATTATTAGGGCGAGTGATTCTTTTTAAGATACACGTTTGTGTCTGTTTTAATAATTTTACATATTGCTGAGGAGGATATCGACTCCATTATTCATATGCAGTGGTTTAAAAAGGATCGGGACTTTGGGACGAGCAAACAGCAGAACAAAGGACGGCAAGACAGCAGGCTGCGTGTTTTTGTTATCACACCGCATCTCCGTGCACCCTGTGGGGGCCAAGAGCCTCCGGACTCACATTTTGATGGCCATTGGAATCCTCACCCGCTAAGTTCCTGCCTTCGCCGTGCAAGAGGCAGAGCAATCTGGCCGGATGTGTTTTGCGGGGCCGAGCCTAGTTTCAGGTTTCATGCATCTACTCGTTTCTTTTAGTCTCCTTTTTGGGGAAACAGACGGCTTTTATTCCCGTGGCCGAGATGTGTGTCACCGGCGGGGACTGAAAAAGAGCAGAAGGCCGGCCGTCAGCAGCAAAAAGGACTGAGTTGTACGTCTGGCTTTATTGAACTGATAAGAGCCGTGGCTTGTTAATGGTGGAGTGTGTTTAAAGAATCGGGTGTGGTTTGGCAGTGGCGTCTCCCTCCAGGCCATGTTAAATGGCTGCGTGCAGCAGATCCCCCCATTCTTTGCCTTGCACCACTCCCTTTTGTAAAGAAGTCACCTATTCACTGCAGTGAATGGGCTGATCTGATCTTTGAGATCCCTGATTGGATGAGGTAACCAGGACTTTTACCTAAGGGTAAAAGTTGATAATGTCGTTAAGTAAAAAATCATGTTGTTAAGCGACTAAGTCCACACAAAAAAAAGAAACCCAGCATGACCAACTAGTTAAGCGACTCAGTCCACACAAAAAAAAGAAACCCAGCATGACCAACTAGTTAAGCGACTCAGTCCACACAAAAAAAAGAAACCCAGCATGACCAACTAGTTAAGCGACTCAGTCCACACAAAAAAAAGAAACCCAGCATGATCAACTAGTTAAGCGACTCAGTCCACACAAAAAAAAGAAACCCAGCATGACCAACTAGTTAAGCGACTCAGTCCACACAAAAAAAAGAAACCCAGCATGATCAACTAGTTAAGCGACTCAGTCCACACAAAAAAAAGAAACCTAGCATGACCAACTGGTTTGTTCAGCTTTGACCTATCAGTTTTAGTTCTGTTTTCATCTAAGACCACCTAACAGCATTGTGGTGCTTTTATTTATGCATTCTTATGCCTTAAGGATAATAATAATAATAATATGAAGGTGATAATTATTATTATTTCCTTTGTATATCTTGGATTAATGAATACTTGCATGGATGGGGCTGTAGCCATGAAAGGATTATAAAGGCAGAACTAGCACCATTTCTAAATTTTCGGGGGGTTTTTTTTCGTAGTATTTTACATTTTTACAGCATTTATCAGACGCCCTTATCCAGAGCAACTTACAATCAGTAGTTACAGGGACAGTCCCCCCCTGGAGACACTCAGGGTTAAGTGTCTTGCTCAGGGACACGATGGTAGTAAGTGGGATTTGAACCTGGGTCTTCTGGTTCATAGTCACAAAAACATGAATGTTTTCATACACATTCATGTTTGGAAAGTTGCATGGAACATTTAACTTTTTCTAAAATACAACTTTAATATGCTATTCAATTAGAGTTGTATTTTAGTAATAAGTTAATGTTCCATGCTACTTTCCAAACACAGGGTATGAAAAGATTCATATTTTAGTGACTGTCATTTTGGACAAGATATGAGCATGTTACAGACTACGGTTTGTGTGTCCTCTGGCTGAATGTTTAGTTTGACCAGCTTTAGAGTGTGTACATGGCTTTAAACCATCTACCAGCACAAGAGATTGGTTGGTAGATATTTTAAAGGCTTTGCTGTATTTCCTTTATGTTCTTTCACCATCTTTGCATGTCTTGCTGTGACTTGACAGCAGATTGTGTTCCATGTCCACCGCAAAGTCATTTGCAGTTGGCAATTTGAGTTTGGGGACTGACTTTTACTCCACACGTCCAAACACACAGACAGAGTGCAGTAACATATTTATATTAAGTGTGTTGTTGTGTCTATGTAATAAGACCGTTGTACATCTAAACTTACCAAAATCGATTGTACTAAATAAATCCAAATATTTCCATCTGCAGAATTACCTGGATGAGCTCAATCTGTAATGGGATTGTCCAGCTCATACTGCAGTATGTGCAGTCATTTTTGTAAGTGTTATTTTATGGGCTCTTGTACTTGGGTCTGGCTACTACTGCAATATTTTTTTGTTTTATACAGGTGACCGCCGGGACCCGAGTTTGTAAAATAAGATGCCGTTTTTGAGCAGGCAGTGCTTCTGCCAGTTCTGCAGGAAATCTTTATTCTATGAGGAATGTTGGATAAGGCCCAGACCTTGTGCATCCATACAATAGTTTCCTTTGAATTCAGTTGTTTTTTGGATTTTATCTGATTTTTATATAATGCATGCGATATGTAATAATAACGCATGACTTCATGAATCGTAATAATATGGATAACATGCTTTTTGAAGTCTTTGTATGGTATACTTTTTTCTCTGCAGGAAAAGTAACCACATGAATATGAATATAACAAAAGCAACATGAAATTAAGAAGCACATGACTGACCTGTTCAAGAATGAAATGGGTTCTCTGGTTCTAATAATTAAAGATTTGGGGTAGAAATGTTTCGTGTTCACATGTACAGTTGACCTGAACAGTTTCCTGCTTTCCAGTTACTTACCATAGTTTCCAGATGCAGTAAGAACAGTGTGTTACACTAGTAAACTATATCGATGTTGAGGATATGAGAGTCACGCCCACTGATTGTAAGTCAGAATAACAGTAACATTAACAGCATTTATTAACATTTATCAGATGCCATTATTCAGAGCGCCTCACGATCAGTAGTGTCAGGGACAGTCCCCCCCTGCTCACTCAGGGACACAATGGTAGTAAGTGGGGTTTGAACCTGGGACTTTGTGTTCTTTTGGTTAATAGTAACCCACTAGGTTACTCAGATGAGGGTGTCAGATAAATGCTGTCAATGTGAAAAGCCTGTTATAATTGTATAGTTTGAATGGTTCGTACTGAGTCAAACAGGCCTATTCTGACTGAGAATCTGTACTCGAGTCAAGAGAATTTTCTGGCATTTCGCTTCTTGTTTAAAGTGCTACTGGCTCTATTGTTTTTCAACGCATGTTTATTTCATCAAATTTGGCCGAACTGGAAACAGAAGAATCAGTGTAAGCCAGCATTGTGGTCTTTAGAAGCAAACCTCACTTTGAACTGTGCATGACTGCATGACTGCCTGTACTGGGTAATTTGAAATGTTGTTAGATATAGTCATGCAGCCCTTAAACTGTCCAGATTTTCACGTACATGATTTATTGTGAGATTGCGCCCACAGGCTGTAAAGAACTGTTGAAAGGTGAGGATTCTAAGGGAGGAAACTCGAGCCTGCTGGTTGTACGTAATGGACTGTTTGGGAAATTTTAGCACAGGAGGGGAGGAACAGCCATGTTGTTGATGAGTTTCAAATGTTGCACAAGCCGTACTTGCTTCGATTGCGTTCAGTTCCTTAGACATAATCCGATTTTCTGTGAAAGCCTCAATTAAAGTGTTGAAGTATTGTGTTTTACCCGTGCTGGACTTTTCAGTGTTTGCTGCATCTTTAAATCAGTTGGTCTAGAATAAGGATTCCTCATGTCGTATCTGGTTTTCTTCAACGATGATATGTTTCACCTTACAATTCACTTGTTTAGCACCGTCCATCTTCTTTGTTGTCTGCCTGTTTTGTTAAGGCTAGTCTTGTGCTGCCTGTGTCCCATGTTTGCACTTTGTGTTAGATTAAATGTTACATGTAGCACCAGGATGCGGAGACTTTGCGCTGCTTAAATGACAATAAAGCTCAAGTTGAGGTATAGTCTGGAGCTGCTGCCAAAAGATATAATAAAAGGTTGGCATTTTATAGGACAACTTCAAAAGAAGGGAAATGGTTGAGGTGCATCTTGTAATCAATCGGAATTCCATTGTGAGAAGCTTTGGTTTGATTTTTGGACTGTGTTCACTAGAGCTTCACATGTTGCTACTGGGATCCTCTTCCGCTTCTCCATGATGATATGACAGAGCTGGATGTTAGAGACCTTGCGCTCCTCCACCGTTCGTTTGAAGATGCTCCACAGATGCTTAAAAGGGTTCAGTTCTGGAGACATGCTTGGCCAGTCCAGCACCTTCACCCTCCGTTTCTTTAGAAAGCCAGTTTTCGTCTTGGAGGTGTGCTTGGGGTCGTTATCATGTTGGAATACTACCCTGCGGCCAAGTTTCCAAAGGGAGGAGATCATGCTCTGCACGCTCACGGTACCATCCGTGCGCAGCCCCAAACCGTGGCACTCCCACCACCATGCTGGACTCTAGGCAAGACAGACTTGTTTTTTGTTCTCCTCACCTGGTTGCCATCACGCTTGTTTTATACCATCTGAACCAAATAAGTTGGTCTTGGTCATGTCCTTAGTCTGACTGGCTTAAGCAAACTGCTTTTTTTGTGCACCATCTATAGAAGACGCTTCCTTCTGGGACACCAGCCATGCAGACCGATTTGATGCAGTGTGCGGCATCTGGTCTGACCCTGACAGGCTGACCTCTGACCCTCTGATGTATGAAACCTCTGAATATGATGCTGAGCACGTGCTCTCGACTTCATTGGTGGACCATGGCGAGGCCTGTTCTGAGAGGGAACTGTCCCATTAAACTGTCCCGCTGTGTGGTCCTGGCCACCGTGCTTTCACTTACCAGCGGTTTAGACACTAATGTCTGTGTGTTTAGTTATTTTGAGGGGACAGCAAATCTACTCAGTTATACAAGCTGGACACCGACCACTTTACATTCTATTAAAGTGTCATATCTTGACCCAAGGAAATGTTGACCCAAGGAAAGATATAATCAAATATTTTCAAAAATGGGAGTTTTTTTCTCACTTTTGTGAGATACTGTATACTGTAAATAATTCCCTTTCTCTCTTTCAACAGGCTTTAGCCTCTCATAGAGTCTACCTGCTGACTGCACGCATACCGTCCAAGGTAGGCAACGTAACAGTACCGCACTGTCTACAACGTGAAGGAAATGGGCTGGAGAGAACAATCATAGATCTGAAACTCTGAATCGAATGTGGATTCACACTGCAGTCCTTTTGCTCCGCTGCTAGTCCGAAGCGCAGGTTCTCCACTGCCTATGCGTTGGAGAGTAGGAGTAGTCCCGCTGAATATTATTTTCAAGCCTCAACCTCTGGGCATGCCCTTGCCTGCTTTCAGAGACTTGTGGAATCTCTCTCTGGCACGACTGTGCTTGGAACGAGTCCCAGCGAAGCCCCTCACCCCCTTTCCCAAGGATTTTTTCCCCCCTCCAAAATCATTCCAGGCTTGTTTTTTTTCTCCCTTTTCCCACAGCTGCAAAAGTCAGCCGTGCACCAGTGTGTCTGTGATGTGTTTGGACTCAAAAGGACTTTCAGGATGATGTTCTCAGTGGACCTCATTGTCTGAAAATACAGTCAGACCACAGAAGTGACTAAACGACAACAAAATAACGTAAAAGTTGGAAGATGAATAGACAGCGCGGAGGAGGCGCCGGTGTTATGAGAGTCAGTGGGAAGTCAGGGAGGAGAGAAAGCAGACAATGACCACACTGAAACATCTGGACGGGGGGCATTCCTCTTGCGTTTGTACTCAGGAAGAGAAAGGACTCGAATTAGTTTGACCTTGGTCTGGCGGTTCTGCCTGTGCTTCTGTGGGTGGGTGTGTGGGGGGATTTTATGTCTCATTAAACTGCAAAATAAAGAAACCACACATGACTCACGTTCACGTTTTACTTTCACTTATTTCATCTTGTCTGCAGCCCGACATCAGTCCTTAATTCTATGTTGATTTATTTGACTGAAATGGCATAAGGAACAGTTTTGATCTTAGACGCTTCATGTATAACTGTCATTATTACCTCAAAGGATTTCATGCTGTGACACGGTGACCCTCTGTGATATCCCCACAGGTTGAGCAAGCATTTAATTACTTGGATATTCAGGGAATCGTGAGCCACAAGCCTGATCAGGTCAGTAATGACTGGAGGGATTTTGCAAACCAGGTTGCATCAGGCTCATTCTCGTTCATTGTTAATAGAAACCACCCCATGTTACAAATACAAATACTTTAAATGTGTTGACTGCCCTTGTAGACTGTGGTTTGGTGAAATGTAGGAAGTTTTATTAACGTTTCTCCTAATTTGGGTAACATGAAACTTGGGCAGCACTTCACCTCTCAGATTGTCTGTTTGTCTGTGGCGCCACCTGCAGCTGACACTGAAGCATGAAAGAGGCCAGATGTCACTGAAGCTCACTGGGACAGAGGAGGTGGATGAGGTGGTGGCCCAAATAGGCAGCAATCTACAGAGGATCTGCCCTGGTCTGTCCCCAGTGTAGGTCTTTCTGGCTCTCGCCTTATCTGTCTTTACATCAGTCTGAGTTAATGCCGGCATTTAGCCAGTATCATTTAAATATGTGTTCGAGACTGATCACTTTTCTCACGTTTGTCAGGGAGGCCATGGGGAAGCTTTCATTAAAGCCTGAGGAGAGGATCACTGCGCTACAAACTCACTGGGAAGAACAAGCCCCGGCAGATTCCGGCCCATGTGGTAAAGTACTGAAATGATGTGGGAGATTCTCCCCCTGGAGCTTAATTCACTGTGGCAATGCAGCCATCAAGATTTTCATTGTTGATTTCAAGTTGATAATTTGTACTGGAAATAAGGAAAATCTCTTTTAATAATTCAATTTCAGCTAGTCAATCAACTAGAATTAAACTAATCATTAGAACGATGACATTTAAAATTCACAACCTGCATTTTGTGTCAAGCTATGGACATTACATCTTATTTTTCCAGGTGGCTTCTCTCTGATGTACTTCTGTATTTGTGATCAGAGAGGCCTTCCCTACAGAGAGGAAGTGCAGTGGGTCAGTAATAAGAATACTTTCATACAAATAGCAAAAGTCAGTTTTAGTTCTTTTTTTAGATTGATAATCCACTTTTTAAATGTCACTGTCCAGGATGTGGATACAATATATTTAACACAAGACACCCGGGAACTGAACTTACAAGATTTTATTCATCTTGATAACAGGTTAGTTAACTAAAACGTTATGATCAAAGTGTCTGAAGGATCACATTTTTCAGTTTTGTGTAACGGGTTAACTCACTAACAACTTCTATACATTTTATGATCAAATGTGTATCCTCAGACATTATAGTCATAAATAATATTATTAAACTCCAAAATATTATGTGCACTAGGTAATATTCATTTATTTGCCTTTTTCAACAGGGATTTGGTGCCCGTTATTGCAGTTCTGGAGTATAACCAGTGGTTCACTAAACTCTCCGTCAAGGATTACAAGCTGGTACGGCTAATTTTTACCTCACAAGTTGTAGCCTTCGTTGTCTGTACAGCCATTAATGTCTGCCGATATATTGCTCCCCCAGTCTGCAGATTTGTGTGAACAGATCCTTCGTGTTGTGGCTTGCTCTAGCAGACTAGAAGAACTGGTCTTGGAGAATGTCTGCCTCAAAGTGTGAGTGTTTTGCGCCTTTGAATTTTTGTACCCTTTGGTAAAATACTGCTGTGATAATGTTTTAGTGAAACACTCTGTCCTCCATTTTGACAGTTTAACACAAACACAATGCAACTGATTCAGTCTTGAGTGACACGTGGCTTCCTATATATCTTAAAAAAGTGGTTCTAAACTAATAGTACAGAGTTAATGGACAAGATTTTTTGTGACCAGTGTGAAATTCAACAAGCCTTTGGCCTCATGCACACCAGTGTCAAATGGTACATTACAATCTGAAGAGTGACTGAAAAATGACACCTGCTGTAGTATAGTAGTTGTAACATAGTAGTAAAAATGTATCCTGTTTTTATTCTTTCTAAACAAATATTTCTGTTCTTATATTTCCTGCAATTGAAGGTCGGCAGTAATTATGGTTTAGTATAGGCCGTTGGCTATTGGTCTAAAGAAGACTCATGTTATTCTGTACATCGTCCATGTTGTACATCATTCTGTACATCATTCTGTTTTCTACAACCAACCCATTGACTCTTTCTGCGCTGGGATTTGGTTGAATCAAAATCCTTGGGTGGAATTTCACTTTCTGACCGTGAAATACTGGACCTCTTTGTTTTGTAACTGAGCAAATCAGTGGATACTAAATTATTAGGGATAATAAATTATTCTGCGTCAACACAGGGATTTTGCTCAGAGACTTGCCAGTGCCCTGAGTGAGAACCCCAGATCAGCCCTTCACACCCTTAACGTGGCCAACAATTCACTGGAAGACAAGGGTACAAAAAATAATTCCACCAATGAAACACCAATGTTTAATGTTTCAAAATGTGCATGTCATTCATATCCTTCTACTTTCTGATCTGTGGCTGAGCCAGGTGTTGATGTCCTGAGGACGTCTTTAGTGAAACAAACGGCACTCAAACATTTGAACCTCTCAAGAAATTCACTCTCCCCCAAAGGTATAATCACTTTTTTTTTTGTTTCTAACGATCATAATCTTCTCTTGGAAATATTCTGACTTTAATTTTTGCTGTCAGGGATTAATATACTTGGTCAGTCGCTGAGTGCTAAAACATCGATCTTCACAACCCTCACTCACCTGGACCTCTCTGGGAATTCTCTCAGGGGTGATGATCTTCAGGTATGTCTTCTGAAGTTGGTTGACTGATCATTTGCACCGAAAATGAAGTATGTTCTTTTCAAACATGATTCTTTTTCTTTTTTTAAAGTACCTCTGCAATTTCCTGGGCCAGCAAAATAATATACAGACGTTGGACCTGTCTAACTGCAGTTGCCCTTTAGATCTGGTGAGTCACTTGACTAGATTGGTTTGGTTCATTTGAACAACATTAACAGTCTTTTTATTATGTTGACTTCAGATCTGTGCCTCACTTTTTCGTGGTTGTGTGAAGACCCTCTCTGTCCTCAACATGTCAAAAAGTGTCTTTTCTCAGAGGTGAGATTCATACCATGTTGTGTTTACTAGTCAGAAGCTTGGACACACTCATTTATGGTTCATGCATTTTTACATTATAGAACAAAAACTGAAGACACAGGACTATGAGATAACACACATGAGGTTATGTAATAAACAAAAAATAGTAAATAAGGCAAAAAAGTTTAACATTAGAGTCTTTCCAAATCAGGGAACTTTTGCTGTGATTGCAGCATTTCATACTGTTGTCTTCTATCCACCACTTTAAGTTAGACAATGGGGACTGTTTCCAAAAGTCCTGAAGGTTTATACTGAACTTTCTTATCATTCACTCATGTTAATTAGCATCTTATGAAGTGGCTTTTGATGATGACGATAGTGACAAAGCAGCCACGAAGGCAACTCTGAAAAAACATTCATTCAAACATACTTCACTTTCTCCTACTAAAAAAAGAACTTTCTTGTGTTGGATTCTTCAAAATGGCTCCATCTTAGTCTCCATAACCACCACAAAGTGGTGCATCCAAACTTTTGACTGGCAGTGTACATTTGGCTAAAGACAACTTTGTTATTTTGGTGAAACACTTAACAATTGTAGATGTAGTGGAGGCACCATTCGTTTGTTTATGATGGTGGTGGTGGAGATTGCTGTTCAGTCTTTCTCATTCTGATCAACCCTTCAGAATCACTTTTACCTGTAGATAGGGACATCGCTATGATAAACATATTAAGGGGACACAACAGTTTTCAAAGAATTACAGTACAGGACAAAAGTTTGGACACACCTTCTCATTCAATGTGTTTTCTTTATTTTCATGACCATTTACATTGGTAGATTCTCACTGAAGAATCAAAACTATGAATGAACACATGTTGAGTTTGTACTTAACAAAAAAAGGTGAAATAACTGAAAACATGTCACAAAATAGCCACCCTTTTGCTTTGATTACTGCTTTGCATTCTCTCAATGAGCTTCAAGAGGTCATCACCTGAAATGGTTTTCCAACAGTCTTGAAGGAGTTGCCAGAGGTGTTCAGCACTTTTGCCTTTGCCTTCACTCTGCGGTACAGCTCACCTCAAACCATCTGGATTGGGTTCAGGTCCGGTGACTGTGGAGGCCAGGTCTCCACTTTTTGTTAAGTACATAGTTTTGATGCCTTCAGTGAGAACATACTAATGTAAATGGTCATGAAAATAAAGAAAACACATTGAATGAGAAGGTGTGTCTAAACTTTTGGCCTGTACTGTATTATAGACACAATGCTTGGGGACTCATATAAAGGCATCTTGTATCTTTGTTGAGTTCACATAACATGTTCCACTTTTATTCCCCCCATATATTCCTTTTACAGGAAGGGTAAAGATATTACACCTTTCAAGCAATTTTTCAACAGTGCCTCATCGCTGAGCAGCATAAACTTTTCAGGGACTCGATTCCCCATGGAAGCCCTGAAGTGAGTTACCTAACACATTCATTGCACAGTTTAGTGTCCTCCCCTTATCAACAGCTCATATCATCTTAATGTGTTTTCTCAGGGCTCTTTTGCTTGGCCTGGCCAGCAACCCGAACCTCAAAGAAGTGTCCTTGGACCTGAGCAGTTGTGAGGTGAGACTGAGCCTGGAAGAAATTCTGAATATCCACTGGCCCTGACTGTCTGATTACTTTTTTATATTTACTCTTTTTAAATTTAATTTTCCCCTCTTCGTTCTGTGCCTTGGGCTTTCGTGTGATCGGCTTACATATTTCATCTGAATAAGTGAGAAGATTCATTTGCGTGACTAACGTTTCTACATTCATCACAGCAATTTTTTGGGCATGAAACGATTTGAAATATAATGCATCAACGAGCAAGCAGAGCTAATGCCATTACACACAAAATTAGTATATAACAGGAAGAATTACTGGTTCATGTTTTAAATGGCACTGAGATGATTTGATCTGAATTTATTTCCTTTGGAGTCTGTGGAAGTGGACTCTGCTGTTTCCCCGGTAATTCTACCTCCTGTCTGTTGGGTAAGAGAGTTGATTTTCAGGTCACACATTCTGTGGCTGATTCCTCAAATACATGGTGAATGATGGGTTCCTGAGAGAAGGTTTTATCCCATTGGCTGTACCCTGTATACTGAGGTCTTTCCAGTTCTGTATGCCCTCTGGGTTGACCGTTTTCATTTGATGTTTCCAACCTGATTTACAGAGCATATAAAAATCTGGTCTGTGTCATCTTGGGTGTTTTGGCCAATATGCTGGCTCAAATTCTTCTGGTTTTGTAGTTGAGGTCAGCAGGCGCCCAGATTCTGGAGGGTTGCATTGCCGAAATTCCCAACATCTCAAGTCTGGATATCTCAGATAACGGTGAGTGTCTGTTTCATCTGACCTGTTGTAGGTTATGGTGTTGATGGTTGTTGAGGTTCGCAGAGTTGGATTGAACCTTGAATGTTTTCCAGGTTTTGACACTGATCTGACAACCCTTTTGGTCTGGTTGTCCAAGAACCGTTCCATCAGACACCTCTCACTAGGGAAGAACTTTAACAACATCAAGTCAAAGTATGACTCAGTCTTTTGGCACATGTTTTTGTAATAATACCAACACAAACTTTGTTCCCAACATGGCAAAAAAAACTCTTGCTGAAGGGATGGTTGGACATCTAACCCTAGCCTTAATTCCAACCCTATCCCCAAAGCCATGATTGATATGATAATTTGTTTGTGAGAAGTTTGGAATTAAACATTCTTGAACAAAGAAAATAGAATGTAAAAAGATTGTTTTTTTTGTTTTTGTTTGTCTTTACACAGAAATCTGGTTCAGGTCCTCAGTAACTTGGTGCACATGATTCAGGAAGAGGAATCTGTATGTATTTTATTTCCTCTCTTAAACCCTCTGTCCAGGTCGTTATTATGCCAAACCTTCATTTCACATTTCACCTAGAAACCTAGAAAAAACTTCAAAGAAAACTTTTCTCCTGCTCTCCCCTTCCTCCCTCAGCCCCTGACGTCTCTCTCGTTGGCCGACTCTAAGCTGAAAGGTGACCTGTCTATTGTGCTGAACGCACTGGGAAGCAACACCAGCCTCACCAAATTGGACATCAGTGGCAACGGGATGGGTGACATGGGTGCCAAGATGCTGGCCAAAGCCCTGCAGATCAACACAAAGCTCAGGTCAGGAGAGGATTCCAAGGTGTTCTCGTGACCTTCATAGGGGGTTCATAGGGTGGTAGTAGTCTAGTGGGTAACACACAGAACTATGAACCAGAAGACCACAAAGTAACAGGTTCAAACCCCACTTACTACCATTCTGTCCCTGAGCAAGACACTTTGAAAGTGTAGTGTGTCCTTGGCAGCATGGGATTCATGTTCAAACTAAGTCCCTTACACTACGGTGCCTGTTTTGTGTGTATATTATGTATGATATTATGTATATTTTTCATGTATTTATTTTACAGGACTGTTGTATGGGACCGGAACAATATTAGTCCACAAGGTCTGCAGGATGTGGCAGCTGCTCTAGAGAAGTATACACCAATTATCTCATGCACATATACATTTATATTTAGGAGTGTTTAGGGCTGGGTAAGATTTAAAGATGCAATGCATCCGGAAAGTATTCACAGCGTATCCACATTTTATTAAGTTACAGCCATTTTTTCCCTCAGAATTCTAAACACAACACCCCATAATGACAATGGGCCACTCAAGGACCTTCACAGAGTTGTACTGAAGCCACTCCTTTTGTGCTTAGGGTCGTTGTCTTGCTGAAAGATGAACCGTTGAGTTCAAGAGAGCTCTGGAGCAGGTTTTCAGGCAGGATGTCTCTGTTACTGCAGTTATCGTTATGCGGTTATGGGTTGGTATTGGCCTGGTGATGAGCGGTGCCTGGTTTCCTCCAAATGTAACGCCTGGCATTCACACCAAAAAGTTTAATCTTTGTCTTATCAGACTAGAGAATTTTGTCTCTCATGGTCTGAGAGTCCTTCAGGTGCCTTTTCGGCAAACTCCATGTGCCTTTTACTAAGGAGTGACTTCTGTCTGGCCACTCTATCATACAGGCCTGAGGACCTCTGGAGCTCCATTGGGGACCATGTACCTCCCTGACTATGGCCCTTTTCCCCCTCAGTTTAGGTGGCC
Source organism: Denticeps clupeoides (assembly GCF_900700375.1). Classification (NCBI taxonomy): domain Eukaryota; kingdom Metazoa; phylum Chordata; class Actinopteri; order Clupeiformes; family Denticipitidae; genus Denticeps; species Denticeps clupeoides. The sequence continues at coordinate 11,426,275 of NC_041726.1, forward strand.
CTTAGGTAGCTCTAGGAAGAGTCCTGGTGGTTTTGATCTTCTTCCACAGTGGAGGCCACTGTAAATGCTGTAAATGCTGTAAATGCCACTGTGCTAATTCAGACCTTCAAGGCAGCAGAAGGTTTTCTGTAACCTTCTCCATATTTGTGCCTGGAGACAATCCTGTCTCTGACAATTCCTTTGACTTCATGCAGGTTTGTGCTCCGACATGAACTGTCAACTGTGGGACCTTATATAGTCTTTCCAAATCATGTCCAATCAACTGTTTTCTCCACAGGCTGACTTTAATTAAAATGCAGAAACATGATCAGGGGAAAGTAGGAGACACCTGAGCTCAATTTTGAGTTTCATGGCAAAGTCTGTGAATAGTTATGCACATTTGATTTCTCATTTTTAATAAATTTGCCAAAACCTCAAGTAAACTTTTTTCACATTGTCATTATGGGGTGTTGTGATGCGCCGTGAATACTTTCCGGATATACTGTACTTGACCATTATCATAGGCATCCCAAAGAAGTTGAAGTCTCAGGCATTTTAATGTAGTGTATTCATCAGCGTTGATATGCCTTTCAGAAACTACACCATCCGTTTCATGCCTGTACCCATCATTGATGCAGCACAGGCTCTCAAGGCTAACCCAGAGAAGACTGAAGATGCTCTGCTGAAGGTCAGAAAGCCAATCGGTGTCATTGTCTGCGTGGTGAAGGTCAGAGACCAACAAGGTGCTGATTGTGTCTTTCTCGATGTATCAGATGGAGCAGTGCCTTCTGAGGAATCACGAGACACGAAAATACCTGCAGGAGCAAGCCTACCGACTACAGCAAGGCATCGTCACGACAACCACACAGCAGGTCAGTTGTTGCAACATCTAAATAGTCTCCAAGAGTTATTTCTCCATCTGTCTGCATCTAGAGTTACACAACCTTATGGTAAGATGTCTGGTAACCAAAGTGAGTTTAAAATCCCTGCTCTTATTCTCTGGGTTTTTCTAGATGATTGACAGAATGTGTGTGAAGGTGCAGGATCATCTGAACTCCCTGAGATACAATAAAATTGATGCTATACAGGCCGACATGAGGTTGGCAGAGAACCTCATGAAGGATGCCAGGAACTCGAAAAGGGTGAGGCCCAGTTTTGTTCCTCACGGAGAGCTTCTGTTCCAGTGGAAAAGGACCACACTGCTCTGACTCATTCTTTGTTTTTACTACACCCAGCTCCTGCCCACAATGTACTATTTGAGAACTTCCTCACATGGGAACACAGCGGGCGAAGGACCACACATGGGACCCATCCAAGACAAACTTGAATCAATGGCTGGGGAGGTTACTAAAGTCATGGAGGAGCAGCTGCAGGTACCGTTATGGACCCTGGCCTTTGTTTTTATTAGCATAGAGTCTGGGAAAAGATGATAGGTGGTAGATCAAGTGAGGAAATAACACAGAATAAAAATTCAAATGTGTAACTCTGCTGCCCACTGCTGCCCAAAGGAGGAATTGACAAAAATTGTAGAGAACTATTTATTGTAGAAATTTGACAGTCAATCTTAAACTAAGGCCATTACAATTGTCCTTGTCTCACTTTTTCAGAACTTGCTTCAGTCAATGGTAGATACTGCTGAGGGTTTGTGCCCCAACGTGGTGAAGCAGGTTAATCTGCGGCAGGAACTGATGCGAACCACCTCGGGGAAGATGGCTGTACCTCAAGACTTTGTGGCCACCACCTTGTTGGAACAGTCTGGAGTTGATATTATGAATAAAATCAGGTGGGACTGTGCAGTGATCAGGAATTCTGACAGGTGTCAGAAGGGTGGTAGTAGCCTAGTGGGTAACACACTCGCCTATGAACCAAAAGACCCGGGTTCAAATCCCACTTACTACCACTGTGTCCCTGAGCAAGACACTTAACCCTAAGTTGCTCCAGGGAGACTGTCCCTGTAAATACTGATTGTAAGTCGCTCTGGATAAGGGCGTCTGATAAATGCCATAAATGTAAATGTAAAAATGGTGTGAGGTTTAGCGTCAGTGTACAGATGTAATTTTTATATGCCCACAGCGAGGTCAAGCTGAGTATGGCGTCGTTTCTCTCGGACCGAATTGTGGATGAAATTTTAGAGTCTCTCTCATACTCTCAGCACACACTCGTAAGTAGCCACATTCTTACCTCTCCTTTCTGGTGGCTGTATGATGCATTAGTCCTGCATGATTTTAATGTAAATGTAAATGTTCTGGACTCCTGAAACAGATTTTTTTCCCTCTTTAAAACCAGCATTGATATATTAACTTTATGCTATAATTTCATTTGCCCTGTATATTTTGTTAAAGCAGTAAGTTCATGGCATTAACTATTGAACTGTTTTAATGTTTTCTGTCTATCCATCTCCAGGCGGAGCATCTGAGCAGGAAAGGGCAGCCTCTTCTCCACCACGACTCGCAGGAGACGGAGGTGCTGGAGGAGACCATAATGCAACCTGAGGATCAGGTTCCAGTACAGATGGAAACTATTGAAGACCTGGAATCCTGTCTGGTATGGTCCATCAACTGTATAATACTACAAATATTATTACTAATACTAATATTAATATTACTAATAGTAGACATACAGCTCAGAAAATAAATTTGCAGCTATATGCATAAATACATATTTACTTTTTGTGTAAAGGAAATTGAAATGCTTCTCTGATTGTTGTTCTCTTTGAATCTATGTTTTCCAGCTGACACCAAAGTCCAAGAGAAAGAGCATCTTAGTGAGGATGACAAGACCCGTGTCTGTAGCTTTTGGTAGGAAAAATATACCTTGAAGGACTGAGCCATTCACATATTAACTGCTGAGTGTCTTAGATGTTTCTCAAACTGGTCTGGTTCTCTTTCCAACAGAATTGGAGTTTGACCTGGACAAGGCTCTGGAAGACGTCCCCATTCACATTGAAGACCTTCCACCTCCTTCTCCTCCTCCTCCATCCCCTCCTCCCAAGCAAGAGAAGAAGGCCTCTGGGTTCTTTGGAGAGCTCCCCTCTGTAGAGCCGTCCAAACTGCAGCACATCACAAGACTTCGACCCAAGAGAAGCAAGAACATTAAAGGCAAAAAAGCCCCTGTAAGAACCTCAGTGTCCGTGATGCACAGCTAATTAGTTTATTTCATGATAAAGAATTTAATGTACAGTCTGTCTCCATTTTATCTGCCTACTCTACAATTTTATAATTATTTTTTGGTCTCCAGCTGACTACCAGTACTGCCCCTGCACCAGAGGTTGATCAGAATGGACTTGTGGGGAAGGTGGATGAGGGAGTCGATGATTTCTTCTTTAAGAAAGTTATCAAACTCAGTATAAGGTGAATCACCGGAACCTTACACATCACACTCAGTTCATAACAGACTGCTCGCCCAGGTCAAAATGTTGTAGCACAGTTGCTGTGGGACATCTTCTAGCCTTCATCAGATCAGTTTCTGACCAGAGGTTGGCTGCTGGCTGCATGTTTTGGACTGACTTGAAAAAGTCCCGTTAGTGCCAGTGATGTTTTTGTGTTGGTAATGGTACCATACCTAAATCATATGTGGTCAGCGGTGGTCCTCTGGTCTGTTAAACTGTGGACAATTACATTTACATTTACATGGACGACATCTATATGTCCAGCCCTGGACAACAGCCAGTGGGCTGCAGTCTGTATGTTTACAGACTGTAGTGTGTCTACAAGGTAGGTAATGAAGTTTTAGTGCCCTAAGCCGTGCCGGCTTTTCCGGGTTGAATATGCCCATCCCCTCTATTATGAGATACTTTGTCAGATTATTCAACATTAATATGAGTTCCCATAGCCTGTCTATGGTCCTGAGCGGTAGCTCAGAAGGTTGGATCTGGAATTTGTCCACTTTTATCATCAAATGTTACCTCCCGTTTCTCATGCTTTGTCCGCCCAGAGAATTTTTTTATTTTTTAATAAAAAAATGCCGACATTACTTCCTGGTTGTGTCAAACATTGTGGTTTGTTCCATCCCTTATACAGTCATCCCCTGCATAAGGGATAGAACATATTAATGACATGACAGGCTTAAATGGCTTTTTAATTGCATATAAACAGTCATTAGTTACAGGGACAGTCCCCCTGGAGACACTCAGCGTTAAGTTTATTGCTCACTGACACAATGGTAGTAAGTGGGGTTTGAACCCGTGACTTGGTGGTCTTTCATAGGCAGGTGTGTTACCCACTAGGCTACTTCCACCCTAGGATTTGTGTAAGTCATGTACCTAGTTGTAATGGCTTTGTTCTTTTTCTTCCTAGGACGTCCGCTCCAAAGGCTTTAGCTCTTCAGGAAGTGGATAGGAAGCGAGAGTCACGTATGAGTGGCCTCTTCAACCTCATCAAACCCCGTTCGTCCAAATCTGAAAAAAACCATGGCGCTGCTGCCATCTCACCCCACATCACCGTCACCACACCAACCAGAGAGGATCTCACCAGTCCTGTTAAGTCTCCTATTAAGAGTCCTATTCTGCCCCCTGTGGCAGAAACAACCAAGACTCATCCACCCCAGCCAGACATCGGTGAACCAGCACCTCCCGAAGAGCCAGTGACCTCTGAGCAGAAGGCAAATTCTGATGCCAAAGTTGATTCTGACCACGATCATAACGTGACACCTGCTGTCCATAAAGAGGAGCATCACACAGAGGGCAAAATCAGAAACAGCCCCCTGATGGGGAGACACGGGCGGATGCCTGTCATGGGTAATGACTTTCTGGCAGAGATACGAGCCAAACAGGAGAAGAGGGCCTTGAGGGTGAGTACATACTGTTATACCAAGATATTAATGGCATGTAGTGAACTACCTGTACTAACTTTATTTATTCCCATACAATATATTCAATACACAGGGCAAGGACTCACGTAGGGTGGGGCTGGGTACACACACCCACCCACCCCCACACACAAACACACCATTCACTCACACACTCACTCCTTGTTTATTGATGTTTATGATTCCATTCCCTGATGCTCATATTGGGAGGCTTCTTAAAGACTGCAAGACTGACCAATTTAGTACATCTGCAAAATGTTATATAATGTATAGATAATGTATAGTGTATAGTATATGGTTTTCTGAATTGGACAGAAGTCACACTACTAACAGTAATGAAATGATTTACTTTTGCATCACAGGTTCAGGAAGTACCTCCGTCTACCCCAAAAGCTCCATCCTCAGAAGCACAAGGTGAGTGTAACAGACCCTGGTGAAAGTTTAGCTCCAAGGTGTGCATCTTCACTGACACTTGTGTGGGGTAGGCCAAGAGGACAAGGACACCACTGAGAAGAAGACCCTGGGTGAGGCTCGACCTGAGCCGGCACTCAGAACCCACCTCCCACAGGCTTCTTCCAAACCATTAAGCAGCGCCTCCAAATTCCCCAAACAGACCAAGACTGACCTTGAGCCTCCAACCTCAGGATTGCTGAGGCCTCGAACCAGCAGCAGCAAGAGCATTGGTAGAACATCAGCACCTTCCACGCACATTGTCGTATTTTTTTTTTTATCTGTCTAAGATCGACCTGTGTCTTCTGTGTTAGATCATCCACCTGAGCCATGCAGTGATATCTTATCACCCAAGGTGACGATTCCCACCCACCCCCAGAAGGTGGCGCCGTCAGTCACAGAACTTGGCCCTGAGGAGCATGAGGAAACACAAACGCCCCCGTCTGGTGAGTTTTTCATTTCTTCATTTTATTGTCTTTTTCCAGACCAGATTTTTGACAATTATTGAAGTACAATAAGTCCACCACAGTTACTGTAGGATTTTTGTTTTTTCGTTTGTAACAGTTGAGCTGACGGTGGACAGTGTTTTTGAGGGGGAGGCCGAGCCGAGCAGAGCTGTTGCTGCCAAACAGCGATTATCACTACGCAGCTCAGCCGGTCCCACTGAAGAGGAAACTGAGCGACAGCGAACCAAGTCCCTCCCCGCTGCTGGTCCGTCCAATCAGTTCATTCCTTCAAATTCTTGTACAGCGTGCCCTTGTGACTGAGTGTACTAGCTCTTCATTCTCGCCTATTTTCTTTTTTGTATTGTAGTGGGAATGCTCGCTGAGGCGGACACAGTCGATTTCCCGGCTCCCAGAACCCACGAACCAGACTTTCCCCCTGTTCCTGAAGATGAAGCTGAGATCTATCCAGAACCACCAGCCTCGCCTGACGGAATGGGCCAAACAGATGAGGAAACTACTTCTCAGCATGGAGAGTAGTGGAATGAGCAACTCTGTTGTTTTAAAGTGCATTATCACCAGTTGTATAGCTGGAATTGTCTAGAATTTTATGTATTGTGTTGTTCTGCGGTGTTCTGGGTCAAAAGGCTTTCTGGCTCTATGCTAAGCATGGCTAAGCATACATCCATACAATATTTTGAAATATTGGACTGTGAAAAGCCACTGTAATGACATACAGTGTCTAAACCAGAAAGATGGAATTTATATGATAAATAGTTTTGTAAAGTATTTCACTGGAAACACATTTGTATTTGTATATATTGTGCTGACCAAAGAATAATAATGTATTTTCACAATCATTTCACACATTATATTATACTGTATGTACATAGCAGTATACACATGTTCATATTCATATTCATATATGATATCTCACATCCAATTCAGGTTACTTACTTTAAATTTAGTATATTTTTGCTTAATTCCTTTTATGTAAAACATGGGAAATGGTAATGGTTTTCTATATTTGTGCAATGTTTTTAATGCTTTGTGCAAATATCTTTTTTTTAAAGATTAGTGAAATATTGTAATTTTATATTTACACAATTTATTCACAATATCTTTGCACTGAGTGGATTTTATACTGTATGTATATGTGTGGCAGTAAGTAAACAGTAAATGGGGATGAAATTGGTCTGCAGTCATCGTGTCGTTACTAAATGAGCTTAACATTCTATTCTACGTGCAAACAGGCTACATTTAACCCTTCTGTGTAATTTCACGCTTTCAGTGCCCCCGTAGGCGTTCGTAATGATTAAGCTGCTTGACTTTCCGCTCCCGTTGTGAGAGCGGAGGTGGGATGTGCTTTATTGAAACCACAGACAGCCCCTAGTAGTTCAGATCGAGCCGGTCCTCGGCGCAATAACACAGCTGCCCCGGGTCACAGCCATTTCTCACTTGGCAGATTTTGTAACTGGGTACCATGGACAGCACATTCTACAATCTGGACGCCGCTTTGTTCTTGCAGATCTGGCAGCACTTCGACACTGATGGTACTTACACTGAACAGTAGTAACTGTTTTTTTTTTTTTTTTCTTTTTATAATTTCTGTAATAGCAAACTTTAGCAAATTTTGACTCTGCAATTTTCATTCAAATAATTAACTAATATTATTTCTTTTTTCAGATAATGGATTTATCAAAGTAAAGGAACTGGATGCCTTTTTCCAACATTTAATGAAATCGCTTGGAGTGAGCGTGAGTACAGAAACTGACATTGGCAGATTAAAACCAAAAGAAAAAAAGAGACAATATGCCAAGAAAACTGACTGAATGTATGATGCTTTATATAGAACAGGATGTTTAAAGACAAGCATGAATTCTAGATTTTTTGTATGGTGTGTATGATACATAATGGCATTTGGGGGGGAAAAAAAGCTCATAATGATCCAACAGGTTTTTTTTCCCCTCCTGAACATTAAGGATGAAATGACAAAAAAGAAAGTGCGAAGGTTAAAGGAGAAGCTTACTTCCACTTATGGCTCAAGACCAGATGGCCATCTGCACATCCAGGAGGTAGCTTTAAGAATGTGTTGCTCATATTGATGACATATGGCATATGCTGATATTCATAAATTCATAATTATTAATTCAATTGATCCTTTCATGTCTTACATTTATGTTGTAAGACAACATAAATGTTAAAGCGTAAATGTGCCCCTAATATATATATTTTTTTGCTCCAGCTGGCTAAGATGCTTCTGCCTGAGGATGAAAAGTTCTTGCTACTTTTCCGCAGAGAAATACCACTGAACAACAGTGTGGAGTTCATGAGGGTTGAAAAATGCTTTAATATTCACACTCAGATCATTCCTTCCATAAACTACATTGTGTTTTGTAACAGTAACGCTGATCATTACAAACAGGGTGAAATTGTGATGTCCTGTTATTCCCTTTCCTGGCAGATCTGGAGGAACTATGACACAGACAGCAGTGGGTATATTTCAGCTGCGGAGTTACAGGTACAGAATGAGACCTATGGAGACCTCTTATTATTGTTGTTTTTTTCTCATATGTCTGCTTCTTATGTTCTTCTGTCACCAGGGTTTCCTTAAGGACCTATTTTTGCACCATAAGAAGGAAGTTTCCTCTGACAAACTCCAGGAGTATGCAGACACCATGGTAACTTTACTCCGCCCCAGTTCCTACAAGATCCATAAATTACTATTAATGTTTCCACATGAGTAACGCTGATGGTTATTCTGATTATTTTAGCTCTAAAATGTGTGTGTTTATTGTATTTTTTATTTTTCTGACAGATGGCATTGTTTGATAAAAACAAAGATGGTCACCTGGATTTGAACCATTTAGCGAGGTAATTCTGAAGACATGTCTCTCATGACTTGCTGCTCTCATTTCTTCTAAAAGAAACTATGACAATACATAATTATGAGTTTATGTTTCAATATGACCAGATTCTAACACAGGTGAATTGTTTCTGTTTTTTATGTGCTGCCGTCTAGGATTCTTGCCCTAAAGGAGAACTTCCTTCTGAAGTTTGAAATGGATGTACGTCATTTGACTGACTTATTTATTTAAGGGCCTTTTTGTTATTGTGAAAATGTCTAATTATGAAACATCTTAATTATATTTTTTTATTGTAGTCATTTACGTGCCTCGCTATTTATTATGTGGTTTTTTAGGCTTGCAGTCAAGAAGACAGAAAAAGAGACTTTGAGAAGATATTTGCACACTATGATGTGGTAAGGCAATAATACTTGTTCTTGCTAAAATTATGGTCACTATATAAATAAATGTAGTAAGAATTGGACCTTTAATATTTCAGTCCAATAATTTGTAGGGCTAAGTAAGATTTTTAATTATTTATCCAGAGTAAGACCGGGGCCTTGGAGGGACCAGAGGTGGATGGGTTTGTGAAAGACATGATGGAACTTGTCAAGGTAACTGAATTATTTATTTTAAAGGTCTGGAGTAGTTGTACTAAAAACAATCACCTTTTTTCAAACCATTTCCTCCAGCCCAACTTAACAGGAGGTGACCCGGACAAGTTCCGACGGGCCTTGCTCAGTCACTGCGACATCAATGGGGACGGGAAGATCCAGAAGAATGAACTTGCCCTGTGCTTGGGACTGAAGCTGAGCTAAAGTAGATGAAGAGAACATCATCACTGAATACCATGAAATGCCCTTTATAGTCTGACGCTCCAGTAGCATTTAGCCTTGCGCAAGCATTAAAGCATTGCATGGTGGTGGTGACAGATCAGTCCATTGCTTGGTGTCCATGGGACTGTATGAACCTGTAGCTTATCAAGTAGATGTGTTCATATTTGTTTGTTGGTTATTGTACACATGGTTCAATAACTGATTAGAATTCCCAAATTTGAAATGTGTTTAAAGACATTTAATAGGATGTCCTGAATATATGATTAGCTGTCGATAGATATTTAAGATATTTACAGCAATAGAAATGTGTGCTACATACCTTATGGTGCGTTGTCATAGTATATATTCTAATCGTAAATCCAGAAATAATATATATGTATTATATACTAATAAAAAATTACACACAATTAAATGTACAATTTTACAAAGGATAAACAAGCAAGGGGGTGCTACAGAAAAAGAATAATAAACACCAAAATGTTATGTGAAATTGCTGATTTCTGATCAGTTTATTTATGTTTCAAGATTTTTTTTTAAATAAAATGTGACTAGTTGTGAAAATTATGAGCAACTGACTTTTAGATGAAAAGTGAGTTAATTGTCATTGTGAAGCACAGCAAGCACAGCACACAGTGACACAACGAAATGTGTCCCCTACTTTTAACCATCACGCTTGGTGAGCAGTGGGCAGCCATGACAGGCACCTGGGGAGCAGTGTGTGGGGACGGTGCTTTGCTCAGTGGCACCTCAGTGGAGCAATTCCAAGGCTCCACTAAACCAAGTACATCTCCATGTTTAACAATGTTGTGCAGCAAATAAAAAAAAAAAAAAGGTAATCTGATCTTATATTGACTTGGATGTTTTGATGTGGATCATGAATACAACATGCTACCGATAGTGTTTGTTCAGTAATGTTTAGGGAATGAACTTGAATCTATTTAGTGACCACTAAGAGACCACTAACTAAACGTCTGCTTTAGTCACTGAGTCATGCGAGTGCTTATGTAAATGTATGTGTATAAAGGAGATGTATTTGGCTCTGATGCCATCTGCCCCTATCTTGGTTGTATTTTAATAAAATATCCACATCCAGAACCCTGATTGCTTATTCCATTAGGAACTTGCCAGTTCTCATGATTCTCATGCTTCCTTAACATAACTCTCTAATTCCTGCATAGGTTCTTCTATGCAAGTTGCTGCAGTCATATTTAAGTCTGGTCCTGCAGATGGGCATCCTACCCAGGCCCCTGATTCCTGTAATTTCATCAAGCCGACTCTCTGCTCTGGCTAATGGCACTGCTGCCATCTGTCATTAGGAGCCTGGCTCTGTGGTTACGGTGTCAATCAAGGTCGCTTGGCCTGTGCTCCTTCATATTAGACCCATCCCTTCCCGCTCTTGAGCCACCCTCACAAAGAGAGCTGTCAGTAGTTTGGGGGATTCAGGCTGGGGATAATTAGAGAGCCGCTCTGGATCTGGAGAGCGGTGGGACGCATCTGAACAGGCGTTGGGCTGGAGGGTGGAGAGCAGTGGGATGCAGTTCTGTGTGTGGTGACCCTCTCACAGCTGAGCCTCCATAAAAACACAGGGTCTGTGGGGTCTGACAGCTTAATTACCACCCGAGTACTTGACACTGAGGGTTTCAGAGCCTGTGACCTTTCCAACTCCATTCTGTTCTGTGGGGAAGGAGCATTTAATGCAAAGTTTGTGGTTGGCCTAATTAATTACAGTGCACTAAAAATTACCTTGATTATGCAAATTATGTTTGGTCGGCTGCTTCTAATTTATCCCAACTTTTTTTGCTGAGGCACCACAAAGAGCTTTTTAAACGAAAGCTAAATCAACACCATGACCCGCACGGCATTAGTTCATAATTATCCTGTAACTCTTTAAGTTATTTTGGTTGGCTGCGCTGCATCTTGACAATTAGTACTGCTGTTATTTACACAGTAACAGATTATCCTTTCAGTATCTGGAACCATGTAAGGGTTTTCCTATTGAACACGACCATACACGGTCATGTAGGGACCCCTTCTGGTCAGAAAAAGTTGACCCAGTTCATCAGGTATCTTTTTTTATTTGTTTTTATTCGTCAACAGAGCTAAATGAGAGTAAAGGATCATGTTTCCAGCTGTAGTACTAGTAGTATAGACTATAGGACTAGTATGGCCAGATTTGTTTTGATATTTGTGGGTAATATTCGCCTGTGTGAAGTCTGACCTTTTACACGGTGAACTCCATGTGAACTTGCAATGCGCTCACCCAACACACACTTACACGGTGGATGCACACTTGCGGAAACCCAACCAAGGCTTGGGAGGTATGGGAAGAACCAAGATAAGACTGGCAGGGCCCAGCAAGGTCAATAAATTATGGGGAGGTTCGGAAAGCCCCCGAAAAGGCCCAACTGTCACAGCTGGGTGAACAGTGCTTAATTCTGGACTGTTCATAACCATAACACTTTTGTTTTTCTATGGGTTTGACTTGTAACTGTTTGCATTTAGGAGCACAGATAAATAAGATATTGGTGGGGAACATATAATGATATATACATATATGCATGTTGTATTTGTATACAGTAGTTATTGAAATATATTATGAATTGATATTTGGTGTATGGCTAAGCACACACACACACATAGAGGAGACAAAACCAGTCCTTGAGGCACTCAGATCCTGGGAGTGAACATGAATCTTAAATACAAGCATCTAACACATTTTAATTAAACCTTACATGCAGAAAGAATTTAGATAACACACACACACACACACACACACATGCAACTTGAGCACACACACAAATATTTCTTCTTTTTTAGGTCAGATTTCACACCATCAGTTAGAATATTGAATATTGGTTGTCAGCCCAATGAGGGATAGACTGATGATCTGGGACAAATCAGTTGGTGGGAATATTGGGGGAATATCCCCATGGGGGACTTATCTATGCTGTTTTTCTTAAGGTCCATGCTGGGATCAGTGATGTGTGCTGGGACCACGACTGCTATATTCTGTATTAAAGAAGCTGGTTGCCGGTCCAGTTATTTCAGACTTCAGTCTATTTCTCTGAAGATTTTGAGCTGTTAATGGCCAAATTTAATTTACAAATATTTAATCCAAATAATGCAGCTGTATTTTGTTTAATTCCTGTCTGGGTCTGACCTGTGACATGAATGCATCTTAGCAGAAGACAATTCCTACATAAAGCTGGAGATGGAGAGTGAAGGAGTTTAAAGGCTGATTCACATTAAGCATTTACATGATTTACTAATGATTCAGTGCTCATGTGGTTTGTCCCTAATGTAACTGCTGCGACTTTATTCGGACATATATTCTGAATCAAACATAAAAGAAGCAATTTGAACTAAATGTTGTTTCCTTTTCATATCAGAGCCTGCATGGTGTTTTATTAAAAAAAAAAGACCAGATCACTTCCAAGCACTCCCCATATAGAGAAAGTCTATGTGTGAGTTAATGAAGTAAATTATGTTTGAGTTAATTATTCTATCATTTTTAAATTTCCAGCTCCACACCATTTTATAGAATATGCACACCTTTTTACCAAAAAAAATAAAATACAACGCTGATCCCTATAAATGAACGTGTGTGCTCAATTTTATTTTCAATGGATCCATCCATCCATCCATCCATCCATCCATCCATCTAGCTATGCTTCCCTGAGCAGCAGGGTAATGTGTCTGTACGAACACTAGGTGGCGGTAGCTGCTCGGCCTTAATTTTTACTCTCGAGGTTAATAAATCGCCTGTGTAGTTTATAAAAGACAATTTTACACTTGCTAATGTATTTATATTAAATTTTCAAATGTTTGCGTGTCCTTCGTTCCGCTTTCTGTCACTATTAGCCCTCCAGTGTGACGGCGTGTGCAGGAAGGCGGGGCGAGACGCCCGGTGACCCCGTTGGCTGCTCCAAGTAAAATTTTTTTGTCCTCTTTACTGTCAGCTGTCGCCTGAAATGTCATTGTTAGCGACAGCGGCGTAAGGGGCGCTTTTGTTTCTGGAACCATGGGACTTATACCAGCGCGGAGACTGAGGCTGCCTTAAAAATCACAAGGTTGCCTTCGCCGCGTTGTTACCCCCCCAAGCCCCGCACTGACGGGGACACCGCGACAAAAAAAGTCTCTGAGAGGAATTCTGTCTTTTTTTTTTCTCGACCTCACAGAAGAAAAGCTATACATCTCCATTTTTGTTTTTTAAAAAGGCGGGAGCGAGAAAAAAAAAGAAGCCGGTCCGTCTCTGTTTGTCTGTAAGTGACGACAGCAAACAAGCCGCCGCGGCGCGTCGTGGGGACCGGAAAATGGAGACGGTCATGGAGCGGGAGTGCAGCGCGCTCGGGGGACTTTTCCAGACGGTCATCACCGACATGAAGGTGAGCTCCCGCTTCGCCGTCGCCTGGTCGTGGTGCGGGGTGACAGGGCGCCCGCCCGGGGTATTATAACCACCTCGCCGCTCTGTCGCGACCGCGTGTGGCGACAACACGATCCACTCACGTTCCGTTCTGTGTCCAATATTCATTACGCAAGGTAGTAGTATTATTATTTTTTTTAAATGCCTGTAGGGAGGGTTATTAGAAACGAGTCAGGTGCGGTCGTTGGTAGAGGATGGCGTGGTGACATGTCATCAGTGGAAAGTCGACCCTTGGCAGTGTTTTGGAGGGCCAAGATCATTCTCATCCTGCAAGGTTCCGGGGTTTTTTTACGCAGGTTCTGCCCAGAAACGCCTGGGTAAAACCTGCATGCAAAGAACATGAGCCCCCCCCCCCCCCCCCCCCCCCCCCTTTAAGTTGCGGGGGATTTGCAGGAGATCCCCAACCAGATACTGGTGGTCTACAGGCTTTAGCTAGGTTTGTGCCACTTTGATGATCAGATGCTTAGTGATGGACTAATGATGACTCTGGCCGGTTGTGGGTTGGTCCTGCAAGCCCTGACCCAACACACTCAGCGGTCCAAGCTCGCCAGAGCTTCCAGCACCGTAGGAGAGAAGGTTCGGAGAGTCGGGCGCCCATTGAATGCAGGTCAGGCTTGGCGTGCGGCATGTAAAACATATTTAAATGAAGCCGCCAGACAGGTCAGACTCACGCAGTGTTCTCTACCTGCTCAACCTCTCAAAAAGCCTCAGAAGACGTCACCACCGAAGTTTATTAGATCAGACCCGGTCTTCATTACAGAATTTGCTGTCCCCTGTCGGCGTTTTGTTGGAATAATTAAGCAGTCCGAGTGATTTCAAAACACCGCCGTACCACTAAGCACAATAGCGTAACATTCTTCATTGTTGGCTGAGGGATTTTCCACCGTGCGGGCTGGTGCGAGGGCGGGCGGGTGGGTTTGTGAGCCTTTATTTGCTTTTCAGTATTTGCGGCTAAATTCAATCAGTGCACTGGCTGTTTGAGAGACTCTCTGTGTGTGTGTGTGTGTGTGTGTGTGTGTGTCTGTGTGTGTGTGTGTGTGTGTACGTTTGGGCCTATTAATAAATCATGCAGGCCTAGACACTGTTCACATAGCTCCATTGTGTGAACAGATGTATTACCATTCATTAGTGTAACTGGAGACCGGCTCGTAACATGGTTATTTTTCCGTATCCAGCGGCACCAAAAGAAGTATTCATCTGTAAAACAGCCCTTAATTCAATGAGAAGGACAGACTCTGTGTTGACACCTTTACGTCCCGTCAACGTATGGACATTAAATACATAATAAATGTTAATAATTTCACATCACTGCCGCATTTTGGCATGGCCGGGGGGGTTAAGGTGATTCATTTCCTGCACCTCTTGTTATTTCTCAGTAAGATGATCTTCATCATAATATTCCACCGTCGTAATCGTCCAGCATGGAATAATCCTCCGCCTGTGGGGTGAGGCGGAGATGGAATTACTGAGGTGCCGCCGCGCTCTGGATCCAGGAAAACCCGTGGCCATTACGCTGTGGCTTATAAAAAACGACACAGTTCCACGCTGAAATATGGAATATTCAGCAGTTGGCAGCATATGTTGTGTTGATGTTGTGTGAATGATGGCTTTGGGCGTGTGTTATTGTCTAAAATGAAAGCGGTGCGGCGGGGATGCTCTGACAGCGCTGCCGGGTGGATCAAACTGCAGCGTCATCGGCCCTTTTCACATGTTGTCATGGCAACGGTTGCCAGGCCCTCACGATCAAACAAAGGGGGCCGAACTGAGCCGTTTAGACGTCACACTCCAGGCCCCTGGTGACGGATGTGGGTATAGAACTGGAGGAGGAGGTGACGCTGTCCATCAATACCTTCTGAAAGGACAAGCGGAAACGGCGCGGCTATTTACAGCGTCCGAGTGCTGGACTTCTGATCGGTCGGGACGCTCTGGACATCCGGGAGACGCTGGACATGTTGACCCCTAAGGTCACAGCTGCAGAGTGGGCCAGCGGGTTTGACCCAGACTGCCCCGATGACAGATGCGTAGGCCAGACGCACCACCATACGCATCCCCTGCCTGGCCTCCCTGGCCGGAGCCACTTATTTATACATTCTGCCCCACTTTTCTGGGTCCAGCAGGGAGCGAGGGCAGGCCAGACCGGAGTCAAGCGTCGTCTGTGCGCTTCAAAGAGAGGGGGATCTGCTCCTGTCTTCTACATCACTAGCTTTCAGTGGTTTAATGAGCTCGTGGCTGTTCTTTACATTTTACTCTATCTACTATTTTGTACTAAATCTCATTTCTACAGTTGTTAAACCACTAACAAGAAACCAAATTGAATTGTGGACAAGAACATTTTTTCCCCCATTTTCTGTTCTACCAAAAATGAATCAAATTTTTACCATAACAGAGAAGTAAAGCCAAATGCAAAACAGCAGCCAACACAGGTCTGTCTTATCTACTTATTTTGTTTCCTGCATTTTTTGTGCATATATATATAAACAACATTTAACCGGAAAAGTTCCATATTTGAAAAAGCTTTTAGTCTAGAACTACACTTAATCCACAAATAGCAAACTGACCCTCAAAGACTATTATAAGCCTTGACCTTATCTTTAGGTACATCTGGTTTTAGGATAATTCTGTACTTTTTAGTCAGATTAGAAGGTATGAGAGTGTCTCTGTGTAAACTTTCTCCTTTTTTTATCTCTCCAGAGCAGTTATCCGATCTGGGAGGACTTCATCAGCAAGGCAGGCAAGCTGCAGTCCCAGCTCAGGTAAGATGTGGGGTGACGGGATGTGTCCTCATTTCCCCCCATCCCCCACACACAACACTGTGCACAAAGTGTCCTATCAGAAGAGCCTGGTGGCCCTGACCTAGGTTGTCACATTTCTGAATCACTGAGTTTGTCACTCTGAAGGTCAGCGGTGGGTCCTTCTTTTTTCTTTTACTTTTTATTTTTTATACGAGGTACGGGAAAGAAAGACAGAAACATGCAACCTAAAACTCAATTAACCTTTCATCATCCGAGATTAATGATCAAATCATAAACTCATTATCTCTGCTGAGGAGGCTGGCACAGTGCGGCAGGTGATTTATTCTGGGCCGTGGGTTACTGTTGGTTAACCCTCTCGTCTTAAAAAATGACGCCTGGATCTCAGTCCACTCGACAGAAGCAAAAGCAACGAATGAGAAATGCTGCAGTGTCAAAAACTGAACAGCTCAGAGTAAGATCATCTGCAAGGGTTCAAGTAGTTCAAGCTATGATGTCATTTTAATGCATAACAAATACATTAATACACATTATAGAGGCACAGTGGTTCTGAAACCAAGTATTAATGAAGGATATGTGTCAAAAAGCCCAAATTGAACAACACTTTCAGACAAAAACAAACCATTTTCACTCAGGAATGTCAGTCTTTGGCTTGGACCAAACAGACAATAAAATACAGATGATCTCATCTGACGATCTGGTGGCACTTAATCCCAACTAGTAGAGTTTGGGTTAGATGGCATTTTTATGATAGGTGGTGTTCCCTATTAAGATAATTCCCTATGGTTTGTCAGCGAGGTATATTCATATTCATATTATGTAACGTTTGAATAATGATGAAAGAACTTTTAATGTTGAAAAGCTACATTCATTTACTCTGAGATGCGGCTCGCTTTGTGCCATGAATAAAAGGAACTACGGACCAGATGATGGATTGTATTTGCTGACCTGTAGTGAACCTAGAACTCATTAAACGTCAATTTGCCGGAACCCCTGCTGAGACAGTTTCAGCTTCAGCTGGAACCTTTCGGCGTATTTCTAGAAGAGCCCGGCTGTGTACAAGCATTTCAGGTACTTTGTAATTGCAGATTAAGGGTCACCATGCATGCATGTAGAAGTAATCCCAATTTGATCAGATTTTCAGAGGATTAATCTTTATCTCTGTCCCCCGAAATGTGGATGAATGCTAAAGGAAGAGCGGATGAGGTCTCTGAAGTGAGACCTGGGAATGTTTTGATCATCATTTTCACTCTTTTAGATGTTTTTATGTCTACGTTGTTGTGGCCAGTTGCTTCTATGAACATAATCGACTCGTTGCGTTGGGTAAATTCTTTGCACTTGCTACATCGACTCCTCATGTCAGTGGGGCGCCTATAGTCTGATGCAACCATGATGCAACAGAGCAAATGGCCTTGAAATAAGTAGGACGCCTAACTTTCTATTGTGTTATGCAGGCTCATACTAGGACATTTCTCAGCCCTTCAGAATACCAGTCTTTGTGTGCCGACTAAAGCCAGCCTCACACCACACGATCATGATTTCATGTTGGGAAATGTAAATAGTAACCCTGCAGGAACAGTTGTTCAAATCTGCAATGAAAAATGCATTCAAAAATGTATGGGTAGTATCGAACAATAGTGGGAAAACTGGTGGAACGTCCTACTTCCCAAAATATAAAGTCACAACCAGTGAGACTTAACAAGCATTGGCTGGGTTATATGACCAAACTGGGGTCCAGTCCACTGGCGAATCCATCATTTGTTCCTTCCCATTCTAGATTGATGCAGGCTGAGGTCAAGTTCACAAGGCTATTAGTCATGGAGCAGAAAAACGAAGCAAATATCCCTGTAACATCAGACAGATACAGTGGTGGTAAGGAAGCCGGACCCATAATCGAAAGGTTGCAGGTTCGAATCCTGAACCGCCAAGGTGCCACTGAGGTCCCATTATGACAATTTTCACTTTCACTTTGCTCGGGTGTTCAAAGGTCGCCAAAAAAAAGGTGTTCATTTTATGCACGTGTGTATCTTTTTTTTTGTTTATCGCCAGGACGACCGTTGTTGCTGTAGCGGCTTTCCTCGATGCCTTTCAAAAAGTGGCCGACCTGGCGACGGGCAGCCGAGGTAAGACCACACCGTCTCATTATCTTCTTCCCTGTACTTATTTCCCCTTTGTTAGGCTAATCCGGATTCTTTTTTGGTGGGATCAAAGGTCCTGAGATAAACGTGCCTGCACTAACTGGAATGAGTCAGGGTAAAAAATACGGGAAAAACGAACAGTCTTAAACCTTGATCGGCTGATGATTGACGTGGCAACGATATCCGAAAGTCCGCAACCGCCCCGGACGCGGTGACTCACATTGGCTCTTATGTGACGAGTAGCTTGCTGCTTCCCAGTCCACGTCTCGCACAGCTCCGGGCCTACAGAGCAACAGTGGAAAATTATGGCAGGGACGTCCTGTACCAGATGGAGAGAAACGTAATCATGGCGAACTGCAACGTGACGAGAGGGAAATGAAAGATGACATTTTGTCCGTTTTCATTTGTCTCTGAGGGCCTTACACCAGGCCAAGAGATGAGCTAACAGACTCTGAGCCATGGCCTCATCCCATTCTGAAACGTAACGCTATTATTAGAAGCCTTTTGGGTTAGCATGTGTCCGACGGCGCGGACGCAGCCGCGGCGATGGTTGACAGGGAGGCGGTTTAGCCCACTGGGCCCGTGTGGAGCGGACATGGGCTTCGGACCGCCACTTATCTCCACCCTAATTTTAGGGTGGGCTGCGGTGCCGTGTGATGCCGGGGAGTTGCGGCCGAGGTGGTCGCTGCATCTGGCCCTCCGTAGGTTAATAATTACCCGAACCGCACCTTCTGCACAGCTGCTCAGGGGCTGCTGTGGTCTCTCGCATTGGCCGCTTGCAGGTTTAGCGAGGAGCTTTGCTGTGATTCATGGGGGAATACCCCACATTTAAAGAGCTCTATTTTAGAATTTCATGTAAAAAGTCTAAATTTAATTCGTATATAGATCAGGTCTTGTACAGAAATATCTCTCTCTCTGTCTCTCTTTTTAGCTTTTTATTTCTTAGCCCAGGCCTGAAAATGAGTCCTTTCTTATCAGTTTCCCACCGAATAAAACGTGTAATCCCTGAAGTGTGGGGCTTGGTGGGGCTGCGGGTAATGACATGTAAGGATGCTGTATGCCGTGCTCTCATTCGCCTAATGGCCGCTCGATCTGGTCAGAGGGAATTAACCGTGGACCTGAGTGTTTTTTCCTTCTTCGTATCATCCAGAGATCAAAGCACATTCAGGCGACCAAAAAAAAAAAATTGGGCTAAACCGACTATGTGGCATGTACTGAGAGGGAAATAAAGGAGGAGCGAGTTTGTCTGTATACCAGCCCTGGAAGGAGATCCAAGGCTTTATAAATGTCTGAATGCATCGTGTTTTTTTGGGGTTTTTTTGAGAGCCCAGTCTACATGTTTGCGTGTAAAGAGACCATGGATGCTGCTGGACAATTGTTTTTTGATCATGTGATTTTTTTTTTTTTTTTCTTGCTCAATGCGTCCACCCAAAACACTGATTTGCTTAGTTCCATTGCTCCTTGTTCTCTCTGTCTCTCTCTCTCTCTCTCTCTCTCTCTGTCTTCGATTTCATTATTTTGTCTGGGTGTGGCCTGAACAGTGGCACATTATGACTGTGATTAACACAGAAACTCTGCAATCACAAGCCTCAGTTAGTGTTAATGTGACACTTTGAGTCCTGTAATAGCCTCAGCTCAGGCACGGTCAGGTTTTAGCCTCCCGGGGCAGATCACAAGGCGGCGCTTACTGTGTGAAAACGGTAATTTCCGGAACTGCCTTGAAGAAACACACCCACAGCTTCACCTTCTGACTTCAATTTGATTGTATATTCTGATCGGATCATTGCATTGCACGTTAGAGCGTAATTTTAATCCTGCATTTGCTGTTGATGAGTCTAAGGGGGTATTGCTTGTTTAGCCTTTCGCTACGGGTCACTTCTTTGCAGCCATTGAACTCGTAATGAGGGCTTTCGATTAGCTCCTCAGAAGCTTGGATGCACCAGGTGGCCATTTTGCACTTGACTGTGCTGGTTCCCCAAGGCCTGTAGCCTCGCAGCTGGCCCTGCGCTCATGGCAACAGCATGGAAATCAGGAGGGGAGCTTCCCACCTCCGCTCAGACCAGCCTGGAAAAAGGCGAATGCGAAGAGGAGATGATGAGAAATACACTGCTCAAATAAAGGGGACACTTAAACAACACAATATAACTCCAAGTCCATCTCACTTCTGTGAAATAAAAAATTGAAAATCGAATTCACATGCTGTTGTGCAAATGGATTAGACAACAGGCAAAAATTGTAGGCAATTAAGGTGTGGTTCTGCGGGTGGTGACCACAGTTCTCAGTTCCTATGCTTTCTGGCTGATGTTCTGGTCACGTTTGAATGCTGGAGGTGCTTTTACTCTAGTGGCAGCATGAGACGGAGTCTACAACTCACAAAAGTGGCTCAGGTAGTGCAGCTCATCCAGGATGGCACATCAAGCTGTGGCAAGAAGGTTTACTGTGTCTGTCAGCATGGAGGCGCTACCAGGAGACGGGTCAGAACATCAGGAGATGTGGAGGAGGCCGTAGAAGGGCAACAACAACCCTGCAGCAGGACCACTACCTCCACCTTTGTACAAGGAGGAACAGGGGAAGCATGTTAAGATAATGTTAAGATACAGACTCCATGAGGGTGGTATGAGGGCCCAACGTCCACATGTGGGGGTTGTGCTTACAGCCCAACACAGTGCAGCATGTTTGGCATTTGCCAGAGAACACCAAGAAATTTGCCACCGGTGCCCTGTGCTCTTCACAGATGAGTCTGGAGACGCCAAGGAGAATGTTCTGCTGCCTCTGCAACCTCCTTCAGCATGACCGGTTTGGCAGTGGGTCTGTAATGGTGTGGGGTTGCATTTGTCTGGGGGCCACGCAGCCCTCCAAGTGCTTGCCAGAGGTAGCCTGCCTGCCATTAGGTACCGAGATGAGATCCTCAGTGTCGAGTGTGTCAGCAGTTCCTGCACGACAAAGGCATTCATGGTATGCACTGGCCCGCCCGTTCCCCAGACCTGAGTCCAGTTGAGCACATCTGGGACGTCATGTCTCACTAAACTTTGTTGTCAGTACATTCAATGTAAAAAAGTGTTATTAGATACATGTAAAAAAAGTGTTATTTATAATTTAGAAGAATGTTTCATTCATTCAGATCTCAAATTTCTTATTTTTGTGTTTTGAGCAATGTATATTATATTAGGCATTGTGTGCTTAATTATTTTTTATTCTTAATAATATTATTCCTGGAAGTTTTTTGAAAATACAAAAATACTGATTTCCTGTTTGAAGCTTTCTTAAATCCTTACTAATTTCATATTTCTATTCAATGCCATTAGGTAATGCATTCAGAATACTGTATTCTAAATGTTTTTTTTTGTTTTTTTTTTACTGTATTCTGATTACTTGTAAAATGTAATGTGGACCGAATGCTGGTACTTGAGGTATTTGATAGGTCCCAGCCCTCTATATTCCTTTAACAGTAAGACATAGCACAAACTCATAAATCACTGGGACGTGTTGATTGCAGCCTGTGCCGCAACCTAGGGACCGTAGATTGAATTTGGCTGCTGTTCGATGACACCACAAATCCTTTTGAGAAATGTGTGTTCAAATTGTGTTATCGGGCGATTTGTTGCTCACTACGTAAGTAAATGAATCGGTGACTCAGAGGGGGTACAGCTGTGCCCCGTCAGAAGAGGGCTCATCGACTCCTATTTGCTGTGTGTTGTGCAGGGCTGCTGTTGCCATGGTGCCCCGCGGATGGAGAAGATCCTCTTCTTTTAGGGTTGCATGCTAGCATCCATGGTTTCATTTGACTTTAAGAGCAGGACCTGCCCTTGGCCTTTACTCCTGCTTTGTCAGTACATGTAATTATCCGGAAGTAGGCAAGACCGGATTGTGTGGTCTTGGTTTAGAGTGGATTAATGCTCACAGTGTGCATAAATATTGAAATTAATGTTGTCACTGAGTCATTATTATTATATATGTTCTGTCCAGTAGGATTAAAGGGACACACATCATGTTACCCATCGTTTTATGTCTTGCTCAGTAGTGGATTTTCCAGGCTCTTGTGTTATCCTACATTCCTGTTGGTAGTAGTCTAAAAATTTCACTCTGTGAGATTGTTTAACATTAATATGAGTTCCCCTAGCCTATGGTCCTGCAGTGCCTAGACATACGATAGATGTAGAGTGCTTTGGTCATTCTGCTTTGTTGTTCAGAGAGCGGCAACTCAGGCGGTCTGATCTGGAATTTAAGTGTAGTGATTGTCACATGTGATACACGGCAGCACAGCACACGGTGCACACAGTGAAATTTGTCCTCTGCATTTAACCATCACCCTGAGTGAGCAGTGGGTGGCCATGACAGGCGGTGCTTTGCTCAGTGGCACCTCAGTGGCACCTTGGCGGATCGGGATTCGAAACGGCAACCTTCTGATTACGGGGCCACTTGCTTAACCGATAGGCCACCACTAGGTCCCCTTATGTTGTCATATATACATATATATATTTCTCATGCTTTTTCCACCCAGAGAATTTTCCACCCCTCCCCTAAAAAAGTAACTTCACCGACTGTCATGGCTTAAAAATGTGCGAAGCATTGCAGTTGCTTGATGATTGTATGTAAAAATGAGCACAAATGGGTTCATTTTATTTTTTGGGAAAAACACAGACATGACCTGTCTGCACCAAACTTCAGATATTGTATTAGGGGAAAAATAAGACCTATATAAAAGCAAAAAAAATTGTCATGGGACCATTAAGCTTAGTTAAACTTTGTACCCACTGTCGTCGGGTACAAATTCTCAGGCCTTTGGTTGCCATTTTACTCTTAATCTTTTCAGTTCTTGGTGGTAAAGATATGAGGTTTGTAGGTGCATGGAGGGACAGACTATTAACAATGTGTAGCATGTTTGGGGATTTGTGGGTGGGTGGGTGGAGTTTGGGATTGAAATATGTGGGAAATATGGTTCTATGTTAAACAAAAGTGTCAACTGTTAGATTAGTGAGAGCAGTGTTACTCAGTTCATCCATTAGGTGTTTTTTTTATTATTGATTATTAATTTGACCTCCTGCTTTTGCTCAAAGTTTTTCAACCACTGCTGTTATAATTGCAAGAATTTAAGTGACTGTTTCTAAGCAAACACCAAAATTCCCTAGACTTTAAGTGAAACACACATGCTGAATATTTAAGATATTTGTTTCCCATACTGTGACCAGTCCTCAGTTCCTTTCTAAAGACCTAGAACCATTAGCTCAACAGTCAGGCTTGCAGGACTTGTGGACAGCTACCATTACATTCCCTGGCCTGGGCCCAGTTTCTCCACCAAGTCAACGGCCACCATGGGAAAAGATTCTCTTTATCAGACCGGACCCACCTCTCCCCTGGTTTGGCATGTTGGTCCGTGCTTTTTGCTTTAAACCCTTTGCTTTCTTTGCCTTTTGTTGCTGGCAGATCCGTGATCCGAATGCAGTCTGCCTTCTCCCCCGTAATTCCCCAGGAGTTGTTTGTCACAAGGTCATTAATTATTCAATAAAATAAACCTCAGTAGATTCTATTAGATAATTAAGTCATGGTTGAGGGATAAACCCTAGGCATGGCAGCCGGCTCCGGAGTGCATTTCCTCGGGCAGAGATAAACAACGCCGGAGGCCGAGCTGCTCTGGGCCCTTCCGACTGTTAATTGCATTTAGCGATTGACTGTTTTTTCATATTTACACGTGCAAAAAAAGTATTTCAACATTTTGGGTGTATTGAATTCCGCCCATCAGAGGCTGCTGTGGGATATTCAGCCTGATCCCTGAGAAATCGCTAGGATGTCAGGAAAGACCAGTGATCTTGTAGACACTGCCCGATTCCCCCTTGTCTGAGCACCGCTGCTCAGCCGCTGTGTGTGGTCTGCGGAGCTTGGGCTCTTGCATGGCCCACCTGTCACAGTGCATATGGATTACTGCGCCACAGATCCCGGGAGTAATTATAGAATTGCGGGTGGAGCGCCCTCACATGCATCAGCAGCTGGCTGCTGGTTTTAAACTGTGCGAAAATCAGCTACATTTTTCAGTCTTTTCAGACGTTAATGCATCAAATCAAGGACATTGGAGTCTAGTTAGATGATGATTATTGGGTTTTTTTTACATGTATTTAATGAAAATAAGATACAATTTTGCTTATAATATTACTTTCTGCATGATTGTTGTCTATTGGATTTTGTGGTTTTGCTCCATAGAGATTAGTCTACGACTCAGGTGCTTTATAATACAAATGAAATGGCACGAAATTTATATTCCTTTTTTTTTTTTTTTTTTTTTTTTTGTGGCTGTGGTACCTGTGGGACCCCCTGGTCACCCGCTGCACATGACACACCTGCCCTTTCCATCCGGGGGGCTGTTTTTGTTTCTCCCCCTTTCTTTCCCCCTCAGCTGAGCGTGAGCTCAAGCGGTTGAATTATTGAGTGCAAGAGCTCAGCAGGTGAGGTGCAACAGTCTTTCATGTGATCCTGAATTGCCTCGTTTTAATTAGTCATGGAGCAGCTCTCATACAGGCTTGTTAGTCTGAATCAAACGGCATAATTTACCAGAGTGGAATCTGTAATGAAGACAGAACAAGACCTGTGGCTATAGTCTGACTATAGGCTATAGTCAGAAGGGTAATTTTTGCTCCAGTCTGAACCTTAGAAGCATGATTGTGGCCATTTTGTTTCAAAACAGTGCCGTGGTACATATAAGTGCTTATAAATATTAATGTTTTTGTGATCTTTCTGATTTGCTTGTTTGAATATTAAAATCCATTGCTGAGTAATCCACACATAAGTAGTTTTGGCAGTGATAAGTAAAGGTGTCTAGTTGTGTGTGTACGGATCAAGTGTTTTCACACAAATTGGTCTCATTGTGTCAGCAGTTTCAGCCTTTAGCCATTAACTGTGGCTGAAACACCAGCTCATGCTTGACCACACATACATTAGACATGTAGGACACACAGTGCACCACTAATGGCCTCGGTCTTGACCACAGACGGAAAGAGGTCATTTCCAGTTGACTCTCTAATGCAAACCACACATGCAGAGCTGCTCGGCACAGTTCTCCAGACCCGGACTGCTGCCTGCCAAGGGGGCAACATGCAGAACAACACAACAATTAACTTTATTTATTCACATTTACAGCATTTATTAGATGCCCTTATCCAGAGCGGCTTACAATCAGTAGTTACAGGGACAGTCCCCCTGGAGACACTCAGGGTTAAATGTCTTGCTCAGGGACACAATGGTAGTAAATGGGATTTGAACCTGAGACTTTGTGGAATTCTGGTTCATAGGCAAGTGTGTCCATATACAACCGTCTTTTCATCAAAAGTCTAAAAGAGGGAAAGTAGGGATGAATAAATAATCAGTTTCAGGCTGCTGAGGTCAGGGTGGTACAAGTGATGGATCATCCAGCCTTAAAATGAATGTATCTTCACCTTCTGTGTGTCCCCGCCTCAATATTTTCAGTAATGCTTGTGGTGGTTTGTGTGGATGAGGGCACACATATTCAACCTAACTGTACACTTGATATGTCCAGAACACAGCAACATGATATCATACTGGTACCACAAAAGCAAGGTAAGGGCTCACCTGGCCTTAGCTTTGGGGTACGTCAAAATGCTGAGTGGCTCATGTGGTCCCTGGCGTAGGATCAGGCCATTTTCATTTACAAACAGACTGATTTTGTGCTGTCGAGTGCTCTGCAGTGATCATCTGATGGGACGGTGTCTGCTGATCAAAGGGTCCGGGTTTGCCAGTGAGTCCCACTGACATAGAGCAGGCCGCCGCCTGTTCATGTCTCTCTGTGTGCTAAACACAGGTTGCTGGAAACATGAAGTGTGCAGGCAAACACACAGTTCTATTGATGACACTACCCAGAAGTTTCCATCCCTCCTGTTTAACTCGGACTCGAACACCAAGTGTCTGGTGTATTTCATTATGGTGAATTGAAGAGGGAACATAACATCAGCGACTGATCTAAGTCGCTATAATTTCAATGTGATTTTACTCTATAAAATGATCCTAATAAATCAGAAAAGAGATTAAGTACTTTTTCGATTTTAAGATGGATAATATAAAAACCAAGTTAGAAAAAGTGATAGATCAAGTGATTTTTCTTTTTCTTACGAAATGAGAAATAATTCGTCATGTTTTTACTCACCAGATCAAATGTGAAACACAACTCTATTTAGGGCACTGTTTTAAAACTAGTACTAAGCGCAGCACTATGCGCCAAGCATGGGGCTTGTTTGCTAGTGTAATCCTCCTCTGGATTTACATTCATTGATAAAACAAGAACAAGCACATTGTGCCAGTTTGAAAATAGTGCCTTAATTATTCCCAGTTTATAATAGAGCTTCATAGTCTCAGGTCACCTGTTTTGTACTTTTGTAATTCTAATAAGATTTTTTTTATAGCATTTGGGGACAGTTTTCTTTTTTAAAATTGTCTGTGTGCTTCTTTTGAGTCGATTTTTCCGCTGTGAAAATTGGGTATATCTGCTTAGGACTGAAACACTCTGATTGGCTCGGCCAATATATTAACCCCCCGCCACATTCCCTCAGCCCAGTCACCCCACTGCCTCTATTCTACCCCATTAGAGACAGAGCTTGGTGTATTAGAGGCCAATGATTAGCCAGGCTCTGATTAGGATTCCATTAACACCCATTGCACACTGAAAGGACGTCTGTGACCTACTTCCCCCTCCCCTTCTTCTCCCATCCCTAATTTCAAACCCCTGTTGAATTAATGAATAGCGATGAAAGGAAGTGTAACGGGTGGCGGAAGAGGAGTGCAAGGTGGAGGAAGGTGGCTGTGCATTGATTTCTTTCTCCCTGCAGATATCCGTGCCATGTGATAGAGAGAGAACTGTCAGAATTTACGTTCATGACAGACACGGGGAGGCTGGCGTCTTCATTTTTCACCCGCACTCCCCTCTCTCCCTCCTATCTCCCCTTTTTTTTTTTTTTTTTTAAATGAAAGCTAATTAAGCACATGCAGCTTTCGGCAGCCGCAGCACGGTGCATGGCTTCATTCACATTTTTCAAAAGCGAATAAACACGGCAATTAACTGCCTCCCGAAAATAACCGCTGGCTCTTGTGTGGAAGGAAAAAAAAAAATAAAAAATAAAGTGAGCAGCGCTTGGCAAATAGCTGGTAATTAAGAGAAACGGGGGCTGATCTCGCTGGGGAACAACAAAGCCATTAGGATGGACTGCTTTCTGTCAAACCTGTGCCGCCTCCAGTCTGACACACTCTTAACTTCACCCTGACTTCTTTATTCCAAGATGATTACCAGGCTCCGCCGTGCTCTTCCCCGGTCTCGGCTGGATTACCACTGGATTTGGATGCCGTGTCTTTGTGCCGTTATCATATAAAGCGTCACATAGTCACAAAGTCGGCATCACGAGCGAATCCCAGCCCTCGTATCTGTGTCAAAGGCAAGTAGACGAGAAGAAGTAGGTCTGGCATTGGAGAGGGGAGGCAGACATGTAGGTGGCAAATCTGATCAAGCTATCTGGAGCAGCGAATCCTGGCTTCCCGGCTTCCGCTTCAGACCCAGAACTGCCACGCCGGCTTGTTTTCCAGTCGCACTTTTTGCCCCCCAGGACAAGAGAATTGATTTTTTTTTTTTTCTTTCTGGGCAGAATCGGCATTGGAACTGGAGTGGAATAATTTGCGAGTGCAGCTGCTGATGGATGGAGTTAAACGGCATCCCTATCTTAACAACTGGCCATTATGCACTAAGGGCTCACGCTCATTATGGCAATTCTACGCCAAATTTACAATGTTTACATAATAGGAAAAAACCCTGTGTACTTCCAACAATGTTCTTATTTCACATATCAGACTGAAAATCTAAGGTCTGGAAGCAATGAAACGTCATCTTGAATTTTTCATGATCTCCATATATCCCTTAAACAAAATTGGTTCATATTCACATTAGAGCATATTTAGAGAACACTGTTGCATAGCTGCTCCGCCTAGTCCTGCAAGGAAATATATAGTTGCATTCTGTTGATATCGCACCAGTCTTTTTTAGATAAATTCTCAGATTTTGACATCAGTAATGTGGTTCCTATTTAGAAACCCGTATAAGCTGAGTGCTGGCAAGAATCTGATAATGCAAAACATTACGGTACAGGGGTTATGATTCAGTACATCATGATAAATTGCAAAACAGTATGTAAGGAGACTGTAATTCTAGAAAAAAACTATTATAGTGGAAAAAAGACACCGCCTACAACACTATTAATGAACGTGTTATTGAGCTGAATGCTTTTTTCAGACAGAATTCTGTCTCCTCCATAAAGAATCAAATGTCTGATTCAGTCCTCCGGAGAGATATGTAGGCAAGCAGCACCTGGTCCGGAGCTGTCTGCATTCCCGGGGCCGGCCTGTCTGCCCGCCCTGTCCACCCAGCTGCCCCGCCGGCAGGTGCTAACTGAGCGGCGCGCGGGCCGGGCGGGGTGCAGCCGTCTGGTGGGGCGGGCACCTGTCTGCAGCGCTGCGCGGGAGTCGTCCAGAGAGACGTCAACGGCTCCCCCTTATAGACTGGGGGGGGGGGGCAGGGCTTTAGACGTAATGCACGGCTCCTCATTCCGAATTATTTATAAACCCTCTAAAGAATTTAAAGAACGTCTCCACTCCCCCGACCCCATGCTACAGGGAGCGTCCCGTTTAAAAGCCCAAATGTCGCCTTACTGCCCTAAGACGGTTTTGGGGGGTGGAGATGGTGGAGAGAGAGGCTGTCGAAGCCATCATGTCACGCTGACTCTTCCTCGGCGAGAGTAACCCCGCCTTTCCCATCACACGTCTCTACAAAACCAGGTTATGTCAAGTGCACACCGTACCAAATTACACTGTAATTACACCCTAATCTGCTGTCTCATTCGTCATGATGTTTTTTGGGGGGACACAAAAAAAAAAACAGGCCAGCCTGCTGTTCAGATTGAGGACAGAAGTCTCATTTTTGGCTGATGTATGTAATTATTGCTCTTGCGTGGTCCTCTTGGCTTTTGTTCGTTATCCGGTTGACAGTTGCTCATTGCGACACCTGCATTACTCACCACATCACAGCTTGTCAAGATGCCGGCTGGGACGGGGACGGTTGGCAGTGTGAAAATGTGCTTTTGCGCTCTGTTTTAGGCTTCAGTAACTGTGTCAGATTTTAGGATGGATCCCGTTGGTCTCACTGGTCATGATGAGCAATGCTCTCATCCTGCTGGGTCTTATTTGTGAGACCAACTGTCACCTCATGGCTGTTGGTCTCTAACACTGTCTTAGTGCCCTAGTTTTGGGCCAGCGTGGTCTGTCCTCAGTTCTAATACCAAGAACCGCATTCTTCATCGACAAATTCTCATGAAATATACATTTTATATTCAGCCATGATGTCATTAACTATGCATTGCAGCACACTTACCCTACATCCCAACCTGCATTAGCCAGGGGTGAACCCTTCATGACATGGGTTCATACTTTACAAAGAACCCAAGAAATAGGTTAATGTCACGTGGTGTCACATGACCTTACTTCACAACATAGACCTATATGTGTGTGCAAAAGAAGTACATGTACAAATTTATTATCTTCAAACAAAACCTGTGTTTGAATCTATTATAATTTTCTTCAGTCAAATGTTTGTAGTTGAAATCCACATTTCAGGGAATCCTTATGCTAAATAGAGGAACCAAACTGGGTTTCACGTGCTTGCAAAATTCGAGATTCGAATCCACGTGTCTCAGGCCCCGGCTGCAGCGAGCCCAGGTCAGCTCTGCCTGTTCGTGTCTGAGTTCCACCGATGCCCCGCGGCGCCGTGACAGGGCTGACAGTGGCGCAGCGTGCTACCATATACAGCAGGGCCGGCGACGGCGACGTTGTGACACCACAGCTCCTCCCTGTGACAGCGCTAGCTGAGGACAGCACTAAGATCGGAGGGGGACTTGACAGCCTGCTGCTGTAGTAGGCAGAAGATGAGCTAGAAAGAGTAAGGCCGTGTCCTTTGTATTTCTAGGAAGGAATTATCAGTTGTCATCATAACGTAGAACAACCAGCCGCAAGAATGAACAGCTCTTCATACAATGTGGGCAACGTAGAATCGTATAAAATACTGATTCACTGGTTGTCGTTGTTGGTTACACTGGTGTTGTCACACTTGGACTTTTGTCACCTTAAAAAAACATGAGATACGATGCTACAGTTGTGAGCCTCGCTCTCTCTCCAAACATTGAGCATCGGTGAGGGTCTCAAGGGCAAAGGAGGGGAGACGAGGAAATGACTGCTAGTCAATATCATTGAACCAAACTGCAAGCAAAACATCACTCAATCAAAGAAAAAAGAGCAAAGGCAGAGGTGAGACAAAGTCGGATCCCCCATCCCGTCTCTGCTGTTCGTGGACAGTCACTGGTGGGAGTCATGTGTTGTTATTCATGTTCACAGGCCACACATACTTCTGCCCAGTTGTTAACATTCAACGTTGCGCAGTCTGGGTCTCAGTCTCGTGTGGAGGAGCAGCTGCACGTTAAAAAGCATTTGAATTATGCGGAGAATTCCCCAAGTGGACCACGTTGAATCTATACATCGTTGTGCCAATTTGCTACCAATGAAGTACTTGGTGAAAGTTGCATGAGATTTCATGGTGTCGTTTGTTGTGTTTCATAATTAAATGTGCTTTGCTGGGACTATGGTAGCACCATGAAAAACGGGCCTTTGGTTGTAATGCAGATCAATTTAATATGTTGTATATTGAGCCAAATCTACACCAATAAGAACATGAACTATCGTATTTCATTTGCCTTGAATGGCTTGAATCATATAGTGCTGTGACAGAGTTTTGATTGGTCGAGCCCGAGGCTGAATTAGCTTAGATGAAACGATCTAATATCACTTATCACTCACACGGCCTGTTTTTTTTTTTTTTTTTTTTTTCTGCTCCTGTTTATGTAACGGCTGAATATATTGCCTCTCCGGACGGCCGGCACTGATTAATAGATGCACAGTCTGGGCTGATTGCCTTCCTGGTCGATACCGCGCCTCTTGCTGGCGCGGCGGCCCGTTCGCCTGGAGGGCGTTGGCCGAGCTGCGGAATCATCACGGTACGGATGCTGTATTGGGCTTTTTTTTCTGCGCACTCAGGGCATTCGGCGCGCCTGCCTGGGTGAGTGACCGTCTGCCAGTTCCAGACAGCGGAGACTACGGCAGAAACCTGTGTGTCCCTGCAAAGGGAACGTACGTGGCGTGTAAAACACAAGTCATGCTATAAAAGAAGACCGTATCCTGCGTTGAGAACCGGGAGAGAGCAAGCGAGAAGGGGGAAGTGTGAGGGCGTCTCGGAAAGAGACAGTGGGGTGGAAGAAAGTGAGAGAGAGAGAGAGAGAGAGAGAGAGGGGAAGAAGGGAGGTGTTGCTGCAATGCAGTGCTCACCACAGGCCCCCATGTCACAGCTATTAATAATGAGCGCTATTCCATACATCAGCTATTCAGGAGGGATCCTGGCAACCAGGACCCAGCACTGGGCATATTTATAGATTTTGGGGTCAGAAGATTTGAGGCTCCTTGCAGTCCAGGACTGCAACTTCAGAGAATCGAGACAACCATGAGCTGAGGGCAGGGCGCATACTCTGGGGGTCACAAGCAGCCATATCTGACACATCAGGATCTCATGTTAGTCTGGCTCATTTCCTCAAATTTGTAGGATCTAATTGAGAATATGGAAGACTGATGGAGAGGGATCGAGGTTCGTCAGGCTTATGTTTGTGTGGTGGAGAGCTTCTGAAAGCCAGTGTCAATGTATATGTTTCTCATAGGAAGGAAAAAAGGGGGAGAGAGAGAAAGAAAGAGCGACTTTTATTTTGACTGCTACTGTCTCCATGGCAACCAACAAGCATCATAGGGGGACGGAATGATTCCCCCCCACCTTCTTTTCTGGCTTCAAAAAAGTCATATATTACAGATCCTGGAGTTTTAAAAGGCTACAGCTCCCTCCGACCTGCATGTCTGTGATGGAGACGTACGGTAAAAACAGGGCTCTCACAATCACAGGCTGGTCTGCTTAGATGGAAAGGTCATAGATACCCTCCTGATCCAATTTTGCCCATAAATTAGAATTCATTTAAGAATAAGCAGACGGATTCGAGGCTGCTCGAGGAGGCAACATCACAGTCCGCATGACGTCAGCAGATCATCACAGCCCCAGTGATATTCATCACAGCACCTTTTCATTACACATGAAAGAATAAAAACAGCTAGTGTTAATGTCTGCATTTTGTATAAATGTTTCTGATGCCACTTTACTGTTTTGGATTAAATAGGCTGAAACCTATCAGTTACAATCTGCACTTATGTTTTAGTGACTGGTAATTATTGTAAGAGACTCTAAAACTGTGTCTTCAGCCTCTCCGTGTCACATCTCGAATCGTGTCCTGGATGTAGGAGCAGCGAAGGAGGAGCCGCAACCCGAGACCCTCGTTGAATGATTTCAGCCCAGAGGCGCGTGAACTGCGGCCTGAACGATGGGACGGTCGCCAGCCGCCTGGCAGCCGCGCCCCTCTCCTGGTGGCTCGTCTGTTAACTTGATGGCACCCCGCGAATCGCGTGAATGGCACCGACCGCCCCACTCGACATTTGGATGTGTAGTAGCGGCGTAAAAGAGAAACCGATACGGATATAAAGAGGGGAGGGGCAGCGCGCCAGAGAGAGAGGGAGGAATAAACAGAAACCGTCCTCACCGTCCTCGGCCACAGAATTCCATTCACAGGGATTAGCGGCTAGGCTTTCGCTGCAACGCAACACCTCCCGCGTCGCATGAAAAATGCAGGGCTCCTGCATTCACCTTCACTAGCCCTGACCTGCGGTCCACCTCGCGCAGTGGAAACGCCACCCAGGCCAGACTGCATTGTTCTTTTGTCCCAGCTCTTCAAAGGGACGCCCGAGACAGGCCGTTCCAAAACATGATAGAGAGGGGTTGGAAAGGACATGCTGAAATTACACAGGCCGGCGGGATAAAGAACGGAGCATCTCCGATGGGCCGTATTCTGCACCTGCCTTTGTTCCGAGCCCCTTCTGTGCCGAGAGGTCGTGTTAACAGCGCAGTGCCTTGTGGGCTTTGTGCCGGAGACGGGTTACATTAGGAGGTCGCCGAAGTCGGAACGTCTCTCCCCATTGTCTTTGCATCTAATCCACTGCACATGATATTGATCTGGCCGTCAGGTTAATAAAGCATCCGACTTGACCCTGCCACCTTCCCTGGCGGGACAGGGGCGGCGATTTAGTACAGGGTTGAAATTCCTGCAGCGAGACGGGGTCTCCTGCTAATGGTACGCTGGTGTTGAGGAACAATGCCTCAGGAGGGGGTTGCAGTCCCTGTCCGAGAAGACGTTGCCATCTGTGCTGCTGCTGGGCAGGGGAGGGGAAATTTTTACAGTCCCTAAGGAAACCCCAGAAAGGGGATGGATATTTTTCAAGGAATTGCTTTACAGACATGTTCTGGCACTTCACACCCTTCCTCCACTTTTTTTCCTCTCTCTTCATCAGTCTCCCTCCTCCTCCACTTCGTTGAAAGCAATTAGGTCATAGGCTTTGTTTGTTCTCCTCAAGAGATCGTGGTCACACTTAAGTGACTGTTCTTTGGTGGAAGGGGGAACGAGAGTGGCTGTGCAGGGCGGGGGCAGGGTCCGCCCGGGTTCACCCGGGAGAGTGGGGGGGAAGGTGGGACTGGTGCATTAAAAGTGGGAGCGCTGAGTAAAATGCATGGTGTGGGTCGTCTTTTTGCTTGTGCCAAATGGCATAATGCTCATAATTCATAATGACATATATGAAAATGGTCCCTTATTTACCATTTTCATTCATTTTTTTTTTTTATCAATATGATTACCATTTATGTTGCTTTGCATTTGGCCTTATTTATTATGTATTCTTCTTCTTTTTGCCCTATAGCTGCTTGAAAAAATGTTTTTTTAAAATGGTTCTGAATGTAGTAATTTTTGTGGCTTATGTGACTTTAACTCATAACCTATTTTTAATGATGATTGATAATTGTCTCAGAATTAGTCAGAGCTTATTTTTGGACAGTATAAATATAGGCCTATTTATGTCTTTTTGTCCTGAATATTGGCTTTTTGTTTGTCTTTCTACGTAGGTCTTTGCTCCTCATTAATGCCGTGCCTGTGTTCTCATTTCAGGGGGCACCAGGGACATCGGCTCGGCTCTCACCAGGATGTGCATGAGGCACAGAAGCATTGAGGCCAAGCTCCGGCAGTTCTCGATGTGAGTCTCCTTTCTCTAACCGTAATCAGGGACTGTCTCCATTAAAGGCATGTGCCTAATATGATAACTGCTGCGTAACATAGCATACGCTGTGGACACCGGTAAAAAAAACGGCGGACCTCACAGTCACTTGAGAAAAGAAAACACACACAACACCATGTTGGCACTTAACCTCGAGGGCACCGCCAGCACACCACAGATGGCTCTTTTATGTGTTCAGGCTACTTTTTGGTGAAATGTAGTAGGTTGGTGTTAAAGGATTGGATTTTTTCAAAGCAGACTGTGAATCACTTCTTTGTATTTAGTGAAATTTTTGGGGGGCTCTGTCACACCGTACTACTGTGTAGGAGTGACATAAGGCTTGCAAATAATTTTGGGACATGTGTTTGCACCATCCAAGGGTCTTCATGGACTGCCTGATCAACCCGCTGCAAGACCAGATGGAGGAGTGGAAAAGGGTCGCCAACACTCTGGACAAGGACCATGCCAAAGGTTGTGAATGTCCAGGGCAATAATGTGCACACAGTCATTGCATAGAATTACAGTATAACGTACCCCTAGGATAAGCCTAATTTAATGCAATTCCATGCTGAAAAAAAGTGAAAAATAATGCCTGTCAAATGCTTGTAGTCAACATGTGGCTAACATTACAAGGAAAGAGCATCTATACAAAAAGAAAAAAAGATCAATCAGATATTATTCTTTTAAATGATCATACGCACCCTGTGTGACACAAACTTCAAAGTGCTGGATTTCTAAGGTCTATTGTGTTTCTGTATCCAGAGTACAAAAAAGCCCGACAGGAGATCAAGAAGAAATCCTCCGACACGCTCAAGCTGCAGAAGAAAGCGAAGAAAGGTAAACGTGACAGTAGAGGCCCAGTTCCTTTTTACATTGTATCTGCGCCCATCGTTGTCATTCTGACGAACTGTGGTTTGGGCTTCGAAACAAATTGAAGGACCCAGAGGACTCTTCATGTATTTGGATGCAGGATTTAAACGATTTAAAGATCATCACTGATTAGGCTTTTACTTTTTGCACAAAAAAACATTTCTTAATCATTTTATTATATGAATTAGTAAATTGATTAATTTTAAGCAACATGTACATACATGATACACTGAAAAAAGAAAACAATGTCTAAATATATTTTAGCATTGCCGTAATGTGAATAAACAAAACAAACCTGCTGTCAGTAGCTTTATAGTAAAGTAAAAAATCATTTTACTCATAAGCATGAATTAAAGAGCAAACGATTTTTAAAAACTACTTTAATGAGAAAAAAAACCTTAAACAAACATCTTTTCTTTTTTCAGTGTACATTCACATGTGTACAGTAGCCATAATGGACACATTTTTTACTTTTGATACAAAATAATGACTACTCAAACTTAAGCTTTCTTTTGTGTATATGAACTGACTGAGATGTTTTCCTCCCACTTCGCTACTCAACATGCCCCTCTTCTTTCCAGCTGATGTGTTTGGTAAGTTTCAGTGTTGGGAGTCCTCTGTAGACCTGTCGACCTTCCCCACCTGTGTGTGGTCCGGGCAGAAGTTGACCCAAAGTGCTGACCTAGGATTTCCTCTGGGCTAATTTACCAGTTGCAGTAAAACGCTGCACTATTTCCAGCATTTTGAAATGATCCTAGACTTTTACTTTGGGGTTAACTTCTTCCAGCACTCGGTCACATTTCTTTCTGTAGCACATGCACCCAGTGGCCCACAGCTGTGAACACCCTGCTCCAGTTTCCTTGCAGCCTATTTCTAGGACAGACCTTGTCCAAAATGGACTCTGTGTCCCTAATAAATGTCTTAACACAACAATAAAAAAGTAATTTCTGTTGATCCTGTGAACTGCTCATTAAATCAATTTCCTGTTTGACAGACGGAGGAAATGCTTTTGCTCCTGCTAAAAATCACAGATTTCAGAATAAGGAGTATATGAGTATTGAAAATACTAATATATGAAATTTTAAAATCTGAATTTTCTGTAGTCTGTGTATAATGATGAATGCTTTCCCTGAATCCTGCTCTCTTTACCCTGCACTTTGTTATGACTGAAACCGAGTCTGACCAAATTATTGTATTTTCTCCCTTATAAATGTGTCTACATGTGTGTGTAAGAAAGAGAACGTGTAAACATCTGCAGCTGAGATGATGCATGTCAAACAAACATTCTCCTGTCTTACGTAAGAGCAGAGCTCATTCCTAGAAATCTTCACACAAACATCTCACATATAGAGAGAATTTGTTGCACCAGTATATGTACTCCTATCTCCTTGTGATCCTAAAAATGTGTTTGATGTGAAACTGTAAAAGCCTTGAATTGACCCCTGATGAACCCCAGTATGTAGCTGTGCCTGTTATTTCGTTCAAGGGAAAGTCCAGCGCGTTTCTGTTTGAGCTATGAGCAGAGGATGGAAGCGTGGAGAATGATCTCCCTAGACGCACGTTAAACCATGTGGGAAACCCAGTAGTGTGTGTGTGTGTTTGTGTGTATTGCATATGGCTGAGGAATTCCACTTTCCCCTGGAAAATGAGATCGCTTGCCTTCAACCACATAAATGCTACTGGCTCAGCTGAGAAACTAAAGACTTTAATTGTATGTTTACATCTAGAGGGTCTTTCATGGGTTAGGGAGCAAACAGAGTCGTTGTTTTTTATGAAATTCTTCTTCTTTCAGTTCCCAGTCACTTGATAGGCATCTATTGAAGTGCTGCATACAAAAGGGCAAACTTAGAATTTTGAGCCCTGCACACTTGCGATGTTGTGCAACTAGAGGAACTTTTCATAAAGGAACAGCGGACATTATCCTGTTCTGTGATGTCCTTACGTAAGAGCAAGTGAACAGGCACAATGGTGCCATACCCCCACAGTGAGGGTGTCACCGTGCTATAAGCCACCAACCGGTTCCAGGGCTCAACTCAATTCGCTCTTGAACTTGGACGACGGACAGCTCTGGATCTGCTTTGTTTACATCCAGCCAAGCTTAGTGTGCTCAAGCAAGGTGGGAACATCTCAGAAACAATAATGTATGGCAACGCCAAGCCTCCGTGTCCATTGTCTTCCTCTGTCGTCAGTAATGATCATTAAGGGCTTTGTGTGAGGTGTTGCGTTCGCTCAGCCGTTGGTACATTTGAATGTCAAAGTTCAAATGTGTATATTGTTATCTGTCTAGATAACCAGAGCTAATTACCATGCCTGGGCTGGTTTTCTGCAGGTTGTTTGATAACCAAAGGAGCCAAACAACTTGATCACTGTTAGCATGTGCTGTTCTTCTTGAGAAATATTCCATTGCAAGAAATTATGAGAATGTTTGCAATAATTGTTATAACTAAATATATTAAGTACTGAGACTATATCAGACAGTTGGTTGATAAGAGTTTGTTTTATGATTCAGGGCGAGGGGACATCCAGCCTCAGCTGGACAGTGCCATACAGGACGTGAGTGATAAGTACCTTCTGCTGGAGGAGACGGAGAAGCAGGCCGTGAGAAAGGCTCTGATTGAGGAGAGGGGACGCTTCTGCACCTTTGTCTCCATGCTGCGCCCCGTTGTGGTGAGTTCACCTTCTTTCGGCCCACTGTTCACCATCTCTCTAGCTGAGATTAAAACATTCAATCTTACATGAATATCTAGAACACTATGCTCTACAAGACAGCTATTTTCATCTTCTAGCCATATAGCTGAATCTGCCATGTGACATTCTTTCAGGATACCAATCAGTTCTCATGTTACAGTTCTCATGTTATTGAAAATACCCTCAGATCTTCAGTTCAAACAGTTTACATTAATATATAATGAAAACAAAGCCAAAGCTGTCCTACACAGATGTGTAATGAATTCACATTCACTTGATCTACAGGAAGAGGAGATGTCTATGCTGGGAGAAATCACTCACTTGCAGACCATTGCTGATGACCTAAAGGCCCTTACCATGGACCCTCACAAACTGCCCCCGGCCAGCGAACAGGTCAGAGGTCACCAATATGACAAAAGAAACTGATCACTGAGGAAGAGGCTGAAAAGATGCTGACTGCACTGTACATGACAACTGTGAATTTTTTTTGGCAGGTCATTATGGACGTAAAGGGATCAGACTACAGTTGGTCTTATCAGACACCCCCCTCATCTCCCAGCACCACGGTATCCAGGAAATCCAGTATGTGCAGGTATAGCAAAGCAGCATGGTTGCTATTACAAAGGGGTTGAACTGGGCACCTCATCAGTCATGTTTAGATGAAGACACAAAATGGCACTTTAATATGATTATGGGAAGCAGCAATTTTAAAGACAGTGATAACCTTTAGTGACAAAGAATTATAGTCTCTGCTGGAATAAATTTCTGAATCTCCTGCTCCCCCTAGTGTTCAATGGTTGTCATTGCACAACATGGTTGAATCTTATTAAAGGTCCCCTATTTTTTTTTGCATCCGACCGTCTGAGCTGCCGCTCTCTGGATGGTCAAGCCGAATGGCTAAAGCACTCTTTACATGTATCGCCATTTCTAGCTACTGCAGGACCATAGACAGGTTAGGGGAATTAATGTTATTAATGTAAAATTATTTTACAAAGTGAAAATTTCATAATAGGGGACCTTTAAACTCTTTAAACAACACAATAATTATTAAAATGTACAGCAGGCGAGAGATTTTCATACAATGTATAGTGCCTATGTGATATAATTCCAAAATTCTAATTATTTTTATATCCTTTTTCTCTTTCCACCTTTGCTCAGCAGCAGTTTGAACAGCGTGAATAGCAGCGACTCACGTTCTAGCGGCTCTCACTCTCACTCGCCCACCTCTCACTACCGCTACCGTGGCTCCGCCCCTCCCCAACAGGGTCCCGCCCGCCTCTCCAGTGTCTCTTCCCACGACTCAGGCTTCATCTCACAGGATGCCTATCAGTCCAAGTCCCCTTCACCTATGCCTCCAGAGACTAGCCCGCAGGTAGGGACTCAGTCCATACAGATCACCAGTTATGTTACAGCACACTGACTGGGTAAGGGGCATTTGAACATAATTTTTGTAAGGTAAGGGTTCGCATCATCTCATGTCAGCTAGAAACAATACGCTATATCAGTATCAACATTTGGATACAATATTAACCATGTTAAATAAATAGTTCTGCCATTTTAAACATAAGCGATGCCTGTAGTTTGGAGACAAGATTGAGCGCAATCAGTGTTGGTGTTAGTGAATATGAATATGAATTAATAAAAAGATGTGTGAACTTTGCTAAAATCAATACTGCAAGCCTCCAGAACGACAGGGTGGAGTGCAGCAGATGTGATAACCAACTTATATACCAAAATGTATAGTGATTCCTGCATTGAGTACTGTTTCCTGGGCCGAACACGCACTGTAGACACACTCCGCACACACATTCTGAAGGGCTCTGTGCAGGCCCACCTGCATCAGAACCTTCACTTGTTGCTAGGTAACGCTGCTCATTAGATGGAACGCGCATGATGGCGCCTCTGCAGACTGGGT
This sequence comes from Denticeps clupeoides, assembly GCF_900700375.1. Lineage (NCBI taxonomy): Eukaryota > Metazoa > Chordata > Actinopteri > Clupeiformes > Denticipitidae > Denticeps > Denticeps clupeoides. Next base: position 11,466,691 of record NC_041726.1, read on the forward strand.
GGGGAGTGAAGGATGAGTCACCCCCAGCAGTTCGAGCCACACCGCTGGCTACGCCGTCTCTATGAAAATGAACATTTCACCATAAACTGCTAGATTTTGCATTATTTTCAAAACGCTAAAATATATGTTGCGTGTTCAATATGCTTTTCAAAATCAGTAAAAAAAAAAAAAGGGAGAGAACATAAAATAATTTAAATAACCATAAAATATAAAGGAAAACACAATTTACATAAATAAATAGATTACAAGATGGAACTAATGAATTATTTCTGGCACCCAGTGGTCAAACTTTTCTCCGGTTTTAAAAAAATGTAAAGGTATGGTCATGTTTTGTTTTGGTCCTGGTATAAATCACTTATGTCCCTCTGTTTCTCATGACATGATCTCTCTTTGACGAACATGTGATGATTATTCATATGAATATAACTTTTTTTGTGGGTGATGTCAGAAACCAACATATTCAATCTAAACAATAATTATTGATCCTCGTCCCACGACAGACGTTGAATAAACGAGTCGTGGCCATGCGCGAAGCTCCTGATTTATGTGCGCCGCGCTCCCTACGTGCTGCGACAAGCTGAGCCGCTGGTCTCAGAGGAGTCCGACAGCCGCCTGCCGCCGTCCTCGCACTTCCTGCAAAACGCTGACCACAGCGGCCCAGGGGTGCCTTTCTCAGCTTGCTCTCTTTCTGTCTCTTTTTTTATTTTATTTTTCTCTTCTTCTCCTCTCTCTCCATCTCGCCCTCCTTTGCTGCATTTTAACGTGTGGGCAGCTGTAGGTTTGTGCTGAGCTGCTTCTTTATGCTTTACACAGTATTGCGGAACCAGTGTTCGGCTTTCATGCTCGGCCGCTGTATTCATTTCAGTGACATAATTTATTATGGGATTTGCTTTCTTTTGATGTGTTCTCTTTCAACATATTTCTTATACTGTGTTTTTTTTGTCCTTTTGTTGTTGTTCCCCCTACTGTTCTTCTTCTATTTCCTCCCTTCCCTCACATCCTGTTTATAAAATGCCGTGTTTCGTCCCCGCCCCTTTGGCCGTGCATGTGTGTCTGTACCCCTCTGCGCTGCTGCTCTGCATTCTGTGTTTTTTTTTTACGTGTGTTTGATGCTTCATGGCCGCGCTGTAGTCCACCTCTGGGCCCGTTTCCTCGGACGCCTCTGAGCCCTGTCAGCCTGACAGCGAGGGCAGCCCTGCAGCCTCACTGGCCACCAGTGAAACCAGCTCCAACTCCGCAGTGGAGAAGGTGAACACACAGGACACACACACACACACACACATACAAACAGAGGCCCTGTGATGAGTGAGGTCACCCATAACCATTTCATTCATTTTCATAACGATTTCGTTCTTTTTTAGTTGGATTTTTCTTGTTTTCTCATGTTATTCAGTTTATTTTGTTAAAAATTGTCATTCCACCCTCAGTTGTCAAACGGCTACGACCATCACAGACCCCCAGACTTTCCCTGCCTGACGGACGGGGGCTGCCTGGAGCCGTTCCTCCAAACCCCTCTCCCCCTTTCCACCTTCCCCCCTTTCCCTGCCTCGCCCTCCTCCACATCCCCAGTGTGGCCGTGGTCTCGGCCCGTCTCAGGCGCGCTGAACGATTTCCCCCCGTTCTGCAGCCCGGGCGCCGGCATGATCCCCCTCTCCTCCAGAGTGCCCAGCTGGAAGGTTTGTCCATGACCCATCTTGCACGATGCCATCTTCATTCTTATTCTTCCCAGAAACCTTCTCTTCTCTCACCTAAAAACAGATAATAGTTCCTTGTCTAGGATTATTGTCCTTATTTGGGATGTAGGATTGTACCTTCATATGGCCATAAAATTCTGAATTTCAGTAGGGTCCGATTAGAGAAATCAATGACTGAAGAAGGGCAAAAAAAGGGAAAGAATATCAATCAATGATGGTGTGACATCCTGCAGAACGTGCCTTTAATATTTGCTACAGCGGCAAACCCTGTCACGAGCAGGGACGGAGGAACCCAGCGCGAGTGTAATGAAAACAGATTGAAATTTATTTTAAACAATAAAAACTGAAGGGAACGGAGGTCAGATCCAGTGCAGTAAGTTTGTGTGGCACAGAGCTACAGGTATGACCCATGCAACGAACTGCACAGTCCTGTTATACACCAGGAAGAAACAAGGAAGTGCAGGGGCTGAGTAGGGCTGAGGGGTGCAGGTGATGATCACAGGAACAGGACACGGATGCAGACGGACAGGAACAGCGACCGTACCCTCCCTAAAGGCAAGGGTGCCAGGCAAGAAACCTGGAAGTGGAAGATCCACCTCAGGTAGAGGCGGGGCAGGCGGAGGCGGATTTTGGGTGAGCACCCCTCAGGCTGAAACAGGGGGACCCTGTGGACAAGCTTTCTGGACAATCATCTGGTGTGCCAGGGGCCGGAGAGCATGAGCCGGTCACTGGATCACTAGACAATTCTCCTGTATGGAGACACGAAGGGGAAACGAAGAACCACAAACTGGTACAGAGAAACCAAGCACGAGTGTAGATTGAAATTCATTTTTAACAAAAAGTAGAAGGGAACGAGGTCCCAAAACAGAGGTCAGATCTAGTGCAGTATAACCGTGTGGCACAGAGCTACAGGTATGACACATGGAACGAACGGCAGAGACTCAAACACGACACAGCCCTTTTATACACTGGGAATAAACATGGAATTGCAGGGGCTGATTAGTGGTGTAACATAAAAAAAACATGAATTACAAATGACCTGCGACACATTTCGGTTTCCTGACCCAGTAACATGGCGAGTGGTTATTTTTTGTGGTGACTAGTTATGACCGAGCCTTGTTAGTCCAGCTCTGGGACGTCCTCTGAATAATGTTCTCGCCGCAGGATTGGGCCAAACCAGGTCCATACGACCAGCCCATGGTGAACACCCTGAGGAGGAACAAGGAGAAGCGCGAGCCTTCAGATCCCACCAGTCCTCAAGCAGGGGAATCCAGCAGCCCGGGGGAAGACCCTCAGAAAGCTAGGACCACCAACCCCTCCAATCCTACAAAGGTAGATGATTTAACCGTAGTTCGTGTGGCAGGTCTTGCTTTATAATTCCATCACATTCAGTAAGGTAAATATCCCCGGAACAGTAATAAGAGTTTCTGTGGCAGGAGGAGGCGGAGGCTCATGAGGAACTGGCCATGGCCCTGGCCCGTGGGCTGCAGCTGGACATCCAGCGCTCCAGCAGAGACTCTCTTCAGTGCTCCAGTGGCTACAGCACCCAGAGCACCACTCCATGCTGCTCTGAGGACACCATCCCCTCACAAGGTATCCTCCATATGTATAGGATAATGACACAAAAAGTGAAATGTTTTATGAGCATGTCATGCAAATCCAGTCTCTCAAATTCTTAGAATATTTATGATATATACTATATATAGTATACCATGAAGCTCATTTCATGCATCCTGTTCAATTATAAAAAGAAAATATGCATGAATTCATATTCATGTTCATAAACTGCCTCATGCAATGTGCACTTGTGTGAAATTCTAACTGGAAGCTGCTTTTTGGATTTGGACTAAGAAGGTTGAAAATAAAAAAAATTGCTATGATTATAACGTATAAATAAGGATCTAAGGATCTAAACTTGTGCACGTTCCCGGCAGTGTCAGATTACGACTACTTCTCCGTGGCTGGGGAGCAGGAAGTGGACCAGCAGGACTTTGACAAGTCCTCCACCATCCCACGCAACAGCGACATCAGCCAGTCCTACCGCCGCATGTTCCAAGCCAAGCGTCCGGCCTCCACAGCCGGCATCCCCTCTAACACCGGCCCCGTCATCGTCACCCCGGGCGTGGCCACCATTCGCCGCACGCCCTCCTCCAAGCCCAACCTGCGGCGGCCCTCGGGAGGCGGCGGCCCCATTCCCATCAAAACCCCTGTGGTGCCTGTGAAGACCCCCACCGTACCCGAGCTGCCCGGCGGCTTCTCCTTCAGCGAGGTGGGTGAGGGGGGTCCGCCGAGCCCTGGCACACCTTCTGCTGCGGAGAGCCATGCTGAAAGCCCCGGGTCACCGCTGGCCACCGCCCCAGAGACAGAGTGCGATGGCGAGGCTCTCACTGAGGAGACGGAACCAACGGGCCCCGAAGGCGACAACATGCTCGTGGCTATTCGAGGGGTCAAACTCAAGAAGACCACAACCAACGACAGGTCCGCCCCGCGTATAGAATGAGGGATCAGCTCAGCATGTAGTGGAGCGAAGCTGTTTCCATGTCAGCAGCAGTACGGGAAGGAGAAGGTGTATAAATAGACAGGAACGAGGGCGCTCGATATTTACAGTAGGAACGTTCAGTCTTGTATGGATATATATATATACATATACATACGTACCTAAGTATAATTCAAGGTGTTAAAATCTGCACCTCTTTTTACTCCAACATCCCTCTTCTGGAAAAAAAAAAAAGTGCCAAAAGCCTAAATGCGGCATGTATGTAAATTTAATATATTTGACTTAATAAGATTTATCTTTTCTGTGAAAAAAAATGCGACCATTCATGGATTAGGACTGTCTACAAGACTGAAAAATAATAACGCTGTTAAAAAGCCACACTGTAAATTTGGAATATTTATTACTATTATTATTAATACATTTTTTTTTTAGGTTAAAACCCTTTTCCAAAACCAGTGTGGGTTCAGCACATGAAACTTTAGAGACTGTATTAAAATATGAATAGAAACAAGCAACGTTCAGGACAAAAAAAGAATTAAAAGCTATAATGCTGCATAATGTAGGCGAGTGGAGTGTTGGTCTGCTTCTCGTCCAGGCAGATCTTCTTCATATTGTTTCATTAATGTAATTGGAGTGATACACTTGGAACTGGGTGTAGATGAACCCAAGAACAACAATAATTTTTTTGCAGCACCGCATGGTCGCATCATTTCATGGGAGCAGTTTTGTGTTGGGTGCTCGATCTGACGTCATCCCTTTATGTTCACGACATTTTTGTCAATTGAAAACTGCGCTGCTACTCAGGAATTGCTTTGGCATTCGTAGGCCATTTCAAACACTAGTGACGCACCAGTCTGTGTAGAGTTTTCACGTTAGGAATCGGTAGTTTGTGGAGTATCACGACTGAACTGAGCCTTTTTTTGTTGTTTTTTTTTTCTGGCGTAAACAACCATCTTGTTTCCTTTTATTTCCTTTTCAGGCTGTGATTTTGATTTGTACTTGATGTCTGTACTTACACCCGCACTTCACTCTTAACTTAAATAAATCACAAAAGGCACCAAGCACGAAGGTGTTAAATGAAATGACACCCGAGTTTTCATGTCACGACCTCGTACCCCCACAACGGAGGTGCTAGCACAGCCACACTCTTGGTCTCTAGCTATTTTTACAAAGTCACTTAACAAAGACGTCATGGTACAGAGACATTTATTTCTGCATGTTGCTTTCCAAGTATTAACGCTCACCTTTATTACAGAACAACGCAGCCCGCCTTATCCCGGGCCTTTTTGGTTCTAGAGAAGTTAAATATATTGTATAGCGACTAGGGTCCTGTTGCCTTTCTTCTGTGAGGACGGACCTCTGAAGTGTGTTTAGATTGGAGTAGCTGATGCAACATGCATATGACGCTTAATATCAGCACTGGTGTTGTTTCTGTCCCATTTACGACTAAGTGGTTTGATATTGTAAATGTAAATGGAATAGCTACAGTTACGTGTTTTTTTTTTTTTTTCTTATGCAACCGTACAGGTGTCATAACAGTTTATATAAGTTGCCAAATATTCGGTTTGTAAAAAATAATATGCATAAAAATTATAAGTTAAGGCTTTAATACTATTAAGAAGCAAAATGTTCAAACTGTAAGATTCTTAGACACTATTGGATAATTCTGTAGTACCACGTCTGTGTGTAAATAGTCACTGTTTTTATTTCCTATTTTCATTTGAAACCCCAATCGCTGATCGATTTCTGTACCTAACCCGTCTCCTCTTTGTGAAATAGTTTCAGCTTACAATAAAGGTGTTGATTAAAATCCAAATGTCTTCTGTTTAAAATATGAAACTTGACACAAATCACATACAAAGAGGGGGAAAAAAAAAAGATTTGTACAATATAGGTTTATTCATAATTTTACCAGATAAGATGTTCTTGCACAATCTGTTTTGTTCATAATTTAGTGCAGAACCACGTCAAGCTGGTAAAAATCAATACATACACGAGTGGCCAGCAACTGCCAACACTGGCTGATCTTTTGCTCCGGTTATGCGGGGCGCTCTCTTGGGCGCGTTACGAACTGCCACCACAGAGGAGGAAGGTCGCCCTCCTTCCTGGCAGGAGGAAGGGCTTCAGAGGCCACACCTCCAGCTGGGGTCTCCTCCTGCAGCTGTTGCACCTGGAAAAACACCAAACCGCGTCACGAGCCACGAGAGGTTTGTTGGGGTTTCAAACCAAGAAGCTGAGCCCAACACAGCAGCATCTGCACTACACAGAAATATACAGGAACCACAACTACATGAGCCCACCTCTCGATCCCAGCTCATCTCACGCAGTTTCTTCCACTGCTCCCTCTTGGCAAAGTAGTCGGGATACATCGCTTTCTCAGAGGGGTGCCAGTGATCCAAGCACCACTCAGGAACCTGCCAGAAAATCCGGTTTAAATAAAAACATTATCATCACGATGTGCCGCCCGCTGATTTCCACCAGGTACCTTGTAACACTCGTATCTCTCGTAGGACGTCCCTCCGGGAGAGTCTGGGAAGAGGTAGGGCTGGGGGTGCTGATTGGTCCAGAACTCTTCCTCCCCGGCTTTCAGCAGCATGGTGGCTTTAACCAGGTCCTTCTCATTCTTACTCTCATCAAAGCGGGCCCTCAGCAAGCAGGCGTAGAAGCGGTATTTATCCCTGCAATAAAAAAAAACGTCTCTACCCATTTTAACACTGTTTCCCACAAGCTGTCAAAGCTCTCAATGTATTGCCATTACCAAAAAAACCCTGATAAACTCAACAATACACTTCCAGCCTTATGCAACTGTTTTTTGCACATCCTACATGATGTTGTCCTGTTATGTCCTGTTCATTGTACAAAAATACATACTTTTCTCCTATAGAGATAACCTGTACAGTATTTAGGTTTTAGTTTAGCTAGTATAGTTTAGTGTGTATATACATATATATTTTACTTTTATGATTGCATTATGCTGGGTCTGTGTGAAACATTATTTCAATACACTGTATACAGTATATACTGTTGTACTGACAATAAACCAATCTTGAATCTTCACTGAAATGGTAAATAAATAGTTAATAACTAATTCTCCACCTTCGGGAAACATAAATAAATGAATATACAAGGCGCTATGATTATAATGGGCCGGAATCCGCTATAAAACGTGGAATAGTGTCTAATGGGCGTTTCTGGCCGACTACACGTGTTTCCGGTGGAGGCGGGACTTTGTAGAGGCGTGGTCAGCAGTGGCGACCTGTCCGGTCGGCCCTGCGCATGCGCGTCGTTCTTCTGTAAGAACAGCCGCTTACAGCCAATAAATCGTATCGGAAAGAGACATATATAAACAAACTGGCGCCAGCAAACAAATCAGCTGATTCAAAACGTGATTCTATTATCATGGTTCCAGTTCATTATGCAAGTGAACACAAGGTTTCTTTCGTATTCCAGGTCTCCACAACGTTTATTTATGTTGAGATCAAACGTGACGAACGTTTATATTACAAAAGGAAGAAGGTGTATTATTGCGAAATAGTTATTTGCATGAAATGCACATATTATTTACCTGTAAATGGTTGACAACCAGTAAATGGCCAAGCGCTTTGTTAAATGGTGATTAAATGTGATTTGTCATATTGAAGGTTACTTTTCCCACCCACTCCATAATCACAGTGTTTTTAGGTAAATAAATATGTTTATAACGAAAAACTTGGGATTCATAAAGCCCTACAGGCAGCGGCTTGTCTGCAGAGTGAGATTATAAAGCGGGTTGTATTTCCATGTGAAGCGCCGTGACAATATTACGGACCGCGCGGTATCGACAGTAGTTATACAGCCGCGGCCGGGTTAGAGTTGTCCGGGTCCGAACCCGACTCGGGTGGGACGGTTAGCCGCGTAGCCGCTAGTCAGAACGCCGTGACCCGACCGCTCTTCACAGCGTCAAATGCGCGCAGGAGCAAAAAAATGAAGTGAAACGCGACTTACCGAAATATGCACCATGACTCCAGGTGCCTGAGAGACTTTTTGTAAAGCCGTAACACCTTTTGTTGGTGAGTAAGATAGGCAGAAGCCATAATATTCTGTCCCCTGTCACCTTCTCCGCAGGCGAACAGAATGCTGGGATAGAGGCGGTGTGTTATTTCCCCTCCCGTAACTAACATACTATGTGCGCATACCGGTTTTCCATGCACCTTCCGCGGGGTAGTGAGCGAGCTGTGTATTTAATACGATTTTTTGTTGAAAGATAGAGACCGTCAAGCTCGGAACATAATGAAGGACTCTCAGCACCCCTCACATGCCCTCCTACCGTCTGGCAGCGTCAGAACTGTAACTGCCAGACATTATCCCAAGCAGCTAGAGCTCTCAATGCTCTCAATGCACCGCCATCACCAAAAAACTGAGCAACTCAACAACAATACACTTCCAGCCTTATGCGCCTGATAACATACTGACCCATTTTGCACATCTCAATTCAATTTGATACATTTCCACAAGCTCATTTTGCTAATTTCTGCACACGTTTGTCTTACGTGTCCTGTTTGAAATATCCAACAATTCCACTTACAAGCATGTTGTCCAGTTTGTCCTGTTCATCGTACAGAAAAGTTTTACTTTTTTATAGAGTTCTAGTTTTAGTATAGTTTGGTTTGGTTATACAGATACATTTTGTGTGCAACATTATATCAATCCGTAGTTTACTGTAAACCAATCTTGAATTTTGAATCTTGAATTGACTCTTGAATGTCAGCAGTCCTCTGCCTATATTATTCATATGTTCTGGCTTTGTCCTCCTTTACACCAGTACTGGACTGAGATATTTGACACACTGTCAGAATTTGTGGGGAAAAGAGTAGAATCCAACCCTCTATTTATGCACTGCATGACTACAGATGACTATAGATACTACAGACTTTTTGGTTTCTTTTGCTTGTTTCGTTTTGTTAGGTTTTCTCTTTATTGGGGTCTAGATGTTTGAGCAGTTCTTTTTGTGACCTTTTGAGAATATTGTTATTGCTCATGCCCTAATAAATGTATATATAATATACACTCAACGGCCACTTTATTAGGCACACCTTGCTAGTACCAGGACTCATCAGACCAGGCAACATTTTTCCAATCTTCTGTTGGAAGATTTCGGTAAGCCTGTGCAAGTTATATCCTCAGTTTCTTAGCTGACAGGAGTGGCACCACAGGTGTGGTCTTCTGCTGCTGTAGCCCATCTGCCTCAAGGTTCGACGTTCAAAGATGCTCTTCTGCATACCGAACCACTCTGGCCATTCTCTTCTGACCTGTGGCATCAACAAGGCATTTTCACCACAGAACTGCCGCTCACTGCATGTGTTCCCTTTTTTGGACCATCCTCTGAAGTGAAGTGAAGTGAAGTGATTGTCACATGTGATACACAGCAGCACAGCACATGGTGCACACAGTGAAATTTGTCCTCTGCATTTAACCCATCACCCTGAGTGAGCAGTGGGCAGCCATGACAGGCGCCTGGGGAGCAGTGTGTGGGGACGGTGCTTTGCTTAGTGGCACCTCAGTGGCACCTTGGCGGATCGGGATTCGAACCGGCAACCTTCTGATTACGGGCCCGCTTCCTTAACCGCTAGGCCACCACTGCTCCCTCTGTGAACCCTAGAAATGAATGTGCTTGACAATCTCAGAAGATCAGCAGTTTCTGAAATACTCAGACCAGCCCGTCTGGCACCAACAGCCATGCCACGTGAAAAGTCACTTAAATCACCTTTCTTCCCCATTCTGACGCTCGGTTTGAACTGCAGCGGTTCGTCTTGACCATGTCAACATGCCTAAATGCATTGAGTTGCCACCACGTGATTGGCTGATGTGTAATTTGCATAATCGAGCAGTTCACCAGATGTGCCTAACAAAGTGGCCGGTGAGTGTTTATCAGTGATGTAACCTGGGGTCATGGGGTCTTGGGGTCTTTCAAGCATCAGACACCCACGCCTTTTCGACTCGGCCGGGGTTGCTCTGCCAGAAGCAATTGCCCTCGAATCAGCCCTATTTATTTCTGCGGCTTCAGTTCGTTTGATCTGCACAGAATGTCAGACATAGAGTGTGCGCGTTTACTGCGGTGTTTACGACTACTCGAATTATGGGCGTGGCGAAACTTGCACGCAGATGGTGCTCCTCCAACTACTCCAAAATTGCAATGGCGCGCTTCAAGTTCATCGGTAAGTAATTACCGTGAGCGGATCTAACTTTTAAGGTAAGAACAATGAAAATGTAAAAAGTACCGCTGCTCCTGTAAGCTTGTATCGTCTTGTATCGTCCCTCCAGACATCGGCGTGAACCTGACGGACCCCATGTTCAGGGGCGTTTACAGAGGGAGCAGGAAACACCGAGGTAGTCCGTCTATTAAACGCCGCTCTGCGCGGAGTTCTGCGGGCTTATCCGCTTCTCGCTGCTTTGTTCCCCCCCAGATGACTTTGACGACGTCGTTGAAAGAGCTGCTGCGGCGGGAGTGCAGAAGGTAACGCGGGGCGGAGGCAGAACATCCACAGCACAGTTCATCACAGCGCACTGATCTCCATCTTTTCATCGTCACAGTTCATGATCACAGGAGGGAACGTCGAAGACGCCAAGGAGGCCCTTAAATTATCCGAATCGAGAGGTTATTACCTTTTTTTTCTACATATTGTGGTGTTTACCATGAATCACACAGTATCACAGTAATCACACAGTAACACACTCGCCTATGAACCAGAAGACCCAGGTTCAAACCCCACTTACTACCATTGTGTCCCTGAGCAAGACACTTAACCCTGAGTGTCTCCAGGGGGGGACTGTCCCTGTAACTACTGATTGTAAGTCGCTCTGGATAAGGGCGTTTGGTAAATGCTGTAAGTGTAAATGTCTCAGTTGCGGTATTTTTCCCCTGCGCCTACCCTGCCCCGGGCTAGACGACTTTTACTGCACTGTTGGCTGCCACCCAACCCGCTGTAATGAGTTCGAGCAGAACGGCGCCGATAAGTACTATGCATCGCTGAGGGAGCTGGCGATGGCGAACAAGGCCAAGGTGGTGGCCATCGGTGAATGTGGACTCGGTACGCTGCATCCTCATATACACTTATATCTCATCGAAATAAATTGATTGAATTAAATACCACACTACCTTCCTGTTCGGCACAGATTTTGATCGGTTGGAGTTTTGCGCAAAAGAGACACAACTGAAGTGAGTTTCTTTCACCCATGATGACTGTTGATATAATGTTAGGATTCATTATTAAATATTATTTTGATCCATTAATATCTATCCTTCTGTTTTCAGATATTTTGAAAAGCAGTTCGACTTGGCTGAAGATACCAAACTGCCAATGTTCCTCCACTGCAGGAACTCGCACAAGGAATTTCTGGGTTTGTTTCTGATGTATTGAGATTTATTCTTGATTTTACGTTATATTTGTGTTGCATGATTGTTTGAAATGGTTTTACATTGTTGACAGAAATCATGAAACGAAACAGGGACCGCTGTGCAGGTGGTGTGGTAAGAATAAATTAAACATACAATTATACACAAAATCTGACTAAAATTTCAGCATAGTGGCATGGAAAAAGGTGGATACGTGGCCCTATGACATAAAAGCAAAATGTATCATTACTCTCCATTACTGTGTGCAATTGTTATTGTATATATTGTATTTCACTTTGTCGCTTCAGTTCATTGCCGTTTTTGAACAGTAGTGATTAACCACATTATTAATTCTGTAGGTGCATTCTTTTGATGGGACCAAGGAAGATGCTGCTGCTCTCATTGACTTGGATCTTTACATCGGGATCAATGGCTGGTGGGTTGCTGAGATATCATAATGACATAATTAGGTCATTTAATACTACTGTTATATCATTATAATATCATTATTATGAAATTGTACAGTTCCTTGAAAAGTGAGGACAATCTAGAGGCAATGAAATCCATCCCTACTGAAAGACTCATGATAGAAACAGGTTGGTGGCTACTTTTCCTCCAGAGAAAAAAACAACCACGTATTTCACACAAACCGTAGATAAGTGTGGATATCCTTGGATGTTTCAGATGCACCTTGGTGTGGTATAAAGAACACCCATGCAGGAGCAAAATCAGTCAAAACCACGTTTCCCACAAAGAAGAAATGGGAAGCAGGATATTGTTTGAAGGACAGGAATGAGCCTTGCCATATTATGTAAGCATGAACATGTTGTAACTCTTTATGTATAAGGATACAAACCGTAATCTTCCCAAGGAGTAATGCTGATAATCTTTTATTTCTCTTGTGCACAGACAGGTATTAGAAGTCATGGCTGAAGCCAGGACCGAGGACCCACTGGAGTTGGCCGACACCATTTATGAGAACACAGTGAAGGTGTTCTTCAGAGAGACGGACTGAAGCGCATCTTTCACTTACAGGACGTGCAGTTTTTCATTCTTCTTAAACCTGGTTTTGAGTAGTTTAAACAGGTCATATGAATTGAAACCTCAATCGATGATGTCGATCTTGGGAAAATGTTGCCATGTGTAAATTACAAGCAGTTCAAACTGCCGCACCTACTGTTGAATAAAACTGTTTTATAGCCGGGAGAACGTGGAATAAGACAAACTCCTCATAGTTTCTGTCTTTTATCCCGTCTGTCCAAGGCAAGGTTGGTATTTGGAATTACTGCCTCGAGAACCTCAACCTGACAGAATAAATATGGGCAACAAATGGCCTAAACATCTAAATGTCTCTCCAGCCTGTTTTTTAACAGGCCCATTGACTGCAGGTACCAGTTACCTCACAGTCTTGACTGGGATAAGTGGAAAAAATCCTCTTGTGTTTGATCATGTCTCGGCAGTGGCCGCGTTTATGCCCCTGATAATGCTGTTCTAAAGGTTTGCAGTGCTAAACCAATGGAATCTTAAATTAAATTACATTTAAACTGCATGTTTTCAGAAGAAAGGTACTGTTGTATTCATGTCTGCCATCTGCTTATAGTCGCCATCCACCTTAATTTTAATAACGGTTTAATGGATTTGCCTGTGGCGTTATAGCGTGACTCATCTCAACGAATCCTTTTGTTACTTTCACTACACCAAAAACCAGTTTGAGTTATTACATGTCTTGTCTTGTCTTTTTTTGGTTAAGATATAAAATGATTGTCCAATACAGTTTATTTTAGTCAATCTGGTACAAATATATCAGATTTAAACTGGGCTACATGAAGCATAGCATAACGGGACACGGGCAGTGCAATAGTAACATTTAACAAAAAACGAGACAGACAGCACTAAACTAGTGAAATTAATGATAAATGTGACAAAAAAAGTGCATAAACTGCTGTGCAAAATAGAATGGTGCATTAATAGATAATATTGCAATATAACAGGTAGTGTGTGTTAGTCTGAAGTGAAAGTGATTGTGAAACACTGCAGCACAGCACACGGTGACACAACGAAATGTGTCCTTTGTATTTAACCATCACCCTTGGTGAGCAGTGTGCAGCCATGACAGGCGCCCAGGGAGCAGTGTGTGGGGACTGTGCTTTGCTCATCGGCACCATGGCGGATCAGGATTCTGATTACGGGGTCGCTTCCTTAAACGCTAGGCCACCACTGCCCCGTAACAAATGAAGGCACCGCTGGGATTCAAACCCAGGATCGCCTGTTTACTAGACAGGCACTTTATCCAACTAAGCCACGGTGCTAAAGCCACTGCAGAAAGTGGAAAGTCCCTGAGGGTTCAGGTGCCTGATGGCCTGTGTGATGAAGCTGTTGCCGAGTCTGGCAGTGGGTGCCCCAATGCTTTGGTACCTTTTTCCAGATGGCAGGAGGGTGAAGAGTGCACGTGAGGGGTGTGAGTCCTTAATAATGAGTTACATGTGATGGCATTACTTAATTACAAAAAGAATAGTAATTAAATTACAGTTACTTACTGAAAGAGTTGTGATTACAATTTTATTTAAAAATGTATATTGTATAGAAATCCATGCCAATATCCATGTGAAGTGGACACTGAATGTGATGAGTCACTTGTCCTGACCTCAAACATGTTGGAGCTGGACTGTTAAAGTCGTTATCTGCAAGTAAGGGACAGGTGACAGTATTTCCATTGCTAGTCCGTGTCCACCATTATAAAGCAAAAAGATGTCAGGAAAAGAATGAAACACTCCGAATGAACAAAAATTATTGACGTATACTGCTTCTGAACACACCATGGTCAAAGACCTTCCAGTGAACGGGTGCTGGTTTACCTGGGCGAAGAAGGATGAAGAAGGATCCTTCTGGGCAAGAAGGATCCCCAACTGACTGTAAAGTTGTTCAATGTTCTTGAATGTTAAATATTTGATTTAGCAGTGGTTTAAGTGGCTTACAGTAAAATGAGGCCTGAAGTCAACCATCGTGTCCCTGAGCAAGACACTTAACCCTGAGTGTCTCCAGGGGGACTGTTCCTGTAAATACTGATCGTATTTACAGGATCGTCAGATAAATGCCGTGAATGTAAATATTTGGTTTTCCTCATTCAGCTGCTTCTATTAAGGGTTACAGAGCGGATCAACCAGTCTGGTTGGTAAAAACTGGCAAATGTTTTACAGCGGATGCCCTTCCTGATGCAACCATCCCCATTTTACATTGAAAAGTATCTCAATGTAATTAGTTATATTACTTTTTTTTTTATTACATTTTAAATAGTATTGTGTATCAAATTACATTTCTTAAGTAGTCTGAATACATACCGTTGTATTGTTATTGACATTATCTAATAGTTATAGTTATAACTGAGTAAACCATAAGCAACCAAAGACCATGTTCAGTTTTCACTGAAGATTTGCAAATAGAACAAAATATTTGTTTCGCTCTATGAAACTTTTATGTTTACATTTACATTTACAGCATTTATCAGAGTCTTGCTCAGGGACTTATGCAAGATGGGTATGCATGGTATACATTTCTATGCCATACCACCACATGGTTTTTAGGTGTACTCACAACCAAATCTCATAATATTTTATACAGTATTTAATCCTAAACCTTGCAAAAAATCACACTAATCTCTGACCCTGTCAGAGGTGAAGTGAAGTGTGTGAAGTGATTGTCACTTGTGGTACACAGCAGCACAGCACACGGTGCACACAGCAGTGTGTGGGGATGGTGATTTGCTCAGTAGCACCTTAGTTGTACCTTGGCGGATCAGGATTCAAACCGGCAAACTTCTGATTATGGGGCTGCTTCCTTAACTGCTAGGCCACCACTGCCCCAATAGGGCAGGGCAGGTTTCCCTTGAGAAAAGGATGATTTTGATCAACTAAAAATTTCTCTGAAATATTTACATGGAATATATACTCTAAAATATATTATTTTAATTAGACACTGTTAAAAAAACAATCCTAAAGTCGTGACACCATTAAGGAACGTCACTTCCTTACACTGCTAGATACTGACGTCACACGCATCCGATAGAACTACGACGATGCTCCACGGTGCCCATTAACACGAGTGCGAATGGCCGATCTATGTCTGTATTTCTATACCCGCGACGCCCCGTTAAAAGGCTTCATACTTCCGCGTTCTTCGCATAGCAACAGGAGGAAAGCGAAGATGGCGGACAGCGGCAGTCCAGCGAAATAATGCCTTGCGGAGTTTCCTGAACGGACGTTCCCGAGGAGCCCCGAGACTCGTCGGACGGGAGCAGGGGCCCGAATCGCGCACGGTCCTCCGGGACGACGGCGGCTCCTGTCATGGCGTCGGCCAACGTCCGAATCGGCCAGCAGGCCTTGGCCGTGCTGGATGTGGCGCTCCGTGTGCCCTGCATCTTCATTATCGACGCCATTTTTAACTCTTACTATCAACCCGCGACTGGATGGGCCGGGGCGGCCGGAAATGTTTTAATTAGGCTTTTGGGTAAGACGTGACGCTTCCTGTTCGATTGAGATGATTGAAGCCCACTGTCCTTCCGCCGCAGCCGCGGGCACGTTGCTAACTTTCGGCTAAATTAGCTCCGCGGCTAACTTACGCAGAGCCGACAGCTGTCAAACCGCGGCGCCGAAAAGCTGATTATCCGCAGCGGGCCTTCATTCCCCCCCAATACAACCCGAGCACAAGTCATGTTATATTCCGCTCTGTTCACGTGTAATAAAGTGTAATAAAGTGCTCACTTCACTGTTCGGCCTGTTTCCGTCAGCAGTTAAGAAATTAACCTATTAATCGATAAAAAAAGCTTATTTTCTACAAAAAAGGTCATCATTTATGAACTCTTATCAGTTGTCAGTGTTTACCCTGAGTGATTAAATCAGTGCGTGTGAGGAACTCTGTTAATTGCAGTGATCAGGAGGAGGAACCAATAATTTACTCCCAATCTATTCCTTTCAGTACTTTATCATGATCTTTTGTAGCAGGTATCTCGATTAGTATTATAAGCAACTGTCCTGCAATGTACTGATTATCGCAGTGATCTCGTGGTTCTCCCGAGCGGTGTATCCACATTATAATAACGCCGCTCCATCCTCAGTGATTCTCATGGTTATTAACTGTGTTGTTAATTATTCTTAATCTGATGTGAAAACGAGGTTGAAATAATGAATCTCGTCGCTTTTTTTTGTTGCCCGTAGGAGTTCTGGCTGCGAGCGTGGTTCTGGTCCTGTCCCAGAAGTCCCTCTTCAAGTTCTACACGCTGCTGCTCGCCGTGCTCCTGGGGGCCGCCGCCGTGCTGATGAACTATTACGCTACGTCACACGTAGACTTTTACAGCGCCTACTACGAAGCGGCGCTGGGCTTCCAGCTGCTGCCGCGCAGCGGCCCCACGCTCTGGCTGGGCGTGGCGGTCGTCCAGCTGGTGTTCGGCACGGGCTACATCGTGCTGCTCAACGTGCGCTCCGTATTGGCCGCGCTGGTCATCCTGGACATCATGCTGCCCCTGTGGGGCCTCGTCATGGAGCTGCCCGTGGACGTGCGGCAGCTGGTGGCGGTGGCCTCCGGCCTCGTCCTGGCCCTCAACACGGCCGCGTGCCTCGTCCTTAAGCTCAAGTGGTTCTACTACTCCTGCCGGTACGTCTACTTGCTGGTGCGCCACATGTACCGCATTTACGGCGTGCAGCTGCTGGTGGAGGACACGTGGAAGAGGATCCGCTTCCCCGATGTGCTGCGCGTCTTCTGGCTGACCCGCATGACCGCGCAGGCCGCCATTCTGGTGTACGTGGTGAGGACGGCGCGCCACGGCGGCGGCGAGCAGACCTACCTGACGTGGGACGTCTTTTGGGACCTGGTCAGCAACTTGATCATCAGCGGCTGCGACTCCACGCTGACCGTGCTGGGCATGAGCGCGGTCATCTCCTCCATCGCGCACTACCTGGGCCTGAGCATCCTGGCCTTCATCGGCTCCACGGAGGAGGAGGACAAGCGGCTGGGCTTCGTGGCGCCCGTCCTGTTCTTCATACTGGCCCTGCAGACCGGCCTGAGCGGCCTGAAGCCGGAGGTGAGGCTGATGCGGCTCAGCCGCAACATGTGCCTTCTCCTGACCGCCATCCTGCACTTCATCCACGGCATGACCGACCCGGTCCTCATGTCCCTCAGTGCCTCGCAGGTGTCCTCCTTCCGCCGCCACTTCCCCGTGCTGCTGGTGTCGGGCTGCCTGTTTGCGTTGCCTGTGCTGCTGTGCTACGTGCTGTGGCACCGCTACATCCTCAGCACCTGGCTGTTCGCGGTCACCGCGTTCTGCGTGGAGCTGTGCCTCAAGGTCATCGTCTCCCTCACGGTGTACGTCCTGTTCATGGTGGACGGCTTTTACAGCGTCCTCTGGGAGAAGCTGGACGATTACGTGTACTACGTCCGATCCACCGGCAACGTCATCGAGTTCATATTTGGCGTGATAATGTTCGGGAACGGCGCCTACACCATGGTATTCGAGTCCGGCAGCAAGATCCGGGCCTGCATGATGTGTCTCCACGCCTACTTCAATATTTACCTGCAGGCCAAGAACGGCTGGAAGACGTTCATCAACCGGCGGACGGCTGTCAAGAAGATCAACTCGCTCCCCGAGATCAAGGGCGCCCAGCTGCGCGAGATCGAAGACGTGTGTGCCATCTGTTACCAGGAGTTCACCACGTCGGCCCGCATCACGCTGTGCCACCACTACTTCCACGCTCTGTGCCTGCGGAAGTGGCTCTATATCCAAGACACGTGCCCCATGTGCCACCAGAAGGTCTACATCGACGAGGACTCCCGCGACCGGGCGGCCTTCTCCAATAACAACGGCTTCGCCGCTCCTGGGGACAATATGGACGGCTTCGCGGAGCCCAGAGGGCCCGAGGCTGCTGATGCTGCTGGGCCAAACCCTGACAATGAACTTCTGGAGGACAACGACAGTATTGAGTACGATGAGGAAGAGTGGGGCACACAGAATGGCACAACACCTATAGAGGAGGACTATATTAATGATGATACAGACTCAAGCGGGGACTGACAGTAGAAAACAAAAAATATATATATATTTTTCCGCTTAAATAAAAATAAATATATATTTAAGTTAAACCATCTTAATTTTGAACATCAGGGATGTCATAATATTTTATTTTTTTTTTTTTTTGGGTCTGTGTTTTCTCCCTTGAAGGGCTTGTCCAGGTTTAAATTGTCGGTAGAAGTGATTAATTAGCCATCGGGCACAGAGAAGTCTGGTTCATCAAGAGAGCACATTCCTTGTTCTTTTTCAGGAGGGACGTCAGTGTTTTTGTGAGTTGGCCGTTAGCCCAAGACGGGGCTGAGACCCCAACCTAGGGGCGCGGCTGAGAAAGGTTCGCAAAAGAACCAGGTTCGATTAAAATGTGACTTGCTACTGTAATCACAGATATACCTCTATCATTACTACTGGTCTCTTGTGTGACCTTGCTCAAATTGTGTACGTTATTGTACATGTAATTAAAAAAATACACTTTACCTTGAACAAAAAAAGATAAGGTAGTATTGCAGAGAGTTTACTTTCTTTCCTGCATGTTTTAACAAATCATAATAGTAATTTTGGTGTCGGTGCTGCAATACATTTTTTTTATATTGCAGATTGCCTTTAAACAAACCATGATATGTTTATGTTGGCTTAGTTAATTGATTGTAATTTAATCCAAATTACAGATTTTTTTTATATAAAACGAGCAATGTGTTTATTTAAAACATACTAAGTTATGACTGGCAACGTACTTTTATTTTATCTGCTACAAACGTACAGGTGGTTTTCTGTAATGGAACCTGAGATTAAAATTGATTTAGTAAGTAATTTACGGTAAATAATCAACGTGAGATCAAGTTATTATTTTATGCAGATCGCCACTAGATGTCCTCACATCACGTAAATAAGAAGACGACGTATCGTAAAATATTCGGCTTTTCTCGAGAATGTGCTGCCGTAATTTGACGAAGGCGCTACAGTTGAAAGAAACCTAATTAATTTGAACTACCTTTTATTCAGCACCTAAAAACATAAAACGTCCCGCGAAATACATCTCGCATGATGCACTTTGAAAGGGGGCGGGGTTTCGGACCCTCTTATAATCACTAAAAGCAGCGCACGCGTTTTCTGTCGCGTTTATTATTTGCGTCGGTTTAGCTTGTCGGACCGTGTTGGAAATGGCGAGCGTCGGTCTTCTCCACGCCTCGCACACGGCGAGATGTTTCCGTGCGACTCGTTGCCACCAGTAGGTCGGTCGCCGGCGAGACCGCGTTCTTCCGGGCCGGACCGGGGCGGCGCCCGCCACGCCACGTCGCGGGGAAACGCGGTCGGACGGTTTTACTCTCCCGCCGTTGATACGCGGCGAGGTTCGGGTCCGGCGCAGCCCGCTAGCCTAGCTAGCTCGCTCCGGCAGCGCAGGCGGCGTAAACTACGTAGGTTCGGCGCAGGCGGCGTAAAGTACGTAAGTTCGGCACAGGCGGCGTAAAGTACGTAGGATCGTCGCAGACTACGTAAAGTACGTAGGTTCGGCGCAGGGTGCGTAAAGTACGTAGGTTCGGCGGCGGAACGTATCTTCGTGACAGACCGACGCAGCAGCAACTTTCCACACGGCTTTCACGCGTGGACGCTAGAACGGCAGATTTCGGCTCGAAGGCGCTGAAGAAAGTGACGCCAACGCCCTCTTTAGCGGACTTTCGGTTATACTACTCGGTTTTATAAAAAGTTGCTGCAGCTGCCGAGTCCGAGCGGCCACTTTTTGCGCAGCTCCTGTCTTTTTGTTATAACGGGTTTGAAGCTACAGGTTATTTTTTTGGTCCGCCGGCGCGTCCAAGATGATGAAGTTTTGCCTCCGCCGAGCCGTGCGAGGCAGGCTGGTCTGCAGAAGTGCGGCGGCGGCGGCTCTGGAGACCCTCCCGCCGGCCTCCTGCTCGCTGCCCCGCTGCCTGGGCACCCACTCCCGCAAGGAGAAGCTGGAGCCGCTCAGCTCGCCCAAGGGCGCTAGAGATTTCATTTACGGCCTCCATCCCCAGGAGCGGACGTGCTTGCTGCAGGAGCTCCAGAGCTTTGAATCGATGGCGATAGCTCAAGGTAAATATATTTTAAGTTTATATTAATCAAACCAACCTAATGAATAAAAAAAAAAATGGCGTGATGTGGTAGCAGGGATTGGCATACTGCTTATTTAATAACCGGGTTACTCTTCAATAGTAACCCAGTCCCTGAGGAAGGTGTGGAGGTCTGGTGATTCAGTGTCAGGCGTGGTACATTCCTTTCCCTCTAACCCAGATCTTTCCATTTTCTCTGTCCTGGGTGATTAAACACTTTCTATGTGTGTGTATGCAAGTGAAAGTGAAGTGATTGTCATTGTGAAACACTGCAGCGCAGCACACTGTGACACAGCAAAATGTGTCCTCTGCATTTAACCATCACCCTTGGTGAGCAGTGGGCAGCCATGACAGGCGCTCTGGGAGCAGTGTGTGCGGATGGTGCTTTGCTCAGTGGCACCTTGACTGTTTGGGAATCGAACTGGAAACCTGTGTGTGTGTTTTCCAGGTCCTCTCGTATAAATGTTCTGTTTCTTGCTGGTAGGAAGTAGTTGATGACTTTCGGAGGACGGGTGTAAAAGTCGCAGCTAATGTAGATGGATATGAAACGATGGTCCAACGATGACCTACATAAATAAGCACTCATTTAAATTCCTGCAATCAATACGGCCGTCTCTGATGAATGGCATGAATGGTCAATGGCCATGAAGACAATATTTGATCTCGTGAATGTAATATTGCACTGTGCTTTTGCTTTGATAATGGAGAATTTTCCATGTGTACCAGAGACATGATACTAAAGAAATTAAATATGAAATAAAGAAACGCCCAGAGGGCCACAGAATAGGGTTTCTGAATGCTGCTTTATTTCATAATTTATTAGAAGATGGTTTCTTTCTTTTTCCCATCCACGTTCTCTGTGGATCCAGATGATGCCTCTTCCTGTGTATGTGAATTCCAGGAATTTAACACGAATTTCTCAGCTCAGATAACGACTAGACTTCAGCAGAATTATCGGTGCTCATCTTCTCGTCTGAGATCTCGCTGGTCCCTCGAGGCACCATTATATGCGAGCTGATGCACGACCTTTACTCCTCTAGCTGTGACACAATCTATAAATTGCACTCAGGCCTGGAACTGGAACTGTATTTCTGCTCCAGTCTCATGCCTCCAGTTTATCATTAGAATTGAATGATAACTCGCTCGCCAAACATCATACAGTATTTTTCCCCCATAGGTATTATTTACTATGCCCTTCTCTTTTGGAAGAATCTGGTGTGAAATAAACATTATATGCCAAGTTTTTTGTTTCACGCTTGGCATGAGTGTGAAAGCTCGGTGAACAAGCAAAGTCGATCGTTACACCGCGGTAAAAGCTGCCTGCAGAGCTGTACTGCATCAGCACCTCGACTGTACCACTGGCAGCTTTTATTATCAAGTAATAAATGCTTCTGACCACCTTCGCTGCACTGAAGGACTTGGAGAGCTTTTCAGGGACTGTCCCTGTCCCTGAAAGAGCCTTTAAAACTAGAGAATATATCCCTGTGCCGATGTTCTTGTGAGTGTTGCATCGGTGGTTTGCGGTCGTTACTCCGGTTTTTGAGAGGTAGCATCGTTTTATGGATTTCGGTTATTGTGTTGGAGGGACTTGCTGCGGATCGATGAGACCAAACAAGTGCCTACGCAGGACTTCGGCTGCCAGTCCCCCCGTAATGATTTTTTTTTTTTTTAAAGCAGCACGATGAAACATTTACTGTGGCTCATTTCTCAGGTCGTAATGCTTCCTTGACACCTGGGCTTTTAACTTTCCCGTCCTCTCTCATCCGCCTCCATCTGGGCGTCGGCCCCCGTATTTCTGCCTCACTAACACGCCACTCGTGCTTCTTCAACGTTCTGCAGCTCCAGAAAATTCCCCCGGCGGCGGACCGCGCCCGCCGGGCTCCGCAGAACGTGAGCAGCAGGGCTCCACGCCCCCCTTTTTACAGACATGAGTGTGGAGTGCTGTGGCTGCATCGTTCATGCGTTCTAACCCCGCTGCCCCGCCCCGCCCGCTGCACACATGAGCAGTTCTGATTCCACTTCATCACCCGGTTCTGTATTTTCCACGCGAGCCCCCTCAAACCCGCTGGAAGTAATGAAGACAGACACGCAGCAGGATGGGAGGCTTTTTAATTTCTTTGTGTGTGTGTGTGTGAATAACAAATAATTGTCTGTGTTAAATTGCAGAGACGTGCAATTCTGCAGTCATTACTAACGAAGTTGGGAAAGCAATAATGTTTGTGCTTCTGTTATTAAAGAAAATTCCGATTTTGTTTCATGCCAGATGCTCATATAAATCAAACAGCAGCTGGGTGTTATAACCGATGGTTCGACAACGCCGGAACAGCATGTGTTATGACTGAGTTTCTACTTGTGTTTAGGGTCATTTCAAATGGTTCTCCGGGAAAAAAATGGGTTTGAGTACAAAATATATCAGAAATAGTCGATGTAAACGTAGGAATTCATGTTATTATATTCAGGAATAATTACCAAACAATCTTACGTTTGCAGCTTGTTCGATCTCGACATCAATTTGTTGAATCGATTCTAATTATTATGTTGAAAGAGACTCGCATTAGTGACCCCAGCGTCCCTCTGGAGCTGAAGACTAATTGTTGCTGATAAAGTTCTTCTACGTGTATGCAGATATTCCATCCTTAACGGTCATTTCTAGCCACCAGAATCATTTAAACTTTAACGAAGTCCGGAGAGGATTTGATTGTCTTTTTGATGGTTTTCTAATGAACAACGGACTTCATATTTTTTTGCACTATTGCCTTCTGAAAACGGATAAGTTGGTGTGCTGAGAAGTGGGTTTAAGATGGCTTCCTCAGGAGACCCTTTCATCCTCCACACCTTCCTGTTTCATCCACTTCCGCTAATTTGCTCTCCGAGGAGTCAGTGGTTCGAGCGCGGCGCTGATGCCTTTTTTCTGTGGTACGGGCTTGGCTGTCATGTGGAGTTTAATGGCAGCCTGACAGGAGGCAGATGGCGATGGAGGCCAGACGGTGCGTGCAGGGATTCCGTATCATCTAATCGCAGCAGCTTCCTCCAAACACAACAATAAAACGGAGAAAGAAGAAAAGCTTCTGTCGTTTCGGCACAGTCCTGTAGGATTTCTCAGTTAAGGCTCAGACTCTGCCTGTAATGAACATGCCGCACCGACTCTGAATTGAATCTCAGGCTTAATGAGACACTTAATGCTGGTTTGGAGCCAGAAGTGAAATTGCAGCTGCTGCACATATTACTTTCAGGTTTTTAATCACTATTTTAATCAGCATTCGGCAAATAATCATTTGTTAATAATGAATATTTACATGCTGCAATAGGTTTTGACAATACTAGTGCGTTCGTATTGCATTATTGTCATGCCTATATTTAATTGATAATGTTCAAATGCAAATGCATGTGACTAGTCATGCAGCAGTCAGGGTTAAGGCAGGGTCAGGGACGTTTTGCGTCTCTTATGGCAGCCATGTGTCCCCAGCGTGTTCTTCAGACAAAACGCAGGCGCCGAAGAACAATTCCTGCGCTCGACTCTGCCAAGTGAAAGGCTGTGTGAAGTGTACTGTCTCTTCATTCTGTTGTGGCGGCATTCATATACATATCTTGCTCCTTTGTGAGTGATGAATTTATGGAATCTTTATCAAGTGCAAGAATATAGGTTAATTAAGCTAAATTAATTTGGGTACACTGCCAGGTTGAACGATGACCATGTTCATGTTTTTATAAAGTATTGCACAGATGATACGCAGACACAATGGCATTGAAAAACTTTATTGTGATTTGGTTAAAAGGACTAATATCTGATTGGTAAAAGCATTTGTGACACTAAAAGTACGTCAGGACGCTGCCAAAAATCACACAAGCAAATCCCACAATTTTAAAATGCATATTCCACTTTACAAATGAATACAACACCATTTCCAGATGCGCAATTGTTTTAAATATATGACATTAAACACTGTAAGATAAAAATATTGTTTTGTGCATCCTAAAAGTATTTTTTTTTTAATGCACAAAACACATGAAGCATATTTTTGAGCATTTGTGAGTTCAATCTACATTTGTGGATGTTTGATTAATGGCACTGTTCTGACTCCATGGGGAATATTTCATAACCCGAAGGTCAAAGTACTAGAAGTATATGGGTTTCAGTGCAATCTACCGACCATTTACCCCCTTTTACTTACTGTGTGTTTTGGGGTGTGATTAACTTTTCTATTAAAAATAACATTATGTGATTGACTACTTGTTAAACAGAGTATCTTTCTCAATTTGTTTTAGAGAAACTGGAAGCATCTCCTCCAAGTGCAGCTCAAGTAAGATATGGTAAGGCGTGCTCTTCATTTTTTTTAAATGAACCTGGTCGATTCCTGAGAGTGGACACAGATAGAATGCACAGTAATAATAAGCCGGTTTCATGTTCTGCCGCTGAAGTGCAGTCAACTGTTTCTCACTCTCTGATTTGATTGCAGTGCTTCTCCACAACGCCATTCCGTTCGTAGGCTTCGGCTTTCTGGACAACGCCATCATGATTGCTGCAGTAAGTAGAATGGTTTTCTCGGGCAGATTACATTCTGTAGACCCTTCAAGCTCCGATACGTTTACGAGAATAGCTTTATGGGAGGCCGGGGTATTCTTTACCCTTCTTACAAATACATTTTTGCTGAATATATACTGATTCAGTGACTTGTTAATGTGATCAGAAAGGTTTCGTGCACCAGCATTTTCTCCTGTTCCTAGTATTAATGGTACATTCTCTCTTCAGGGAACTCAGATTGAAGTGTCTATAGGTGTGACCTTTGGAATTTCAACCATGGCCGGTATGTGTCGCCGGCTGTGTCTGGTATCTGCACTGCTTCCTTTCTGGGACTCATGCAACGTTCACGTGGTTGTGCAATCTGCTGTAACTCTTGGGTTGTCACCAGTGCTGCATGGACTGTAATGCCATCTCACACACACACACACACACACCATTGCCCATTTAAAATATGAAACTGCTCAAGAATCATATCCAGACACTGTTCATGTTGTAAGAGACTGTTACATGTTAATGATTGAATATCTGCATACTTGTAGAGAGGAAATTTATCAGCAACATTTACTCTAGTTGTCCAGTGGAACACCGTGTTCACTAAGTCACAAGTCAGTGGTTATTAGAAAATCTTGAACACCTTCGTGCTAGAGGAGTTTCTGGTGCATCAGCCAGTTATGTTCTTATTTACTTTCTAATATTTTCTGTTCCAGCTAATTTGAAAATACCATGTAGCCGAGTGGTTACTTCACTCGTCTCTGCTGGGTTACATGCAGTGGGTCATGTGACAAATTGTCACTTCACTAATTTCCAGGAAATTTCAAAATGAGCCTGACCTGTGCATATTAGAATAATATGATGTTACTAGCACTTAGTTCTTTACACGTGTGACTCTACTGCTCTTGTTAAGTATAGCTGTCCAACTTTCACCAGCATTATTCCTCTTCCCTCAGCTGCTGCTCTGGGAAACCTGGTATCAGACCTGGCCGGCCTCGGGTAAGCAAACAATCTCTATTTTCATTCATGTCTTTTTCCTTTTAATATTTTTTTGCCCAGTTTACACATGCTCTCTTTGTAAGTTTTAAGCCAGTTGAATCTATGGTTAGTTTGGATGTGTGCTGCCAGTCCTTTCCAGCCTACTTTTATCCCTGTGTGTACATAAATGAGCTTACGCATGCATTTGATGTGCCTTTGTCTCACCCAAATGCCATCCTGATCCTCAAAATACATGTGAGGACCAGCAACAAACTCAATTGTATCGGTTTTATCTGGGTTTATCTGTTTTGTACTTGTGTGGTAAGGCTTGCAGGTTATGTGGAGGCTCTAGCATCCAGACTGGGCATGCAGATCCCTGACCTGACCCCCAAACAGGCTGATATGTGGCAAACCAGGCTCAGCTCTCACATGGTGAGCGTCAGAAACAGTTTCTTTCATCAAATCATTGTTGCCGGAGGCAATACTGCTCATACAAAAATAGTTTGATTGTGTTACGTGACCCATTTTTCCTATAAACCTCACCAGTGTCCCATGCTCCACTATTTTGGTGCTTCCAATGTACTTTTTATGAAGTCAACATTGTTTCATTTTCAGAAATGTAGGGTGGTAGTAGCCTAGTGGGTGAGACACTCGCCTTTGAACCAGAATTCCACAAAGTCACAGGTTCGAACCCCACTTACTACCATCTCCAGGGGGACTGTCCCTGTCACTACTGATTGTAAGTCGCTCTGGATAAGTGCATTTAAATGGGAGCTTTCCCCAATTATTTAACATTAATATGAGTTCCCCTAGTCTGTCTATGGTACTGCATTGGCTAGAAATGGCGAAATGTATAAAGAGTGCTTTGGTCATTCTGCCTTGCCATTCAGAGGGCGGCAGCTCAGATGTTCTGATCTGAAATTTGTCCCGTTAGACATCATAAGGGGAAAGGTTACCCCCCAATTTGTCATGCTTTTTCTGCCCAGAGAATTTTGCACCCTTTCCCTAAAAAAGTAGCTCCACCGACCATTATTACTTGTGCAAAGCATTGCATTTACTCAGTGATTGGATGAAAAAATGAGCACAAATGTATTTTTTAGTTCTGTCCCATGAGACTCTGAGGAACCAGTGGGTTAATACAATTTTTTTCTCTGGAAAAATGGCAACATGCCGAACATTGTTGTTGATGACATCATTTCCGCGAATGCCATGTCATTGTGGGACTTGATAAACGAGCACCAAGGCTGAATTTCGGAAATTGATTTCAGATACCGTGGTAGGGACCTCATGTCAGGGGACCTTTTATTTAAAATGAATTATTTCCAATAACGGTCATTTTCAAAAATGTGTTTTGTTAAGCAGGAGAGGAAAACCTGTACACTATACACCTAGCCCACTTTATGCATATTTATATTCAGCCTAAAAGATTATTTAGCATTTTTTATTCTCGTTTTTAAATGTACTGATCTTCTTTCAATGTCCTTGTGTTCAGTCCATGTATCTGGGGCTTAATTTTTCAATGCATGTTTTAGTTTTAATTTCCATTTTTTGCCATTTGTAGGCTGTAACATCAGAGTTAAGTGTCTTTGTGGGAGGAAAAGATTTCTCTATTAATTTGTGCTTTCTCAAAATATTCCCTCGTCTCCTGTAGGCCGCTTTTCTGCAGTTCATCAATCCCTTGCTCAGATTTAGACTCCTTTCTAGAGTCAGCATCTCAGAATATCCCAGTCAAACTGTCAAATCAACTGACCGTTACCATACTGGATCCCCTTTAGCCATTTATATAAAATACTAATAATGTGTGTTGCTGTTCTACTGTTAAAATAAATGTAACATCATAGCTTTGCTTTTAAGGCCAGGTCTTTCCCACTTCACGGACTCATCTTTTCATCTTCCTGTATCCTGTCTTATGTGATCTCTTCTGTTTTCACTAATATCCCTGTTCAAAAGACTGAATTTAGGTCTGACATCCATATATTACTTTTGGGAACAAAGTAGCTCTCTTCAAAGTAGGAAACATTTCATTTCAGGCTATACCTTTAAATTTATTCAATCTTTGAGAAATAATAATAATCTCTCCCCACCTACACCATATTTTTAACCAAGTTAATTTACTTTTCCTCCTCGCTTAGCTCTGATCATGCCTAGCCATTGAATCTTTATTTTAGTTTATTTTATTTGGTATGGTGCATTTCTGTAGAGAAATAGTGTGGGCCTCGGAGGAAAAAATCTTCTATTATCAGTTCAAAACTCTTATTTCTGCAGTGTATTTGTTCCCAGCATCAGTGCCTGATGGGCTTTGAATTGTTTGCAAGAAATCCCCCTTCCTCTCTCCACGTCTCTTGTATGTCTTCCAAGGAACTATAATTAATCTGGTTCTTCATGCTATATGGCTGCTTGCCGTACGTTTCACCGCGAAACATTTCTTTTTGGCTCTAGAACGGGTCACCCAAGTGCATCGTGTTCCATTTCTTTTCCATATGATTAAGAAGTCCTGCATACCCCATAGCACAAGAGACCTTAATGTTTCACAAAACTTTAATATGATTCATATCCTGTTCAAAAATTGTTGTGGTGTGGTATCAAAGGTTGGAAAGAATCAGAGCAGAGATGGGGGAGGTTTTTCTATATCAGCAAATGCCCTCCTTTCTCCTCCCTACTCACAAGCATAGATTTTTCTTCATCTTCTGGCGAGGGGTGGGTGCAAACCAACCAATCAAAATACAGGATCCAAACTAAATGTAGTGTAGGTGCGGTGTAATGTGAATGTAACGTAAGTCATTTGTCACAGGGAAAAGCGATTGGCGTGACGATCGGCTGCATTCTCGGGATGTTCCCTTTACTTTTCCTGAAGGACGAGGATGAGGAGGGTAAAGAAACATAACCGTCGATTACAGCACATCATTACTGCAGCTGAAGCACAATCTTGGGTTCGACTTGAGCACACCTACGTGCCCCAGGGCCGCACAACAGAAGACTGGAGCTGCCAATCATCTCAGTGTCTTAACGCATGAAACTGATTATTCCAAGTTCAACACTAAATGTGCATGAAGATGGTGCTGTTGCACACCAGTGCATCCTGGGATTTCGATGTTGCACTACGCGTACAAAGTCATACCCTATTCAGTGCTGGAGGTGGAAGTGGCGTTTTGAAAAGTATTAAATGCTAGTTTTATTCTGCTACGTATTTTAAACTCCGTGTCTGCAGACAGGCACATTCGCACTCGGGCTGCACACGCCTGTGCAAAATGGCCGGTCACATGCAGAACCAGTGCAATGACAGTGGTTTCCAAATAGGTAATCAGTACATGCTTGCGAGCATTAAACATTTCAATGGAATTCTTATTTAAATAAAAAAAGCAAATCAAGCAGAATTTGATTTGCATTTAACATTTAAACGAACAATTTTGGCATAATCACTAAATTCATGAACAGTTGACACTTTCTGAATAAGTTTTATTAATGATGAGTTCTGCTTTTCCTGCCTGCTTTCTCCTCCTATTGAATGTTAGTTTTTTATGGTGCTTGCTCGGTTTGAAAAAAGTGCTTACCTCACAGTGTTTTTTAATTTTTTTTTTCTGTAATATCTTTGTTAGTCATATGTCATAGGCAAACTGTTCTTTAGCACTGAACTTATACCTGCTTGTCTTGGTTTAGCATGCTTTCCTTTTACCTACAAGTCCTCTTAGCTGTAGATTATTTTAGATGTTCACCTAAATTGACCCTCTTCTGTCAGCTACATATTAACTACGTCAAGTCCGACCTCGCACGCTTGACCTTACAGACACACTAAAAATGAATGTTATTACATGGAAATGAATATTTTGAAGGATTTTAAGCACATGTATCAAGTAAATGTATTGCAGTTTTACATGTTAAGTAATTTATCTGTGTTTAGGTTTACAGAAAAAGCCTCGTTGAGGGCGGGCACTGTGTAGAAAAGTAGGAACTAAATTCAGACTGATGTCATAGGAAATTCTACGTGTATTGAGGAAAGAATTGGATGAAAATGTGTCCGAAAGCAGAAGCACTGGTTACTATAAATGAAGGCTGGAAGAATCAGTTGACTTATAAATGACTCTATTTTTCCAAAGACCAAATGTGTCTAGTTTTGTAATTTTATTTAAAGTAAAGCTCTTTGGGGAGCATTCTATTAAAGTAAAAATGCACATATATGCAATTATTATTTTCAGCATTGCCCACCGATATTCCTCTGAGAGAAAAGTAAATGAATTTCAGATTACTACAAATGCATTTGTAATATACTGTTACACACATGCAGGTAAATCTGTAAAATTCACAGAAAAGGCGAATTTGGATTTTTTTTATTTATTTATTTGGTCTAGGCTAGTGGGGGATCCGGTGTGGAACCCCTGATTCCGGTGTTTGTGTGGTAAATGGTGAAATATATATGCAAAGGCATGTAGCAACTGATGTTTGTTTATAATTGTGAGGAAACGTGTGGATTTGTATTTGATCTTTTTTATGCGATCCAGTCTTCATGTAGGCTCCAAAAATAAATGCCAACTTAACACAATTTATTGCATCATAGATTTATTCAGTATGTAAGAGTGGATTATGATCACTTTCATCATGTTTGTTAATAGTGCAATACATGAAAATTAGTGAAGATAGGACTATATTTGACTAGAAAGCGGTCCAGCTGAGACACAATCAATTAAAAACATTATTAATTGCCCATTTTGCAAAGTATAATCATGATTGGTTTGCTAAATGTGTGATTTATGTAACCCTATGAATTCCTAAAAGTAAAGCTGACACTAATATTTCAAACTATTACCTATTAAACTACTATAAAGTACTACCTCACACTGTGCTGCTGTGTTCCTATTATCATATTATGTCATATCACAACTACCACCATTATTATCATAGTATATTATATACCATGTACACTGATATGTTGTCATATTGCTGCTACTTGTCCGCCTGGTTTGTCTCAACCTTCACTATATTGTGGGTCTGTGCACAATGTCCTTTGTCACGCTTTGTGTTATTCCATTTGCAATATGTCTTTATTTTCACACAGTGAATCATTGAAGCTTCACAATCTCGTCTCTCTGTGTAATTGTAAGGTGAGATGACAATAAAGTTGACTTTTACTATTAGTCTCATGAGCGAGAAACACAAATTGGTTGCCTGCATAGAAACCCTCAGGCGTGACGTGTGTGTGAGTGTTAAATGATGACATTAATGTGTGAAATATTTAAAATGAATTAAAGCAATTAACACAGCTTTACTTAAAACACACACACACACCTGTCAATAAACAAATATAGCATTGCAACGTACAAGTTACCATCATTGCGAGACCAACAGTAAACGGCCACTTCCCACATCAATCTAAGTAGGAATAGTGTGTATCTCTATAGAATGGTCTGTGTCGGCTACTCTATAACGTACTAATGTCTTACATAGATTACGCCGCCAACACAGACGATTTAAACCGCAACGTTAAACTCTCCAGACGCAATCACACGTCACGCTCCGACAGCGTTTATTTCATTTCACAGCAGTGATGAAGCGATTGTCACTTGTGATACTCAGCAGCACATCACAACAGTGTACACAGTGAAATGTGTCCTCTGCATTTAACCCATCACCCTGAGTAAGCAGTGGGCAGCCATGACAGGCGCCCGGGGAGCAGTGTGTGGGGACGATGCTTTGCTCAGTGGCACCTTGGCGAATCGGGATTCGAACCGGCAACCTTCGGATTACTAGGCCAGTGGTTAGCAAGGCTAAAGCTCATTTATTCACATTCATTCAGTAAGAATATCTACTTTTTAAACATCAGGGAGCACATGGGACCAAATCACACAAGTCCTGTTAAAATATTTGTTGCCTCAAATGATTAATGTCTAATAAAACCACATGAGAGAGTCTTTCCAAACATACACGTGCATGAAGTGCTACAAATGAGCTTTTATTAAGACGGACAGGCATTAAAAAACAAAAAGGGGGGAAAATACATGAACAGGTCACAGTAGGAGATTACAGAAACGGACAAAAGAAAGAAAATCCTTTTCCTCATTAGTATTCATGCCAAAAAGTCTCTCAAAGGGTCACAGTTTTAACAAGTATGTACACTTTTCTTTTTTTAAAAAATAAAGAAAACGTCGTCTTCACAAAACCACTCTTGCGAGGGACGTCTTTTGATGTTTCTGGTGGAATCAGAGGGTCGTCACATCTCCACACGGCGGCGTCTGCGAGCAGTCAGTCCCTCTGCTCCATCTTCACTTTAGGGGGCTTGAGGAACGTGCGGTTCTTCTTTTCTTTCTTGGTTTTGCCTTTGGCCTGGAAGTTCCTCCAGCTGTCCACCCGCCCGTCTCTCGTTTCCTGAAGGAGCGTTAGAATCATGAAACTCATTTATATGCACAAACTGTAATCACGTGAGACAACAGACGGTGCAGTGCTCCTACTATTGTATTTCAAGAAAGGAAATGTGGCTTGTAACAAAAAGTAAAAATACATGTTCTTGCATATTAATGATGGAGAACAAGTGGACACCGGAATTGTACATAATTCCAGTACGCTTGAATGAAAGAAAAATTTTTTACATTTGAAAGGACTGAATCCCACAAAAGACCCTCGCGGGAGTACAAGCGAACCACTTCGCTGGCCAGAATTTGCTGGCCTTCGTCAAGGCCACCTCAGTGGCACCTCGGCGGGTCAGGAACCCTCAACCCTTTGTTCACGAGGGTTCCTTACCCACTACGCCGCCACGGCTCCAAAACATAAGGCAGAAATCGCAAGTGACCCTCACCTCAAAGTTCTTCTGCCACTCGCGGTCTCTCTTGGCTTTTTCCTGTGCCTCGATTTCTTCTTCCCTCTGCCTCTTCCTGAAGAACGGTTTTAAAAGTTATTAAAAGGCCAACGCGCAGGTCAGGATGATAAACCGCTTCCGGCAGTGAGCGAGTTCGGCTTGTGTAGGTGGGAGAGCATCACCTCTCATGCATATCTTTGGCTTCCCGCTCCTTCCTCTTGATCTCCAGTTCTGCAAACAGCTTCATGGTCTGCTTGTACACTGCCTGTCTAAACTGAAATAATTTTTTTTATGATCAGACTCTAGATCTGGTACATCTGTACATCTGCAACCTGACGCGATATACAACGCTATGCTAGAATGGACAAGTGGTTCTGATAAACACCAGTTCTGGATCGTCCTCTTCAACGTCCATGGGCTTCCCCTCCTTCTTCAACTGTTTCTTCTTCTCTTTCATCTATGAAAAAAGGATGGGAGATCAGCTTATTACAGCCGATTCAAACCAGACACGCTATACTCACAGTTACACAGTGCTGCTCACATTATGTTCAACGTATTCCTTTCCAGCATGGATAACATCAACTGCTCTCTTCTTCTGCTCTCCATCCTGGAGTAGCCTGTACGCTTTTTCCACCGCTGTTAGTACGGGGGAAAGCAACGAAATTACAAATCAATGCTAAACACAGGAACACGATGAGGATCGTCAAAACTCATCAATGGCTTGGAGATTTTTTTGAAACCTTTCAGAGCCCCACATCATATCAAATCATTCAAATCACGTAATCAGTGCGGGGAGAAATCTCGCCCAGAACACTGACGTTAGATTATCAACACCGATACCTTCAAAAGCTTGTTGTGCTCGTTCTGCGTCGTCTTGATTTTTATCCGGATGAACGAGGATGGACAGCTGAAACGGCCGGGTTAAGCATGAGCATCTCGACAGAACCAGCGGAGAAAACTCAGTTGTTAACGGATCGACGTTGTCCGCTCACCTGCCGGAAGCGCTTTTTTATCTCCTCGTCAGTCGCTTCAGGATCTAACTGTAGGACCTACAATGAAAGAAAAGTTCCCATAATGCTGTGCATCACGTACGAGAATCTCTCCAGACTAAAACACACAGTGACTTTCGACAAACCATAGAAAATGTACAACATTGTAACCTCACATCTCACACTCACCTCAAACGGATTGAGGTTAAAATACGACGCTCCGGGCCTCAGTAACCTGTCGATCTGCTGCTTTGGGGTGAGCACAGAATCCCTTTTCTCGATCTGCTTGACCTGACGAAAAGAACACAACACCGCGTTTAATTAGTCCCCGATTTACTTACCTCAACCGAGCATTAAAACAGAGCCAGGGTTACGGATCCAGTCCACGGGGACTGACGCTCATCCTTGAATTATGTCGCGATGCTGCGGTTGACCTCAACATTGGTCAACATTTTAAATCCGGCAAGGGATGAAAATGGCCGAACTGCTCGATTAACACTTCAAATGGTCTGCTCGCTTTCTAAATCACGCCCGTTGTACAGCTATAGCCGCACCTTATTCATTTAATGTAACAGTTCACTGCTGAATTTAAATGCCACATTAAATGAACGTTTAATGTGTGGTGAGTTTCTAGCCTGAAACACGACTAGCATGCTAGCCGGCTAGTGGTGTTGTCAGGCCACGCGAAGAATGAACCAGAGAAACGTTTTAACTTCAGTCACGCAGTCGCGACCTGTATGTACAACACACCTAATGCACCCACACGTGACATCAGAAGCACTTACCTCTGTATAAAAGGTCTGAAACAAATCGTCTGCGCCAAGCCCCGGAGTAGCAGAATCTCCTGCAGCGGCAGCCATCTTGGCTCAAGCAGGCTTGGGTGTGACGTTGTGTCACGTGACATTTCCCTACATGCAACGCTCATAAAACAGCGACAGCACAAACCCTTACAAACCATTTATAACATTTACAAAAACCCACCAGATGCAATACTATTGAAAAACTTAGATTTCCTTCATATCAACTATGTCCAGACATTAAAGTTGAGTGAACGCTACGTCCTGTACGTCCACAGGAAAATAACCCAGTGTCTAAAAATAGCTCATAATAAATCATACTGGATCATATTGTTCCAGAAATTCCATGTCTCCTCATTGATGGAAGGGACGTGAAACATGGTCATCATTATGGTTTAATCTGACTGCCACACTAATAGAGATCTATTAAAGCTGTAGTTTTGGAGCACCCCAGGTTCAAGGCTGGGTAGGTACAGTTTTCGCCCCTCGTATTGTTGTTCTGTGTGAGACCCCAGAGTCGGGTACATGAAGAAAGCCTGCGATTTGAGGACAGTATGATGGTGTGCTCTGTGCCAGCCACACCAGCAAACCTGGCCCCATGGTTTAAAGTAAAGTAAAATTACTACGTTATAACAAGTAAGAAACACTAATTTACAGCAGCACATCTTTATTGAACAGAATTAAAATGTATACATAATCATACATTAGCATAGAGACAAATACCTCATACAAAGAGTGCATTAGAAGACATTATAGACTTCTCACACACACACACACACGAGGTAGTCATGATATAAATGCAAAAGGCTAGTCCATTTAAAAAAAAAAAAAAAAAAAGTATTAACTTGATGTCCCTTCAGCCTCTTCTTTAGATGCAGGTCCTGCAGAAGCCACTATAAAAACATAAATGTGTTTAGCTACATTAAAAAATATATATATTTATACATAAAACCATGATCAGACTTTTCATATACCTTCTTCCATAACAGATAGAACACCCTGGAAGAAAAAGACTCATACAACCAATTTGGGCCACTGATTGAAATTCTGACTAATCCAGGCTTCATCTGTGACCTTGGGCACAATGACTGATATACCTGTACTGTGAAGACAGAGAAAAGAGGCCATGTTAACAGATACACAGGTAAGATTGATATGCAGTGGTAATTCCATTACTTTGTGAAGTATGATTTAACACAAAAAATGATTTATCATCTTTCTGAAATAAGAGGGATTGGTTGAGGGGAAAAATGAGCATACCTGTTTGCACTTTGTGGTTACTATTACCTTTCTCTGCTCATAGGAGACACACACCATCCACTATAATCATATATAAATCAAATGCTTTAACAAATTTAGGCGAGTGGAGCCAGGTACTGTAACGGAGTACTGGAAGATGTGATACAGCGTTAAATTCCTTACCCAGTCAGTGGCGACCCCATTCACCTATACACTTCGCCTCCAGCAGAGATCTGGATGAGGCAGCCCTCCTGACAGTCAGGTGAAGACAAGAGCAACACATCAAAACTCAACCCTGAAACACAGCTGTCCCTTGGTGACAACCGTATAATAAAAGGTTCCACGCTGTTTGTCCAATCCCAGCTGGTTTGGTTGGGTGCATTGCTAATACCTGTAGATACCTGCTCAATATAACGCACATGAATGATATTTGAATTCCCAAATGGAAATTATAATATCTCAATAGAAACGTGTACAAGTGTGAAAATAGCACGCCATACACAAACACTGCCGGGTGTGCCTTCAGACCATTGTCACATTGTTTGAAGTCTTCAGTATGCTTTTGCCATCTAGCGGCGTGATAAGGTTAATGCACTTCATTGGGACAAGATGTCGCTTTTGTGCTCCATGTCTGGATCACCCATACTATATAATTGATATGATACGTTGGCCCATTAAATGTTTAGGCATTTGTAGAACCAGATGATTTGTCCACATGCACCAGATGAATTATGGACCCTGAAATCAGTATGGACTCCTGTGTATATGAAAACAACCCTGGACTAGAGGCATAGTGCACTGTCAAAAAGAAAAGGCCGTTTCTGAAAAGCACTCATAGAAAAATGGCTGAAAGTGAGGAAGAGAGGGGACTAAGTAGAACCAGCTCACCCTTAGTGAAGAACACAGC
The DNA here is from genome assembly GCF_900700375.1 of Denticeps clupeoides. Taxonomy (NCBI): domain Eukaryota; kingdom Metazoa; phylum Chordata; class Actinopteri; order Clupeiformes; family Denticipitidae; genus Denticeps; species Denticeps clupeoides. The sequence continues at coordinate 11,503,602 of NC_041726.1, forward strand.
AGTGGTGTTCCTCAGGCTAGCACTGCCACACGCCACCTGGGTGAGTCGAATGAGAAGGGACAACACTTTAGGTTTGCACTCACACGACCAAACACAAGAGTCGTGCTCTCTTCTCTCTCTCATCGCTTCGGCCTGTGGAGAGACAGGAGAGCTTGGGAGTCCGTCCTGCTGAACTTGAGAAGAATTTTAACCCTTTGGACTTCAGTGGAGTTTTAAGATCCCAATTGGGTATCTCTGTTTTGAATTGGTTTTGGTGGACATATGAGGAATGTTTGAATGTATTTGTACGAGCCAGAGAGGGAAGTTGTACAATTCTTGCATGGTAGGGCTGTCAAAGTTAACATGACAATTTAAGATCACTATTTCTGTTGGTCATTTTGTGTGTGTAGTATGTACAAGTAATAGAGAAGAAACCAATCGAACCCCTGTAGTTAACTAGTACACAGGGGGCTAAGAAGCAACAAACACCACACAAAGGAAAGTGGCCGTACAAACATTTATCAACGCAATAACTTTAACAGCCCTAATATTAAGCAAAGTGATTTCATACTTTTCTTATTATACAAAAGCAGATCACTAAAACAGGAATTAACACCCAAAATACTGCGCGGAAATCTGTTACTGTTATTCTGTTCCTGGAGTTTCAGACCATGTTTGTAAGCAAAGGGTTAAAATCCAGTTTTACAGCCCCAAAAATTCGCACAAAGTGACCCAATGACTGCCACCGGCACATTGTTTTCTGATATGTCGATGCAAACGAGCACGAAACGCTTCAAAGTTCAAATCAAATTCTTGGGACAATATATATTTTTTTGGTTTCCGACCAATGAATGCTCAATTTGTGTTTTATTGAAATGGAACAAACAAAAAAAGTTATAAATACAAACATCAAAGAACAAACTGCGGCGGCTTTTAAGGTAAGCCAAACCAAGTTCTAACGAGCATTTTCAAAGAGAGAAAAAAAATAACGCCGTAATAATTATTTCAGGTTTAAAAACACAATTGAACTACTTCTAGAAACGCTAGACATACAATGTAATGTTTAACTCTCTGCTACAAATTTTTTTTCCTCCTTCCAGTGGATTCTTTTCTCCACTTTTGCAAAAGAAAAAAACAACAAAAAGCCTCTAGCCGTATATGCCATAATATACAAGCAAATGCAATTAGTAGAAATTAGAAAGAGGTGGTGGTCCAGGTAAAGAAAAGTGAGAATGGTGGGTTTGAGGGACATTAGTTTTCTGCAAGGCCGTTTCATGATTTTAATGTCCTCTCAGACTTTTGGGAGAGAAAAAAAAACTAAAAAAAATTCCTTTAAAAAAATGAAAAAAAAAAAAAAAAAAAAGCGTTATAGACTTTAAAAGAAAAACCACAAAAAAAGAATAAAAGATATAAAACACGTCCCACGTAACCACAACAGTATGAAACAATTTAGGGAGGGGGAAAACAATGGGAAAACAATTTTTACATTCTTCAGGAACAACAGGATTTACAGCCAATCAGAATCCGTACAGCCAATTCTTGTTATGTCCATATTTTATTCTGTTTCGAATATTTAATGATGAATGAAGGACAAGAGTCAATCAAATACTGCGGCCAAATCACTTTTCAGGATTTCTTTTTCTTTAAGTGTCATTTCTTTTCAGACAGAATACCTTTTACTTCCACTGCTGCCCATAGGAATCCTGGGAAAACTCCAGGGTGTCATTACTGTAACCATAGTTACCAGAGAAGTCGCCCCCTGGTTGCAGCGGCTGCTGGGCGATAGGCTGAGACCCCCAGTTCTGCTGATTGTTGGTCTGCCGGCGCTTGGAGTCTGGCTGGTTGAAGACGTCCGCCTTCCTCTTCCCACCCACGTTGCCGCCGCGGTTCCCTCTAGCCCCCCGGGCGCCACGGCCCCTCTGGGGCTGGAAGGGCCCACCACGGCCGCCACGACCACCTCGAGGAGCACCCATGGGAGCCCCCCTCGGGGAATAGCCCCCTCGTGAACGGGTGGGTGGGGCACCACGGGCTCTGGGCGGAGGCGGGCCACCACGGCTGGTGCGGCTGCCTCTTGCCCTCATGGCATAGCCATCATCATAACCGTAATAAGGATCATCGTAGCCACCTCTGTAGTCATAGCTATAGTAGTCGTCATAGTACTCCTCGTATCCGTAGTAATCAGGGGGGTAGGCGTAGCCGCCCCGGGAACCGCGCCCCCTGCCACGCCCAGGGGGAGGCATGCGGGGTGGTGGGTAATAGTAATAATCATCATACCTACAAATGCCGAAGAGAGCATGTAAGTTGTGAGCCCGCCAGAACACACCGGTCCGAATGAAACCAGCCTGCTCCTATCGTTCTCACCCTGTGTTTCTGGTGGTCTGTCGTTGTGCCTGACGTTCTTTCCTCTTCTTGTCTGGGGGCTTTGCCAGAACAATCTCAATCTCCTCTCCTCCCAGCTCCTTGCCATTCATTTCCTCCATCGCCTAACAGAGAAAAGGTCAATAAGTCACTGCCTTCCAATATTAAATCATGCAAATAAAAAAAAATTAATGACTGTAAAAACGTCCACCTTCACAGCTGCATCACGCTCCTCAAAATGGACGAATGCGTAATCTTTCAGCTTCTTAACCCGCTCCAGTTTGCCGAATTGAGAGAAGGTTTTCTCCAGCAGCTCCTCGGTCACTGCTGTGGCCAGCTTACGCACAAACAGAACTTTCACCTGATCGTGAGCAGAGCGAGAGGTTAAAAATCCGTCATGTATTTAGGAATATTTTTTTACATTCAACGGACATCGAGAAATATCTGACCTTCGCCATGACTTCTGGGTCGGGCTCAGCGACCGGATCGGCCCATTCCACCGTTACGGGATTGCCCCACACCTTCACCTTGCCACTCATGAGTCGGCGCCGGGCCTGAGCCGCTGACTTGTGATCCTCATACTCCAGAAAACAGAAGCCGCGGTTCTTCTTCTTGTCATCGGGCTGGGTGTAGAGGATGACCTCCTGCAGGCCCTCTGCAGCAACACAGAAGCCATCTTTAACCCCAATGTCTAACAGAGACTATGAAAACAAAGGCTTAAAGGCAGAATATCTTTGTTTGCTCAAAATGGCTTAATTTGAGAGATGCGGGTTGTTGGAAAGAAACAAAATTCAGGACCAAGCTGCATGTTTGCCCAACCTGTAACTTTGCCAAAGTCCTCCAAGATGCTTTCCCTCGTCTTGTTCTTCGGAATCGACCCCACAAACAGCCGGTTGTTTGCAACAGAGATGCACACGCCAAGGTATTTCCCGGGTCGGATTTCGTAGTTGTCACACTAAATTTTCAAACACAAGAACACAGCTATAGTTTAAAAGGACACACAGTCGGGTCATTTGGCACTTCCCAGACGCATGCTGGGCAGGACCTACTAGTTTCACGGCTTCTTGTGCTGCCTCCTTGCTACAGAAGGTGATGAACGCGTAGCCCCTGTTCTGCCCGGAGAGCGGGTCCATCATTAGCCTCAAGTCCCAGATGGATCCGGCCTTCTCAAACAGCGGCACCAGTTCATCCTCGTACAGATCTCGTGGGATCTTTCCCACAAAGACCTACAGGAAACAACAGCCATTAAATAAGCGGGTCTTGCAGATGCAGTGCAAATCAGATGTTATGAACTGTGAACAGAATTATAATTATGAAGTAAAAGTCAACTCATAACGTAGGTGAATACCTACTTCTGTTCCAATACCAGGTTGTGTCCCAGAAAACACTGTTTCTGGAGGGGGTCCACCATACTTCCTCTGACCTGTAGTGACATCGAGGGTGTATCCCGTCCTGTCAAGAAGCGCCTGTGTGGATAGACCTTTCATTACGATTTTTAAAATCCAAAGTCTGACATTTTTGGAGCAACAGAGAGAACCACGTTAGAAAACTAAAGACTTTCAAATTTTGTAAATATGATAACATTTTCCGACCTTTATCTTCGACTCATCAGGACCCTTCGTTGATTCCTGAACTTTGCTCCCCTGCTTTTCTCTCTGCCGGTACGTCTTCATGACCCCACACAAAAAAGCACTTTTGTTCTGTGTGAACAAGGACAATACATATTGGAAACCGTAAGAAACCAGACGTGGTTTATATAACGGCAAACTGGATCAGTGATGAACATACGGACCTGTACATGGGACAGATCGCTCTCTTTAAACTGCTGTAGAACAGAAAGTGCTCCGTCTTCGTTGAACTCACGCAGGGCATCAATCGCCCTCTCGTCTAAGTCAGCATACGCCACAAGACCTTTGAAGAAAAAGGTTATTTAAAGACAACAACATTACATTTGCACACCATGATGAAGATATTGTCAATTTTAGTGACTGATCTAATTTAAGATTTGATTTATCTATGGCATACATATTTCTACACAACCTGTTGACGAGACAACAGGACTACTCGGCTCCGTAAACTCACCGGTCTGAAAGATATTGTCAAGGCTCTCCGCAACTTTCTGGGGAAGGCCAGCATCAATGAGGGTCTGGTAGTTTTCAGTGTGCTCGGCTGAAACATCCATCGGCTCCTCCTCCTCTTTGACTGCAGCGGAGCTGCCGTTCACCTCAGCTGCCATCCTTCTTTATAAAAAAGCCAAAAAGACTGTTATAAATAAAGAAATAAAATTATAAAAATTAACAAATATTAAAATTTGTTTTAAATAAATAAATAAAAAAAACACCAAGTCAACACACAGTTTATGGCCTTTGTGTACCAAAAGCTTAATTCGTACCTGAATTATTTGCAGCTATTTACCAGTTAAGGCGGCTAAGCGAAAGTGGGAACCGCAGGAATTGTCTGGAGCGCCAGGAAACTAACGCTGCAGCGTTAAGGCATAAAACGAACATCTGTTTCAATATTCCACACTCGCGGAATAAAAGAATAAATAACTAGTGCGCGTTGTGCACTTAGCAGCAGCGCCCGTTCGCATGCACTACTTTTTACTACATGTGTTTTGTTACCGCGGTCCGCCCACTTCGCGTGTTAGCAACGCTGCTAAGCTAACCGGCAAACGAGAGAAGAAAAAAGCGACCTCACCGACTCAAAAACACGGATAAACCATTTCACTAGAGAGCAAAAGTCATTCCGTCAATTGCTGAAATACGAGTGGCCCTTCTTAAAAATGCACAACAGAAAACAAAGCCAGGAGGCATATTTTGCCCCGCTGCTAGCTCGCCCGACCCGAGGCCTACCTGGCGGAATTCAAATAATCCACCCGCCAAAAGCGCCCAAACGGGCGTCCAGCCGCGGCTCACCTGTGCTGCCACGCGATGGGTCGATTTATGCAGTCGATGCGCTCAACCGGTCGATCGTCGGAGCTCCGCGGGCGCGTTTAACATTTAAAACGGCGTGATTTCGTGGCTCTAGCGCTACCCACGAGACAACCCAGGCGAAGCCCGTCGCGCTAAACAACGCCACTTCCTCGCCGTGAAGGCCAGCCCCCCCACGCTGGCGTCAGCGCGGCGGACGCGCGCACGTACGACGTCCTGCGTGACGTAGCAGCGTTCGAGAATCGCAATGGCGGCTCCGACAACGCAGAACTATTATTTTTTACTTCGTATCATTTATTTTAAAGTGACTAGACTGTTTACGACTGAATGTTTAAGTTTATATACAACATAACATTATTACATAACGTTATATACGTAAGTACGTTTTATGTTGCCTCACAAGATGTTAAGAGTTTGCTGACTAATTACATGGTTCATGTAATTAGGTGTTATTTACGTATTTACGAACGTAACTTTACATTTCTGCATAACCTTCTGTTCGTTTGCGGAGAAATGTCGGTGTTTGTGGTACAGCAGCAGTGCAACAGAGATGTACGAAAGCCCTTTAGATATAGGATATATAAAACCATGTTAATATTAATCCTGCTTCAGGGTTGAACCTGGGTTTGAAGTACATGTCCTTATCACATTTTCAGAATATTTTATTGTATAATAATTCATCTACACGGTATGTTTTAAACGAGGTTTCCTCTGTATCTGTTGACTTTTAACCCCGTCACTAGATGGCGCAAAAGACTGCGTTTAGTTAACTAACTTAAATTCGATGGGTTTATTTAATTACAGTTTGCCTAAATTAATTTTAATCTGTATTAATCTGAGATTTCCGGATAAAATTAAATATATATATTTATAAATGTAGTTTTTCCGTTATTGTGGTGTGGTGGGGCATAACAAGAACAAATTTTCTTACAGTCCATTGCCAGTGAAAAAACTATGACAAACTATGACAGTGACATGTCAATACTTGTTTCCATACATGAAACAACATTGGATGTCATTGTGCAGCATTTAGGAATGCATCAAAGTAAACTGTTTCTTTAAAAGCATATGCAAATGATGAAGTGTCTCTTTTGGTCGCTTTCAGGATATAGCCACAGACCACGTACCTCAAAAAAAAGAAAGGAAAAATGGGGCAGACCAAGCAGTAAAGTGACCTTCTTTCAAAAAACATAAAATAATCAATATTCATTACATCATTTTGCATTTGGCATAAATTCATTGCACTGGTATCAACCCGCTAGGTGTCACAAGAGACGATTGGTTTTGCTGTGAACGGAAAGCCTTGGTTTTGATTGGTCGTCAGTTTGGCATGTAGTTACCAGGGCAAATGGCGTACTAGACGTTTTTTGGATCTCATGTGTAGTGCTTTGTTTTATTATTACTGAACATTTTGCACTGTATTATCAGTAACCTATTCAGGATATGCATGCTGGTAATATATTTTTTATTGTGGATTTTGTACAGATCTGTCATTGTGAAGTTCAATAAAGTTACATTAATATCACACTTTCTTACTTTACAAATGAAAACTCATGCAAACTTTTCCTATCAAATTCCTTGCTCTTCTCTGAACATTCACAAAGGGGTTCTCATTTTTTTAAATAATTTTTTACACACTGGAAAATGTACAGCTTTCCCACAATTTCAAAAATGTTCATATTTTGAGAAACATAGTAAGCTGCGGCACACAGCTGAATGACTGGAAGTTATAAAAAATAATACTCAGTTTGCTGATTGAAAGTTTTGCTTTTGATTCATTGTCATTACGGTGTCATTATTTGGTTACTAGAACATCATTTAAGCTTGAGGTTTTGCCCGAACTTGTTTGACCAGTTTTCGATTACAGTCCGTGGATCTTGTTCAGACAGTAATAAGATCAATGTAAACATGACACTTTTTCTTTCCCTCACTGCAAACTCAGGCACATTTTGTCAGATCTAATTCCATGCTTTTCTCCGAACATGGAGGAAACAGAAGGGCATTGCAAGGCCTCTATTGGAGGGTTATTTACAGCCAACAAGAAGATAAATGCAATGGTGCCGTAGACAAACACTACAAAAAAATGGCGAACAATGTGGACAAACAGTTCCTTCGATAGCTCAGCTGGTAGAGCGGAGGACTGTAGTTTTAATGCCTGTAATCCTTAGGTCGCTGGTTCAATAACGACTCGAAGGTCTTTTTATATTTACGTGCTGTCTCAGGAAAACAAAGAGCATCCTGAAGGACCCCAGCCACCCTGCACTGTCACTTTTTACTTTCCTGCCATCAGGCAAAAGACTCAGGACAATTCACACACGCACATCACGATTCAGGAACAGTTTCTACCCCAGTGCCATCAGGCTATACAACACATAGTATGAACTGCACTGTCACTTAAATTATGCACCATCACTTTATTATGCAACTTAGATATATTCACCCTTCTGTGACTTATTTATTTATTGCTGCTGCACTTTGTCTTCTATGTCTTCTATGTATCATGTTCTATGTTCTGTCTATGTGGGAGAGGTTTTCAAGTAAGAATTTAATTTTGCTCTGTACGCTGTACTTTACATATGACAATAAACTTCAACCTCAACCTCAACCTCCAAACTTCGAAAGACAGACACTATAAGAATGTAGTTTAAGTCCTTCCCTATTACTATAAATTACACATAGAACGATAATAACAACAATCAATACGTACAGAATCGTTGAATCCACATTGCCACGGGAATTAAGATCATACCTACTACTGATCATTGTGTACAGAACAGTTTTACATGGCAGTGAACAAGTAAACCATGTTATCTGGGACAATTTAATTCACTGCCATTGGCATTTAATAATAGTAGCTAAATAGCTCAGGGTTTTAGCTCATATAGGCATATAGTTCGGGACAAACACCTGCATATTCAGTACAAAGCAGAAATGCACAGCCTTAGAGGTATGCCCACAGACCACCTAACCACACCACAGCACCCAGATGGAAGACAGACCAAACAGCCCAGAGAATCTCAGCATAACATCACAAATGTGTCTCGATAACTCAGAAGGCGGTCGCCAGGGCTTCATTCAGCCCTGCGCCCCAATAAATAAAGGAATGGCATCATGGCATCTTGTTTTTTAAACAGCAGAATTGTTCATGTGGCCAGTAGGTGGTACAAAAGACTGTTGTTTGGGCTTTTGATGGGTCCACAATTGCATATTTAGTTGCCAGGTAAATATACAGGCTTGAGGTTTTTTTTTTTTTGACACATTCGTTCGACGCGTTTTTTAACCTTTTTAAACTATGGCGCTTTTGAGGAATATTTCCGTCTCTGGATTATATCATTATTTTTTTATTATCATTGAACATTTTGCATAGCATAATTAGTGAGGTTGTACTAAACCAGAAAGTGTTGTTTTGTATTGTTCTGTACTCCTGTCTTTTAGTAGGCCGAGTTCTGTTTCGGTCCAAGTTCAATTACAAATGAAATTTCAGTGGCTCCTGCTAGAAAGCAGGACCTTTCATTTCCCGAAACTGTAATTTCATTTACGGGAAATCACGAGGTCATATCGTGCAATTCCTGAAGGTGGACAGCCGTGGTGCTCTTCAACCACTAGACACACTCAGAATAAGGGACTTTTTCAAGGTAATTTTTTTTTAATCCTTTCAAGTAGCCGGGCCAGGGAAATTCAGGGGATTATCGGCATTATGACAGGGGAGTTCAGGGCCAAAAAAATTAATTATATTAACAACCCATTTTTTTTCAGGGGTGGGGATCAACACGAAGAGAGAAACCACAATGTTGTGTTTATGTCTCGTGGCATTCCGTAAGGAATGTGGTGGCATTTCAAGACTTCAGTCCTCGGCGCAACACACGACACACCCAGGATTAAAGGAATGCAAACCAGAGACCTTCTTCTAAAAACTGATCCAAAACGAGGAATGCCCAGGAAGGCCCACATCCCTTTATAAAAAAAAACCAGACGGACGTTATCCTCATGTGAACTACGGGCTGCCCTGACTCATGCTTTGTGGTTGTAATCCTTTACCGCATCACATGAGCTCGTATTTTTTCCTGTCAAGTTTGACTGCCAGTGGCTGTGCTGAGCTAAAGCTGTTTCAATCTGTGTGGATCCTTCACATTGAGAAGAATAAAAAAAATAAAAACCCAACAGCGAATAAGGAACCGGCAGCAGCTTGCCTCTGTCAGAGAAACCAGGGCTTGGCTGTTGTTTGGCATCATTCTTGGCTGAGTCAGGTGCCACAGCAGCAGCATTTTACTGAGACTAAAAGAGAAAGAGAGCTGGTGGGTACTTTCCAACTGTCCGTTACTGCGGCACGCCGGTTATACTATTTCACCATTGTCTCAGATACACAACACGGGATACGAACGGCAGAAGACACGACCCATATATCCTCTGACCTGCAATAGTGCAGCCATACAATGCAAAGTAAACTCTAATAAGTAAACACAAATATGGTGTATTATTAATCGATTCAGAAGTTTGGGTTGTACTTCGGCCTGGGAGACAGTGTTTCAGTATACTACACCCCTCTCCTGCTATCGTGTCGTTCTGATACGCTGGTTTTAATTCAGAGAGAAGGAGAGATGGGGTCACATGCACTTGTAAGCATCATTAAATGAAACTGTATTTATCATATTGATGTAAGAAATAATAACACTGGTTTCTAATGAAGCCCAGGCACTACAACGACCTGTAAAAAGATGTCCTGTGTTGTACAGCCCCTTCGCTTTACAAACGTGGATTTCCGCATCTCGTCGGCCATTTCAGGACTGTTGGAGTAAAATGGTGCCCCGTTTGTGCTTGTATCCGTTAGGGGGTAGTAGAGCACAGGCACGTGTTTGGCAAGAAATATGTATATAACAACTACAGATATGGAAAAGGAAGGTGCTGGGGCTTTTCCAGCGTGTTTCTCGGTATTCACCACAGGCCCCAGAATGTGACACATTAAAGGCAAACCATAGCAGCGTTATGCAATCCCAGGGTGAAAAAAAAAATCAATGGTCATAGCTCAAATCTCAAAATTCCAGTATCTTAAATAATATCTACTCATTCTAGACTGGCCACATACACACTACAGGACCACCAACACAGCGGACACAAACTCTACACTTCCCGCCACAGTACGTCGTGCAGAGTGGGCTGAGAGACGAGGCACCGGAGCACGACATTAATAAAATGGCATTCAGAGCACGTTGCTGTGGACGAGGTCTAAATGACAGTCGTCATTAGCAAAAACCAACAAGCTATACCTGTTGGTCAACCAGGCATCACACAATGCAGCTTTACACTGTTACTTATTAACCTAAACATGAACTATATGTATATATGTTTGTTGCTATTTACAATCATTTTTATTCAACTTAATTTCTCTTTATATGTGAAGTTGAGTGGCTCTGACTGAGTTCAGGCCGTTAATTCAGATTCTGACAAGTGCTTATTAATCAATAACCAAATCTTGGGCAATTGGCCCTCCTGCAAATTTCAGGTTGTTGACATGATGAAAGGGTGGCAAAGTGCTGATCGGAATTCGTGAGGGTGCCTCGGATGCCAGCCTCAGTACTTCATTCTTCCGTGTTGTTCTTGTTTTTAAGCCTTAGAGAGGCAACTAAGAAGTAATAAACCTCTTTATTACTTCTGCCCTGATGTTGTGCATGTCTGTAAATAAGATCCTGATTGTATATTGTAAATTTTGCTCTCTTCTGTATATTATTTTGTATTGTGTTGCTTGACAGACTCCAAACCAAATTCAGTGCCTACAAACTTGGCCAAGGCACACGATTGTAATTCTTCTGAATTAATGGCATGTTCACACATGAGAGCAGCGCAGTTATGCGGGAGATGGTCTGATCGTTGTAACAAGTTCCTTATTTCCGTATTCAAAACACAGATAGCCGCTGCGCTTCAAACTCGCCGGGGAATGGCCGCCATTTTAGGTGCCGCACAGTAAAATGGTGGCCTGGCGTTCAACTTTACCTGCTCCACCGTGTGACTGTGTTCCCTGTAGGGGGTAGTGGAGCACCGGCACGTTCACGTATTGAGCGCTGTGGTTATAATACCGTGTGCCAAGACGAGAGAGAAAGTGAAGGTACGATTCGGGGACTTTCCAGACTGGGTGTGCCTTTTGGTAATAACCATAGACACCATCCTGTACTCTGAACTCTGAATACCAACACGTAGAGATATGTTGATATTGTATCTATGGGTACGACGTTTATGTGCAATTATAAATAAAATTCTTAACCCAGAAGAAGTCCTTGTGGCAGAAAACAATAATTGGTCTGGAAGACCAATCAGACATTTACATATATTACATTCCATATTACAAGTAAACATTTTGCCCTTGAAATTGAAATGATTTAAGCAGAAGAAATTTGTAAGCGTAAGGATTTTGTGGACGAGGTCACAGCATCCCCAATACAGCTGCTCTTTGTGGGAAGTTCCTGCTTTGGTTAAGGAAGGCCACTGATGTTGCTGAAAAAGCAACTGCTGGTTCTGATGGGGATGTGCCAGAACACACAGCGCATCACAGTCTGTTGTGTATGGGGCTGAGAGGCGGCAGACCAATCGTGGATGTCCATTCTGACCCGTGTCCTCTGAACTAGACCACCGAGCAGTGGAAGAAGGTGTCCTGGTCTGATGAATCACATTTTCTGACACTGAGCAAAGCACCGTCCCCACACACTGTTCCCCGGGTGCCCGTCATGGCTGCCCACTGCTCACCAATCGTGATGGTTAAAAGGAGAGGACGCATTTCACTGTGTCACCATGTGCTGTGTATCACAATGACAATCGCTTCACTTTCACTAATTAATAAAACAATTAATGAGCAGTGGTTTCTGCAAATGACCCTTCAGCTCCGGTGGAAGCAGAAAAAACACACAGATGTATAAATAAATTATTGAAACGTATTATTATGTATAGTAGATATGCAATTATTCGTTATTTATCTATTTAGGAAATAGTTTAAAACTATGTTAATGCTTCTCCGTAACAAATTTCGGAATGTTAATCATATACAGGAAACATAAACTAGTAAAGGTTGTTGTTGGTTACTGATGTGGGTGGCTGGACACCTCATTCCTCTATGCTCATAAATGCAGTCATGTCAAACTTAATTTTTAACCCCAGTCCATGACAATAACGGATACCTGGTGGGACTTACAAGGTTCTGGAAATGAGGTTTTCTGTGGGAATCTTTCCTGGCCCTCTTGTCCCTTTTTTATGCTCCTCATTCCTTCCACTCATACAACGTACTTCTCACACTCACAATACATGAATATTTTGGATTTATTGTTTAATTTTTTTAATTAATAACTTCAAGAAGTACTCAAGGAGGCCAGGTGATCTAAGGAGGCCAGGTGATCTAAATTTCATACAACTTGCTCAGGGCTTCTAGCTCTTATTTTACTATTATTATTTGTTCAGAGTGACAAGTTTTCATTATTTAAACATAGATATTCGTTTGGGATGTATTATCGATAGCTGTATTGTAATGGCATGTTTCTCTCTAGTTTGCTGTTTCCTACATAAATGCAGAGAGGCAAACAAACAATAGGTTCTTGGTAAATTCTCAGGATGACTCCATGCAGTGAAAAATAAGCAGCCCTCATGCTTACCAGGCAGCCAGCTGACCCAACCCCTCTACCGCAGAACCAACAACAACAGGTTTCTAGATACACTGACAAGACAAATGATGCCTATTATCCATGCAAACAACGATGAAAGAACGATGAATATTTTATGGGTCCATGTACACTGGTAACATTTTACACAACCAGACAAACCCATTCAACAACAGAAATAAAAATGGACTTGTTTTGTGAGCTGTGTTTCAAATTTTAGGCTGGTATTCTACGGTTAAGTAAACCAATCACCCCGGCAAGGTCTGGTGAAAAGCAAACCAACCTGCAGAACAAGATCTGCTGTGGCACTGCCAGGAAGAGTACCAGTCACACACACACACACACACACACACAGAATCAGAGGGGGAGGGGGAGACAGGAAGCAATGGGACTTTATTAGCACACAAGACAGACTCATACACCGACTCACAAAAGAAATCCGAATAGAAGCGTTTCTTTAATTCTCAGTGAGAATATTTTATTGGTTTTCACTAATGTTAAATAATATCTCTAGTTTACAGCAACAGCAGAAAATGTACAACTTGATAAAAAATACAGTATATTTACAGTTCAGGAAATTTAGCATGCACATGATGCTGTCAAGAAAGCTGTTCATTGGGACTGGCCTCCTGTAAAAGTGAATTTCTGGTTGAGAGTTTTCTGATGTTGATGTTGTCTGCCCTTATCCAAGTCCTACTGTGTCGATCAATGTTTATATGTCTGTAGATGTATTTGCCTTTTGTCCTGTATGCTGTGCTTTTGTTGAAAGTCATGCAAATGTGTCCTGTGTCTTTTCCATGCTGCGTCCTGACACATTATTTTGGTATAATCCCAAAATTGGCTCGTGGAACTGTTACCTCCAAAATATATACATTTCATTAGTTTTGCACTTTATATAAATGTGAAAATGTTGCAGTAGCCTGTAGGAAGGGTGGAACGTGCATTTTTACATAAATTGTTAATGCTGCCCCTGTGTTGTGTTATGATCTGTGAAGAGTCTCTCTCTCAGTCGGTAGTAACTGCCCTTCTTGTCCATCAGCTCTTCGTGAGTGCCACGCTCAGCCACCGTGCCCCCGTCAATCACGACGATCTGATCCGCCCTCTCAATGGTTTTCAGCCTGTGTGCGATCACCAGGAGGGTCTGATTGGGGCAGTTGGCCAGGGTTTGCTGGACCTGTGGCAGAAGTCGGCATGTTTTTTTTATCATTTACGTTTATGGCATTTATTCAGAGCGACTTAAAATCAGTAGTTACAGGGACAGTCTCGCCGGAGACACTCAGGGACACAATGGTAGTAAATGGGGTTTGAACCTGTGACTTTTGGTTCATAGGCGAGTTTGTTACCCACCAGATGACTACCACCCATAATAGACATAACACAAATCATGCCTATACGTGTGTTTTAACTGAATGTTTTTTGATGGAGGATGCAAATGGAGGTTTTCATAAATAGAATATAATGAAAATGCGGCAATATTTAACTTTTTTTTCCCCCCAGATGCTCACTGACATGAATGCAATTGACTTTAACCAGGTTTGACTCATTGAAGCCAATGGAACAGGAACTTGTTACATTGAGTGTCCTTTTAAAGAAAGAGTTCGGCGTTTCCCTAAAGGTGTTTATGGCTTTAGAATCAATAGAGGTTTGTACTGTGATGTCTGGGCTTGACAACAAAGGAGACTAAATATGGAGGGGGGTTGTGCACTATCTACACGTGTGAATTTTAAAAAAGTAACACAGTCACTGTACCATGTTTTCGCTCTCCATATCCAGGGAACTGGTGACTTCGTCCAGGATGAGGACCTGGGGCTCTCTGACCAAAGCCCTGGCGATAGCGATCCGTTGTTTCTGCCCACCAGCCAGCAGACTGCCCCGCTCCCCAACATCTGAAACAGGACAAAAACAAAAGGCTGTCGAAATACTGCAGGCTGTTTAGTAGCACTATACCTATGTTCTGGATGAGTACCTGTGTCATAACCTTTCTCCAGCTGACATATGAATTCATGGGCGTTGGCTTTGCGCGCCGCCTCCTGTACCCGCTCCAGAGAACAGTTTTCCAGACCGTATGTGATGTTGTCCTTGACCGAGCCAGAGAATAATACTGGTTCCTGCCCCACCATTACGATCTGTAGATATATACATTTACCATAAATTCTTATTTTATGTACAAATAACCTCTTATTACATTTATTTAGTTTACTGTTGTCTTTACCTGGTTGTGAAGGTACTTATGCTGGTAGCTCTGAAGCGGCTGTCCGTCCAGTAGGATCTCTCCCTGCTGAGCTTGGTAGAATCTCTCCAGGAGGCTCACACAGGTGGTCTTACCTCCTCCTGAAGGCCCCACCAGAGCAGTCATCTTACCAGGCTTCAGCTCCAGGGAGAAGTACTAAATACAAATACATCAAGTGTCTTTGGACTTAAGCATCATAATTATCTTAATATTCAGTATTTAGCCCAATAATGTACCTTTAAGACCTGCTGCTCAGCCTGGGTTGGGTAGGAGAACGTGAGGTTGTGAAACTGGACATGTCCCTTAAGGGTGTCTGGCTTCAGGGTCCCTTCGGTTTTGACCTTTGGCTCCCGGTCCAGGTACTCAAAGACTTTGCCCGCAGCACCCACTGAGTTCAGCATGTCCCCAAATATGTAGATCAAAGTCTGAACAAATACTTTTTTGATAAATATCTCAACAACTTTTTTGATAAATATCTCATCAATTAAAAATTCCTGCCAATAACATAATTGTAAAATATCTTAAATTTCTGTCTTATGAATGAATCACTTCAGTAAATTATTGAAAATGCATGGAAGGTTCGATTTTTACCAGCTAGCCACACTCACCCTGATATTATCAGCCATGTCAGACTGGTAAAGGAGGAAGGAGACCAGATTCCCGGTACTCATCTGTCCCGACTGGATGATTAGCCTTCCGTAGTACAGCATTGCTACCTTCACGGCCACCTCTGTCAGCTGTGTACAGTGCACACACAACACAGTTCAAAACCGAAACACAAACATGATGGCGTCCACATACGGTTCCCACCAAGAGTACTGAAACAACCAGGCCAATTTATTTGTTTCTCATTTCTTTCCATGGTATTTAGAGGTAGACATGGAACAGAAATGTATTTATTGCACAGTAGAAAATAATGAATTGGCCTTACTGTTCTGTTACTTTTGGAGG
Source organism: Denticeps clupeoides (assembly GCF_900700375.1). NCBI lineage: Eukaryota > Metazoa > Chordata > Actinopteri > Clupeiformes > Denticipitidae > Denticeps > Denticeps clupeoides. Next base: position 11,519,687 of record NC_041726.1, read on the forward strand.
AGTTCTAATATTTTGGTCACTTTATCTATATGTTTATCTTAATGTTTCTATTTTTGATGATAATTTGTCCACTATTTTTGTATTGTCATGCCTGTACTAATGAAAGGTGAACAGGCAGGTATTATACCCTTCGGACGAGCAGGTACACAGCTCGGACCGTGTCCCTATGAGTCTTCAGTTTGTGGGTGTCCATCAGTCGGGCGTCGTAGCGACGAGACTCGCTCCGCTCTGCATTAAATCCGCGTACTGTGCGGATGCCTGACACAGCCTCCTCCGCAGTGTCATTAGTACGCGCCATGGAGTCCTGCACCTCCTTGGAGAGCCTCTAAAATGTAGAATGGTGAGGAATTCATATTTAATCTCTCTGCTTCACATGTGTATCTGTGGGGTCTGTACCTGGTAGTAGGTATCGTAGATGTTCTGAGCCAGGCCGGTTAGTGGTGTCTCCATTAGCATCAGCACTGTGAGCTTCCAGGAGAGGCTGAGCATCAGAGAGAGCATGCCCAGGGTTCTAATGAACGTCCGCACAAGAACGTTGACATTCAGGGCCACAGCTCGAGCCATCAGATTGGTGTCTGTGGACAACCGGGAAGTGATGTCCCCTGCACGACAAATACAGATGACTTCAGGTCTGCAAATCACATTTACATTCTTATGTTACAGTGGATTTTGGTACTAGTTTCTATGAAGGTCCTATGAAGATGTAGGGAAGATTTGAAGTGAAGTGATTGTCATTGTGAAACACTGCAGCACAGCACGGTGTGACACAACAAAGTGTGTCCTCTGCTTTTAACCATCACCCTTGGTGAGCAGTGGGCCGCCATGACAGGCGCCCAGGGAGCAGTGTGTGGGGACGGTACCTTGCTCAAGGGAACCTGCAACCTACCTACCTGGCAGGGGAGATACCATGATCAAGAAGGCGGTTCACCCAGGGCGAGGCTCAGCCATTGCACTTTGGCTGTGCTGACCCCTGCAAATTCCCCAAATGTGGGAATCTCGACTGCAAATTTTCTGGTAGTTGGGGACTGCGTTCACTCTCCCCTGATTTTTTTTATGGGGCAGTGGTGGCCTAGCGGTTAAGGAAGCGGCTCTGTAATCAGACGGTTGCCGGTTTGAATCCCGATCCGCCAAGGTGCCACTGAGGTGCCACTGCGCAAAGCACCGTCCCCACACACTGCTCCCCGGGCACCTGTCATGGCTGCCCACTGCTCACTCAGGGTGATGGTTAAATGCAGAGGACAAATTTCACTGTGTGTGCTGCCATTTCATTTCTTATAATTTAAGCTTGCAGTGTACTATAGTACAGAATATTCCTCTCAAACACCCATGACATGACATTCGTTGGCCTACCTGTTTTTGTTGTCTCAAAAAAGCCAATCTCCTGCCTCACCAACGCCCCAAACAGCTGGACTTTGACTCTTTTGGTGAACCGACCAATGGCACACATGAAGAGGCCGCCTCGGCTCCCTGCACTGAAAGAGCTGTAATAATTTGATTCTAAAAATGTTGCAATGCATGTCCGTCTTTCTATGTACCTGTCCCCTCTCACTCTATATATGTACACACACACATAGACACAAACATATATATGTGTTGAAAGCTGAAACAATTGGTAAGTGTAAGGGGATATGGCATCAGTCAGCACTACTGGAAAATGCAGAGCAGACAGGCACACTGATGATTTAGTCAATGCTCTACTGGGAACCTTTTGGTTCTGCTGTCAGGGTGGTAGTATCCTAGTGGGTAACACACTAGCCTATGAACCAGAAGACCCAGGGTCAAATCCCACTTACTACCATTGTGTCCCTGAGTAAGACACTTAACCCTGAGTGTCTCCAGGGGGGGACTGTCCCTGTAACTAATTATTGTAAGTCGGTCTGGATAAGGGTGTCTGGTAAATTATGTAAATGTAAATGTGAAATGCTTCCAATGCTTCCACCACCCTTAACACTTATGCAATATATACATACAAGTAAATGGTGATCTATTTGGTGATCAAGGGAGGACAATGTGCCCTCCTACACATCAGAAATGGCTCTGGATCTCAATCCAGTGGAGCATTTGTGGGATGTGCAGGTCTGATCTGCTTCCACAATAAACATTTAGACTTCTAGTGGAGCTCATGCCTGTCAAGGCTGTTGTAGTGGTAAAACAGGAACCTGCTCAATATTAAGCAAGGGTGGAAATGTCACATCATCTCGGTCTCTCGAGTGCGTTCAACTCAAAATGCCCATGTGAAAAAAATTTATACATTTGTACTGACCTGCCCAATGAGAAAAGTCCCATGAAGACAATAGCCATGAGGAAGTCATTCCACTGGTACTGAGACTGCAGGATGTCGATGACCTTCCCGGTGTAGAAGGGGATGAACATCTCACCTGCCCACACACACATACAGCAAATAACAAGTCTTCATTGTAAAACTCAAGTGCATTTATGATGTTTAGGTTATAACACATTCGTTGGACTCACAGAGGACAGCTAAGGCGAGGAAGATGAAAGCGCCCAGCATGAACAGGAAGTCGGGTCTGTAGAGTCGGATGACCCTCATGAAGAGGACCCGGGCCTTCTGCTTCTTCTCCGTCCCGTTACTTTCCCCGTTCCCGTCCGGCCACGTGACCTCCCAGAAGAAGCAGGCGACCCCGGCAGCAGCCAGACTCCCTGCCCACAGCCTGAAGCTCTCCAGCAGGCAGTCGCTGGCCAGCAGGACCCGTCCGGTCTCCACCACCGGACCCAGGGCGCAGTGGGTGGCGAGCAGGCGCCGCAGCGCCGGCCTGAAGCTGCCGGGCGCGACCAGCGACGCCCCGCACGCCGCCGCACACCGGAGACACGACGACAGCCACCGTCTCAGCAGCGTGGAGGCCACGTGGCCGTCGTCCCGCAGGGACCAGCCGAGGTCCAGCAGATACACCAGCGCCAGGTCCACGCACACGGCCGCCACGGTCACGGCGAGCGCGCGCGTTCTCTTCAACATGACCACAGCAAAACTATAATAACCCACCACGTTATCACGGTGCACGGACACAATCAGCTGGAAGGAAACTAGAGGTTCCACTTGCTTTCGTTATCCAGAATTCGTTCACGGAATTCCCCTAAAAAAAAAACACGCGTGTATTTCTGGATCAACATCACTGGCAACTTTCAGGAGACTTGGGCTGCTTTCTGGCCAGGCCCATAAATAATCCAAATGATGGAGGTGCGCTCCCCTGAAGGACAGGAGCTCATCTAAAATTCTCCGTTTTTTATTTACTAGTTATATAATATTTATAAAGCAAATAAAAGTATCAGCATATCAATGTTGTGCGTTTATTCACACATTACATTACATTTTTCGAATATCCGAACACGTATATAAGCGTATATGCACACCGGCAAACATTTTGTGTACTTTGTGTATTTTGAACATTATTTAAAAAATAATTTAAAAACTAGTGAAATGAATTATTTAATTTTTTTTGTCCTGCTGAACATGTAGGATGTACTCCCTCACACCGAACCTGCCCAGGTTATTTTCACCTAGAAACTGATGATGCAGCTAGGAAGAAAAAAAATTTCTTCCACATTAGCCATTAATTCTCTAATGTTCAGTTTAACATACATTTTGTTTCAAAAATCAAGAAAAATCTCAGACAATTTTCACAGGGCGTTTCACATTAGTTTATTTTAACAAAATAAAACTTACAAAGACTATATCACACTATTAGTGCTAAAGTGATTTGATTTGCCACATGACTTTCCATGCGTTTTTCTAGGCCTTTTGGGGAGTTACTATGTCGTGTCAATGGTCCTTTGCTGAAATGTTCTACTTTCACTCATCAAAGAATGTGGGAAGTTCGTTGCCAAGTACACATTTCTCTTCTGCGCCTGTCTGGTCGATGGTGACAACGTAGGCCACACCGCCGCTGGAGCCATCCCGACCCATGGCCAGTGCGAGAGCTAGAGGCAGGAGCAGAGAAATTACAACAATTACTGTGTTCTTTTTTGCAAAGAACATCACTTATGTGTTTTTACAGAATTACTCTCAAAGTTTAATTATAACCGATGGGTCTTTTACCAAACACGAGGTGCAGCCAGTGGCCGAGCCAGGACATTTACATTTACAGCATTTATCAGACGCCCTTATCCAGAGCGACTTACAATCAGTATTTACAGGGACAGTCTCTCTGGAGCAACTCAGGGTTAAGTGTCTTGCTAAGTGGGATTTGAACCCGGGTCTTCTGGTTCATAGGCGAGTGTGTTACCCACTAGGCTACTACCACCCTTTCAGTGGGGTGGGATCATTTTGTGGTGGTATACATGTCTCACAAAAAATACAGGCCTATTTGAACGCAAAAACCACACACCTCTACAATATTTGGAATACAGGCAGTGGTGGAATATATCAAATAAATGCCGTTGTTTGAGCAGAACAGTTTGGCCACGCCCAGTCGGATCTCATATAAAAGTAATAGCACACCTCACAATAGACTACTAACTTTTTGATATTTAGCTTGTCAGTGTGTGCGCTCTGATACGACCCGAATTAAGTGGCAAAATGTACTATAATAATACGTCAAACTGCGAGGAAAGTGTTCAGAAATGCCATTGTGACGTAGTGTAGCAACGGCTGTGACGTGGTGTTTGCAGTGGCCAGGATTCAGCGTGAGGTGGCCATGGCCGACCCCCAGCCACCCCACCCCTCCACCACTGGCTGCAGCCTGGGCCCAAAACACTGGAGTCTTTGAACTCCACAATTTTTGGCAGCCATTTTCAGCAGTGAAGCACGAGTTTGTGATTAGGTCTCGCTTTATCTCGAGACACATCTGGTTGGTTATTGTGAAATGACATTCATGTTTGTTGAACATGAAATGACAGTGCTTTGAGATTAACTTATGAGTCATGGCAGGGGTCATTGCGATTTTCTAATTGCATTCAGGCCAATCGCGATTATGGTTAAAATTCAATAAACTGTTCACCCTAGCTCTGCGGTAGTCTATTCCTATGATGGAGCACAACTTGTCTTAAAACCACAGAGAGTATTTGAAACAAACTCACCATTAACAACAAATTCCTGACTCTCTTTCCGACTCATGCCCTTCCGATACTCAGCATCAACAAAGCCGTAGATGTAGGAGCTGCCAGAGCCACCAATTGCAAAGGGTTGTCTGCATAGAAGGCCTTCCAGGGTCACATATACCTACATTCAGGGTATAAATACAGCACGTGAAACGGCGGTTTTTAAACAGAAGAAGATGTTTCATAAACCTCTTCTTACCTGTCCACCACCTCTCCTGTCCCAACCTGCAACAATGAGATGTGCTGACAGCTCCTCTTTGTATTTATAGGAAATGCTCTTCACCAAAGTGGCTGCAGAGCGAACCAAGGGGTCTTCTCCCACCTCCATACTGACCATGTACAGGACAAAATTAACACATTTTGGAGGGGAACTACTAATTACTAATACTTGTACTAAACAGGTACTACACGGGTAGTAGACAGGTGGTAGTAGACCGGCTTTCTCGTTTGTTCGAGGAAGCCTACCTGTGCACATCAAGCTGGTAGTTGACGGCCTCAGCCATGGTCTGTGCATCAGCGGCCGATCCCGACAGGGCACAGTAGATCTTGTCGTGCAGCACCGAGAGCTTATTCATCACCCGGTTCACCACTGCTGCTCTGCAACACCAGCACAACCTTTACATTCACGTTCATAAGCACACCATGCACACCATGCACGAAACACAGATGCAACCAGGGACATTTCCTCCTAATTACACATAAAACACACAATCACGTAATTCTGATGGTTAATACGGAAGCAGGACGAGTGTGTGGTGGGAAATGTTGGACGTGGAATGGAGTGGGAATCTCACCCTGCGGACACGCGAGAGTCCGAGCCAATCACGACGCCTCCTTCAAACTCAACCGCTATAATAGTGGTCTGTGAACACAATGCATTTACTTTTTTTAAATCAACATTAGTAACAGTAATGCTTAGGGGTAAAAAAGATCCCAAAACCTTTGCCGCGAACTTACCCCCGTTTTGACTTCTTCGGAGAGCCACCCGGGCTGCAGCGATTCCTCCAGCATTTTCGGCAGTCGGAGAATGTGACTTTATTGTTGAATGTATATAATTTTTTGTGGGTTAGACTACCGAGGCTCGACCGATATGTATGCGAAAAAAATTTTTTTTAATATCCTACAGCCTCCCTGCGCCGCGTTCCGCCATTTTCCGGGTTCAGATGAAACGAAAGCAACGAGTGAGAAACAAGACACTGAACTCACGGCGACTCGTTTTTACACGGTCTGAAACGACTTTTAAACTTCTGACGCGTGAAATATCCCTTCATTTTCATTCTCATTTAAATAACATGACCAATTTAAATTTTTTTATTGTAGCATGTTAATTGGCACAGTCAGGTGACCTTAAGTGACCCCCCTCCACCCATCAACCAACATTTTCTATTAACAGATCACTTCTTCACTCTTGTAAGCTCTTGACAATTTTATTCTCAGCATTTGAAGAAAATATTCCACAGATCCACTGAACTGAGGGTCTCCGGTGTGAGAATTGCACATTTAATTTCAAATTAATCATAAAACAGTTCATCCGTGGCTTTACTTTTTACCACTGTTCCCTGTTAAACTACTTGTCACATACAGAACTGTGAGCAACCGATGGTACGGCTGCAGTGTGACCCACGACCCCACGCTGATGCATTTTTCTACTCGTCGTGGAACTTGGGCAGCTTGTTCCCGGGGACGATGACATGTTCAGCCTTGTCCTCTGTTATCACCACCAGGTGTATGACGCCTCCGCTCACATTATCTCTGCCCATAGCCAGGGCAAGAGCTACGGGGAGAAAAAGGCGAGCTGTCATTGTTCTGCACACAGACATAATCATGAACAGCATGAACAGCATGAACAGCAAAGTCAATTGTCATTGTTACCGTTTGTGGCGAACTGCATGCACTCCTCTCTGCTCATGTCGGGTTTGTATTTGGCATCAACGTAGCCATAAATGAAGGTGCTACCTGAACCAGCAATAGTGAAGGGCTGACTTACTAGCATCCCACCCAGGGACACTGTGTATACCTAGACCGACACACGGGAAAACAAAGACACACAATCAGTCAAACCAATACTATTTATGTAGGACATTTTATTTGCATAGTTTCTGCTTTGATGTACAGTACAGGTCAAACGTTTGGAAACACTTTCTCATTTTTTTCTTTATTTTCATGACATTTACATGATTCTCACTCAAGGCATCAAAACTATGAATGAACACATGTGGAGTTATGTACTTAACAAAAAGTGGAGACCTGGTCTCCACAGTCACCGGACCTGAACCCAATCCAGATGGTTTGGGGTGAGCTGGACCGCAGAGTGAAGGCAAAGGGGCCAACAAGTGCTAAACACCTCTGGGAACTCCTTCAAGACTGTTGGAAAAGCATTTCAGGTGACGACCTCTTGAAGCTCATCGAGAGAATGCCAAGAGTTTGCAAAGCAGTAATCAGAGCAAAGAAACTAGAATATAAAACATGTTTAAAGTTATTTCACCTTTTTTTGTTAAGTACATAACTCCACATGTGTTCATTCATGGTTTTAATGCCTTCAGTGAGAATCTACCAACGTAAATGGTCATGAAAATAAAGAAAACACATTGAATGAGAAGGTGTGTAGTAGCCTAAGGTGGTAGTAGCCTAGTGAGTAACACACTCGCCTATGAACCAGAAGACCCGGGTTCGAATCCCACTTACTACCATTGTGTCCCTGAGCAAGACACTTAACCCTAAGTTGCTCCAGGGGGGGATTGTCCCTGTAACTACTGGTTGTAAGTCACTCTGGATAAGGGCGTCTGATAAATGCTGTAAATGTGTGTCCAAACTTTTGGCTTGTACTGTATGTAACCCCCTACTGCTTGCACCTTTCCCCCTTTTAGTAGGCAAGGGTATAAAATTATTTCTCCAATTGATAAACTTGCTACTGAGTAATTGTGCTGATTTTTAAATACACATGACACCCTCACCTGTGGTCCCTTTTTCTTGTCCCAGCCCGCAGTTATGAAGCCTGCCTGCAACTCATCCTTATTTCTGTAGCACAGCTCCTTCAACACAGACGCGGCTGCCTTTACGAGAGGCGGCGATTCCATCTGGATGCTAAGTCAAGAAGACAAGCAATGGAATCTTTTTAAGTGACACACAGCATTTTACTGGAACTGATACAGTTTCTCTCTACATGTATGCAGATGTCCCGTCATTAACAAACATTTCCTACTACCAGATTCATTTTGCCATTTGATGTCTCTGTAATGGGCAAAACAATTATTTCTTACCCACAGTATTAATCTGACCCACAGTATTAAAGGGAGTCAAGAGAAGGCAATACAAACTGATAATGTTTTTTACAGTATACGCTTCTGCAATTGAAGAGCATCAACCCCTTAACGCCTCAGGAATCAGCACCACGGACAGATGCTCTGTATTATTGTATACATCAGCCATAACTGTATGACCACCTGCTAAACTTTTGTGGGGTGGGGGCATCAAAACAGCCCAGACCTGTTGAAACTTGGACCTGTAAGACCTTTAAGTCCTGTAAGTTTGTTACCTCCAGGCGTTGAACTAAGATCTGGAGAAACTGGAGGTGAAGTCAGCACTTGACCATTCTTGAATCTTTTTCCATGTGTGGAATGGAATATTTCCCTGCTGACAGATGGCATAGTAATCAAATTCTGATGTTCACTTTTTTCACTTCACCTGTTGGTGATCATAATATAATGGCTGATCTATAGAATATTAGTACACTTTTAACCCGAAAGTTCCTTCTCTGCAAATAGTTTGAGTAAATATCACTATACAAAATTAGTTTTGTTGCATTACTTAAACAGTACGAGTATATGAAGAGTGTTTGAGACAGTCATTGGGTGTACTCATATTTTATAAGTTTAAGTTTAAGTTTTACTAACTTAAACGATCAAGTTTTTTCCTCAGGCCACAGTGTTGTCCTGTTGTGATTGGCTGAAAACTCCAGGCAAGTCTTTGCTTGTCCGTTGGAGGATACAGAGAAAGTTGTGCCGTTTTCTTATCATTACAAAGCAATTTTTCTCAAGTTTGGACCCTTTTAAAGGAATTTTGCTTTTCAAATACTACAAATTAGAAACTGGTGAACATTTGTAGTTTGAAACATGCATTTGAATGTGTAAATTATGAGATTGTCTTACATTTACATTTACGGCATTTGGCAGACGCCCTTATCTAGAGCCACTTACAACGTGCTTTCAAGTTACATCGATGAAGATCAATTCCGGTTCACTAGGACCCCAACTATGAATACAATCTTTGTATCACTCTGTTGTAGATTCTGTACACAAGTTCGACAATAAGAAAGTTACAAGTTAATCTAAATATTCTTTAAAGAGGAAGGTCTTGAGCTGTCGTTTGAAGGGGCTGAGCTGTTCTGACCTCGAGGGGAAGTTCATTCCACCACCGAGGGGCCAAGACAGAGAAGAGTCTAGATTAATGTCTTCCTTTTCCCTTCAGAGATGGAGGGACCAGGCGAGCAGTACTGGAGGCTCGGAGTATACGAGGTGCAGTGCGAGGTGTAATAAGGGCTGTGAGGTAGGATGGTGCTACTCCATGTTTGGCTTTGTAGGCCAGCGTCAGTATTTTGAACATGACGCGTGCAGCTACTGGGAGCCAGTGGAGGGAGCGTAGCAGAGGGGCGGTGTGGGAGAATTTGGGAAGGTTGAAGATCAGTCTTAAGTGAACAGTGAGCATTTGATACTTGCAGCATTGTGTTTTTAGAGTAGCTCTCTACTTGTGTGTTCTCTACATACAGTTTTGCGACGGTAATGCATTCAAATTATTTCAGTGTAGGTTTGAAAAGTAAATACCCACTTTCAACATATGCCATTTTTTTTTGCACTCCTAGTTTTGTTTAAAGCCACATTAAAATGCTTTGGAAATGCAAGTACTGCTCTGCCATCTGCAAGACGAGCACAGTTTTTTAAACACTACAGGCTGAAACAAGAACTGAGCCCTTTCCTTGCTTGCATCAGGAATGTATGTGTACATTCAAGTCTCTCAATGCACTCCATAGCCATTTCTCCCGCTTTCACACCAGAAGCACAGATCAACCGCAAACTGAGGATGCTGAAATTAAGATTCGCTGTTTGTCATGTGAATTTCGGTGGGTTGATATTTCTCTTTTCTTCTTGTAATGGTATTGATGGTTCAATACATAAACTTGTTCTCCCACCTTCCATTGTGGTATTTCTCTATATGGACAAATAAACTGATATAAGATATATTTCCTTTGTTCTACATTCAAGTGTGTTTTATACCACTTTGCAGAGCACAGAGCCGACAGCCATTAGATGCCTTGTCCTGAGAGGACTTCCAATAATTCTTGGAGATGACGCATCTATGTTCTTCCAAGAGCAGTTCAGTGAGTAAACCCTTTCTCCATTTGTACCATTCAAATATCAAATTGTGTAATATACCACCTACTGTCACAAAATGAAAGACACCTACATATATATATGCACACAAAATGTCTCTAATAGCTTGTTTACAGTGCCTAAAATAAAACCACATTGAATGATAAAAATCATAATATTATATAATTCTATACAGCTGATTGTAGACAAATTGCTGTTAACCTGAATATTCTCCTTTTGCCTTGTTTCTTGCACTATGTAGAGTCTTACTGAGGGAGACTCCATGGACAGTGGGACTATTCTGCTATGAGGACAACAGTGTAGCAAGGCCAGCATTGCCACAACTCAACCCCTCAAGAGTGGGTATCATCCTAGAGGGCAACCAATGGAAGCACTCACCAACCTACCTCAAGCAATGTGCCTCTTGTTTGGCTCTACCTACGCACTTAACCTGCAGCACCCGAACTGCTTGAAAAACACTTTTACCTTCATTCAGCAGGTAATGCTTAATTTAGGTTGAAGCTGAAGAATGAGCTAGCAGGGTAACACAATTGTGCTTATAGCACAGCTCTTCATGTCTGTGTCTGGATTGTCGCACAATTACTTTGCACTGATTAGAGCAAATAGGCTTGCAGTTGTTAATTTTGTATCTGATTCTTCTTGTGCTAGATGTGTCTGGTATTGTATTTTTATAAAATATATATTTTACAGAGTGCACACTTTAGAAGTTTAATTTTACCAACCCTGGTCCTTACTGCATAGTTGTTCTTTAGGCTGATGCTCCTAATGCCCGCTTTGTTGTGTGGCACACAAAGCATTCAGTGTTTTTTCTTTTGCACATATGCAGTATGCTACTACATGGTCAGTGGGGTTTTTGGTGGGGTTTTTTTTCAAGCTTAAGAATTGTTCATAGAGCAAACAATAAAATTCTGTGCTCTGATTGTATTTGGATTGAAATTGTTTAATATTTCAATACACGTGTTCTATTTGTTGCATTATAAAAAGGTACTGTAGTAAACTAATATTTGCAGAAAAAAAATTAATCACTGTTATTTTAGATTTTCATCTGGTCTTTTATTCAGAGCATCATTGTTACACATTTGTTGGTTTGTTGTGTGTTTCAATAAGATAAATTAAAAGTGCTGCATTGTGTGGTCATTCACAAAAGAATTTTCTTATCACAATTATTTTAATTTGTATAAATTATTTGACTTATTATATTACGTTCTGACTATTGTACTTCTAAGTAGCCTCCAATTTTCTTTTCTATTGCTGAGTACATCCAACTTATACAGTTTACAGTGTAGATAAAGGAATGTTTTTTGTATTACGTATAGCCACACTGAGCTTGTCCACAGTATTTGAAAGTTCTGGTGAAGACTATAGGTATTTACCTGAGGAAAGACAGCTGGAACTTTGCCATTTTGGTAACAGCTTGTGCATCTGCTAAAGATCCAGCCATGCAGCAGAATATCCGGTCGTGCACTTGGACTAGTTTGTTAATAACTCTGGAGGACACATATTCCCTGTGGGATTCACAAAAGTATTTTTATGGTCAAAATGTAACAATTTAAACTTAAAACCACTCCAGAAATATCCAGACCACAAAATTAAATGTTGCCTGTTCCATGAATCACAACCTGTATATTAATTTCTGTATTATTTAGTAAATACATTTTAATGCAGTAACTACAGTACAGGCCAAAAGTTTGGACACATCTTCTCATTCAATGTGTTTTCTTACTACAACTACACTACAAACTACAGCTTTACCCTCAGGCTTTCAGACAGGCCTGGGATTAAAGACACTCACCCACCAATAGAAGCCCTGGAGTCAGAACCAATGACGACGCCTCCTCTGAACCTCACAGCAAGTATAGTAGTCTAAGATCAGAATTAACAGTAATACATCAGCAATCATCGTTGCTCTCTGGATAATAACTATATGGACAAAAATGAGTGAAACGTAACAAGCAATGGCACGATCTACGCAGGATGAATGGCTGGATGAAAAGGCGCCTCAGGTGAAAGTGAAAGTAACACGAAGGCGAACGATTCCGAACAAATCCACCCAAAAAATGTTTTTTTAAATGTCGTGAAATCTGAATAAGTTAAACGTGAGCCCCTTACAGACGAGACGGGATGAAAGCATTTGTAATGTCTGACTAAACATGGATAATTCACACATTTAGGCTGCATTGCATAATGAATAGGCGGAATGCGGGTATTGATCGGTATTGATCAGTATTTATCAGTAAAGTCTGTACTTACTCCAGTGCTGACGCCTTTTACTTGGGACGCCGACATCTTTGGATGTTCTCCTCGCGAACAGGGAAGCGCAGCTTAGGACTCTTTCATGCCGGATTTGATGTGTTTTGGCGACACGGTGGGAACAGCGACCCCCTTCGACCATAAACTGTAACTGCACCGTGAAGCCAGCCTGCCGTGTCGGGGAACAACGAGGAAATTCTCCCCGTGTGGACATGGCGCTATCAAACTTTCTCGAGCTTCCAGCGTCGGGGTTCAACTTCGAAAACTCGGCAAGGTAGGAGCGGCACGTTTCTGTCGCCATGCTCGATATTTTTTTAAACGTTTGCAACAAGCGCATAATACAGTACAGCAGGCTGATGTAAAAACCGAAAGTGAAGTCACTTCAGGTGAAACACTCCAAATTGCATTATTATTCCACGATCCATAAATCTCTTCATGATCATTGTCTGTTGTTGGACTTCTGAAATGTAATAATTCACACTATGATAAACCATCATTTATTTTTTAAATGCATGTAAATCTCTGTCCTAGAAATGCTGTACTCGAGAATGTGCTTGGAGAAGGAAAGACCAAGACCCCCAAGCCGATGAAAACGGGGACCACGATTGCTGGAGTTGTTTACAAGGTACTTTTTAAGATGCACCAAAACTCTGACTTAATCTATTCTTAATATAATCACACCAATTCGTTTGAAGAGGAGGACTGTATCTATTTTTATATTACTTAATTAATATGATGCTTACCAGGCATACAGTATATGAAAATTAATATTGCATTAAGTCATTAACATGCTTTATTTTTCCCCCCTCCTGCACAGGATGGTGTGGTGCTGGGAGCGGACACCAGGGCCACTTCAAGTGAGGTTGTGGCTGATAAGATGTGTGCAAAAATACATTACATTGCTCCTAATATATAGTGAGTATCCCGAAACTGGATCATTAATGATCACAATGATCATTAAGGGTCTCAAACATATGATCAAGTGTTTGATCCTCTGCATATGCTTGTGTGCAGCTGCTGCGGTGCAGGTACTGCAGCTGATACAGAGAAGACCACCGACCTGCTGTCCTCCAACCTCACCATCTTCTCCATGAACAGCAGCAGGAACCCACGCGTCATCATGGCAGTCAGCATCCTACAGGACATGCTCTTCAGGTCAGTGAGTGGGCCGTTGTTCAGTCACTTGCAGGTAGTAAAATAAGTATTGAACATATCACCAGGTAAACATATTTCTAAAGGTGCTATTGACATGAAATTCTCCTCAGATGTCAGATACACACAAAGAAGTCAAATCATAAATTAAGTAACGTGTAAAAAAACAGGGAAAATGTAAGGAGCACACTTTTTAAACTTTCTGGAATAATAAGGTCGCAAAGCTCTTTGGTTTTACCCACACAAGACGTTTCTTGTGTGATGAGACACCTTTTTATTCAGTTGGGACTGAACCAGCTGCTGATATTAATTTGCACTAAGTGGCAGGATTGCCTTCTAATTCCTGATAGATTTTAGCCGTGTCATGACATTACATGTGTTCAGTACTTTTTCCCTGTGTCATTCCATTTTATTATACACGTTTATGAACATCTATGGTTGTATTATTTGCGTGTGTGGATAAGATCTAATGTATATGTGAAGAATGTACAACCTTGCTGATAGGAATGTAAACTGAAAACTTTGATAACTCTATTTTATTAAGTGCTCTTGCTCAGTGTTTAGCTGTCTAGTTTTGTTTAGCATTATTTCATCTGTGCCATTCAATATGCAGGTACCACGGTCAAATTGGAGCCTTTCTGATCCTGGGAGGAGTGGACTGCACAGGCAGTCATCTCTACAGTGTTGGTCCTTATGGAAGCGTGAATGAAGTTCCATATCTGGCTATGGGTAAGTAGTGATTTACATTCGGCATAATTTATCTAAAAAGGTCAACAATGTATTATAACAAAGTGAATATACTTTACTGCTGTACATAGGAACATTTCTTTTTCATGCAAAAATTCATTTAAAAGTGACAGTTACACCATTTATCATAATTTATCCACATAAATGAGGGTTTAATACAAAACCATAAAAATACATCACATATGGGAACAAGACATAAAAGACGAGGATACGACACAACCAGGATATTAACAGTGACAACAATCAGAGACAAGACCTGGCAACATGAAATCCTGGTCCAGAGTACCAGAAAACATCAGCATCATGACACTATTACATACATCAAATATGTATAACTCTATATAGATAAAATAATCAGAAATGAGACTGAAGTTCACCTTTAGTGCTAAAACATTCAAAATGTATTTTGGAGAGGCAAGTATGGAGCCTTCAAATATGAACCAAAAATGGCCCTATGTAGTGATAATTCTTTTTAAAACATCATTCTTGATTTCTGTGATTTCTGTGCTGTGTTTGCCTCCCTCAAAAACAATTTCTCAATGATAAAGGATTATTATATTATTTAAGAAATACTGTATTAAACACGCACTTCAAGACAACATTAAGGATATATTTTTGCATATATCTGTTTCTTGTAGGTTCAGGAGACCTTGCAGCTATGGGAATATTAGAAGATGGTTTCAAGCCTAGTTTGGAGGTATTCAACCTCAAAAGCATGTATAAAACAAACAAATAAACCAATCAATATTTTATATTTACATTTATGGCATAGCGCAGTATCCAAAGCGACATACGTTATTTATATTCAGTGTCACCAGAAGCACCCATGGGTCTCAGACATTTGTACTTCTCCTAGCTGGAGGAAGCGAAAACGCTGGTATGCAGTGCCATCCATGCTGGCATCATGAGCGACCTGGGCTCAGGCAGCAACGTGGATCTGTGTGTTATCACTAGGCAAGGGGTGGACTACATCAGACCATACCAAGAGTCTGAGTTTAAAGACCAGAGGTAAGTGATGTCAGCATCACTTCCAACATCATACGATGCAGTTCATAGATGTGTTTTTACATTCACGGTAATTGTGCATTATCTCTCTCTCTCTCTCTTTCTCACCCAGGCAAGGAAGGTATAAGTACAAGCCAGGCACAACCCCAGTTTTGAGAGAGAAGGTGGAGATTCTAGAAGTAGAGTTGGTGCAGGAGAGCGTTCAGAAGATGGACACGGCATAACCCTCCTACCCACACTTACTACAAAAGCACACATAATCAGTTCTGTGCATACTGCATCCAGAAAGCACTTTTAAATATGGCCAACCAAGCGACTTTAAACAGCAACAATTCATGTTCACACGGCAAATAATTTTTTTGTAGTATAAAAAAATTATAGCACAGAGGAATACTGAAAATGTAATAAACCTCTTGTCTACTTTATTTGACAATCGTGTGGTTATTTTTCACATCTTGATATCTTAGACAATCTACGCCTTTATTTAATTACGCGCAAATTAAACTGATGTTCTTTTCTCATGCGAGATGTACACACCAGGGTGAAACAAAATGATGCCTTGTTACACCTTGTCCACCAGGAAACAATAAAAACCTGAAGAAGAGAAGTTTGCATGGGTACCAATGGCGCAAAACGCACCGCGGCTTCTGATTGGTCCAGAAAAAGAACCGCAGAAAAGTAGCACGAATACAGTTGAGTTTTAAGTCTAAGTTGAATGTTTCACCGCCTTCACCCCCAATCCCTGCTTGCACTGCACACTGTGCACCCGAACTTTTATTCAAATTGAGTGATGAGCTTAGATTTGAAAATAAATTACATATTTAGAATCGTTTCAGTTTCGATTCCAGCCCCTCCTTTCATTCGCGATTCCGTTTCCGCGAATAGTCGGGACGCTTTCTTCATTTGTCTGCGTTTTTATTTAGAATAAAAGCCATATTAGACGTATAAAATCCACCATGGCCCTTTGTGACGTGTCTGGATTCCGGTGCGGTTCGGAGCTCCGCGGGCAGCTGTTCGGAACCGGACCGTCGCTGCTCTCCGACCGAGCAAATCATTTTACATTCGGCACCAAATGTCAGGAATTTGCGGTACCAGCGGGAGTCGACGTGAGTACAATCTAAATCACATTTTATTTATCAAGAGCAAAGAAATTGTTAACCAAGGAATTCAAATGAAAAGTTCCATTAAAATTTCTTAATTGTAATGTTTATTAATAATAATAAACTTTCTCTTGGTTGTGTCATATCTCATATCTGTCATTATAAGTCCAAAAAAATCTCAATATTGAACCCTTTTTACAGTTTAAAAAAAATATTTATGAAATTATTGAATAAATTATGCGCCTTATACTCTTGGAGGCCTCCATACCACACATCATGTACACCAAGACATTCAGGATATGCAATATTATATAATGAATATGAAACAGTGCAATTTATAAATAAAGCAAAGATTACCAAGCGCTTTCTTAACGTTTTGTGCATCGTTCACCTCATCTTTTGTTACTTCTGTGTGTGATCTTCTCTGATGAACTCTTCTCTGATGTGTTCTCCAGCCCTCGGCGTTCCTGAAATCCTGCAATGAAGATGATGGTGTGTCCATAGAGATGAACCATGGGACCACGACCCTGGCCTTTAAATTTCAACATGGTGTCATCGTAGCAGTCGACTCCAGAGCCTCTGCTGGGAACTATATTAGTACGCATCGCCTTAAAATGTGCCAATACAACTCTTTTGTTTGTAGTCAGCAGATCTGAGAAATGACTTTTCAAATACAGATCATTTCATTTACAGTAGTACTTCTGTTCAGGCACAAAGGAGTTCAACAAGGTGATTGAGATAAACCCTTACCTCCTGGGCACCATGTCTGGCAGTGCTGCAGACTGTCAGTACTGGGAGAGACTCCTGGCTAAAGAGTGCAGGTCTGTCCCAGCACGCCTCTGGACTGCTGAAGTGCCTGACACGCAGTATATGAGCTTGTATTCGTCAGCGTTTATAATACGAGAACAGCAGTGAAGATGTATCAATTTACAGAACAGAGAAGACATGTTGAATCCATAGTGTTTCTATAAATATTGTTATTTAAATCCAATACTATTGACATTTACTTTTTTGAAAGACATAATTAAACTGTTCCAGTGTATTATTATATGCAATATTACATACGTTTGTTATATATGTATAATGACTTATTTATTGTATAACAGACTTTACAGACTGCGCAATAATCAGAGAATCTCAGTGTCTGCTGCCTCCAAGCTGCTGTCCAACATGATGTTGGGGTATAGAGGCATGGGTCTCTCTATAGGCAGTATGATCTGTGGTTGGGATAAGAAGGTATGACGACTTTTTGTTTGGTACTTTCCACTTTGTAATGTGGATTTTTACTGATCCCATTGAATCATTATTACTTTTTTTTCTAAATCTCTTCCATCCTGGGTTTACAGGGACCAGGCTTGTATTATGTTGATGAAAATGGCACTCGACTCTCTGGTCGCATGTTTTCGACTGGCTCTGGGAACGGTTACGCGTATGGTGTGGTGGACAGCGGCTACCGTGAGGATATGACCATGGAGCAGGCGTATGAGCTGGGATGTCGTGGTATTGCCCATGCCACACACCGAGATTCCTACTCTGGAGGGGTGGTTAACTGTGAGCATCCTTAATGCCATTTTTCAACACCTTCATTTTATTCAAGCAGAAACTATAAGTGTGTCTGAGATTCAATACCATGTACACCTTCACCTTCAGAATCAGCATTTAAACAAATTGCTGATGATGGTCATTTGCGTAAGTACTGACATATAAAAGCCTCAAACACAGAATAAAAGCATTTTTGTAACTCACTCTGGATAATGCTGTCAATTTAAACAACAGATAATACTAATGTAAACAGTTGTTACTAGCTCACAGTATAAACATTTTTATATTCGAGTATAGAGTACAGAATGCTAAACATAGAACGAGGATGCAATCGCACGCATAACGTAAAACGCAGATTATATTCGACACTGCAGTCATCACAATGACCCGACGGAGACATGTTTCAAACAGGGCAGCTTTATCATCGTAACAGCAGATTCACACAATCAGGATTCAGGGGAACAGTTCACAATAAACTCCGGTCCAGATACGGATCCGGAGCAGCCCACAAGTCAGTCTGTGATAACTATATTTCTTTGATACGATGTTTGTATGGCTTTTGTGAGAAACTTCACACAATTAAAATGCCATGTAGGAAAAACTGGAATAATGTTAAATGTATTATTTTCATACTGTGCTAGGTGAAATACTGTAAATGTTAAAACATCTCTATATCTTTGCAGTGTACCACATGCGGGAAGACGGATGGATCAAGGTGTGCAAGGAGGACGTGTCAGAGCTGCTTCACCGTTACAAGAAGGGGATGTTCTGAGATCAGTTTTTTCTCATATTCCAAGGACATGTTTGTCGGTTTCCAGTTCAGTTAAAAATAAAGACCAGTTCAACAAGTTGTGTGTCTGTGCTTTGTAACAGGCCGCTGAATGGTGTGCAATGAAGGGATCAAATGAAACTTCTTTTCACCTGGCAGGAAGACAGGAAAAAAGACAAAAACACCAGTTTTTACATTCATTCATCCGCTGTAATAATTTATCTTAATCAGTATACGTGCAAATCGTACTGTAGTACATCACCCCTGGACATTGTAGACAAATCCAGGCCTTGTTTTCAGTTGTCAGTATTTTTTCATTCTGACTGACCATGCTGTAGGAAGGGTTTTTAAATAGAAAGTTACAGCTGTGAATCTGCAAACTTCTGAAATTTCAGAATCATTGAGTTTGCCTGGGAAATGTAATTTCTTATTCAACATTAATTTAATGTAGCTAGATGTTCATTGCCAAAAGCCATCCAAGAAAGGAAGCACATTATCATTATCATGTTATTTGTCATGTAGTAGATGATTTATTAAATACAAATTAAACGGCATGAGGGCCATAAACAGGGGAAACAAAAAGGGGAAAACATAAACAATCCCACAGGCATGTAGCGATTGCCTGAACTGGAAAACAACACTACAGTGGGCTGATCCACAGTGCCATTTAACCAACCTCCCGATAGGTCCCAGGTGTGTCTCCAGGTGCAGCTAATCCTGACAATTTTCGACTAATTGGTAATTTGTCTTTTGTACCATGTATTTATGTTATGTGTCCTGTTCATTTGACAGATATCAGACAAAGTAATATTTTAATCATCTCATGACAACCTGCTCTTCATCACTTCTATCATTAATAATTCCATAACTGGTCTTTTCCTAACAGCCTTCAAAAGGGCTAGAATCATCCCAAACCTTAAGACTTCCACTTCCAATCCATCCTACCTTCTCTCTCTAATATCCTAGAACAGTGGCTCCCAAACATTTTTTCAGTGAAGCCCCCCTGCATGTGTCCAAGACAAGGCAGGTACCCGCCAACCAAAGTTCCTTCCCACATATACGCATTTAAAGAATAAATTAAATACAATTGGATACAAACATGTATTTGCAAAAAATAAAATAAAATAAAATAAAATATAGAGTCTACATATCTGACGGGATTGTACAGTGTTTAGATTATCCTATTGGGTGTATTATTGAGGTTTTATACATTTAATGCTGACATATATAATTTTTGAAGATGACACCCAACTCTTCTTCTCTTTTCCACCATCAAATGTACACGTGTCCACCAAGATCTCCTGGATGGCAGCAAATCATCTGAAAATCTTAAAAATTCTCCAAACTCTCCCTCTGTCACTGCACATAACTTTGGGGTATTGTGTTTATTTGTGTGCTTTTGCTGTTCACTTATACATTTAGACTGTAAACTCCTTGTGAACTTGCTGGAGCTTGTTGGAGTACATCCAACACTATGAGGTTACATCACACATGAAGGTGGCCGTAAACTCAAAAGACCCTGTTGAAGTAAACTTGTTGTAGGTCGACCAGGGCCCAGCAAGGCTTAATAATTGGGGACGTACCTAACATAAGATGATAGGAAAGCTTGAGATGCCCATAAAAATTGTAGCTGTTGCAGTTACAGTTCTATGTAGCTTATTCCTAAAAAGCTAACTTTTAGGTATTTTGAGGTTATGGCCATTTGTAACCAGAAAACAATATATGATGACAGATAAGTGCATTGTCATAACCTTGTTTGGTAGTCATGTCGACACAGGCTACTGAGATAATTGTCCAATCTCTGATTATCTCCAAGCTGGACTATGGGAACTCACTTCTGGTTTGTCTGCATTTAAGTGCTACTGTACCTTTCCAGCTGATCTAGAATGCTGTAGCAAGACTTATTTTCAACCTTCCCAAATTCTCCTTCATCACTCCACTGGCTTCCTGTGAAATTGATTTTTTTTGTCATTGTGATACACAGCAAGCACAGCGATGTCTCCTCTTCATTTAACCCATCACATTTAGTGATCAGTGGGCAGCCATGAAAGGCGCCTCAACAGGCAGTGTGTGGGAACAGTGCTCAACGAGCAGTGTGTGGGAACAGTGCTGTGCTCATGTGGACCTCTGTGAAGGCCGGTTGTAGACAGGAATATAAGAAGGGGCAGACAGAATGTGAAGTGGGCACATAGTGGTGACTGAGGCGAGAAATGGGTGAGATGGGGTGGATATGCTATAATTGTTTTGGATGCAATTTGTCAGGCTTCTACCCTAAGACCTGTCCAACTTGGGTGTCCATCCTGAAGGCTGAGCTTCTGCTGATTTTGCTCTTAGGGTCACTGAGACACGTAACCACCCCGACCACAAGGTGCCAATTCCTATCAAATATCAAATATATTCAAACCCAACAAAAACATTTCTCACTATTGCCAATATTAACAAAACTTAAAAGAGTTGGTCAAGTCTTGGGGTCTGACAGACACGGTTCTTCCAGTGAACTCTGTGCAGCAGACTGAAACTGGGAGAAGTACAATGGACTAATCCCCCACTGACTGTACAAATCTAAATATATTTATTGTAGTTGTTGTTAATTATCTCACGAGTCACTATGATTTTGATGACAGTGATTTGCTGCTTCCTCAAAGCCTCCCACTGCCAACTGAGAAACCTGTTTGTGGGTAATTTATTATTTTCTTTCTCAACTTCTAAAAGTTTGATTTAAGGGGGTAGGACGTTTATTTAGAGCCAGTTTAGAGCCGGACCGGCCTCAGTGGCATCTTGATGGTTTGGAATCAGAACCTGCAATCCTTAGGTTACGTTCGTACATCGTTAGTGACTCGAACATATAGTATAGTGTTTGAACATATAGTGAAAGTTCATTCCCAACACCAAATGAGGGATTTTAATGATAAATCTAACAAATAACACTAGATAATACTATTTTACAACACTAGATAAGTCTGTTAAAGGCTCTAAATGTAAATGAAACAAACATTTAGTCATTGTGAGTATCAGTTACCATCTGTTTTTTCCAAACAGTAGTCTTGTTTTTGTCATTGAAAAATACACCTATTGGTCCTACTTGGTGGTGAAGGGTGGACCTCAAAGATTGCATTGACTTTTTTAATCTGACTCCTTTAATAATGTATTTTATTTTTTCTGATGTTACCTACAGAGGCACAGCACAAGTTACAAGAATGAATAGTTTCTAATTTATTAACACAAACGAGAGAAAAGGAAAAATGTATTGAGAGAGAAAGACAGAGAAAGAGCAGGGAGCCAAACTCCAGAGAGGGAGCCTGCGCCTCAGAGAAGAAACAAAAAAAGCAGAGAAGAGCACAGAATTGATTTGACTTTTTCTTGTAATTCTCCAACAGTGATACTTGGGGATCTTGTTTGTGTGTTCTTCTGTCTCTCCCATGTTAATGGATCACCAAGGTCATGGGCCTCTTTTTTTTTACGTTGTTTTACCAGAACATTGTCCAGAAGTGTCAAGAAAAACCTAAATGGACAAGCAGCTCTCATTATTTCATAGTTACATTTTTGCCTTTCTTCTCATACCTTTTAAAATGTTTTAGATGTTTCAATCTAAGCAGCAAGACAGTTGACATGCCAAGTGCACTAGGGAATTGGGACTTACCAGGGCGCCCGCGGCTACACACGACACGCCGACACTGACACACAGTTTAGTACTCTGGGGAACATGAGAGTGTCGGGGGGGTGGGGGGTGTGTGTGTCAACTGGGTTTTACAACCAGCCTTAATAACTGAGCATGAACACACTGAATGTCTTTTTTATTTTTCACACTACCGCATGATAAACTCCAGAAATCAAGAAACTATTTATCTACTTAACATTTACAGCATTTATCAGACGCCCTTATCCAGAGCAACTTCCAATCAGTAGTTACAGGGACAGTCCCCCTTCCTGGAGACACTCAGGGTTAAGTGTCTTGCTCAGGGACACAATGGTAGTAAGTGGGATTTGATAGGCGAGTGTGTTACCCGCTAGGCTACTACCCTTTCATTTACATTAATTTAAATGTTCAGAAAACTGTATGATAAAACCCGCATTCATTTAGGACCGCCTTCCTAATAAAAACATCCCATGTTACCCTTGCTATACTGGAAATGCTTTTAAGATCTTGCCACAGGGGGAATTCGATGACGTACTTGCAGACATACTTTCGGCGTGGGGAAAAGCCGTCGTACCGGTAGAGGACACTGGGCGAGCGGGGCAGGAGGACCGGGGGCGCCTGGCCGGCGAGGAATGAGGAAGCAATGGACGCGCTGCAACGCAGCGGGGAGTCAGTTCGGGATCTTTGGGAAGGACCGGGGCAGAGGAGAACCGGAAGACGGCGGGTTTCAGGATGGTTCGGGATCTTGGACAGGACGGGAGTAGGTGTTGGGCGGCAGGACGGTAGGGGAGCATGGAATCCCATCTTAACCGATGGGTCAGGTAGGTTCAAGGTCAGGGGCAGGTAGAGGTTGTAGCCAGGAAGTTCCGGTCGGGGTTCCTTTCGTGGTTTCCAGGGGATCAGGCAATTCTCGAAGTCGTGGGCAGGCGAAGGTCGTATTTCAGGGATCACAATTATCTTAGGTCGTGGGTGAGAGAGCTAGCGTCTCTGGCGAGTAAACTCATACAAAGAGCGGGCGTGTCTCCTTGGGGTTACCTCACTTTTATACTTGCCACCGCCCGCTTCCATTTCCTCTTCCGGGTCATCATCCCCCAGGCTGGTGAGGCGCCCTCTAGCGGGCTGGAGGCGCGTTGGCCATGACAGATCTATTTAAAATACCACTCAACCACCACACAAGAAATCTAAGGCTGTATCAGTTTGGTTGTATCAGACTTTATTAAGACATCAAACTGAAAATAAGAACAAAATCCCACTCATTATTTTCTATTTGGTATATTTATCTGAGACATGAGACTAACTAGTAATCCAATAGTAATGTGTGTCTCTGTATCTGTACAGCATGTGACACACCAACTAATAGAAAGAAAACATTTTATTCAATAAATTGATGAGTGTCAGATAATATAATCCCATCACCTGTCAGAACAAACACTAAACTAAAAAAGCCAAAGAACATAAAGCAGGTATTTTATAGACAGCATAAAAATATGTATAAATGTTCCTAAAAGTGATTAAATCACAAAAGAGATCTTCATCGTTTAGAACTATGAATGTATCCAAAAAACTGTAATAACTGTGTAGATCAGTGGCATCTATGGTAAATTATGCATTTTTATCTCCAGTAAAAAGCCTTCAGCAGAATTCAGAATGTGTTGGAAAAGAAATTAAAGAGTTAAAACCCCTTCTGTGTGTCTCCATGCATCTCCATCTGCATTCTCCGCTCCTATGAAGAACAGCAAAATAAAGTCAAGACACACATCCACACCTCCCAACCTGTATCACTGTGCAGCAGAATAGGTTCATATTGATTTTCATGGTCCACCCAGCTACACATGCAACACTTGATGATTTTTATTTAACCAAATAATATTTTGTATTTATTTAAGTTTTTTGTTATACAATGCAATTTTAGTTTCATTTCTTATTAAAAAAACAACAAATTATATTTTGCATAGTCCTTGTAAATAGATTCTGTTTTTAAAAAAGTTGTGAGAAAAGAGTACAGTGAACTTAAAAAATTTTGAGTGAATCATTACATCTTTATAGCATTATATCATCTTCTTTAATCTACACTGTACAGAAATAGTTTGCCTGAGGCTGGACATCTGTAAATAAGTTTAATAACTTACTATGCATGCAGAGGCTGAGCAGCTGCTCCAGAGCTGTTAGACCCTGCATCAGACTCTAGAAAAGCAGAAACAAACAAAAAGCTGTACTGTACTGTACTGTACTGCATTATTATGTACATTATAGTATATTATGTTACATTTAATACACTTTACTCAGTTGTTTACATTATATCTTTTTTTTCTAAAGATGACCAAAGACATTAAATAAAAGTTTTTTAAAAAGACAAATATTCAGTAATGTTTTGAGATGAGTGTAATACTCACGATTGGCCTTCTTGTAACCTGTAAAAAAAGAGAAGAGAAAGTATTTTAGTATTTTACTGATTAGTAGTTTCCCCACATGACACCATGTCTGGTGTAGAAGTTACTGATGTTGTTTGCTGCGTCTCTCACCTGATCTTCTCTTCACAACCATCACAACAACCACAGCGATGAGAACGAGAGCAGCAACCACCAACCCAGCAACGATGATTAGAAGATTATTACCTGCAGCAAAGTTAATACATTTTAATATTAATTTCACATCTTATTCATAAAACATAATATTGTGAAGTCTAATTTGATTTGAAAAACATCACCAATTTCTTAAATGTGTCACTTATTGTTGAATATTTTTGTCATTTTCTTATTGGTTGTAAATGTGTGATTTCTGCTTAGAGGAGCAGGTTGAAATTAAATGACTTATTAGTGGCAGAACTGTAAATACAATTCAAGTCAGATCAACACTGGAGGGATTGAGGGGATCAGTATGGAGAGTATCATTTTTTGTGGTCACTACCATTATTTTTATGATGACATTAAATGATAATAGAATAAATACAGCCATTTCTTTAAATTATTTTACTCTGCACAGTGTGATTCTCTCTAACCAACTTCATTTGTTTTAAAATGTTCAAATACACAATGTTACATCCCTGGACGTATGCTCCCACGTGTTCTGTGTGGCTGGCTGTGTTTTTGTGTCCTGTCTCTAAGGTGGTAATAGCCTAGTGGGTAACACACTCGCCTATGAACCAGAAGACCCAGGTTCAAATCCCACTTACTACCATTGTGTCCCTGAGCAAGACACTTAACCCTAAGTTGCTCCAGGGGGGGGGACTGTCCCTGTAACTACTGATTGTAAGTCGCTCTGGATAAGGGCGTCTGGTAAATGTAAATGTATGTCTCTTTTAGGTTGACTTTGTGGCAGGAGTTGAAGCTCCACCTACCATCTGCCTATTGGTCACCTTCATCTCAATATAAATAGACTTCAGATGGTGTTTGGGAGGTTCCCAGGGACCACGGAGATTTGCAAGGAGCGCAGTTGGGGATCTCATTTGTGTGTCTTGTTGCTTTGTGTGATAGACCCCTTAGTTGTTTGCTTTATGTGCCCTGTTTGTTAACTTTTATGCGTGTATGAGGAAAAATCCCTTCCTTTAAGGCTGTACTGATTTTGGTTAGCTGTGCTGAGTCCACTGTTTTACTGTACATGTTAGCTCACTGGAAAAGACTGTTTGTACGCTTTGTTTGGTTGTGTGTGAACAGTGGACGTCCTCCTCTCCACACCCTTGTCGCGTTTCTTAGACCCCTAGACTTAGGAATGTGACAACAAATCCAAACATAAATGTTTTTTAAAGTTTCTGTATTCAGTATAAATTTCTATCTGCTGCTAGAAGCTCCTGTACCTGCACTGTTGGTCCTGATCTTCTCCTCAGTCAGGATCATGTGGATTGGGTCTCCACTCTTGTGCTCCACCACACAGGTGAACTGGTTCTTCTTTCTCTCATCAGAGGCCGTATTGAGTTCTGCACGTTTCTGGAAGGTTCCATCCTGGTTGGGCAACGTCTCACCAACATCTACATCTTCATGCAGATCCTGTCCATCTTTCTGCCAGCTGATCATCACCTTATCAGGGTAGAAACCTGTAGCGTGACAGACCACTGGAGAGGAGGAGTCTGTCTGCAGCAGAGACACCTGAGGAGGGACTAGAGACAGGAAGAGGTTGAGGTTGAAGTTTATTGTCATATGTACAAAATACAGTGTACAGAGCACAATGAAATTCTTGAAGAGGAGGGGAACAGGGAGAGAAAGAAGAAGAAAGAAAGTGAAGTGATTGTCTTTGTGAAACACTGCAGCACAGCACACGGAGACACAACAAAATGTGTCCTCTGCTTTTAACCACCACCCTTGGTGAGCAGTGGGCACCCATGACAGGCGAGCAGTGTGTGAGGACTATACTTTGCTCAGTGGCACCTCAGTGCGGATCGGGATTCGAACCGGCAACCTTCTGATTACGGGGCCGCTTCCTTCACCGCTAGGCCACAACTGAAACACGACATCTTTATATCAGCAGATCATTCAACAACCTTCAGATATTTAAATATGTTTATGTTTAAATACTTGTAGATAAACTGAAGTGATTGACACTTGTGATACACAGCAGCACAGCACACGGTGCACACTAGGGCTGAACGATATTTCGTTATCGTATCTATATCTAGATATGAAATTTCAAGATATTACTATAGAAAAAAGCAACGATATAGACGATATAGATTTCCCCTCTCCACGCTCGCTCCGCCCTTCACACAAGAACATCAGTTTTACGAGCGGCCTTGAATGCACCGCTAAAGACAGCGCACACACACTACAGACACAGCGCAGAAATGAAAAAGAAAGAAAATGAGTGCGGGAGATAATGCGGCCGGTGGTAGTGCAGAATCTGACTTGGTGCCTAAACATAAATCATCTTCCATTATTTGGAGGTATTTTGGATTCAGAAAAGACGATGTAAACCAGAGTGACGCGTTGTGCAGGTCGTTCTTAACAAAAATTGCGACTAAGCACAACCAACATGTCTCACCACCTGAAACAGCATGGCGTGCTGCATGAAGGGTGCATGACAATGAGAGAAACGCCGGGGACTTCTCATTCGTCCCAAAATAAGTTCAGTAGCGTTACGCCGTACGAGTCGACGTCCACCAGACACAGAGAAGTTACAGACGTTACAACACACCACACTGCAAAAGACCTGGTACCTGTGTACACAGTCTCAAAACGAGCGTTATAAAATACACATTTTAATCAAGTGGCCGTTCCGAAACTTTCTAATGAGCGTAAAATGAGTGTTGAATCCGAGCTCCGTGAAATCGATCATTTCGCCACAACCACGGACCTGTGGACGAGCCGGACAACTGAACCATACATAAGTTTAACAGTCCGTTTTATCACAACAAACTTCCAACTCAAGACCCGCTGTCTGCAGACATCACTCTTCCCCGCGGAGAATACCGGGGATAATATAGCGGAGGAGATGAGCGGTGCGTTAGCAGACTGGAACTTGAAGGAGGACCAACAAGTTTGCGTGACAACTGATAATGCGTCGAACATGATAAAGGCTATGGAGGTGAATGGCTGGACGCGCCTTCAGTGCTTCGGACACAGGCTACACCTGGCAATAGGTACGTTATGTTTATATTTAATAACTTTGAGACAGAGAGGTCTGTCTGTGTGAGTGAGAGAGTGAGTGAGTGAGAGAGAAAGAGAGAGAGAGAAAACAATCTGCATTATTATGTGGTTATTTAGCTGTTGTAATATAATCATGAATTATTTTTGTACATCTATTTTTCCAAGAAAAATAGATGTTTTTTTTTCCAAAAAGTTGGTGTGCCACTTCTCACATAGCTGGAAAAAGGGAGTGGCACTTGAGCAAGTGCAGAAGCACCTCAACCTTGCAGTCCACAAACTCATCACTGAGTGTCAAACTAGATGGGGGTCTAGGGTGCTCATGATTAACAGGATTCTGGAGCAGCAGAAAGCACTCCACAAGGTCTCAGAGGACAGAAACACCTGGCACCTAATTCTTGGATATCAAGATCTGGATGTGCTGGAGTCAGTCAGCAAGGCACTGGGACCACTGCTTGAATTCACGGATGCTCTGTCAGGGGAGGATTACATTAGTGTTTCACACATCAAACCAGTACTCAACCTGTTTAACACAACCATCTTGGCACCAGAGGAGGTCCTCTAAAAGAAAAATTTGGAGTACTTGAACAGCAAGAGAGAGTTACAAAAGAGCTCTTGGATATGGCATCCTTCTTAGATACAAGATACAAGACACAATACATCAGTGTCAACGACGTCCCCATCATCAAAGCCAGACTGGTGTCAGAGATGAAGATGATGGAACACAAGGTAAAAATAATGGTTAGAATGGAGTAAATGAGAAGAGTTCCTTCCATTTAAATGCATTATCTTACATTTTAGGAAATATTTAAGTTTAAATTTAGCTGAATTGTGTTGATCATACAGTAATGATCATTCATATATAAAACTAATTAAATTCTTTTTTTTTTTGTTTGTTCTTTTGTTTTTACTATTTTCTAGCATTCTGTTGAGAGAGAGACCAGAGTGGAAGAAGTTTCAACCCCACCCACCAAAAAGGCTAAGAAGTCGTTGGGAAGTTTCTTCAAAAGATCCACCGCAAAAGATCCACTCACAAAGTCAACTTTCCCCGGCTCAGCAACATGGCAAGAAAATACTTGTGCATGCAGGCCACCAGCTCTCCCTTTTTAGTGCATCAGGCAACATTGTGAGTTGTCAGAGGTCCTGTCTGAAACCAGACATGGTTAACAAGCTAGTGTTCTTGGCAAAGAATCTGTAGAAGTTCTGCTGCCTGTAACTACCTCTCTTTTAGTAGCAAATGCATTTTCTGCATGCAGTTATGTGATCTTTTGAAGAATATAAATGTTGCACTTCAATGCACTTTCAATGTTCAACCAGCTGCTGCATTTGTTATTTATTGTTAAAGCAGAGTTGCAGTAAAATGTTTGATTTGTAATTTATTTTTTTGGTAATGTATGTTAATGTTGATGACTGGCAGTGAGTTCTTAAAAATAAAACTACACTTTCAACATTTTTTTGTATTATGATGTTTTTATAATACAAAAAATATGTAGTCATATTGTGTCGTATTGATATCGAGATATCTGGTATGAAAATCAAGATATGAAATTTTGTCCTTATCGTTCAGCCCTAGTGCACACAGTGAAATGTGTCCTCTGCATTTAATTCCATCACCCTGAGTGAGCAGTGGGCAGCCATGACAAGCGCCTGGGGAGCAGTGTGTGGGGACGGTGCTTTGCTCAGTGGCACCTTGGCGGATCGGGATTTGAACCGGCAACCTTCTGATTAGAACCACTTCCTTAACCGCTAGGCCACCACTGCCCCATTCATGTGTACGTTTTGTCTCTCTGTTTTACTGTGTTGTTAGTAAATGTTATTCTTTACATTATCAGGACTACTGGATGTTTTTTGCTTATTTAATGTGTTTGTAACCATGTTTACAATGCAAATATAAACAACAATAAAATATTTTCTGATTTTAATAATAACATATAAACTGTCTCAGTGTTTGTGTTTCTTGTTGTTCTGTGTGCTGCTGTACCTTTTCTCTCCAAACTGATCTTCCCATAGCGAACATACTTCTTCAGCCAGTCAATACATTCCTTGGTCAGGTAGTTCTTCCTATACTCAGCATCAGCTCCATCCCATTTCTGTTTGGTGATTAAAGCCTGTGGAACTGGAGCTACATAAGATGTGCTCTTCAAATCCAGTGAGATAAAATCTGCTCCATCGTAACCAAACTGTCTGTATCCATCTGTAGCTCCAGTCTCATCATCCCACTTACAGCCGTACATCTGCTGAAAAGTGTGGATTCCTGTAAAGAGAAAAGAAGACAGAGGGGGAGTTTATATCTGTGCCAGTGTGTGATTTTACTGTATTTACTGTATTTTTTAGTGAATTTGCGGGTGTTAGTTTGTTTATACATATTTGTTCTGTCTCAAAAGTAACTGCTTTAAGGAGTTTATTGTTTTATAGTGTAAAAATATGAGTTATTATTACAACTCTCTCTCTACACAAAAGCACTGTATTAAAACCACTTCAACCTGATGTTAATTGGCAGAAAGAGGCATGGCACAATAGAGGTTAAAAGAATGAACAGTTTCTAATTAATTAACACCAGTAAATTACTATTGCAGTTACATGTAAATATTGTATGTAAAAAAGTTACCAATGTTACAGAAAAACCCAAAATAAAATAAAGAAGAAGAAGATAGAGAACGAGAGAGAAAAGGTCTTGGACCAAGCTTCAGAGAGATCAGAAAAAATGTTTCCCCTCCAAAAAGATAAATATGTTCAAAAACAAGATTATAAGATCACAAAAGTTCCTCCGGCTCCGGTTCTGAATAATAAAATGTCTTATTTAACTTCTACCTGTGAACGTCTCGTCAATACATGACACCAACAAACATGAAGAATCCGTTTCTCCTGGTTTCTGCTGCACATGAAGCCCAAATCAGGGTGTGGAGACCAGACCAACCTTCTCACTTCTGTTCTGCTGACCTGAGCTTGTTTTATTTCTAGATTTTGTATTTGCGGGTCTCAAGTCGCACGTTTTTGTTCTGATCAAGTTTCTCGGTTCTCCAGAACTCCATCAGTACAAGATCTCCTCTCTCACTTCTTCTTCTGCTGGAGGAGTGAAGATCTCCTCATGTGTGTGTGTTTGGTGAAGTGTGTGAACCTCGGTACTTTACTGTGTGAGTAACACACACTCCTCTGCCTGTGGAAGTGAAGCTTCAGTGTCGGTTTTCTCCTCGTTTTCTTCAGTTTATGTCAGAGACTCAGCAGCAGAACCGATAAAAACCCGGCGAGCACCAGACCCACATGGTACCAGTTTACACCGCACCTCCACATTTATTTCCTTCCATCCACGCTCACCAGGAACACGAACAGAGTTGATCCTGGTTTTATTCCTCGTTACTCGCTCGTCCTTGTGAAGTTTAGAAGGTTTCTTCACCATTTCTGCACCATGCTGCAGGCGGGACTGTGGACCTGCTGTCCAGGTTTATTCTGCTGCTTGGACAGCGGAGTAAAAATCTGATGACGGAGCGAAGCTGACAGGATCAGCATCTCCACCTTCTTCTTCTCCTTTTTTACCTCCATCCTCCGCTTTTCCTGTGGAACTTGTTCCGAGGAGGCTGCAGAAGGACAAGATCCCACAAGAAGATCCCACAGGACGGACAGGAGACTTGGCTGCATCTCCAGCCGTCACGTTCTGACCTTCAGGTCGAACCAGAGTCCGCGCTGCGGGACGAGTTCCGCCGGTACAGGGTCCGGGTAGAACTTCACCCCGACACGGACTAGAGAGGGAGATACAGCGCGCCGTGACCCCCCAACCGAGGAGCGGAACGCGGTGACGTCACTGCGGCTCGGAGCCACGTCATCGGGCACTCGCTTTATAAAGGCGCTTCAATCGCAGTAAAATGATAATTTCGTGCTGTAAATAATTTCATGTTGTAGATAATTTCGTGTTGTAGATAATTTTGTGTTGTAGATAATTTTGTGTTTTAGATAATTTCATGTTGTAGATAATTTCATGTTGTAGATAATTTCATGTTGTAGATAATTTCGTGTTTTAGATAATTTCATGTTGTAGATCTGGACTCGCACAGACTGATCAGATCCGCGTCTCCTAAATTCCCGCGTCATGTCTGTGTTTTGAAGGATCTTGTGGAACAAGAGAACTTCCAGCCTGTAGGGGGTGTTTGAGGAGGGAAAAGAAACGGGGATTTGAAGTGAAAGAAGAGAAGTAAAAATAAAGAGCAGGAACGTGGTTCTGAATGTTCGTCTGTCTCCCGTGAGATTTATTTAAGACGCCAACAGAACAAATTGGCGACGAGGACCAGCGCTTCACTACGAGCCCACCGGCCTTTCCTCCTCATGATCCCGGGTACGACATGGCGGAGGATTTTCGGTAATAAAATGCTGGTGATAAATGCTGCGGGGACACATGGCCGGACGCGAGGAGACGTGCTGTCTGGCTGCATTGTCTGTGTCCCGAGGGACATCTCTTGTTCTACTCTGGAGAAGGTCGGTGGTCTCCTGCAGAAACTCGAGATCTTGTACAAACGGAGGATGAAATGATTCGTGATCAGCTCGGTGAAGACAGAGAGAAGTTATTTACTGGAGGACGATCTTCCATCGCGACGCGGGTAGAAACGCCGATTAAAAATGAGCCGAGATGTCCCCACTCGCGCCTGTACACGACATTACAGCGTGTCGCTTCCACGTTACCGGAGGCAGAAGAAGCAGAACAACATGCTGCAGACGTGGAGCCACCAAGCATCTAACTACCGACAAAAAATGTCCAGCTTCTTCAGTGAAGTTCATCTTGCTGAAGTTTGCAGATCCCTCAGCAGTGAAGTGAGAGACGTGGTAGTTCCAGAACTTTCTCTGCTCTGTGTGGATCATGTTAAACTTCTGGCTGCAGGTCATGATAAGGTTACCTGAACTGTTCACACTGAAGCCCTGGAGATAACTGTAGATGCTGGAGCTTCTGTATTTATTCTTCCGGAAGTAACGTACAAGCGATATTTTACTGACCGCCAACTCCGCAAGTGAAGCTGGTCACTTGTGCCAAACGTGAGCTGTCGGTAGTCGGCTGTTTTCAAGCCTTCGCTGCCTCAGCTGGACGCAGCAAAAGAGTTTCAGCCTCTTTCTACGTCGCTAAATCCGGATCATCACTGCTGGGCCTCGACCGGATTAAAACTCCGGATTTCAGCATCACGGGAGGAAAAGTGCAAAATGCTGCAGGGGAGAAAGCAAACGCACAACCAGCTACCCGGCAGAAGCCGTCAGTATACGGTGTTGTTCCCGCTCCATCCTGCCAACTTGGGAGTGAAAGGATTCAAACACGAAGTCCAAGTAAATAGCGAAGTTCAACCAGGACGTCAGAAGTGGAGACGTCTACCATCGAGCGTACGTAAAGAAGCGTCAGAGGAGCTTCGGAGGTGACTGCAAGCAGGTTTAATCGAACAAGTGGAATCTTCTGAATGGCCGAGTCCTCTAGTTGTAGTACGAAGACGCAAAGGTGGACTGCGTTTATGTGTGGACCTTCGTGAACCCAATAAGTCCATAATTTATGGATGGATGTCCACTTCCTCATATGGAGGACTTGTTTTCACAGTTAGAAGGTGCTTCACGTTACAGCCAAATGGACTTGAGCTCAGCTTCTCACCAACCACCTTTAGATCCTGAGAGCCGCAAGCTGACTGCTTTTATTACCCATGAGGACGTCTTCCAGTTCACAAGGGTCCATTTTGTCCTCTGCACCATCTGCATTCCAGAAAATGATGCAAACAAAACTGAAAGACCTGCCGGGGGTGCAGAACACCTTGGAGGACATCATAGTGAATGGAGATTCAAAAGAAGAGCATGACAGACACTTACAAGATGTTCTGGAGCACCTTCGGAATGTCGGCCTTCAAATACATTTTGACAAAAGTGCTTTTGGTCAAACATGCATTACATTCCTGGGACGTGTCCTTTCCAGAGAAGGTCCCCGTCCCGGTACAGACCATCTGACTGCCATAGCTGAGGCTCCTGCACCAGGAGATATGGTGGCATTATGATCCTTCCTTGGCTTGACGTCCTGGTTCAGCAAATTCATACCAAATTCTGCTATGCTGGTAGAACCAGAACGGCGACGGCTTAGAACAAACGTTCAGGCTGAATTGTAACGCAGCGAAGACGCTGAGAAAAGCTTCTAGAACCTTAAAACATGGCTCTTACAAAGTCCTGCACTTGGTCTCTATGACCCAGACCTCCCCACTCTCATAGAGACGGGTGCTTCTGACTGTGGATCAGGAGATGTTCTAATTCAAGTTCACGCAGGAAATGCTGAACACGTCGTGGTCCTCACGCACGCTGTCAGCTGCAGAGAGAAGATCCTCCACTACAGAGAAGGAACCTCAGCCTGCGTACGGGCAGTTAAAAATGGCGAAGATACGTGTGGGGCCGCAGGTTCACACCCCGGACTGACCATCAGGTCCTCGCTACTCTTCTCCATACGAACGGCATGAACAGAGCTGGCATGAGGATTGCAGGTTGGTCAGCCAGGCTGATGTGCAGTTCCGCCCTGGAAACAAGAACGTCATGGCGGACGTTCCTCTCACGTGTCCCTCTTCTCACAGACAGCGCTGTCATGGATGTTGAGCAGGACCTGTTTGGAGAAACAGCTGAAGTGTCCCCTCTTCTTGCTGCTTTGCCGCTGGCTGATTTTAGAGTTGAATCGGACCATCTCAGACAAGTCATCAGCTCCAGATGGTCCAAAGTCAGAAAGCTTCTTCCCGATTACCTGCAGCCTTACTTCTTCATTCGTCATGAAATGGCTGTGGAGATGTCACTGGTCTTCAGAGGTTCATGCCTGGTGGTTCCCAGATCTCTTAGAGAGCGCCTTGTACAGTTAGTGCATGAAGGGACCAGGACGTTGTCCACCTCAGGGAGCTGTACTGGTGGCCACGCATGGATGACTTAGTCCACACAGTCCTGTCATCGTGCTCGACCTGCCAGGCCTGTGTCCCTGCCCCATAGCAGCCTGTGGAACTCCCAGGGGGGTCATTTCTGCACATAGTTATGGACACTGTGGGCCCATTCGAACCGGGTACCCATGACTGCCGGTTTTAGGCCGTTACTCCTGCTGATTATTTCAGTAAATGGTCTGAGGTGGAGTTTACAGCAGCGGAAACAACAACTGCTGTCATTACTTTTCTGTCTTCTGTTTCTGCACGTGAGGGTGACCCTTGCGCCATCACAATAATGGACCAGAGTTCACTTCTCGTGCTGTCACTGAATTTCTGAGGGAACGGAACATCAAACACATTCTAACAAGCATCTATCACCCTCAGTCAAACGCTAGTTAGTTAGTTAGTTAGTTAGTTAGTGGGGGTAAATGTGGTAGAGAGGAGGAGAGGACCAGCGGTACCGGCCGAGAACTTTAATCTCCTTCTTTTCCTGGAGACCGGGGGGAACTAACCACATTTTAATGTTGTGTTTCTTGTGATTTATAAATTGCTGTGTTTAATATTAACTTTGAGCTGCACAAAATTTGACATGATCATAAGACTGTGATATTTTGGGAGTTGAATTTACTATTTTTATGCATATTATTTATATTCCTGGCAGCTTACAGTATGTATTAGTTCTCGGATAAAGACTATAATCTGTGGCAATTTAAAATTAAAGTGTCTCTTTCTTTTCTGTAAAACATGTTTTCTTGGTGCATTTTATTTCTCCGGATCTGCCCAGCGTTGTTAAATAAAAGGTGTTGGTTAGTGGCACCAGTTTATATCGGCGAGGTCCTCGTTACTGAGCGCACTTACACGTTAGGGATGAACGATATGGACAAAATTTCATATCTCGATTTTCATGCAAGATATCTCGATATTGATACGATACGATATGACTACGGGTTCGGTGAAAACCAAGCAAATAACAAATGCAGCAGCTGGTGGAACATTGAAAGTGCATTGAAGTGCAACATTTATATTCTTCAAAAGATCACAGAACTGTATGCAGAAAATGCATTTGCTACTAACAGAGAGGTAGTTACAGGCAGCACAGTCTACTAACGCACCGCTCATCTCCTCCGCTATATTATCCCCGGTATTCTCCGCGGGGAAGAGTGATGTCTGCAGACAGCGGGTCTTGAGTTGGAAGTTTGTTGTGATAAAACGGACTGTTAAACTTATGTATGGTTCAGTTGTCCGGCTCGTCCACAGGTCCGTGGTTGTGGCGAATTGATCGATTTCACGGAGCTCGGATTCAACACTCATTTTACGCTCATTAGAAAGTTTCGGAATGGCCACTTGATTAAAATGTGTATTTTATAACGCTCGTTTTGAGACTGTGTACACAGGTACCGGGTCTTTTGCAGTGTGGTGTGTTATAGCGTCTGTAACTTCTCTGTGTCTGGTGGACGTCACTCGTACGGCGTAACGCTACTGAACTTATTTTGGGACGACTGAGAAGTCCCCGGCGTTTCTCTCATTGTCATGCACCCTTCATGCAGCACGCCATGCTGTTTCAGGTGGTGAGACATGTTGGTTGTGCTTAGTCGCAATTTTTGTTAAGAACGACCTGCACAACGCGTCACTCTGGTTTACATCGTCTTTTCTGAATCCAAAATACCTCCAAATAATGGAAGATGATTTATGTTTTGGCACCAAGTCAGATTCTGCACTACCACCGGCCGCATTATCTCCCGCACTCATTTTATCTATTCGTCTATATCGTTGCTTTTTTTGATAGTAATATCTTGAAAGTTCATATCGAGATATAGATACGATAACGAAATATCGTTCAGCCCTATTACACCTAGAAAATAACGGGGTTCGTCCCAAGTTTGGTCTGAAAGCGGCTTAAAGAGGAGGTGCAGGTGAACTACAGCAAACACACACACACATTTCTCTCCCACTTCCACACCCACCATTGATCGGCCACACCCCCTGTCCTGTTGGTGGAGGGTGGAGTGTAGATGTGTGTGAGGTAGAAGCTGTGTCGGGTTTTCTTGCTGTTTGACCTGTAGGGGGCGCTTCACATAACTGTTTGTGGCTCCATATTTATAAGGAGTGAAGAGCTCAGTGTTTCTAGTCTCTGCTGCTGCTTCTCTCATCTCTTCTCAGGGCTGAAGATGTGGAGAATGTCACAGTTACAAGGTCCATGTGGGTCTGATACAGGAACTGAGCAGCATCTTCTTCTCCCTGCTGCTTATCTCCAGGTATTTTAGCTCCATTATAGAAGTAGAATCCGTCACCATCTACAACGTTCAGGCTGAAGACGTCCTGCTGTGTCTGGAGTATTCAGCAGTAAAACCAGCGCTGTGCTGCTACTGAACTTCACGCTCAGCTGCTCCACGGGACGTGGGAACCATTTCTGTTTCTTTACTCTCCCACCTTTACAGCAGCGCTGGAACTTTATTCTCCAGCCACCGAATCCTGGTCCTGATTTACATTTACAGCATTTATCAGACGCCCTTATCCAGAGCGACTTACAATCAGTAGTTACAGGGACAGTCCCCCCCCGGAGCAACTTAGGGTTAAGTGTCTTGCTCAGGGACACAATGGTACTAAGCAGGACTTGAACCCGGGTCTTCTTGTTCATAGGCGAGTGTGTTACCCCTAGGCTACTACCACCCCACCCCTTACTTTTTAAATGGTGACTTATTACTATGAGCCACCAGTTGCATTTATCTAATAAAAATGGCTGCGGTTCCGACAGTAACTTCTGGTGAATTTCACCTCCTCAAGCATCTCCAGACAGTAACTGAGTCACTTGATGAAGCTGAAGAAAACGCTAAAAATCTTCATTTCTAAAAGTAAAAGTGAAGTGATTGTCACATGTGATACACAGCAGCACAGCACACAGTGAAATTTGTCCTCTGCATTTAACCCATCACCCTGAGTGAGCAGTGGGCAGCCATGACAGGCGCCCGGGGAGCAGTGTGTGGGGACGGTGCTTTGCGCAGTGGCACCTTGGCAGATTGGGATTCGAACCGGCAACCTTCTGATTACGGGGCTGCTTCCTTAACCGCTAGGCCACCACTGCCACCAATTTCTTCACATTATTCAGTAAATAAAAATGCTGAGTTTTATGTAACTTTCAGTTCAGTTTGTCTGGTAATTTGTATTTTACTCAGACCAAGCGCTGAGTCTTCAGAGAGTCGATTCACCTTCTTCTCCCATCATCTCTCAAATCTTCTGATGTTACTTTCAGAGAAATCAAGAAATTGTGCTGCTTATTTCTTGGTTCTTCTCCCTTTTCTCTGTGTCATGGTGGGAATAATTATTCTGTTGCCAAGTGTGTGATTTAATAATGTGTAAATGTTTACTGCAACTCCTTGAAATATTTCAAGGAATTTGAAGACACAATAATTTGAAGAATTATTATAAAATAATAATTCACAAATGTCATACATTTACTTCCTGGGTGGGACGTAAATGTGAACGTAAATGGAAGTGCGTATGGAAACCAGGTGGACTGAGCGTCCTGCTTTAAAACCTTCAGCCTTAATAAGAAGTATAAACTGGAAAATGATTGCAGGGTCACGGCCTTCATCAGTTCAGATGTTGCTTCAGAGTCTCAACATCAGAGTTTTCTGTTTTCTGTGACATGAAGGTCGGTGGAGAAGATCAGGGGAAACTGACGAAGAATCTTTAAAAGACGAAGACCTCAAGAATAGTTTTGAAGAATAAAGAAGATCAAACATCTGATAGAAAAGACTCAGGACTTGACCGCATCAGCCACAGCAAATCAAACAAAATAAACGTTCTGAATCTTTTCTTGTCAGCTGACAAAAACCCAGTTTCCCTACATTAATAAGGTAATAACTTTTATATTCAGTTGTATTTCTCTTATTTTAAATGGTCAGAACAACAGTTAGAAAACTGATTTGTAAGAGTTTCGTTTTTTTTATCTTGTCTTGTATCATGAAACTTTGATAAACTAAAAATGACTGCATTCGAACTATATTTAGTTTAAATACGAGATTTAACTAATAACCAAGCAATTTATTATTTAAAAACCAGGATTAGATTTTTACTCACCGCCTGACTGGTTAAAACGCTGCATTGCTGTAACCAGATTGGCTTTGAATACGGCTTCAATTCCCTGAGAAATCTGTGTTTCACTGGTCCAGTAATCTGGTCCTTCATTATTCTTGATCCAGTCCACCTTGGGAATCGCTTGCCTGATGTTACTGTCATAATACAGAAACTGTTGTCCATCCACCAGGCCGACATCAGTGAATTCTGGGAAATTAATTCCCCGCGTCACTCCAGTGTAGAAATAGTGCAGGGAATGAGAACCTGTAAATAAATATTAAACACAAGAAAATTAATTAATAAAAATAGATTAAATATAGCTCACTCAAATAGACTTTAAAGTGGATGAATCTAACAACTGAATAAAATTCATGATATTAAAACGCAAGACGATACTATAAAATTTCTAGTAAAAAGTCGGGATAAAATGTTGTTTGTACTGCGTACCTCCAGAAACAAGATGAACGCTGATTATGAAAAGCAGAGCTGCAGCCTTCATGTTGGAGTTTATTCCAGCAGCGAGATGAACCCGGACAGGAATTTAAGTGACTTGATTCCCCGCCGTCCGGAGTTTTTATATCTGAGAATCTGAACCAATAGAATCGCGCAGCAGGTCTGACGTCACTTAAAACCAGGAAGAACAGCAGAGTCTGGGGTTTAGTCTCGAAACTGAAAGCAACGTCCTGAAAAAAACTGGTCACTTCCAAACACTTTATAACATGATATTTTATACTCTGTATTGTTGTCCATTTTGTGTATTTTGTTAAACCCAATTAATGCAACAAATTAACTTGTAAAACTTAATTCCGGTTTGAATTAAGGGGGTCATGGATCAAGACAAGATAAGATAAGATAAGAGAAACCTTTATTAGTCCCACAAGTGGGAAATTGCACTTGTCACGGCAGTAAGTGGACAGAAGCAGAAGGTAATAGCAGCAAAAACAGAGGTAATAGCATCACAAAAAATAAGATAAATATGTATCTGTATATATGTACAAATTTACAATTTAAACAGTTAATAATTTAACAGAATGTGCCAAAGTGTGTGTGTTTGTCTGTGTATGTGTATGTGTGGTCAGCTGTTAGGTCTTTGTTATAGAGTCTGACAGCGGTTGGAAGAAAAGACCTTCTGAACCTCTCCTTCCCACATCGTGGGTGCAGTAGCCTGCCACTGAAGGAGCTGCTCAGTGCTGTCAGAGTTTCCTGCATGGGGTGGGAGATGTTGTCCAACAGGGATGACAGCTTAGCCACCATTCTCCTGTCACTCACCACCTCCACTGGGTCCAGGGGGCATCCTAGAACAGAGCTGGCCTTCCGGATCAGCCTGTTCGGCCTCTTCTTGTCCCCAGAGGAGATGCTGCTACCCCAGCAGACCACACCGTGAAAGATGGCTGATGCCACTACAGAGTACTCCAAAAGACCTGAGCCTCCGCAGCAGGTACAGCCTTGTGTGGCACATAATAAACAATATCTTAAAATATCTTGATAATCTGTTGTTGGAGGAATAATTTATGTCAGAAATGATCTTACATTATTCTGCCATTATTCTGGTTGTTTTACTTTTAATTCCTGTTGTAACCTACATTAATTTACAGGATACACACACACACACACACATACACACTCACTGATTACTGTACTGAATTCACTGCATCTAAAATATATTATTATTTTATTTATGCATGTTGTTTGAATTTGCATGTTGTTAATGAGTTGGTGGGATGTTCCTTTTCTAATTGTGCCTCATACTGTGAACTATGCATAAACTTGTCTGAAAGTTGCTTCATGGCAACTGGACTTTCTTTCTTTAAGGTAGAGACGTTATATTCTGTATCCACAAAACTTTGTCAGTCTGAGGGAAGTTGGCTTGTGCCCACAAATTTATCCTCCAGGTTGGTTTCACCTCAATAACCGCATTGAATAGACTTGTTACGTGGAACAAAGGCAGGAGGATGGGTAGATGTGTCAGCCCCACCCAACCTGGTGAACGTGTGAATTGGGCCTGATTTTCCCGGGAATGGAAGAAAGGGCAGTGAAATAAGTTGGAGATAAGTTGTGTCTGAGGCCTCCACCTCTGTTGAGTGAGGGTTTGTTGATTTGCACATGCAAAGCTTCCCTCACTCCCCTCTCAAACCACCCATCTTCTCTGTCCAGGTTGTTCTGTGGTCCTTTTCTTGAAGAAGGATTCTGTCTTGTTAAAGGCCCACTTGGGATATTCACAGGTTTTAAGGGCCGTCTTCAGATGCCTGTCTTCCTTAGTTCTGGCTTCTGTGGTGGGGGGAATGTTCTCTGCTCTTTGGTACAGATTGATAAAGTTCTGTGGATGCAGAATGAAACTTCTCTACCTTAAAGAAAGAAAGTCCAGTTGCCACGACTCAACTTGCCGACAAATTCACCTGGATGACTGAGAATCTTCACAGATCTGCATAAACTTGTAATCTCTTTTTGTATACATGTTAACATCATTACTAAATGAGAGCAACATCTATATCTGTGGTCTCCAGGTTGGTGAGCAAGCAGGTTTTTTATGATAGTCTTGAGGTCAGATTTTTAATTCAGTTTTACTTCTTCTTTGGTCAAGATTACATTGATAGTAAATAAGAGTAGGAACAGTAGGAAGGTAATAATGTTGGGCCTATAAGTTTATTTATACTCAGTGATATTGAAATGCGCATTACACAAATTTCAGAACAAAGGCAACTCAGCACTAGATAAAAGTGTAACTAAGGATAAGGATAAGCACTTTTCTATATAAAGTGTAGCTGGTTCGAGCTGTATATAGTATAGCAGGTAAAAGCCATTTTCCCTTCTCCAGCTTCCATTCTCCATCATCACACACATCCATCCTGGTCAACTTACTCCAGCCACCTGTTCCCTCTGTTCT
Source organism: Denticeps clupeoides (assembly GCF_900700375.1). NCBI lineage: Eukaryota > Metazoa > Chordata > Actinopteri > Clupeiformes > Denticipitidae > Denticeps > Denticeps clupeoides. Next base: position 11,561,764 of record NC_041726.1, read on the forward strand.
TTACAGTGGCAGTGCTCCCCGGGCGCCTGTCGCGGCAGCCCACTGCTCACCAATCAGAGGACACATTTGGGGCAGTGGTGGCCTAGCGGTTAAGGAAGCGGCCCTGTAATCAGAAGGTTACTGAGCAAAGCACCTTCCCCACACACTGCTCATGGCTGCCCACTGCTCACTCAGGGTGATGGGTTAAATGCAGAGGCCAAATTTCACTGTGTGCATTGTGTGCTGTGCTGCTGTGTATGACATGTGACAATCACTTCACTTCACTTACTGGGGTTCGAGTGGAAATATTCTGTTGCCACCTTGTGGTAATGCTGTGAAATTGCAGCACAGTGAAGACAGTAAATTCTACTGTGTGCTTGGTAAAGAAAAATAACTGTCAACTTCTCAGATTTACTTTCACATCAGGTATAATGTACCGTACACCACACCTCAGAACAAACTGGAATTTACATTTAAGGCATTTGGCAGAGGCCTGTGGAAGGAAATTTAGTAGGCCCAGACACTCCACGTAATTTATCAGGCCCAGACACTCCACGTGTTTCACCTTTGGTCATGGAACAGCCAGAAAACTACTGTATCTCACTTTAAACCTTGGTGATGTACAAGGTTAAGCCGTTTTCCAAACAAGCATCCTTGTCCAGGCACCGATGACGAAGCTGGCGTGATCCTGTCTTCCAAACCTTCATTACATAATGGTATAAATATGCTTGTGAACTTACTAACGGGGGGAGTTCTTCTTGCGAGTTCCCCCCATGGCCATGGTAAAATAAACTTGGATAATCAATTCAGTTGACTTCCTTTATTGCAGCTCCCCAGACAGGAAATTTCCCACCAAGATCCATCTCCAAATCCTCATTTTAGAGTTTCAGAGTGACTGGGGCTGCGGTCAGCGTCCTTGGCCGATTCCGCAGGGAGTTTCCTTTTTTGTCGTCTGGTGACACGAGTCTGGTGAGCTAAAATATTCCACCTCTCAAACATTTATTTAAAACTGTAGAATGGATTAAGAAATCCAAAACCAAAATGATAAGTTGCATATTTGCTTTATTCTGTTGTCGGCTGAATTGATCCAAGTGAGCGGGTGTCACTTTTCCCATTTGAAACCAGTACCCTGGCACTGGGGGGCAAGAACAAGTTTAAAGTCCTGTGATCTTAAGTATAGGTGTGAGATAAGACCGGATTTTCCGTGAATCGAGACCACCACGGATTGTGGGATAATAGAGGTTAAAGTCCTCTGAGTAAAACGATCTTGGAGATCGAGTGTGAAATGAGTGTGAGCTTTTTTTAACAAGATCAAAAACCACCCAAGTATGAGTTAAATAAGGCAAGACCAATGTAAACAAATAAAAATGGGAAAAGTGACACTCCTACTAGTTCTGAAAAAATGGTAGTTTATGTGTATGAGAGGGTAGATCTCCTTCTCTCTCTCTGGTGTCTGAGCGTGTTAGTGCAGATGTGCGCATGTAAGAGCGCAGAATTCGCATCCGCAGACATCATCAGTTCTGAAACTAACTTAATGATACAAATGAAACAAAAATATGGTGGTGATGTGTGTAATCACCTGGTGGACTGGCATGAAAATTACGGTTTTCCTGCACGTCTCTTAGTCAAACTCAGCTAAAAAAGCTGAAGGAGGGGTATACTCGTCATTCTGCTCAACCCTGCACTGTCAGCTCTCGCCTGCTGACCCTCCAGCCTCTGTGTGTGTGTGTGTGTGTGTGTATGTGTGAGCGTTTGCACGCATTGACAGACCTTATCTCTCTATCTCTCTCTGGTGTGTGTGTGTGGGGGTGCGCCTCTCTCTCCCTCGTTTTGCTTTACCGTCTGGGCATCAGCACAGCGATTTACAGCGGGTTTCTACTTTATTCAGATTTAAAGGGAATGTGGGAAAATATTTTTCATTTACATTTTGTGGATTTTGTTTGTTTTTTCTTTCTGAGAGTTTTAAAATTAAGTTTGTGGAAAGCTGGGAAAATGAATTTTGTACCGTTGTATGTGCACTTTGGGTTCTTTTTTCTGGGTTTTGTTTTATTTTATTTAAGAAGGTGAGATTTCCCAATGGCTGCACTGTTTGCCTCTGCTCCTGTGTCATTGAATCCCCTTTTGCAGAACTCTTGGGCCTGCAGGCCGACCGGAATCTGAAGCTCCACCCTTCTGCCCTAAAAAAATCCTCATGACCCCTGCTGGAGCAACCGCTACAGGAACAACAGATACCACCACAGCACGATGACGTCACTGCTTCAACTCCACAGGAGAAATCTCCATCAGAGCAGCTGACCTATTCTCTCCTCCCAAGACTCGTTCAGGCGCCACTTACGAGTTGGATGCCTCACCATCATCTAGACAATCAGGACCCTCAACTTCAACCCTCCCCATGGACGACTGAAGATCTTCTGAACTCTTCTAAGCACCTCCCAAATGCAGATCGTGGGGGTGCAGCCCTGTCCAGAGCCGTGAATGATTTCATCAGAGAATTCACACCGACATCCACCGTAATGGCTCGAGTCCTGCTACAGACCCTGGGCAGATGCTTCAGTGCATCTCACTGACGTTCTGCGCCACGCCCAGGCCAGACAGGTTGAAGCAAGGGTCAAGGAAGACGAAGGAAGGAAGGAAGGCCAAAGCGGACATTGGGCGAGAGAATGCCCCGACAAACACAGAAGAGGATCTGCCGTTTCCAGTGGTGAGAGACATGGACACAGAGGAGGACACGTCCACCACGGACATCCCCAAATGGACTGTAAAGGTGGAGCTCCAGACGAAGGCGCGGCTGCAGTTTCAAATAAGGTCCTGCACACCTACACTGACCAACACTGACCTACACTGACACTCATGCTGAATACGAAGACATGCACACAATCCACACTCGCCCCAAACACACTGATACACACAGACACTCCCTGCACATTCCACACATCCTGCTCCCTCTGAGAAGTCATTTTTTTCTTTTTTCATTGTTGATTCTAGTGCAGCCTTGTAAAAAAAAAAAAAATAATAAAAAAGCCTTCACATTTATATTGTACTGGGGTTTTTATTTTATTGTGTTGCCCCAGCCACAGCATTTTGATGACCAATATGACCCTGTATTATTTTCATGATTTAAATGATTGACCATTGAGATGACGATATTGTTCTGGTTATGACTGACAAGTTTCACTGGTAAAAATTATGTTGTGACACAACTGACTGGACAGATTTTTTTGGTTTTTTTGTTTTGTTTTATGTCTAAGTTCTGTTTATTTACAGCTCTCTTTGTTTATTTTTGGAAGTATTATTGTCTCAGTTTTGGTTTGCATTCCGGTTCTATTTTGCCACCAAATCTGTTACATTTCTAGGTCACATTATTAGTGACCTAGAACATTATTAGTTATATTATAAGACAAGGACCTGTCATCCAAACACCTCACATCCATTACTGTTAAACAGTTGTTGTCATTTATTGGCTTTTGTTCCTACTGTAGGATGTTTGTTCCAAACTTTTTCGAATTCTGCAAGCATTTAACTGCCCTCACTCATTCTAAATCAATGTCTTCTCAGGTACTGTGGAACCCTGATGCAGAGAAGACCCTCTTAGCTTTAAACAGGCCCTGCAATCCCCACCCACATTAGGCTTGACCGAGCGCTCCATAAATATGGCCATATGACCTCTGTTCTCCTACAACCACATGGTGATTCGCAGCGTCTTGTAGCTTGCATTCTTTTATTTATTTATTTATTTGTTTGTTTATTTTTGGGAGGGGCAACTTGTTTTTAAGTAAAGATGATACACAGGTTTTTGATGCAATTTGGATGTTACTTTAATAATTTTTAAAATATTTTTTTGTGTTATTATGTAATTATGTACTACTCACCTTACGTACACATCATATAAATGTTTGTGCCTATAGTAGTGATCATTAATCAACTAAAAAAAAAAAAAGTGTGGAAGGAAATTTATCAGGCCCAGACACTCCACGTGTTTCACCTTTGGTCATGGAACAGCCAGAAAACAACTGTATCTCAATTTAAACCTTGGTGATGTACAAGGTTAAGATGTTTTCCAAACAAGCATCCTTGTCCAAGCGCCGATGACGAAGCTGGCGTGATCCTGTCTTCCAAACCTTCATTACATAATGGTATAAATATGCTTGTGAACTTACTAACGATGGGAGTTCTTCTTGCGAGTTCCCCCCATGGCCATGGTAAAATAAACTTGGATAATCAATTCAGTTGACTTCCCTTATTGCAGCTCCCCAGACGGGAAATTTCCCACCACACGCCCTTATTCAGAGCGACTTACAACGTGCTTCCATGTTACCATCGATGAAGTGATCAATTCTGGTTCACTAGGACCCCCAACTATGAATACAACCTTTTAATTCACTCTGTTGTAGTTTCTATACATAAGTCTGTCAATAAGAAGGTTACAAGTTAATCTAAATATTCTCTAAAGAGGAAGGTCTTGAGCTTCCATTTGAATAATTTGAATAATAATTTGAAAATGAAATTTTTCCTCAAAAGTCTACATCTGGGGTAACCAACCCTGGTCCCCTCGGGAGTGCTGAATGAAGATAAACACAAAAATGTGCAAGACAAGGGCCCTCCAGGACCAGGACTAACAGTCTCTTCATGATGGGTGTGGGTGACAGCTTCAGATCTCGGACTGTCAAAGAACAAATGACAGCAGCCGCACTGCATGTATAATCTGGAAATCCAAGCACTGTTTTCAGTTCCCTCAGGAAGTGAATTTAATCATTCAACCCATCAAGGACCATAATTCTGACATAAATCAATCTGGCTCATTCTGAAACGTCCTCTTCTATTTACCACAAAGCAACCATTTGATTTACAACCACTGATTTGCTAAATTTGAACTACACAAGTATTAGTAATCGTACTTCTAGTAATTAGTAATTTAGTAATAGTTTGTACTTTGAGAACTAAGTACGTACTTACATCCCGTAAAAACCCTAAGTCGACTGTCATAACTGTGGGATCTCAGCTCGTCTCTGCTGTTGTCTATGTGCATCAGTTTAATAGTTTTCTATCTGCCCCTACTGATGAATGTGTGTTTTGTATTTGTTCAGATCAGTTCGAGTTTCAGGAGTGTTCAGATGTAAAACTTGCGCCGGTCTTTACTCCAGAAGGTTACCGGCAACCTTCTGATTACGGGTCCAAGCGGTTAAAGAATCCCGATCCGCCAAGGTGCCACTGAGGTGCCACGGAGCAAAGCACCGTCCCCACACACTGCTCCCCGGGCGCCTGTCATGGCTGCCCACTGCTCACTCAGGGTGATGGGTTAAATGCAGAGGGCAAATTTCACTGTGTGCATCGTGTGCTGTGCTGCTGTGTATCACATGTGACAATCACTTCACTTTTTTTACTCTGAGTTCAAGGTGGATGAATTTCTGCTTAAAATGATCTAGACGCTTGTACAAACGTTCGTTGTAACTGTTCATTAGCCATATTGAGGAATGATCACACAGTTTTATTTGTCACACTTTTATTATTTTAATCTCAACACCAGAACTGAATCAGAACTGCGCCCTTTTTTTGGTCATGCACAGACATGGGGTACAGTGCCCAAATAAGTCCTGACAGAAAACTCAAAATATCTGTCTCATAAAAAACAACCCAGAGTCCGTACAGGGAATCCAATCTCAATGCCAGAGTAAATCAACTCACAATACAATGCAATACAATGTTAACAAACTCAAGCACAATGCATAACACAACTTGAAAAAAGTTCAATCACATCCATAAATGGCTTCTGCCCACAATCAGCAGCAATCTGTTCAGTTCTGTGTAATTGCTTGTTTTAAGCAGCAATCTTATTTTTGTTAGTTTTCTTATTTTTATTAACACAACTGGATCTATAGAAAAGCACCCATCTGGAACTCTTTGCATCTTATCGTTGGTATTGAGGGCTACTAAATATTTATTATTTTATACTTTATTTTATATTTTATATCTCTGTTATTCAAAGCACAAGACTGGCAGTGACTGTCATTCAAGCTCGGGGACACTGGGAGACACATAAAAGTGCTGTTTAGTTCAAGGTGTGCATATGTAGATTTGGATAAATTATAGGTGAAGAGGTGGTCTCTGAATAGCTGGATCTTGAAGGTAAAGAGTTGCTGAACTGCTCAGAACTCCTGCAAACCACAGACAAGAACAACTAAGACGTGTGCAGGAGATGGCCGGGGTGTCTTTGAAGAATATGTTGTGCCTCCACTATGAACTCATAACTATATTTTTGTGAGAATATTTATATTTAAATATTTACCACAGTAAAGTGAGATTCAAACCCTCAACAGTGTATTAAGGTTGTTACCCTTTAGTCTGGTGTAACAATTCGTACAGAAACTGTACTCCAGACATGTCCTTTAAAATGACATCCCTCATTTGAGTATTTTATATTAAACCAATGACGTCTTCATCCCACAGCTGCTGTTCTCGTGCATCCTCGTGGTTTGAGAAGATTTGTTTTTCTACAGTGTGAAATAAAATGTATTCAAATTCCTTAAATTAAAGACTGAAACTAAACCGTGCATCCATTTAAAAAAAGGTAAATGTGTCTTAAAATTGGGCCCATGACTGATCCAGCCCAGGCCATCTGTAACGTCCTGGCGCTCCTGACCCAACAGGTGGCGCCAAATCTTGTTTTTTCTGTCATGTTTCTGGAGAAGCGTGTGATTATGACCATTTTCCCCAGTTTCTCCAGTCCTGGACGGTTGTCTACGTCTGTGTTCTGTGTATTTTCTGTTCTGTTTCACAGTCACATTATATTTCATTGTGTTTCTGGCTGTCTTCACATCATACTGGTGGCATGTACACGTCCCCCTAGTGCCCTAATAAATAAATAAATTTAACTTTTAACAATTATATGACTAATTCTATAAATATTCTTATTTATGGTACACCATCACATCTGAAGTTTTGAGTGGTTAAAGTGAACCTCAATTTTGTCTCTCACACTGAATTCTTCTGGGATTCAAATGGGATTGATCTGCCATGTACCCATAAAGCATGTGTGGTGGGAATTTTCCCATCTGGGGAGCTACAATAAAGAATGTCAACTGAGTTGATTACCAAGTTTAATTCGCCGTGCACGGGGGAACTCGCAAGAAGAACTCCCGCCCCTGATTACAGTTCTCAAGCTTTTATACCATGGGGCATACAAGGCCGAAAGACAAGCTCACACCCCTTTGGACAGTGGCGCCCATCAAGGTCACAGAACCTTCCCTTTATCAGCTTATGTTCAGCAGGAGTTCCTGGCAAGATTCCTTAGCCCATACTTCAGAATTTCCTTTGATCTCATTTGCAGAACTAATTTTTGTAGCGAAAGTAGTGACAGTTTCAGACTGAATGTTGGTGTCTGGAATGGTCCTCTGTACATCTGACCAACTGGCAGCAAGCTCCAGATATCAGGACGAGGCTCAAAGTGCACATGAGGTCTCAGCCCACATCCTTAAACACCAGTAGTGGGAGGAAACTCTATGATCACTAGTTATTTTTGTTCAGGTGAATTCAGATTGTCTGCTTTGCTTATTCAGTAACCACATTTTATCAGTGAAGCAAATTCATGGAACAAACACGGGTGATGTGTGCCTGGTCCTAGATACATGCCAGAAAGTGGGTGCATTTGTCATTCTTAATATATCCTCTGTATTTAGTTTAAGCTTCACATTCACTCTTTTGAACCTGTTACATTTTTTTCTTGCCCTTTATGTGATGTTCTCCTTTCTTTATATTTGTTTATCTTGTTTAGCCCGTTCTGGCATGGTGGGTGAAGGCAGGGACCCACCCTGAGCACAGCACCAACCCAGGCTTTTGTATCGTTTTGTTTAAATATATATCAACTAAGTAAAGTTGTGTTTTATAGCTGACGTCCTTGAAATTTAAGTTAAATTGGTGCATTATTCATCATTTATCTTCCTCATTCTCACCCAGAGAGAGAGGTTGCCAGCATGTCTCTGGTCCCATTTGGATGTTAGATGTTCTGGCACCTCCAGCTTTGCGGATTTTGTCGATCTGGTGCAGAGCAGTCAGGTGAAACGCATCATTTGACAATCTCTGTTCCACCTGGACTGTTTGGGGACCTTTCTGCCATCTGCAGACTCTTATGTGGCATCATCTGGCTTTTCATCATTGTCCTGTGGGTTCCTGTGCAGCTGGTTTCTGGATGGTACTTCTTCCACCCGAAGGTATGAGCGGGTTGTATAGAAACTTGTTTCTCTACATCATACTCAGAAACTCTTTCAGCTACTATGAATGTGTAGAAGTTGATCTCCAGTTGGATACCAGAAGGTGAGACCTCATGGGGCCGTTTCAAGTGTGAGGTTAGTATGGGTCATGGGTCAACCTGAAAGCATGTCATTCAGTGTTAGGAACATACATCTTTTAGCAGCACCTTCCCCACCTTCAATAGAGTTCACAGTTCACCTCACAACCTTTTAACACACCAACTCCATCGAGTAAACAAAAACCATTGTAATAACTTCTTTTGTGCCGGTCCTATAGGAATCAAATCAACATCCCCATTGTTCCAGCACCCAAGCTTTCAGAGTAATAGCTTCAATTAAACTACTAAAGTGATGAATTACCTCCTATATATTCATATATCCTCAGGCCCTTTGAAGCGTGTAACCATCACTTTTCACCTGACAATTCATCAGAAACTATAATGTTGTCTATCAGGGTTGTCATTTTTATCTCATATACAAAATTTCACCTTCTTGTATGGTGAGCAGTGGTCCCTCTCTTAATTCCTCAGAAGCATTAACTCTACATTAGTGATTAAAAGGGTAGACATGTTGTTACGTCCTTTAGGCCATAGAATGGCTTGGGGTGCTCTGTTTTGTGCGTGTTCTCTTTTAGGCTGGCTGCTGGGGGGAGGAGATTTGGATTTACAGCTCCACCCACCAATTCCCTTGTCAACTGGCCGCCAATCAACACACAGGACCGAGAACTACTTAAGGACTATTCCAGCCACCATTCAGGGCTTGTTGTGGAGCCGGAGGAGGAGGAGGAAGCGAGAGGAGAGTTTTGGAGTTGGAGTTTGGATTGTGTTAGAGTTGGATAAGAGTTGGTGTGTGTTAGTGGTTAGTTGTGGCTTTGTTGTGTAGTTTTGTCTCTCCTTTCATGGTGTGTTGTCCTCCTGTGACTTGTTGTGAATTGTGTAGCCCTTATCAGGGCTCTTAGTTTGTATACTTGATATTCTATAGAAATCGAACGAGAATTGCTGGTGTCTTCCCATTGTAAGTCGCTTTGGATAAAAGCGTCTGCCAAATAAAGTAAAGTAAAAGTAAAGTAAAGTTGTATATAGCATGTTTGGTTTGTTCACTCTAAATAAAAGCACAATATTTCACTTGGGTTTGGTATCTGTGTCTTCCCACTGCACACATTCCCCTCGTTTGTTGTTGCGTCTCCTGACCCCTAGACAGGGACGTGACACATGGTAACCAGGGTAACCAAAAACATAATCATCACAGTTTATTGTTCAACCATGTGCTTTGTGCCACATCAGCAAAATTTTACTAAATAAATGATCTATTAAATATCTATTCACTACTTAAATAAGTTATAATGATGTCACGTCCCTGTCTAGGAGTCAGGAAACATGACAACAAACGAGGGGAATGTGTGCAGTGAGAAGACACAGATACCAAGCCCAAGTGAAATATTGTGCTTTTATTTACAGTGAGTAGTGAACATCCAACCAAACTGAAAGTGATATATACAAGAACAATTCACAGGAGGACAACACACCATGAAAGGAGAGACAAAACAAATACACAAAGCCACAACTAACCACACTAATCACTCTGACACACAAAGGCTTATCTGTAACTCTACAACTCTATCCACAACTCCAACTCCAAAACTCTCCTCTCACTTCCTCCTCCTTCGACTCCACAACAATGAGCCCTGAATGGTGGCTGGAAGGGTCCTTATGTAGTTCTCTGTCCTGTGCGTTGATTGGCTGCCAGTTGACGAGGGAATTGGTGGGTGGAACCGTACTCCAAATCTCCTCCCCCAGCAGACAGCTTAAAAGAGAACGCGCACAAAACAGAGCACCCCAAGCCATTCTACGGCCTAAAGGACGTAACAACTGACCACTGTTAATTCTGAATAAGTACCCAAATGAATGAAAAAAAAATGTTGCTTTATTTTTATACCACTACATTAGATGCTTCCTAGTCACTCTGTATTCTTATTTTCCTATTTCATATCTTATTCTTTTTTTATTAGGGTTCACCACAGTAGATAAAACATCTCTCTTTCACACCAGCCACCTTCATGTCCTCTCACCACATCCATCAACTATTCTTCCAGGCCTTCCTCTTTCTAATCCACATCATTTGTCAATCTCAGTTTTTTTTTTTTCTAGTTCATATTTTATAAATATGGCAGAGCAATCATTTTAACTCTAAAGGTCAATGATGTATTTTATTCCACAAAGTTTACCCAGTTGAAAAATTCTGGTTTAGCAGTTTATAATTCTGATAGAAAGGTGTCAAAATACATTGTCCATCACTGTTTTCATACCTCCTGCATTCCTTCAAAATGGTAAGGGTGCCCATTCTGACCTGAGAAAAGTTCCTGCATCCTGTGGATGTTCCTTTGACACGTACCACCTACCTAAACGTTGCTGCTCACCCCTTCTTGGAAACAATACTCCCTGAATGCAGTTCCATCATTCAGCTTGATAATGTCCCCGGCCACACTTTAAAATGGTTGAAATGTGTTTGAGGTATTAATTATTCTGGATCTACACTTGCAGCTAAATATTCAAAATTGTGATTTTGTCAGCTTCCAAATGAATAAAAAATTTAAGAAATTAAAGTTGACCCATATTTACAACCACAGACATTCTGAATTATAAGTCGTAGGATCAACGTTTTGCAGGATTAATACATATTTTTTACATATTTGACTGGATCTACACTGTTGTGATGGTACGGGCATAATACTGGTTAGCCGTTGTGGTGCATCCAGTAAGAAGGTCCAGTCTTCAGTCTTTTTAATCAATACGTAAAAAGCACTTAACAGGTAACTATGTTTGGTTCCACAAAGAATATAACAGAATAGAATTATGAAAATAATGAACCAGTTAACAATTATAGCATCACTGACTTTACTTTTACATTTTACCTGTTATAGAGCCATGAACAAGGTACCATGGAGCTGAGTTTAGTGCAGGAACAGGATTTGTGTTTGTTTTCTCTCACAGTCACATCCAGAAACTGCGGCCATTTCAGAACGTGCACACGTTTTTAACACAAGTAGAAAACAATTATAAAATAATTCAATACTGTCATGAGAGCATTGCCGGCCCCTCTACCAGCTTCATCCGATCAGCCTCTCCAAGCTACTGATTACTCCACCCCTCCTCCTCCTCTTCATCTAATCCAGTTTATGTTTCCTTGCTCCTTGTCATTGGTAATAGCCGCTCTCATCTTCTTACTGCATGTCCCTTTTCCCAAAGTATTTCTCCTGAATGTTGTAAGTCCACCAGTCTTGCGTTGTTCCTGGTGCCTTGTGCCTTTGTTCCTGGTTTTATATGGTTTTGAATGAATCCTTTGTCGCCTCCTCCATGCCTGGATTCCCCTCTGAGTGTGAATGTTGTGATGAATACTACCACTGAGTATTATTCAGTATTATAATGAAAAGCTAAGCTGATTACAGTAACAGATCTATTGCTTTTTATGCATTTGAATGACAATTAAATACACTCTTGAATATAATACAGTTATGCCAACAGATATGTGATGTGCAAAACCGTACAGTATACAGTACCACAGATGTAAACAGGAAAGCAGCAGTATTGGCAACCAAATGCTGGTTACTTTATACAACAGTAGATACAACCAGTGATTTAAAACATGAAAATGACAGCACTGTACAGTATGTTTGAAATACAGTAATGTGTTTTACTTAAAAAAAACGAAATTGCTGAGGAAACGGATGCCACCACATTACTGTAGTTTTACTTGAATAAATGTTCACAGATTACTGTTCAGGTGCCCTGACAGACAAAAGCGGCACAGATTTAAATTAGTCTCCACCCGAGTTGATGTCAAGTTCCAGCCCTGACAGCTCCCTGCTCCTTCTGTCCGCTTGTCTACATTATGAACCTCAGTCAGTCTCTTCTTGATAGTTCTGGCCTGCATCCTGGTTTTGGTTAACATCTTCATATATTAAATGAATGAGTCTCTGCCCTGTGCACAGTGAGTTCTGGATGAAGTTGGTTATTAAAAGTGTTTCACCTCCTTCCTGTCTGTGTATGATCAGTAGGAGTCTTTGTCTCTGGAGTAGAACGGCACCATACGGCCAGATATACGAACATTGCCGTCTGCATCACTGTGCAGCAGAAACAAATCTTTAGAGAAATATTCTGTTCATGAACATTAAGGAGCAGTGAAATGTTTCTCTAGTGATATATGATGTAGGTTCTGTTTCATTTCCTGTTTCAGGGATTCCAGCCAAGTCCCTCCTGATCTACAGACTTTAAATGCAGCAATAATCTCACACTCCTGATGTCACTAGAAGAACGTTTCTGCATGTGATGAACATGTTAAAGTCTGAAGCAGAAATTAAACTTACTATGTGACCAGATCTGCTCCAGAGTCTGCATCAGACTCTAGAAATAATTACAAAATAACATGTTAACATGTTATTTGTTTAAGATTTTGTAGACCTTCTCCAACATTAGTAGTTTCCCCACATGACACCATGTCTGGTGTAGAAGTTACTGATGTTGTTTGCTGTGTCTCTCACCTGATCTTCTCTTCACAACCATCACAACACCAACAACCACAGCGATGAGAACGAGAGCAGCAACAACCAACCCAGCAATGATGCCTGGAACATTATTACCTGCAGTAAAAGATTTGTGTAAATTACTTTTACACTGGACTGTGTGGAGTGTGTCCTGGGTCAGTGTGGTGAGTTTGGATTGATGGTTGTAATATTTATACAGAGTTAAGTTACACTCATTATACAGTTTCTTATGAAAACCGTACTAAAATCTCTGGTTTTGTATCAGTCTGTCTCATGCAGAGCTTCTGGATTAAAATTGTTTGGCTTTAATTTTTCTTGTCACATTGTAACAGCAGCTAAAATATATGTAAAATGAATGTAAAATCCATTCCTGCAAGAATATGATGAGACAGCAGCTCTATGTGACACGATGAATTAAACACAGATACACGTACATTTATTCTTCCATCATTTCCATCTAATCATTCACCATGAGACCCAAATACTTAACAAAAGAGCAAAAAGTGCTGTTTTAATAACACTTAATTACTCTGCTTCACCTTTATTTAGTACAAAATGCACTGATGATGAACTGGTAGAAGCTCCTGTACCTGCACTGTTGGTCCGGATCTTCTCCTCAGTCAGGATCATGTGGATTGGGTCTCCACTCTTGTGCTCCACCACACAGGTGAACTGGTTCTTCTTCCACACATCAGGGGTCACTTTGAGTTTTGCACGTTTCTGGAAGGTTCCATCATGGTTGGGCAACGTCTCATTCACATGTACATCTTCATGCAGCTCCTGTCCATCTTTCTGCCAGCTGATCTTCACCTTATCAGGGTAGAAACCTGTAGCGTGACAGACCACTGGAGAGGAGGAGTCTGTCTGCAGCAGAGACACCTGAGGAGGGACTAGAGACAGGAAGAGAGGAGGGGGACAGGGAGAGAAACAGGACATCTACATATCAGCAGATCATTCAACAAGCACTCGGTTTATAATCCATGAGCTGGAAACACCAGTGTTACTGTCTGGATAATAAAGTTTTGCATCGTATCAACTGAGAGAAAAGCTCAACTTGACCCACAATAATTAGTAAACATAAAAACTAAAATCTACTTAGAATAACTATCATAGTTTCTCATCCTGGATGCCTCAAACATACGAGCCATCCTAAACTCACATACCACCCTCCCCCCACAAAACTGGGCTCCACATGTTCAGCACAACCTTGTCTGTTTCTTACACCCCATAATCACTTCCTATATTTGTCTATTTAATTCAAGTCTGGCTTCTCCCTCTTTTTGTTACCGGCACAATTGACACTAATCTCGACTCATGATATGTAACCGTCCTACTGTGTGCTGCTGTACCTTTTCTCTCCAGACTGCTCTTCCCATAATGAACAAACTTCTCCAGCCATTGAACACGTTCATTGGTCACACATTTATAATCATCATCAGCTTCAAGCCATTTCTGTGTGGTGACCAGCGCTTGTCCAGAGGTGAACAAATCTTCACCATCATATCCAAACCGATCGTCTCTATTGGTGTTTCCTGTCTCATCATCCCACTGAAGGCAACACCTCCTCTGTAAAGTGTGCACTTCTACACGAGAGAAAAAGAGAGAAACATTTAGCAAAATGTAATAATAAAGACGTCAGATTAATGTGATTATTTATTCACTCTAATGGGAAAAATGAGTTACTGTTGGTGATAATTTTGGTATTTCTAAACAGCTGAAATTATGCTTTGATAAACTATAATTTATCAAGCTCCCTCTGTTTTTTCTTCTCACCGTCTTTTCTTTAATGTGAACCAGACAGCTTTGTTTTTTTTATATGACAGTTCCAACTGAGGGACACAGGGGGGACAGGGCACAATTTTTCTCTGCTTCACAAATTCAGATCATCCTCCACTCTAAAATAATGCATCCAGTGTGGAATTTTATAAATGGTGGCAGCCCAGTATTAGTGCAGAGATGAAATGGACTAATATGCGGATTTCATGAAAAACTAATGCATTAAGAAGCAACATTACTTGAATCTGCACCTTATTACTCATAACCTGACAGCGAGAAACTATTTCATTCATGCTCTGGTTTTTATTAATGTATATGTCAGTACATCTTGTAATTATTCCAATTACAATTTTTAAAAATTATTTCAGTATAAAGAATATAAAGTGAGACCATCAAGTGATTCATGACTCCATTCCACATTTTTCAGAGACCATAAAAGAAGCTTAGTGAATAAATCTATGTGTGAATTTTGTGTTCCACAGCAGGAGATCTAAGTTGTGCTTTGTGTTTTAGAGTTGTTGTTCTTTTTTAGTTTTATTCTGTGTTTCATGAAAACACAGAATAATAAAATAGATTAATAAGAACAGTCAGTTACTTAAACGAGTCCTGTTTAATTACAATAGGGTGGTAGTAGCCTCGCCACACACTCGCCTATGAACCAGAAGACCCAGCTTCAAATCCCACTTACTACCATTGTGTCCCTGAACAAGACACTTAACCCTGAGTGTCTCCAGGGGGGGACTGTCCCTGTAACTACTGATTGTAAGTCGCTCTGGATAAGGGTGTCTGGTAAATGCTGTAAATGTAAATGTGTTCATTTTCTGTGTAGGGTTGGTATAAATGTGTGTAAAAGGGTTCTGATGTATTTCTGCACTTACAGTGGAGGAAATAATTTTTTGACCCCTTGCTGATTTTGAAGGTTTGTCCAATGACGAAGAAATGTAAAGTCTCAGAACAGTATCATTTTAATGGTAGGTTTATTTTAACAGTGACAGATAGCACATCAAAAGGAAAATTGAAAAAATAACCTTAAATAAAAGATAGAGACTGATTTTCATTGAGTGAAATAAGTATTTGAACCCCTACCAACCATTAAGAGTTCTGGCTCCCACAGAGTGGTTAGACACGCCCACTCAATTAGTCCCCCTCATTAATGACACCTGTCTTAACTAGTCACCTGTATAAAAGACACCTGTCCACAGAATCAATCAATCAGGCAGACTCCAAACTCTCCAACATGGGAAAGACCAAAGAGCTGTCCAAGGATGTCAGAGAAAAAATTGTAGACCTGCACAAGGCTGGAATGGGATACAAAACCATTAGCAAGAAGCTCGGAGAGAAGGTGACAACTGTTGCTGCAATAGTTCGAAAATGGAAGGAGCACAAAATGACCATCAATCGACCTCGGTCTGGGGCTCCACGCAAGATCTCACCTCATGGGGTCTCAATGATTCTGAGAAAGGTGAGAAATCATCCTAGAACTACACGGGAGGAGTTAGTTAATGACCTCAAAGTAGCTGGGACCACAGTCACCAAGAAAACAACATCAACAACATTTATTTCTTATATAGCCCAAAATCACATACAGTATGTCTCAATGGGCTTTGACAGGCCCTACAGTTGACATCCCCCACACTTGAAAAACTCCACAGAAAAAAAATTCTAGAAGAGAGTAAAAAAAGAAAGGAAGAAACCTTGGGAAGGAGTGATACAGAGAGGGACCCCCTTCCAGGGTAGAGTGAGCCTGCAAATGGTGTCAGTGCAGGGTTGGGGATGATATAATAATAATAAGTCCTACAGTTGTAGGGTTGGAGAAGTCCAGAATGTAGTCTAGTGTCATGGTCTATATTAAGTGTCCATAATGATGCTACTGGTTCACTTGAAGATCCCTATAGCTGTAGTTGTAACGGTGGTGGTGGCTGTGGTGACCCTCTGGTTCATTTCATGGTATGTCCTTGTTTAGCAGTTGTCAGGAACCAGGATTTATTTGCTGGTCTCTTCACTTGGGTCTGCCAGTAGTCTGGGCGCTTGATTCCGTGTCTCGGAGAAAACAAACAGAAGCAGCGGCAGACGGTGGCACTGTACGACCGATACTGAAATATGTGGTATAATTTGCTATATTGGTGCTACAGTGGCCCGGTACCCTAACTAGGACAGCCTAACTAGGGTGAATTTAACTTTGTACTTTGTCTAACTGGGGGACTGTGATAAACTGGACTTTATAATTGACACTGTGTCAAAGTGAAGTGAAATGAGTGACTTGAACAAAAAGCCAGCGAAAACAGATAGGTTTTCAGATTGGATTTAAACACTGAGACTGTGTCTGAGTCCTGGACACTGACAGGCAAACCGTTCCACAACTGCGGTGCTCTATAGGAGAAGGATCTGCTCCCAGCTGTGACTTTCTACACCTTTGGTACCAGTAGTGACCCCGCACCCATTGATCGAAGGGGGCGTGGCGGGTCGTAAAGAACTTCTTGGCCCAAGCGCTTCTGTCTTGTCAGGGTTTAACAGGAGAAAGTTGGTGAGCATCTACTGTCTAATGTCATTCAGACAATTCTCTATATTGTTCAGCTGCTGCCTCTGATCTGGCATTGCTGACAGATACAGCTGTGTGTCGTCAGCTGAGCAATGAAAGCTAATACCGTGTTTGTGGATGACGTTGCCTAAAGGTAACATGTATAGAGAAAAAAGTAACGGACCTAGGACAGAACCTTGTGGAACACCAAACTCTACTTTACTATGTGAAGAAGAAACACCATTGATGTCCACAAACTGATATCGGTTGGTCAGATATGATCTGAACCATCCAAGGGCTGTTCCCTTAATCCCAATAACATTCTCTAACCTGGCAAGGAGAATAGCGTGATCAATAGTGTCAAACGCTGCACTCAGATCAAGCAGGACAAGCAGCGAGATGCGTCCCTGATCAGAGGCCAACAGCAGGTCATTAACCACTTTAACCAGCGCTGTCTCAGTGCTATGATGAGGTCTAAATCCTGATTGATATTCTTCATGGATATTGTTGCTGTCTAGGTATGCGCTCAGCTGCTGGGCTATGACTTTTTATAAGATTTTTGATATAAACGGAAGGTTGGATATTGGTCTATAATTTGAAAGCTGACTGCGATCAAGAACAGGCTTTTTAATCAGGGGTCTAATGACTGCTACCTTGACTAAGCGACGAGTTAACAATTTTGAGGATAGAATTTATAATATCAGGTGCTATTTGCTTAAGGAACCTTGTTGGAATCGGATCCAAAGTGCAACTACATTGATTTGACGACGAGATTAATTCATGCTCTTTAATACGGTTGAATCGTTCTAATCTGTGGTCAGATATTAAAAGATTATACCAAGGAATTAAGTTTTTATCTCTTACTATCTTCCTTTTGAGGGGAGCGACTATATCTAACGTACTACGCAGTGTTATTTCTAGACATTTGGTCGCTTGGTCGAGTTCAGCAGGGTCTGACGGTGAGTTTATTAGCGTTGATAAATCCTGTAGGGTGTTAATAAACCTCTGTGCCATACTTGATGTAATTGTCCGTTTGTCTCTATAACAACAACAACAACATTTATTTCTTATATAGCCCAAAATCACATACAGTATGTCTCAATGGGCTTTGACAGGCCCTACAGTTGACACCCCCCTCACTTGACCCTTCTGCACACAAGGAAAAACTCCACACAAAAAAAACTCTAGGAGAGAGAAAAAAAAGAAAGGAAGAAACCTTGGGAAGGAGTGATACAGAGAGGGACCCCCTTCCAGGGTAGAGTGAGCCTGCAAATGGTGTCAGTGCAGGGTTGGATATGATATAATAATAAGTCCTACGGTTGTAGGGTTGGAGAAGTCCAGGATGTGTTCAGTGTCATGGTCTAGATTACGTGTCCGTAACGATGTTACTGGTCCATTTGAAGATCCCTGGAGCTGTAGTTGTAATGGTGGTGGTGGCTGTGGTGACCCTCTGGTTTGTTTCAT
The DNA here is from genome assembly GCF_900700375.1 of Denticeps clupeoides. Classification (NCBI taxonomy): domain Eukaryota; kingdom Metazoa; phylum Chordata; class Actinopteri; order Clupeiformes; family Denticipitidae; genus Denticeps; species Denticeps clupeoides. The sequence goes on from NC_041726.1 coordinate 11,580,284, forward strand.
GTTTTGTCCTTGTAAAGCAGTTGTCAGGAACCAGGATTTATTTGCTGGTCTCTTCACTGGGGTCTGCCAGTAGTCTGGGTGCTTGATTCCGTGTCTCGGAGAAAAACAAACAGAAGCAGCGGCAGACGGTTGCACTGTACGACCGATACTGAAATCTGTGGTTATAATGGTATATTGGTGCTACAGTGGCCCGGTACCCTAACTAGGACAGCCTAACTGGTGAATTTAACTTTGTCTGTGTCTAACAGGGGGACTCTGTGATAAACTGGACTTTATAATTGACACTGCGTCAAAATCAAGTGAAATGAGGGTCTAGGACTAGCAAAAAGCCAGAGAAAACAGATAGGTTTTGAGATTGGATTAAAACACTGAGACTGTGTCTGAATCCCGGACACTGACAGGCAAGCTGTTCCACAACTGCGGAGCTCTATAGGAGAAGGATCTGCTCCCAGCTGTGACCCTCTGCACCTTTGGTACCAGTAGTGACCCCGCACCCATTGATCGAAGGGGGCGTGGCGGTTCGTAAGGAACCAAAAGTTCACTCAGGTACTGTGGGGCGAGACCATTTAGAGCTTTATAGGTTAAAAGTAGGATTTTGTAGTCGATCCTAAATTTGATGGGTAACCAGTGCAGTGATTGTAAGACTGGGGTGATGTGGTCAAATTTCCTGGTTCTGGTTAGAACTCTGGCTGCAGCATTCTGTACTAGCTGGAGTTTACTCATGCACCTACTAGAGCATCCAGACAATAATGCATTGCAGTAATCTAACCTTGATGTAATAAATGCATGGACCAACTTTTCTGCATCATGCATTGAAATGATATTTCTTATTTTCGCAATATTTCTAAGGTGAAAGAATGCTATTCTAGTGACATTATCTACGTGCGAACTGAATGAGAGACCTGCATCAATGATGACACCTAGATCCTTCACTTCAATACTCGGTGAGATAGAATGGCTATCCAGGGTTATTGTGTAGTCAGCCAGTTTATGCCTGGCTGCTTGAGGCCCGATTACAAGCGCTTCTGTCTTGTCAGGGTTTAACAGGAGAAAGTTGGTGAGCATCCACTGTCTAATGTCCTTCAGACAATTCTCTATTTTGTTCAGCTGCTGCCTCTGGTCTGGCATTGCTGACAGATACAGCTGTGTGTCGTCAGCATAGCAATGAAAGCTAATACCGTGTTTGCGGATGACGTTGCCTAAAGGTAACATGTATAGAGAAAAAAGTAACGGAACTAGGACAGAACCTTGTGGAACACCAAACTCTACTTTACTACGTGAAGACGAAACACCATTGATGTCCACAAACTGATATCGGTTGGTCAAATATGATCTGAACCATTCAAGGGCTGTTCCCTTAATCCCGATAACATTCTCTAACCTGGCAAGGAGAATAGCGTGATCAATAGTGTCAAACGCTGCACTCAGATCAAGCAGGACAAGCAGCGAGATGCGCCCCTGATCAGAGGCCAACAGCAGGTCATTAACCACTTTAACCAGCGCTGTCTCAGTGCTATGATGAGGTCTAAATCCTGATTGATATACTTCGTGGATATTGTTACAGTCTAGGTATGTGCTCAGCTGCTGAGGGGGGATTGAGCTTGTTGTGTCTGAGACATATTTTAAAAGCGATGAGGAAATGATCTAAGATCATTTCAGATTGCGGAAGAGTAACTATATCTTCTATATTTAAACCGAAGGTCAACACAAGATCGACCACCTTCATGAGTAGGTCCTGTTATATGTTGGTTAACTCCAACTGAGTCTAATAAAGACAGGAATGCTGTTCTTAGTGAGTCTTCTAATTTATCACAGTGGATGTTAAAGTCGCCGACAATTAGGGCTTTATCCACAGATACAACTAAGTTGGAGACAAAATCTGTAAATTCACTAAGAAAATCAGAATAAGGCCTAGGGGATCTATAAATAATAATCAATGGAATGAATTTAGGATTTGTATTTTGTGAGACTACATGAGTTATATTGGTATGTAGAATCTCAAAAGAGTTAAATCCTTGTCCGGGTTTATAAGTAATACCGAGGTTATCCTTATAAATTACTGCGACGCCACCTCCTCTTCCAGTTAAGTGAGGTTGGTGTACATAGCTGTATCCAGGAGGACTAGACTTGTTCAATGCTACAAATTCGTTTTGTTTTAACCAAGTTTCGGTCAGGCACAGTACATCGAACCCCTGATCTGTAATCATTTCATTGACAATGAGCGTTTTAGGTGTAAGGGATCTAACATTTAATAATCCTATTCTTATGTCGGGGGTGCTGGTGGTAGGTTCAGAAGGAATGATAGCAACGTGTAGTAAGTTCCCGAAACAGACACCCCGCCCAGCCTGTGGAACAGACACAGTGTCAGCATATTTATGAGTTTTATTATTAATGTTTCCAGTAGAATCTCTTGTTTTAATAGAGCGAGGTAAAGACACAGTGTCAATATTGTACACGCTGGGTGGCGACTCTACGCAAAAAAAATTAGCCAGTCTGTCTGCTGCCTGGTCTCGGCTCTGGCGAGTCAGTTTTGTTTTTTGGTTCTAAGACTATGAGCTAAGTTTTTAGACAACTGAGTGGCGCCCGCCCAGTTGGGGTGGATGCCATCTCGCCCAAAAAGACCAGGCTTCCCCCTAAATATTGGCCAGTTATTAATAAAACCCACTTTATTTTTTGGACACCACTCCGACAACCAGCGATTTATATCGAGGAGCAGCTACAGGTCTCGTCGCTACGCCGAAACTGCGGTAATGGGCCAGAGCAGATTACTTTATCCGACATCGTTTTAGCCAGTTCAAGCATCTCTATAAAATTATCTTTAGTTATTTCCGACTGGCGTAGCCGGACGTCGTAGCGCCGACGTGAATCGCTATACTGGAGTACCTGCGGTTATTTTTTGCCAGCGATTTTAAATTTGCGCGGATGTCGGGCGCTCTGGCTCCAGGAACACACAGGGTTTTATTAGCTGGTACCACACCCCCACGTATGTTCCCCGTTCACCCCATGATCCCTCATACTCCCTCCCCTCAGCTGGTACCCCAGACAAACTTGAGAGTGGAGGGATAAACATTGTTCATCCCCGTTGACTTTGCCCTCAATTTTCTCAGGGTTCATTACAAATTGCACTAGGGCATCCAGTCAAAAGAGAAAATGATTAAAAGAGCATCGTATCTCTTCACCTCCACAAGATGGCGCTCATGCACGGCCTGTGTGGCTGCGCGGAGAGCTGGCGCGCATGCGCAGTTTTGGCCGCTGTGTGGAAAGGCTACAGGCTGCAATTCGCGCCATGACCCCCCGCAGCCTGTTTCCTCACTTGCAGCCCTCCTGAGCAAAGGAGCGATAACGGAGAAAAAGACCCAGAGCACCACTCCCCTGAAAACATTAGACGATCATAAAAACCTGAAAGACCAGAACAAAAGACCTTCCAAGATGGATGCTTATGTAGACCCCACCATTCTGAGTGACCTGCCTGAATATCCACGAATCACCAGCCTCACTCAGCCTCCAACATTCCGAGATGCAGCGTAACTGGATAACAGCATAACTGCTGTAACAAGCCCCCCGACACCGAATTCATACCTTCAAATACATACGTTCAGGGGGGGCACCTCTGTCCACCAGCACTTCACCAATACCTCAGCAAGGCCTGGGCAGATGAGAACATCCCACAGCAGTGGAGAGAGTGTCCAGCATCGTCTGGACCTGTAAATTACAGGGGCGCATCACTACTTAGAAAGAAAGTGAAGTGATTGTCACACGTGATACACAGCAGCACAGTGCACACAGTGAAATTTGTCCTCTGCATTTAACCCATCACCCTGAGTGAGCAGTGGGCAGCCATGACAGGTGCCCGGGGAGCAGTGTGTGGGGACGGTGCTTTGCTCAGTGGCACCTCAGTGGCACCTTGGCAGATCGGGATTCAAACCAGCAACCTTCTGATTACGGGGCCGCTTCCTTAACCACTAGGCCACCACTGCCCCGGAACTCACTGTGGCTGGGAAGGTTCTGGCTTCAGAGTCTGGTTAATAATTAATAACATGTTCAAACCCAGACACAAAAGTGTTCATTTTTTTTATCTAGATTAATTTCACTGTAATCTTGGAATTAATCTATTAAAATGGCTCGTTTGAATTCTGCCGAAGGCATTCAGAATATGTGTGCTACCCACTGACTAAAAGTAAGTCTTTGAGAACGGGTTTCTCAAGCCAGGAGGCGCATTAGACCAGGGGCTCATCTCCTGTTTCCAAAATGCATCACAAACTGCTTGAGAAAGCTGTTCTACTATGATAATTGGTGATGAAAATAAATTATGTTCAATAAGATGTACTTGCCTCGGTTGCACTCAAACATAGTTTGACGACGACTCTTCCCCTGCACTACATCAGTACTTGGCCCGGCATCCTCCGCATTAGCTAACGGATGCTTTGCGTTTAGGTGGTACTTGAGACTGGAAGAACTCCTACAGTAAACTAATTCCGCTTTGCACAAGGTGCAAACAACCTTAGTCTTGTCAAGGTTTCCATTGGGAAGCTTCTTAAAAATAAATTTTCCCTGAAGCAAACCCGGCGGCTTCATAGCTGGATCCATGTTACCACGTCACGTTTGATGTGGTCATTTCACAGTTCGAAGACTCGTTCTCGCCCCCTACAGTGCAATTCGGCTAGGTATACATCCGCGCTAAAATATCAAGGTGAAAGTCATCATAGCTTGCGTAGTATAGACCCAGCTCCCAACCCAACTTTGTGAATAGATTAACGGCGATATTTTTTTTATCGCCCGATAAGAGTCTCACGTTAACGCAGCACGTTAACGCCGATAACGGCCCAACACTAGTTCATACACAGAAGTACAGAATCTCTCACAAGTCATGCAGCACAGAACCAGCTACAAACTCACAGACCTGCAGACAGAAGCATACGTACTTTTAGAGGCCTGTTTCACCACGGCTCTGTGACCAAGTATGTCAGCCATGTTTACTCATACAGAGATTCCGAGCAAGACGGCTGTATGAGTATCGAGGCAACGATTATCAGACATCAACTGCGATGGAAATATTATAATCTCTGCTGGAGGTCAAAAGAAGCGCAATACAGACCTACTGAAAATATCACTAAAGAGGTGCAACATCGAGCTGGGGAACCTGGAGCAACATCTGGCAGCAGCTGCGCTCAGAGGGTATACAAGGACGGCCAGGAGACCACAGGCGAGGAGGAAAAATGTCTCCCAGTAACATCACCGCCACTTTCACACGTCCCACCTGCAAGAGGAGTTGTGGGTCCAGGATGGGATTATACTAGGGCTGCAACAACGAATCGATTAAATCGTTAAAATTCGATTACTAAAAGAGTTGGCAACGAATTTCGTAATCGATGCGTAGTGTCGCGCGACGCGGAGATGTTTGATTATTAAAAAAAAAAAAAAAAAGCGCGGAGCGGAGTGAACAAACTCTGTCTCTCTCGCGCACAGATGCCAGCAGAGTTTGGCGCCTCAGACAGCGCGGAGCAAAAAAAAAAAAAAACAAGCGGAGGTAGAGGACAGATACATGGCGGAGGCAGAGAAATCTGTGCGAAAATATGCAAAAGCGACGTGGCACGGGACGGGAGCACCACGGCAATGATCCAGCACCTGAAACACGTGTATGATGAGGAAAAAGGGAGTTCAGCAGCAGGGGAAGTCGCTACAGAATCCTACTTTTGTTCCGTTTTGAAGTGAGGAACGTAATGTCCCTGGTGCTGGTGTTTAACTCACCGCGGAGGAGAAGTAGACAGGGACGTACAGCGCCACCTACAGGTGTGGCGGGGGGGGGATGAAACAGCGTTCGGGCTGTTCTCTGCATCTCCGCGTGGACGACTCGCCTATTGTATCCCTACTGTTAATAACAGTAGTAAAGCAGGGGTGCTATAGTTACTTTGCATTAAAAGACTAAAGACATGTTTTTATTCACTAGCATTTTTGGACCAATCTGTTCTCATGTATAGCTACACTGCAAAAAAAGCTTTTCTTACCTAGTATTTTTGTCTCGTTTCCAGTCCAAATATCTAAAAAATCTTAAATCAAGATTACTAGACAAGAAAAATGGCATGAGAAAATTAAATGATGCTTAAAACTTCTGTTTGAGATTATATCTCATTAAGATGAGTTTTCTTACCCCATTGGCAGATAATTGTGCTTGTTTTAAACAAACAATCACTTAATTTTGAGATGTTTTTTCAGAAAACAAGACATAATTTCTTATGCTATTTCATGTGTCTAGTAAATGTATCTTAATTTAAGATTTTTTAGAGATTTGGACTGAAATCAGGACAAAACTACTAAGTTAGAAAATCATTTTTTGCAGTGTGTGTGAGAGTGTCAGTGTGAGAGTTTGTGAGTGTGTGCATCTGCAAGTGTGTGCATCTGCAGTGTAGTGTAGAGAACAAGTTCTGACATTCAAACAAATCCTGTTAAATATTCTGATTTGTATTGTTCTTTATTTTTTTATAAATTATTTATCGTTCTGGCAGCTCAGGTGGCACTTTATTAAAAAAAAAAAAGTCTATATTTGGCAGATGTAAAGCATACATGTGTATGTTTTTTGAGTTAGTCCATTTTCATTTTACTTTATTATTATAACAGCTCAAGGAGCAACATGTTTGTGCACTTTCTAAAGATTTTGTTTTTGTTTTTGAATAAAGGGTTGGAAACGAATGCTTTTCTTGTTTTTTGTTTTTTTTATCCGATTCTACGATTCTTTTTCATTTTAATTCACACAACATTCTTTTTCACACAACATTCTGTCCCAGTGGTGTATAACATACATCAAACTTGATGACGTCCACTTCTGTCCATTTCGTACTTTTATCGTGATTATTACAATGAAACACTGCTGATAAACTGTTTACATCTTGAAACCCAGGATTTTAAGTTACAGTTAAAAATGTTAATGACAACTTTTTCCATCTTACTTTACTGGCAAAGAGAAGAGGGGAAAAAAGAGAACATTTCACTGTCAACTAGACTTGTTATGGATCCTTCACAACGTTTCACCTTTCCATTCCAGAGGGCTTTCTAGTTGACAGTGAAATAACTTTTTTTGAGATAACCATAACCTGGATGACCGAGAACCTTCACAGATATTGAGCATAAATTATATTTTCTGTGTTGTTGCAGCCACCAAACCAGACTGTAATGGAGGAGCACAGAGTGAACTGCAGTGTTGAACTGGATCAGTATTTCCTGTGGAAAATAGAACATCTGTGTTAAAGACTGAATCTGGACACCAGTAAATAAGTTTAAATAACTTACTATTTGTCCAGAGACACATCAGATGCTGCTAAGCTATTAGACCGCGTATCAGAGCAGATCATAGAAGAATCTGCAGTAGACCCTAGATGAACAGAAAATATTTAGATTAAAGCACAACTATACAAATTTAGACATTAACTTAAGTTACACACAAGTTATTGTCACTGCCAACACACCTCCAGTCCACCAGAGAGGGGAAGTGAGAGCGGGCAGCGCCCAGTATAAAAGCCAGGAGACCCCGAGGAGACCCTCTTTGTTGAATTTATTCCCCAGAGAAGCTAGAATGCTTTTCCTACGCCTGAAAAAAACGTTCCTTATGACCACAACTTTTGTCTGTCCTCAACTTTGAGTTTTGCTGCCGCTGTTGATACGACGATCGCCTGACTGACTGAACCTCGTGATCACTGACCTTCAGTTTGCCCCCTTTGCTAAGACGATACTTCATGTTATCCCACCTTCCTGCCACCCAAGACGTCCTCCTGTCCAGCTCACGCTCCCGAACCGTCCTCAAACCAGCCGTCTTCCTGTTCTCCTCTGCCCCGGTCCACCCAGCCTCAACCCCTCACCTCCTTCCCCGCTGCTCCCCACGGAGCCAGAGCTCCATCCCCGCCGCTCCACTCCTGTTCCCACTCACCTCCTGCCTCCCTGTCACAGACCAAACGCCTCCGAAGAATGTCCGAAGCTCGTCCAGTGTCCTCTCCCTGTATGATGACTTGTTCTGCCACTCCAGGAATGTCTGCAAGTGCGTCACCAAATTCACACAGTGACAATTATGTTTAAGTACAAGTTAAAATAAAGTCTTAATATTAAGTAATTTCTGAGATGAGTGTAATACTCACGTCTGGCCTTCTCGTAACCTGTATAAAAGAGAAGAGGAAGTATTTTAGTATTTTACTGATTAGTAGTTTCCCCACATGACACCATGTTTGGTGTAGAAGTTACTGATGTTGTTTGCTGCGTCTCTCACCTGATCTTCTCTTCACAACCATCACAACACCAACAACAACCACAGCGATGAGAACGAGAGCAGCAACCACCAACCCAGCAATGATGCCTGGAACATTATTACCTGCAGCAACGATGCCTGGAACATTATTACCTGCAGGAAAAGTAAAAATCACTTTTATGCTGGACTGTGTGGAGTGTGTACTGGGTCAATATTAACATGTATTAATGATAATAATCTTCATTGGACCACCTGAATTTGACAAATTGCCAAAATAGCAGTACTTTAAATTCAATAGTGAAGTCTGAGTCTAGGTGTAATATTATAGTAATTTTAATGAGTAGTTTGAATTATACATTATTAAAATTCAGTTTCTTACATGTGTCACTTTATAGAATTCATCTATGTTTTGTGTTTTAAAAATGTCTGTTTAGACGGGTTGGTGGAAATGTGTGTAAGAAAAATAACATTCAAGTCAAATAAATGGTCAATAATGGAGGCATAAAAGGGGGTGAATTTAGAATGAGGGGGCAATCTACGCCCCGTTGGTCTTTTTAATCCAGCTTGCCGAAGATTTGTTCAGAATTGCCGAAATAAAATCCTAATTATGAATGTGTTTCTTAGAACTTGTCCTGTAATGCCCGGCGTTCCACCCGGTGGCGCGTTAGGTGCAGATGGAGCTGAAGATCTTTGCCCGAACCAGACAGGTTTTTACACTGACTTGCGCAGTAAATGAGCGGTCAGGTGATGCATTTCGACCAGCGAGAAAGATGCAAAAATGGTGAGAAGGTGCAGAGTTGAAATGGACTGTCGATTAGATTTTTGATGAACTTTGACCTTGATATTAATAAATGTATAAACAACATTATTGATGTGCACATTTGAAGCGCCCAGCTTCATTCTGGCTTGAATAAGAGCTTTATAAAAAGTTTAGTCCTCAGCACCAAAGAGTGAAATGTTCTCCACCACACTTTATTATAAACTGATTCTATAAACACTTCTAACAAAGAGACTTTAAAGCAAGAAGACTGATGATTCTGTCTAGAAGCTCCTGTACCTGCACTGTTGGTCCTGATCTTCTTCTCAGTCAGGATCATGTGGATTGGGTCTCCACTCTTGTGCTCCACCACACAGGTGAACTGGTTCTTCTTCCTCTCATCAGGGGTCACTTTGAGTTCTGCACGTTTCTGGAAGGTTCCGTCATGGTTGGGCAACGTCTCACCAACATCTACATCTTCATGCAGGTCCTGTCCATCTTTCTGCCAGCTGATGTTCACCTTATCAGGGTAGAAACCTGTAGCGTGACAGACCACTGGAGAGGAGGGGTCTGTCTGCAGCAGAGACACCTGAGGAGGGACTAGAGAGAGGAAGAGGGGGGGGACAGGGAGAGAATTTGGAAGAGAAACAGGACGTCTTCATATCAGCAGATCATCCAACAACCTTCAGACATTTAAATATGTTTAAATTTGTAGATGATTCCTGTGTAAGTTTTGTCTCTGTTTTACTGTGTTGTTAGTAAATGTTATTTTTTACATCATCAGTTTTACTGGATGTTTTTGCTTATTTAATGTGTTTGGGAACAGAATGTAAATATAAACAACAATAAGAATATTTTCTGATCTTAATAATACACAATAATCTCAGCATTTGTGTTTCTTGTTGTTCTGTGTGCTGCTGTACCTTTTCTCTTCAGACTGCTCTTCCCATAGTAAACATACTTCTTCAGCCAGTAAATACATTCCTGGGTCAGGTAGTTCTTGGTATACTCAGCTTCAGCTCCATCCCATTTCTGTTTGGTGATTAAAACCTCTTTAACTGGAGCAACCCAAGATGTGCTCCTCAAATCCAGTGAGATAAAATCTGCTCCATCGTAACGATACTGCATGTGTCCATCTGTAGCTCCAGTCTCAACATCCAACTCACAGCCGCACATCTGCTGAAAAGTGTGGATTCCTGTAAAGAAAGTTTTAGAGAGTTTTATTATTGTTGTTGTTTTGCATTAATCTGCCTTGCATTAATCATACTGGAAAATGTTGTGTTTTTTAACTATGTATTGATAAAAAATGGGACCAAATCTATTAATATGAATCATCTTCGTGCTAAAACTTAAAAGAGAAACTCTTTTAAAAAGCAGCTGTTTTGTGTTTTTCTGTAGTTTTCAGCAAAGACATGGAGATGGAGAGGTCAATTCCAGTACATTTTTACTCAGAGGGACTGCAGGAAAATTCTAGGATGCCCAGTACTGATGGACCCCAGCAGTAAAACCCGGCACTGCGTTCTGTGATTAAACTTCAACATGAATAATTTATACATCTTCTTATTTATACATATTTTATCAGCGCTGGTTATCTGTAGTCTGTGGTGGTGAGTATAAAGGGCAGGGTTACAGGGTTACAGGGTTACAGGGTAACTTTTATTCTGTGGTGGGATTGGTAGATGCACCAAGGTTATTACTTCCCTATGTTTGTTGTGTTTCATGTTAACGTGAAATTAATGTGGAATAAGCACAAGAAAATCTGAGACCGGGTGCAGTCATACTAAATGTATTTAAAATAAGAAATAATGCCTATATAATAATAGATATACAACCAGGTTTAGATTTCTACTCACCGCCTGACTGGTTAAAACGCTGCATCAGTTTAACGATATCGACTTTGAATTCGGCTTCATGTCCCTGAAGATTCTGTGTTTCTCTGGTCCAGTATTCTGGTCCTTCATTATTTTTGATCTAGTCCACTTTGGGAATCGCTTGCCTGATGTTACTGTCATAGTACAGAAACTGTTCTCCATCCACCAGGCCGACAGCAGTGAATTCTGGGAAGTTAATTCCCTGTGTCACTCCAATGTAGAAATACTGCAGGGAACGAGAACCTGTAAATAAATATTAAACACAACAAAAATAATCAATAAAAATATCTAAATTACCCTCTTCTTCAAGGGGGATAAATATAACTACTGAATAATATTTTAGATACTAAAAACAATATATTCAATACTCCCTACAAAGATTAATTATACTATTAAATGTATTGTGTGAATAATTTGAAATAAAACACATTAAACAGATAAATAAAATATAAATTGCTATTCTATGTTCAATAAATATTAACATATCTACATGATGGGTTTGGCTGACAGCTTCAGATCTCAGACTGTCAAGCGACAATACTGATTCATAATTTAATAATTACTGATTATGGGGGCTAGTAGCCTAGTAGGTAACACACTCGTCTATGAACCAGAAGACCCAGGTTCAAACCCCACTTACTACCATTGTGTCTCTGAGCAAGACACTTAACCCTAAGTGTCTCCATGGGGGACTGTCCCTGTAACTACTGATTGTAAGTCGCTCTGGATAAGGGCGTCTGAAGTGACCACTTCTATTTACCAGAGGGTAACAATTTGATTTACAATCACAAATTTTCTGAATAATTTAAGCTCTTCCCTTGCAACCATATAGGTATTTGGGTCGTAGTTTTCTAGTTTTTTTCTGTCCATTGAAAGTTTTTGAAACCAAAGTACCAAGACCCACTTCCATTCATTTAGCCAACAATTTTAACAACAACTGACATTTAAGCTTAGGAAACATAAAAGTACTGCTTAGTTTAAAGTGTGTGTAGTGTATTTGGAGGTTAAAAAGTTCCCTTGACCAAATAATGAGCATAATTGTCATTTTGTCAGATGAATAGCCCTAAAATGACAAATTCATCAGGGGTTACACACGTTAGACCAGTAGAGAACCCTGTGGAAATTGGTTGTATCTTCCTGCATTCATTACAGTTTATAACCAATGATGATTGTAGAGAACATCAGCGTCACTTAAATATGGGCAGAAGTCAGAGCTTCAGGTTTCTCACTGCAGCTCCTCCCATATGGCCGAGGTTTCACATACTAGCGCGGTTCAAATGAAGTTCTTATAAATAATAATGTTTACATTTTTGTTATTGTTATATGATTATAAACTATGAGCTGCTGTCAACAGGCCACATGAAACGGAGGAATTACATTTAACAAGACAGGCCCAGACAAATAAAGAGCCAAGCAGCTGAAAAGCTTCTGTTCCAACAGCACAGACTTGTTATGACAAGCTGATGTTTGAAAAAATAAGCATTCCAATGCATTAATTTTCTTTGGTAAAAATAAAGATGACAAATTTGGACAATACAAAATTATTATTCGTGTTCATGACTATTTAAGATAGCCCATTCCGAACGATTTTATTTGCATTAAACTCATCCACTTAGTCTTATCAGACAAAATCTATTAGTTTTGTATATACACACATATATATGAATGTTGAACCATATATAAAATCACAAACCTCCTGATGCAAGATCGATTTTTAGGACCAGAAGGGGACAGATGAGAATGACCAAGATTTTCATTTCTCACATCGCCGCTGAATGATCAAAATCAGCAGTATTCACACGTTACAGACGCTGGGCCAGTAGAGAACTTTGCGGAAATTCCTCTTATTTTCTTGTGTTCGTTACACAAGTTAAGAACCAATGATGATTGTTTGAGAACAAAATCTGGAGAGAAGACAGAGCTGCAGGTTTCTCACTGAGGCTCATCCCACAACATTCCATAGCTTTGTGCTCATTCCAAGATGCCATATCCAGCCCCGCCCATCACGTTTTAGCTCCAATGGGAAGCTCTGTCTATTGTAATAATGTCAGGATGCACTAACTAATATTTGATGAGAAAAGGCACATTAAACAAACGACAGCTACGGTTTTTGAAGCTACGGTTTTTGAAACAGGTTAGAAGAACATCAAACTCCATCACATATGTCTACAAATATCTACACATTAAATCTACTTTAAATGACAGTATGACATCACATCAAAATTCTAAGTGTTTAGTAAAGCGACGAAGCGGAAGTAAATGGAGAAAACGCCAACGAATCAGGATATGAATGACAGGGGGGTTCTGACCAATCAAAAACGAGTGGGCGTGACTGGTCTAAGGCGGGCTGGCCGTCTTTAAACCTGCAACGAGGCATAGCTGGGTGTTGTTTAAATAACGACAGATGTTTAAAAAATATTCTATTACTTTTTTTGTATTCATATTAGTTTTATATTTAATGTTTTACAATGTAATTATGATAAAAACAGATTAGTGGCAGGGCAGCAACATTCACTGGTTGCACACAACAGACAGCAGAAGGCTGGTTATTCAGTGCAGGAGTGTGTGAAGCACCCCTGCGAGGTGAAATGCAGCCACAGAAGCAGCAAGAATCAAAGAAACTTTACTTTTCATTCAAGAGAGCGTCTTCAAAACATGACAAAACTCAGACAAATAATACCAAAAGCAGCTAAAAGACCTGAACCGGGTCTCAAAAACAAAATAAAAGTCTTTAGGAAATAAGAAACTAAAAGACACAAGAAAGAAGAAATATACTTATAAATCTAACCATTTAACTCCAGCACAATAGCTTGCATAGTATAGACCCAGCTCCCAACCCAACTTTGTGAATAGATTAACGGCGATATTTTTTTATCGCCCGAAAAGAGTCTCACGTTAACGCAGCACGTTAACGCCGATAACGGCCCAACACTAATTAAAATACATCCTCTGTACTTGACGTTGAGACACATTGAAGGTGTCTCCCACATCAGCAGTGGATCTGGTCTTCAGCCTCTTGATAATCAACGCTTTAGTCTCAGGGTGAATGTTAGGCATGTTTATGGAGGTCTAGTTGCGGTTGATGTGAAGGTCTTGTGTTCTGGGCTTCTTTTTATACTCCTGAGACCTAATTGATCCATTATTAGTCTCAGGTGAAGCTCATATGACAAGGCGACAACACTTATGTCTTTTCCAAGACTCAATGGGCTTTACCAAGCTTTGAATATTAGAATTCTTTTTGTTTCGTTTTGCACTGAAACATTATTACAAAAGCTGTTGGGAATAAAATTTGTTTTAAAAAAAAAATAAAAAAAGATTTTGATTAGAAATATATTTCAGCGACACTTGACGTCAATTTGTACACAAGCGACTTTTGTCAGGGACTGTATATTTGGGGGATGATCCAATTTGTCGCCGCAGCCTCTTACTTTCTCTCTTTTTTTGTTTATTTTCTGCGTGTTCTTCACAAACCCGGAAAGATTTTACTCGGAGGAGCGCTGGTGAAACATCGTCAGCGGGGATTCCGCACTGCGCTCCCCTCCATCCACCTGGAGAACCTCCGCTCCCTTCCAAACAAAACGGACGAGCTGCTGCTTCTCGACCGGACCAACATGAATTTGCATGTTCTGCTGCTCTTTGCTTCACTGAAACTTGGCTTGCTGAATGGATCCCCGATGCGGCACTAAACCTGCCGGGCTTCCACCTCCACCGCGCAGGCCGCATATCTGGTGGCGGAATCTGCTTCTACGTTAACGGAGGCTGGTGCACTGATGTCACAGTTTTACAGAAATTCTGCAGCCCAAACCTGGAAACTCACTCTCCACTCACTGCAAAGCGTTTTATTCACCGCGGGAGTTTTCTTCCTTTCTTCTGGTTGGAGTTTTCATTCCTCCTCAGACCGACACGAACGACGCGTTGTGCACGCTGGCTGACCAGATCACCACCAAATTCCCTGATTCTCTTTTTATTGTCCTTGGAGACTTCAACAGAGCAGATCTAAACCATGAACTCCCAAAATACAGACAACACATCGATTGCCCCACCAGGGAAAAAATCACACTGGACCACTGTTACACCACCATAAAAGAGGCATATCGCTCTGTTCCCCGGGCAGCTTTGGGACATTCTGATCACTGCCTGGTCCATCTTATTCCAGTTTACAGGCAACAACTCAAAACTGTGAAGAAGTGGACCAATGCAGCAAAGCAGGAACTGCAGGACTGACTGCACTGATTGGTCTGTTTTTGAAGCTGCATCTGATCATCTGGATACATCAGTTTCTGTGAAGATGTGTGTGTACCAACCAAGACCTTCTGCACACAAAACAACAATAAACCATGGAAGTGACTGTCACATGTGATACACAGCAGCACAGCACACAGTGAAAATTTTCCTCTGCGTTTAACCCATCACCCTGAGTGAGCAGTGGGCAGCCATGACAGGCGCCCGGGGAGCAGTGTGTGGGGACGGTGCTTTGCTCAGTGGCACCTCAGTGGCACCTTGGGATTCAAACCGGCAACCTTCTGATTACGGGGCCGCCTCCTTAACCTCTAGGCCACCACTGCATTACATCTTGCAACATCTCAACTGCCTGAGAATCTACACCAGGATCCTGTTTGTGGACTTTAGCTTGGTGATCAACACCATTGTGCCTGAACTCCTCACCTCCAAACTCTTCCAGCTCAGGGTGTCACCTGCTACCTGTCAGTGGATCACCAGATTCCTGACAGACGGGAAGCAGGCTGGGGGAGATCACTTCTGGAACACGGTCCTTCAGCACTGGTGACCCTCAAGGATGTGTCCTCTCCCCACTGCTCTTCTCCCTGTACACCTGGACCGTACCTCCAGGAACTCAGCTGTAATCCAGGACCTGTACCTCTCAACATCCAGGAAAAGGGCAGGGAAAATCATCTCAGATCCCTCACACCCTGGTCACAGACTTTTTGACCTGCTGCCCTCTGGCAGACGTTATAGAAGCCTGCAGACCAGGACCAGCCGACACAAGAACAGCTTCTTCCCCCTCGCCATCTCCCTCCTTAAACTGTCACACTGCGAATCACCTTAACATTGCACTGCACTACATGTACACTCTTATGTACACTCTGTTTATAAGATTTAGTGTCACAGCCAATACACCTCCAGCCCACCAGAGAGCACCAGACCAGCCGGGGAGACAGTGACCTGGAATGTCCTCAAACCCGGAAGTGGCAACGTCGGCAGGTGAGTGGGTGGAGCGAGGACGATGGTGTTGGCGGCAGCGAGGAAGTGACATGGGCAGCGAGTGTAAAGGATGTGACCCCCACGATCTTCGCCATGTCGGGCCAGGGACTCTGCATTCTGCTGGCAAGGCTCCCTGTCCACCAGCCTCCACACCACACACACACCACCATCTACAGAAACATGCCCAGCCACGTGTGGGACATACCCATGGTCCCAGGACCCTTCTCTGGAGCAGCAGGTACATGCGAATCTTTTCTAACATCCTGTGGCGTGTACTTTGCTGTTTTTCCCTCCCTCTCAGACGTGGACAAGATCACCACCATCCTCACGCGTCTGACTGTGTCAGCATGGCGCTGGGGGGCAGCCCTTTGGCAGCAGGGAGAGACGGACCGAATGAGTTTTCGGGACTTCCTGGGAAGACTGAGGGCAGAGTTTGATCGGCCAGAGCCCGAGCTAGGGATCGAACCCTGCCCCATCACCACACCCAGCGCCAGTCAGGATCTGGTGCAAGAAGACCCAGCATTTGTATTGTGTCCGTATGTCACCCCCACTTCCCCTCTTTGTGTCCACCAGATGGTGACCCAGCAGCAACGCCGAACCCCAGGGAGGAAGTTCCTGACCCGACTGCGCGGTTCCAGGACGAGGTGGACGAGCCCCCAAATACCCCTAAGGCAAAAGGTCCGGGACCGCCTCCCTGTGCGGTGCAGGGAGAGAAGCTGGTCACTCTGCCAGCAGGGACGTGCAGGGAGAGGGGCTGCATGTTCCCAGAAGGCACCAGCCCGGGGTGATGTAAACCATCGCTGAAAGGTCCAGATTCAAACCCTCAACTGTGTATTAAGGTTGTTACCCGTCAGTCTGGTGTAACAATTCGTACAGAAACTGAACTCCAGACATATTCTTTAAAATTACATCCCTCATTTGAGTATTTTATATTAAACTAATGGTGTCTTCATCCCGCTGTTCTCGTGCATCCTCGTGGTTTGAGAAGATTTGTTATTTCTACAGTATGAGAATGTATGCAAATTCATTAAATTAAAGACTGAAATGTAAACTAAACCATGCAACCATTTAAAAAAAGGTAAATGTGTCTTAATATTGGGCCCAAGACTGATCCAGCCCAGGCCATCTGTAACGTCCTGGTGCTCCTGACCCACCAGGTGGCGCCACATCTTGTTTTGTTTTCCATGTCTCTGGAGAAGCGTGGTAATTATGACCATTTTACCTAAAAGTAAATTACTTCCCCAGTTTCTCCAGTCCTGGCCGGTTGTCTACGTCTGTGTTCTGTGTATTTTCTGTTCTGTTTCACAGTCACATTCTATTTCGCTTGTGTTTCTGGCTGTCTTCACATCATACTGGTGGCATGTACATGGTCCCCTGGTGCCCTAATAAATAAATGATTTTAACTTTTTAACAATTATTTGATTCATTCTGTAAATATTCTTATTTACGGTACACCAACACATCTGAAGTTTTGAGTGGTTGAAGCGAACCCAATTTGGTCTCTCACTCTGAATTCTTCTGGGGTTCAGATGGGATTGATCTGCCATGTACCCATGAAGCGGGTTCCTCAGAATTCAAGGCCACTGCTGTTGTTAGGAGTTTCAGGCAAGATTCCTCAGCCCATACAGAATTTCCTTTGATCTCATTTGCAGGGAAAGTAGTGACAGTTTCAGACTGAATTTTGGTGTCTGGAATGGTCCTCTGTACATGTGACCAACTGGCAGCAAAGCTCCAGATTTCAGGACGATGCTCAAAGTGCACATGAGGTCTCAGCCCACATCCTTAAACACCAGTAGTTATTTTTGTTCAGATGAATTAAGATTGTCTGCTTTGCTTATTCAGTAACCACATTTTATCAGTGAAGCAAATTCATGGAACAAAAACAGGTGATGTGTGCCTGGTCCTAGATACATGCCAGAAAGTGGGTGAATTTGTGATTCTTCATATATCCTCTGTATTTAGTTCAAGCTTCATATTCTCTCTTTTGAACCTGTTACATTTTTTTCTTGCCCTTTATGTGTTGTTCTCCTTTGTTTAGAATTGTTTCTCTTGTTTAGCCCATTCTGGCACCCACCCTGAGCACAGCGCCAACCCAGACTTTTGTATTGTTTTGTTTGAATATATATCAAACTAAGTAAAGTTGTGTTTTATAGCTGACGTCCTTGAAATTTAATTGGTGCATAATTCATCATTTATCCTCATTCTCACCCAGAGAGAGGTTGCCAGCATGTTCTTCCACCCGAAGGTGTGAGCGGGTTGTATAGAAGTCTGTTTCTCTACATCATACTCATACTCACCGTTCACCTCACAACCATTTTTACAACACACCAACTCCATCGAGTAAACAAAAGCCATTGTAATAACATATTTTGTGCCGGTCCTATAGGAATCAAATCAACATCCTCATTGTTCCAGCACCCAAGCTTTCAGTGTAATAGCTTCAATTAAAACACTAAAGTGATTAATAACCACCTACATATTCATATATCCTCAGACCCTTTGAAGGTACCTTTGTGGGTACACAAAGGTACCTTTGTGGGTACCATCACATTTTATCCGGCAATTCATCAGAAACTATAATGTTGTCTATCAAGGTTGTAATTTTTTTCTCATACAAAATTTCACCTTCTTGTATGGTGACCAGTGGTCTCTCCTAATTCCTCTACATTAGTGATTAAAAGGGTAGACATGGTAACCAGGGCAACCAAAAACATAATCATCACAGTTTCTTCTTAAAACTCTATTGTTCAACCATGTGCTTTGTGCCACATCAGTAAAATATTACTAAATAAATTATCGATTAAATATCTATTCACTACTTAAATAAATAAGTTATACTGACCACTGTTAATTCCTATTTCATATTTCCTATTTCATCTTATTATTTCATATCTTTTTTTATTAGGGTTCGCCACAGTAGATAAAACATCTCTCTCTTTCACACCAGCCACCATCATGTCCTCTCACCACATCCATCAGCTATTCTTCCAGGCCTTCCTCTTACTAATCCACGTCATTTGTCAGTCTCAGTTTTTTTTTTCTAGTTCATATTTTATAAATATGGCAGAGCAATCATTTTAACTCTAAAGGTCAATGATGTATTTTATTCCACAAAGTGTACCCAGTTGTAAAATTCTGGTTTAGCAGTTTATAATTCTGATAGAAAGGTGTCAAAATACATTGTCCATCACTGTTTTCATACCTCCTGCATTCCTTCAAAATGGTAAGGGTGCCCATTCTGACACGAGAAAAGTTCCTGCATCCTGTGGATGTTCCTTTGACACGTACCACCTACCTAAACGTTGTTACTCACCCCTTCTTGGAAACAATACTCCCTGAATGCAGTTCCATCATTCAGCTTGATAATGTCCCCGGCCACACTTTAAAATGGTTGAAATGTGTTTGAGGTATTAATTATTCTGGATCTACACTTGCAGCTAAATATTCAAAATTGTGATTTTGTCAGCTTCCAAATGAATAAAAAATTTAAGAAATTAAAGTTGACCCATATTTACAACCACAAACATTCTGAATTATAAGTCGTAGGATCAACTTTTTGCCGGATTAATACATATTTTTTACATGTTTGACTGGATCTACACTGTTGTGATGGTACGGGTATAATACTGGTTAGCCGCTGTGGTGCATCCAGTCAGAAGGTCCAGTCTTCAGTCTTTTTAATCAATACGTAAAAAGCACTTAACAGGTAACTATGTTTGGTTCCACAAAGAATATAACAGAATAGAATTATGAAAATAACGAACCAGTTAACAATTATAGCATCACTGACTTTACTTTTACATTTTACCTGTTATAGAGCCATGAACAAGGTACCATGGAGCTGAGTTTAGTGCAGGAACAGAATTTGTGTTTGTTTTCTCTCACAGTCACATCCAGAAACTGTGGCCATTTCAGAACGTGCACACATTTTTAACACATGTAGAAAACAATTATAAAATAATTCAATACTGTCATGAGAGCATTGCCGGCCCCTCTACCAGCTTCATCCGATCAGCCTCTCCAAGCTACTGATTACTCCACCCCTCCTCCTCCTCTTCATCTAATCCTGTTTATGTTTCCTTGCTCCTTCTCATTGGTAATAGCCGCTCTCATCTTCTTACTGCATGTCCCTTTTCCCAAAGTATTTCTCCTGCATGTTGTAAGTCCACCAGTCTTGCGTTGTTCCTGGTGCCTTGTGCCTTTGTTCCTGGTTTTATATTATTTAGAATGAATCCTTTGTCGCCTCCTCCATGCCTGAATGTTGTGATGAATACTACCACTGAGTATTATTCAGTATTATAATGAAAAGCTAAGCTGATTACAGTAACAGATCTATTGCTTTTTATGCATTTGAATGACAATTAAATACACTCTTGAATATAATACAGTTATGCCAACAGATATGTGATGTGCAAAACCGTACAGTACCACAGTACCACAGATGTAAGCAGCAGGAAAGCAGCAGTATTGACAACCAAATGCTGGTTACTTTACACAACAGTAGATACAACCAGTGATTTAAAGCATGAAAATGACAGCACTGTACAGTATGTTTGAAATACAGTAATGTGTTTTACTTAAAAAAACGAAATTGCTGAGGAAACGGATGCCACCACATTACTGTAGTTTTACTTGAATAAATGTTCACAGTTTACTGTTCAGGTGTCCTGACAAACAAAAGCCACACAGATTTAAATTAGTCTCCACCCGAGTTGATGTCAAGTTCCAGCCCTGACAGCTCCCTGCTCCTTCTGTCCGCTTGTCTACATTATGAACCTCAGTCAGTCTCTTCTTGATATTTCTGGCCTGCATCCTGGTTTTGGTTAACATCTTCATATATAAATGAATGAGTCTCTGCTCTGTGCACAGTGAGTTCTGGATGAAGTTGGTTATTAAAAGTGTTTCACCTCCTTCCTGTCTGTGTATGATCAGCAGGAGTCTTTGTCTCTGGTGTAGAACAGCATCATACGGCCAGATATACGAACAGCGCCGTCTGCATCACTGTGCAGCAGAAACAAATCTTTAGAGAAATATTCTGTTCATGAACATTAAGGAGAAGTGAAATGTTTCTCTAGTGATAGATGATGTAGGTTCTGTTTCATTTCCTGTTTCAGGGATTCCAGCCAAGTCCCTCCTGATCTACAGACTTTAAATGCAGCAATAATCTCACACTCCTGATGTCACTAGAAGAACGTTTCTGCATGTGAGGAACATGTTAAAGTCTGAAGCAGAAATTAAACTTACTATGTGACCAGATCTGCTCCAGAGTCTGCATCAGGCTCTAGAAATAATTACAAAATAACATGTTAACATGTTATTTGTTTAAGATTCTGTAGACCTTCTCGTACATTAGTAGTTTCCCCACATGACACCATGTTTGGTGTAGAAGTTACTGATGTTGTTTGCTGCGTCTCTCACCTGATCTTCTCTTCACAACCATCACAACACCAACAACCACAGCGATGAGAACGAGAGCAGCAACAACCGACCCAGCAATGATGCCTGGAACATTATTACCTGCAGTAAAAGATTAGTGTAAATTACTTTTATACTGGACTGTGTGGAGTGTGTCCTGGGTCAGTGTGGTGAGTTTGGATTGATGGTTGTAATATTTATACAGAGTTAAGTTACACTCATTATACAGTTTCATATGAAAATCGTACTAAAATCTCTGGGTTTGTATCAGTCTGCAGAGCTTCTGGATTAAAATTGTTTGGCTTTAATTTTTCTTGTCACATTGTAACAGCAGCTAAAATATACGTAAAATGAATGTAAAATCCATTCCTGCAAGAAAGTGCTGTTTTAATAACACTTAATGACTCTGCTTCACCTTTATTTAGTACAAAATGCACTGATGATGAACTGGTAGAAGCTCCTGTACCTGCACTGTTGGTCCGGATCTTCTCCTCAGTCAGGATCATGTGGATTGGGTCTCCACTCTTGTGCTCCACCACACAGGTGAACTGGTTCTTCTTCCACACATCAGGGGTCACTTTGAGTTTTGCATGTTTCTGGAAGGTTCCATCATGGTTGGGCAACGTCTTACCAACATCTACATCTTCATGCAGCTCCTGTCCATCTTTCTGCCAGCTGATCTTCACCTTATCAGGGTAGAAACCTGTAGCGTGACAGACCACTGGAGAGGAGGGGTCTGTCTGCAGCAGAGACACCTGAGGAGGGACTAGTGACAAGAAGAGAGGAGGGGGACAGGGAGAGAAACAGGACGTCTACATATCAGCAGATCATTCAACAAGCACTCGGTTTATAATCCATGAGCTGGAAACACCAGTGTTACTGTCTGGACAATAAAGTTTTGCATCGTATCAACTGAGAGAAAAGCTCAACTTGACCCACAATAATTAGTAAACATAAAAACTAAAATCTACTTAGAATAACTATCATAGTTTCTCATCCTGGATGCCTCAAACATACGAGCCATCCTAAACTCACACACCACCCTCCCCCCACAAAACTGGGCTCCACATGTTCAGCACAACCTTGTCTGTTTCTTACACCCCATAATCACTTCCTATATTTGTCTATTTAATTCAAGTCTGGCTTCTCCATCTTTTTGTTACCGGCACAATTGACACTAATCTCGACTCATGATATGTAACCGTCCTACTGTGTGCTGCTGTACCTTTTCTCTCCAGACTGCTCTTCCCATAATGAACAAACTTCTCCAGCCATTGAACACGTTCATTGGTCACACATTTATAATCATCATCAGCTTCAAGCCATTTCTGTGTGGTGACCAGCGCTTGTCCAGAGGTGAACAAATCATCACCATCATATCCAAACCGATCGTCTCTATTGGTGTTTCCTGTCTCATCATCCCACTGAAGGCAACACCTCCTCTGTAAAGTGTGCACTTCTACACGAGAGAAAGAGAGAGAAACATTTAGCAAAATGTAATAATAAAGACGTCAGATTAATGTGATTATTTATTCGCCCTAATGGGAAAAATGAGTTACTGTTGGTGATAATTTTGGTATTTCTAAACAGCTGAAATTATGCTTTGATAAACTATAATTTATCAAGCTCCCTCTGTTTTTTCTTCTCACCGTCTTTTCTTTAATGTGAACCAGACAGCTTTGTTTTTTTTTATATGACAGTTCCAACTGAGGGACACAGGGGGGACAGGGCACAATTTTTCTCTGCTTCACAAATTCAGATCATCCTCCACTCTAAAATAATGCATCCAGTGTGGAATTTTATAAATGGTGGCAGCCCAGTATTAGTGCAGAGATGAAATGGACTAATATGCGGATTTCATGAAAAACTAATGCATTAAGAAGCAACATTACTTGAATCTGCACCTTATTACTCATAACCTGACAGCGAGAAACTATTTCATTCATGCTCTGGTTTTTATTAATGTATATGTCAGTACATCTTGTAATTATTCCAATTACAATTTTTAAAAATGATTTCAGTATAAAGAATATAAAGTGAGACCATCAAGTGATTCATGACTCCATTCCACATTTTTCAGAGAGCATAAAAGAAGCTTAGTGAATAAATCTATGTGTGAATTTTGTGTTCCACAGCAGGAGATCTAAGTTGTGCTTTGTGTTTTAGAGTTGTGGATCTTACTGCCTGTTTGGTTCTTGTCCAGAAAATGTTGCAGAAAAGTCTTGAAGTCGTCAGATAAACTCTTCAGATCATTTGTATGTTGCCCCACAAATGTCTGTCCCACCTGCTCCACCCATCCCTGTCGGCTTTCAAACTGGTTGATCTCACTGTCAAAGTATCCCATCACTTCATTATCAACAACATCTTGAGCAAAAAACTCAGGAAAACTGCTTATTCCGGTAGTCCCGGTATAAAATGTTATCCAGGAATGAATCAATGTCGAAATAGAAAAAGGAAAATTAGCCCAGCAGAACGTTTTATATCATTGCAGCAATATTTTAATCATAACAGTTTTAAATAAATGAAAAACATGTAAAAATCTCCCCTGCATGCACCACTATAAAAATCCAACATTGAAGTGCAGTTGATGCTATTTTGTTCATCTTGGATGACGGTATATCTGTGGATGTCGGGATTGGCTTCAGATGGAGACATCACCCGTGCCCAATCCAGGCTGCGGATAAGAGGCGCCATGCAGCCGCCCATCGGCGGCTCCGACATTTTCGTGAACTCTTAGTGGACCCTGCAGTTGTTGTGTGCAATGATGTGTTGAGTTCTGCCAATCGCCACGTGCCTGTGGGTTAGTTTACGTTGTTCCCCTTTTTGTTTCACTGTTTTGGGCCATCCAGCCTGGTTTTGTTTCTGTTTGTTAATAAATCACCGTTCCCAGAATGTCCCTCCTCTGCACTTACTTCCCCCGTCAGCTCACCGACGTGACAGTCGATGTCACACCGTGTCACTCAGTACCACAATAATAAATAAATGAACAGATGCCAGAACCGGACTGGTCAGTCCAGGTCAGTTCAAGTATTGATAAGATTCTGGACTCTGGGCGGATGGTGGGACTCCCACAGGGAGGCAGCGCACTACAGGGTGACTATTGATATTTTGAAAGAAATCTGTCATGCCACGTCTGGTTGAGGTGAGAGCGGCACAAACGCTCAACATAGTGGCGTAAGAAAGCAGCACGATGGTCAGAAACATGCACAGTTCAACAGCTCAAAACACTACGCAGCATAACACTGGTTTACCGTAAAAACAGGAACAATCGTACATTTAAAATGGTCCTAGTCACCGGAACATATTGAGCAGAACCTGTGGGTGATTTGGACTCATGGGAGTACGTACCTCCTGGCAAGGCATCGTGACGACCTGAGTACATTCCACGGTCATCACAGTGGGAAGGGCAGAATGTTCTCATAGCGAATGAATTTAATGCCTGTCTAAACATGATCTTAATCCATATGTTTTAATTCTTAACTCATAATTATTAACTCACGTTTTATTTTTTAACTCACGTAGACTCTTCTGTGTCTTGGCCCCTCGGTGGTGGAATGAATTTCCCCTTTGAGGTCAGAACAGCTCAGTCACTGAGTATTTTCAAACGGCAGCTCAAGACCTTCCTCTTTAGAGAATATTTAGATTAACTTGTAACTTTCTTATTGTTGAACTTGTGTACAGAATCTACAAAAGAGTGAATAAAAAGATTCTATTCATAGTTGAGGGTCCTAGAGAACCAGAATCACTTCATCGATGGTAACATGGAAGCACATTGTAAGGCGTCTGCCAAATGCCTTAAATATGTAATTATGGAGTTGGCAGCTATAACAGCCCAGCCTGTTATACCCATTCCATGCAGCCTTCTACAAAGTATTAGTCCAAAGACCTCATGAAGTTTAGAGTTCTGTAGCTGCTGACTGTGGGATGTGTAGTAGTGAGTAAACTGGATGAATTATTATTCCTGGACTGTCGTGGTACCACGCGGGAATTCACTGATCTTCACTAACGCTTGTAGAAGAAGACTGCAAGTCTATTTGTGCATTAATTCATACAACACGTGGCCATTGGAACACCAAAAATTTGGTATATTAACAAATCAACTTCTCTGTATCACAATAGCTGTATTAAGCTTTTGCATCATGATGATTTAAGTGATTATTAAAAACAGTGATTATTGGAAACATATGATCATTAATAAAACAAAATAATAATGATCTAATCCCAGAAACCTTTAATTGTACATTTCAATTTCCCTTTCACACTAATCTACTTTTTTTTTTTTTTTTTGGTCTTTTGACAAAACAACACAAGCAATGCCATCAGTAAAGACAGATCCTCTCCCTCTCTGTCTTTTTAAAAACTAATTTAACATTTAAACACTTTCCAAATACATTTAACAAAATGTAGGCCACAGAAAACAAACCTCCAGAGCAAACATCAGTTTTCAGGACCAGAAGGAGAAGGATCACAAGGCAAAAAATCTTCATTTTGCCAGATGAAACGACAGTTCTTAAGTTGCTTCGAACTGTTTAGATCCAGAGGAAGTTGAGGAAATTCTTAGCAGCAGAGAATCGAGCTGATCAGATCAGAATAAAGTCAACACAGTGTCAATAAAAACTAGGAAGCAAGTAACATGGCAAGTATATTTCATTGCAAGCCAGCAGTCAAGTGACCGACCTTCAGCCTGATTAAAATAGTTTCGCTTCTTTATTGAAACTGATAAACTGTAAAAACCTGATACAGACATAACCCTAAATTAAAGGAAATGTATTCTACACAAGCACAAGATGGATATAAACATATACAAAAATATATCAAAAGTATTACCATTACATTTATTTATTGATCTATAAATCATACTTGCA
Source organism: Denticeps clupeoides (assembly GCF_900700375.1). Taxonomy (NCBI): domain Eukaryota; kingdom Metazoa; phylum Chordata; class Actinopteri; order Clupeiformes; family Denticipitidae; genus Denticeps; species Denticeps clupeoides. The sequence goes on from NC_041726.1 coordinate 11,606,642, forward strand.
TGTAACTAAAACTCTACTCATCACTGTATTTCCCCCCTTTTCCCGTTCTAACTATCATTTCCTCTGTCAAAGCTGCTGAGACATTTATGAAAGTGTCACTGGGTTTAGTCTCTTTAGCCTTATATTAGATTGGGTTTTGGTGAGAAATCAAGTCTATGAACACTGGTGTCTTCACTGTATCTCAGCAGCACAGATTAAACTGGTCTTCAGTGTAAACTGTGTGTTTATGGTTTTCTGTATGAAATACGTGTGATATTTTTGTCGTCTTGTCACCACTAGCGTATGTCTGCCACTGTGTTAGTTAAACCCGTCGTCAGGTAAAGATAATATCTGTACAGTATTACTGTTTAGAGTGCGTCAGTATGGTTGTCTGTAGCATAATTTGGTTCTGGCCGTTGGTATCGCTCAAGCAACACAGTACAGTACAACACAACATACAGTAGAGTGCAACACATACAAAACATACAACATACAATCTAAACCTTATTTACTGTCACGTCCGTGACCTGACGGGGGAAGGAAGTGCAGAGGCGGGACATTCTGGTAACAGTGATTTATTAAACAGAAACCAAAAAGCCACGATGGCTGAAAACAGGGGAAACAAAAGGGGAAAAACATAAACCTGCAGGCGCGTGCCGATTGCCAGAACTGAAAACTGTACACATAAGTTGCACAGTCCACAAAAGAATGTCCTGACTGGGCCCAGGTCCATCCCAGGTCCCCCAATCCTGATATTTACAGACGTTTATGAGATGGTACAAGACAACACAATATATAAACAATGCAGTATTTTAAGAGCGACTTTCATGACCAATCAAAATGCCAGATCACAAACTTGTTAAAACAATGGCTGGAATAAAAACTAAATTGTTTTAAATACCTTTCAAACCACACAAAGTCAGGAAGATGAAGCCCAAATAAAAAAGGGGTTTGTGGCCCCCAAAAGTTATACAGGTTATGTACACACATATAACGCAAAGCAAGTAAATCAAGCAGTTTGTTCCAGTCGCCGTGTTGTTCCCAGTGTAGTGGACTGCAGCCACGTTACGTAATATTCCAAACCTCATGGAGTAAAAAGCAGTGGGAATTGTGTAGAGAATAAATAATTGCTAAATATGTTTTATTACAGCATGTGTGGGAGTTACAAACGGCAGTGTGATTTAGCAGGTAGTAGCCGCCAGAACTGCAACACCCGAAGTTCCTGCTAAATCTGAATCTCAAGGAGAGCTGAAGAAAGGGTGGTCGGGTTATGGAGCAACCTGAAATGACCAGGCACCAGTTTAAATTAATTTGTCAGCAGATTTTTATGTTGAATATTTTTTGAGTAGAACCATTCCAATGTGAAAGAACATGACCAACCAACTTTCCTCTGGCTGTTATTAGTGAAGTGAAGTGATTGTCATTGTGAAACACGGCACTCACGGTGACACAATGAAATATGTCCTCTGTATTTAATCATCACCCTTGGTGAGCAGTGGCCAGCATGACAGGCGCCTGGGGAGCAGTGTGTGGGGACGGTGCTTTGCTCAGTGGCACCTTGGCGGTTCGGGATTAACAGTCAACCTTCTATTTACGTGTATGTTTCCTTACCTGCTAGGCCACCACTGCCACCACAGAAAAAGCGATTGGGGGATGAAGGCGACATTGACGAGAAGCCAATGCGTCTGCAGCGCACAATAATTATATAGAATAAATGATTTCTAATGATCATGTAGGTGATTCCTTGGATCCTTCAAGGTGCTGTATACTTTCCAAAATATTTTTAATGGCATCTAATAGTCATGAATTCTGACTTTTTGTTATTGTGTTAATTCATAGGATGAAGATGAAGACGATAAATGGACAAGTTGATGGAGTTTATAGTCAGTTCAATATTTAATGTAAAAGTACAACACAATAAATGATGCAATATACAAGACAGGTTTTAATACAAAATATTTCATACTGCAGTAAGAGAATGAACTCAGATGTAGTTTCAAACTGGACATTTATTATAAACTTAAAACTCAACAAATACATCTTGTACAGACAATGTAAACCATGTACATAAAGTGCAAATTAATGTATGAAATACTGTAAATGTAAATGTGTTGCGGGTATTTGAAACTCTTCCTGAGTCGGCTGGTTCTTGACTTCTGAACCATGTGATGGAGGAGAAAAGGATGGATTCAGTGACTGATCAGATCTGTGATCACAAACACAGTTCCTTTATAAGAACATCTGTGTTAAAGACTGAGGCTGATCGCCAGTGAGTTATAATACACAACATCAGAAAATAGAAATATTTTGTTTAAAAATACAAATGTACAAATATCAAATATACATTCATTACTCACGCCTGGCCTTCTTGTAATCTGTATAAAAAAGAAGAGCAAGTATTTTAGTATTTGAGGTTGAAGTTGAGGTTGAAGTTTATTGTCATATGTACAAAGTACAGCGTACAGAACACAATGAAATTCTTACTTGAGAACCTCTCCCACGTAGACAGAACATAGAACATGATACATAGAAGACATAGAAGACAAAGTGGTGCAGCAGCAATAAATAATAAGTCGCAGAAGGGTGAATATATATAAGTTGCATAAGAAAGTGATAATTTAAGTGCAGTGCATACTATGTGTTGTATAGCCTGATGGCACTGGGGTAGAAACTGTTTCTGAATCGTGATGTGTGTGTGTGTGAATTGTCCTGAGTCTCTTGCCTGATGGCAGGAAAGTAAAAAGTGACAGTGCAGGGTGGCTGGGGTCCTTCAGGATGCTCTTTGTTTTCCTGAGACAGCGCGTGGTGTAAATGTCCATTATTGCTGGGAGTTGTGTGCCTGTGATCCTCTGGGCTGTTTTCACCACCCTCTGCAGAGCTTTCTTGTCCTGAGCAGCATAACTGCCATACTGCCCGTGAGGATGGACTCCACAGCGCACCTGTAGAAGCTGGTGAGGACAGAGGTGGATACCCCAGCCTTCTTTAGGCATCTGAGGAAGTGGAGTCGTTGGTGGGCTTTTTTGGTGACCGCTGCTGTGTGTTCTGAGGACTTGAGGTCGGAACTGAGGGTGACCCCAAGGAGCCTGAAGCTGCTGACCCTCTCCACAGCACCTCCTCTGATGTAGATAGGAAGATGAGCTGTATCCTGCCTCCTAAAATCCAAAACCATCTCCTTGGTTTTGCTGACGTTGAGAGAGAGGTTGTTCTCCTGACACCACTCTGCCAAGAGTCTCACCTCCTCTCTGTAGGCCGTCTCGTCATTGTTGCTGATCAGGCCTACAACGGTGGTATCATCAGCAAACTTGATGATGGTGTTGGAGCTGTGTCTGTTTTACTGCGTCTATTTTACTGATGTGTCTGTTTTACAGATGTGTCTATTTTACTGATGTGTCTATTTTACTGATTAGTAGTTTCCCCACATGACACCATGTTTGGTGTAGAAGTTACTGATGTTGTTTGCTGCGTCTCTCACCTGATCTTCTCTTCACAACCATCACAACACCAACAACCACAGCGATGAGAACGAGAGCAGCAACCACCAACCCAGCAACGATGCCTGGAACATTAATACCTGCAGTAAAAGATAAGTAAATTACTTTTATACTGTGTGGAGTGTGTACTGTAATAATACAGTACTGTCATGATCCAGTCCGGCAGGGGTTACTCCGGGTACAGCAGATAAGAGTATTTTCATTTCATTATATGTTCAGTATAATATGTTATTTCTTGTTTAAATTGTACAATGGTATGCAGAGTTTAGTTTGTGCTGTCTTATCATAGAGTGGGATAGAGAGCATGTGACAGGAAGAGTCGGAAAAAGGAGTCGGGAGAGAAGAGACAGGAGACAAAAAGAGCAAGTGCATGCACATATATATATATATATAATATGTATTATATGCATATATATATATATGTTTTATTAATTCGAAAGTTCAACTATTTTCATGCATGAGGGTGTATAGTGCACGGCGGTTTTCCAACTTTCTGGAAAAATAGCAATTGCTACACAGGACAGAAGTGCACGGACTTGTGTTGCAACTGTGCACGTAGCAGAGACCGGGAGACCAGCGGGACGGCCCGGTGCTGCGGAGACCTTGGACCACGCGGGGAGCATAACGGGGACATTAAGATCTGCACCCACGAAAGGTTTATTCTGCAGACGGCAGAAGTGCAGCGGATCGTGGGTACAGTCCTGGAGGAAGTTGTGAGTAGACTCAACACACATATTGTCCACCAAGCGCACCAACATAAAAGGTACCTAGACTTTGTGAACATTTAAAAGCCGGGTATTTTATTTGATTTGTGTTATTGTGTTAATGTTTATGTGGTGTGGGTTTTTCCCCGGTATAATTGTTGGGGTGGAAATAAATGTTCATTTGTGATATATAGTTCCATTGTACCTGTGATTTCATGTGTTGTGGTTTTCTGTGAGTTCACTTCTAAATTATGGTATAGGAGCTGGGACCTAAGATATAAAGTTACATGGGAATTGAATTATAAATTAGTGCAAGGGAGGTGAATTGCATACAGCCATAGCCATTCCAGCATGCTAGCATGAGCCTCTCCAACACATTGTGCGAGATCATAACCCTACACAAAATGAAATGTGCTTTGTAACTTCCACTTAAACTCCTCCCTTGTGTGATACATAGGTGACTCTGGCGGTGGGTTCTCTAAATTCTTGTCATTGTAAAAACAAGTTTAGTGGGAGTGTTACATTATGTTTCCTGATTGTTATCACCAGTGTCTAAATGTATAGAGCTGCCCTGTTTGTGTCTGTTCGCTGTCGGGTCGTTGTTTTGTAGCGTTTCCCTTGTCCTGTCTACCATGTAGTAAAACCCCTGTTTCGTGATGTTGTGCGTATGCGTCCTCCTTCTTCGTCATGTCCGGCCATCGTGACAAGTACAATAATACAGAATACTGGACTGTGTGGAGTGTGTATGTAGCCAGGGAACCAGCCAGGGCAGCGGTGAATAGGTAATTAGGTAAACAGTTAATAGCCGTGTTTAAAACAGGCAGAGTCACGACCAGCTAAACAAAAAGACTGCCAGGGTCCTGGGGTAGAGACGGTGGGGAACCAACAGCAAAGAGCAAAACCACTGCAGCGGAGCAAAATGTGGCGTATTGTGCTGGGCACAGATCGTGGGGGTAAGGGATCGTTTGTTGTATTCTTTGTATTTTTATGTTTGTATTTTTATTCTTATGGGAAGTAACATTTTTATATCGTTTTTCTGATAGTTGCAGTAAAGCTGCTGGGTTGTCAGCTGTTGATTTATGGATCATTTTTTATATTACCTTTTTATACTTTTGGCTTTTCTACATTTTTAACGGCGAAAGTGTACACCCATCTTCCCTTTTTCAAATCGTATTTTAGACATTTTAAATTGTATATTAAACCCAACTCTGTATTAAGGGATATTGTTTGTTCCAAACACGGTGTAGAGGTTTATGGGATAACATGAGCTGAACCTGAGGGCACGGTTGCTACAAAAAATGATGATAATCTTCATTTAGGATGTTGCTCACCTTAATTTGGCAAGCTGTTGCCAAAACAGCAGTAAAGTAAATCAAATGGTGAACCATGAGTCTAGGTGTAATATTTTTGTATTTTTTTATTAAGTTTTATTCTATTCAGAAGAGTTAACACGAGTCTGTAATGCTCGCAAACATCCGATCAGTGCGCAACAAGTCGGATTACAGCAAACTACATCGTGCCAACCAGTGGGAGACGAGAGACTGCTGTGTCTTCATTTTCACTGAGACATCGGATTGATCGCTTTGTCCCGCGGTGGTGGACTGTGTGTGTGTGTGTGTGTGTGTGTGTGAGAACTCTGAGTGGAGCTGCAGTTGCAGATCGTGGTTTTATGGGTAAGATGTCGGCCTGCTGAGGGAGTACAGCTGCGTGCTGGTGGTCGCTGTTAACCTCCCGCCCGCCCAGCGCTAATGCTAACCAGGCGCTAGCAGAGTCGTACCTGATCCTCAGCAAACTTCACACGACGCACTTTTCATCATTGGTGGAGACTTCGACAAGACAAACCTGAAGTCTGTTCCACCAAAATTCTTTAAAATGTGAACTTTGCTACCAGAGGTGGTAAAACATTCCTCATCACCGTGTTCATGGTCCTTGTGTACAAGTCTCTGCTGAAACTCACTAAACCAGCCACCTAGAACATCATGGTCTCAGCTCTCTTGGAACAGATATGGGACATCTTTAGGGAGGCTGCTCCGTATGGGGACACTGCAGGAATACATAGTCAGGGGTTACATCTCCAAGTGCATTGAGGATGTTACTGTCTACATGAATGTCACCACAAGAGCCAAATCAAAAGCCCTGGATGACCAGAGAAGATCTGGAGACAGCGCTGGCCTCAGGACGGCCAGAGCCGACTTGCCTTGTGCCATGAAGAGAGGGGGGCAGTGTTTGGCCTAGTTCTGAATTCAGAAGGTTGCCGGTTGAAATCCCAAACCACCAAGGTGCCACCGAGGAAAGCACTGTCCCCCCACACTGCTCCCCGGGCGCCTATCATGGCAACACTGCTCACCAAGGGTGATGGTTAAAAGCTGAGGACACATTTTGTTGTCTCACCATGTGCTGTTTTTGACAATGACAAAATAAGAGGGACTACACACAGAAGATCAACAAGTACTTCCACAGCACCAGAGACACTCACGGAATGTGGCTGGGTGTACAAGCAATCCACAAATCAGCAATGGTGATGCCTCCTGTTACGTTCTCCTCGTGTCTAGGGGTGGAAGAGAAGTAACAAAACGAATTAAGATAGCAGCTTTTTATCTACTAACCTGAATACAATGTCTAATTTGCTTTTCCCCTGTCCCAACACTCCAAAAAGATCACACTATTCTTAAATGCCAAACAAAAAGTTTTTATTTACAAACTCAAATATTCAAAACAGGGAGCAAAACAAACTTCAGGAGGGAACAAGGCCAAAATAACAACCATAACAGTTCTAACTTAGTGGTAAAGAAACTCAGGTAACCTCACAAAAGAAAATATCAAATAAACGACAGAAGTCTTACCTGGCTCCCTTACTAACTCAACACATGAGAAAAGATGACCAAAAGTAAATGGCGTCCTCCTCCCTACTGCTCCTTCTTAAAATAATTAAGTAAACAAAAACAAAGAACTCAAGTTTCGGAAAAGAGTAGGAATGGGGTTGTAGTAATGACTAATAAGATGACAACGGGTGAAGTTGAAGTTAAGGCTAGCACCTTAGCACAAATAATAAGCTAACACATAACACAAGCAATAGCACACAAGCTAATGTCTAAGGCAGGAGAAAACACAATCTCCTCTAGTGAGCGGGTCAGAAAGCAGGAGGGCACCTTCTCCTAAGCTGCTCTGCTCTGCTCTGCTCTGCTCTGCTCTGCTCTGCTCTGCTCTGCTCTGCTCTGCTCTGCTCTGCTCTGCTCTGCTCTGCTCTGCTCTGCTCTGCTCTGCTCACAAAACACCCTCCCCCATCCTTCAGGTGTCTGCAGCCTTTAACTCCACAGAGCTCCCCTCATTAGCCAACGTGGATCCAGCGGTGATTGGTGCAATTAGGCACAGCTGAGCTCCACCAAGCCGGCAGTGTGGTAGACGAGAGGAAGAAAAAAAAAGGGAAAAAGATGAGAGAGAGAGAAACACAACATACTGTAGCATGATGATTTATGTTTACAATACAATAAACATAAAATAAATACGTCAGAGGACGTAACACCTCCCTTCTAAACGAAGGGGATGACTTCTTGGCACATTTTGATGTGCACAACAAAGAGCAGGTGAGGAAAGTGACCAAGTTCTCTGTCTCTCCACAGCTGATGTGAGGAGGACCTTCTCAGACCTGAAAACTAGTGACTGTGAGAACCAAACGGTTCGACACATGGTTCATTTCTCCAAGCTTCATGTGCACACGACACCACCTACTGGTCAAAAGTATAATTACAAACCATGTATGACTAAATAAGTTCAAATTATATTTTTATCACATACACAGTCCTACACGGTATGATATGCAGTGAAATGCTTTAATTGTTCTATATAAATGATCACATATGTGTATAATAAAATAGTGTTTGAGTGTGTTCTGTGTGAATAAATTATATGGCAAGTCGTGTAACTTGGACAATAATGTACAGAACAGGGGAATTTTTATACATTTTATAAACAGTTTTAAAATAACAGTCTCACACCAACAGTTTTTGGTTTTAAGCAATTCCTTTTTCTTGACAACCTCTCCAGCCTTTGAAAAACGCTCTCCTCACTCTTGTAAATCTTCAAACTCCCTTTCTAAACTATATAAACACTATCCAAACTCTAGTATCCAAACTATTAAAACTCCATCCAAACTCTAAACCGATCATAACTCTCCATCAAAAACCCACATTTTGACTGGAGCCTGAGGGCTTTATATTGCCTCAAACCTCATGGCAAAATCTGAACCTCTTCCTGAAGCAGTCACGTGATACAGCCGCAGCAAGGCTTTGGATATCATAGTTTTAGGCTCCTCCCCTAAATGAAGCAAGCCTCGATACGTGCTTCGCAGAAATGCCCCCCTCCACTACTCGATACACGCTCCTAAGCCTCGGTACATCCTGTAAAATCACTACTGAAAACAAACCTGTCCGGGTGCTCAAAGCTTGTGCTGATCAGCTAGCTGGAGTCCTGAAGGATATCTGAGCAAGTCTCTGGTCCCGGCATGTTTCAAGACCAGCACCATATATATAAACATATTTTCTTGTAAAACCTGTTAAAACCTCACTGAATTTAACCAGGTAAACATATATGGGTCTTTGTGCTTTTCTTGTCCATTTTGCACTCCAGTATCCAACCCGAGAATGTAACACCACAATGTAAATTATACACTTTAGTGTGAAGATTCGGGTTGTATGTTTTTTTTTTTTTTTTTTTGTTTTTTTTTGCAATTTTGCAGATAATTTTGACATAATGAGTTTGGTTATTATGAATGAATGAATGAAATATGTTTCCTCCCCTTTAGACAGGTGTAAGAGCAGTAAGCAGGCACACCGAGGACCTCACGACCACTCAATTTTACATTTTACATTGAAATGTCCATATTCATCATAAATCGGTGTGCAGGTGAATTCCCATGTGAATTTTTCAGTGTTTTGGGCCAGAAAGGTATTGATTGATATTTTTACACATCCTATTTTACCCTAAACAAGTGCATTATCAGTGGCTTAGAGCTTTTTAACTGTTTTTTTATCCTTTTTGTAAAAGAATTCCATTCATCAATCCAATACACAGTTCCCGTGTGAAATGTTCAGTGAAAACAGTGTTGTACAGTACTGCAGCCTGCAGAGCAGAATTTAAGGTGGAACTGACAATTCCAATAAGGAGCTTCTACAGCGTCCTGTTCTACTTTGTAAAATGATTATTAGATGTCGCTCCAGCCAGCCAGAGAATCTCTTGCCGCCCCTTCTCTTGCAAAATACGGCGCCCTTACTTCCTGCAAACAAGGAACAGAAAACTGGCCATGCAATCATGATATCAGGGCAGCATGTGTGCACGCAGGCGCAAAAAAAATTGCCAATGGGCAACCGGCCATATTGCCCATAGCAAACACCGCCACTGCCAGTGCCAAAGAAGTCTGCAGTGAAGAGCCACAATGACTACTGACCTGTTGCACTCACACCAATCATCATGAAGTGCTTTGAAAGGTTAGTCATGCCACACATCAAGAAGAACCTCACCACCTCCCTGGATCCACTTCAATTTGCAGGTCAACTGAGGATCCCAAATCCTCAGCCCTCCACTTCTCTTTGACACATCTTGAAAAGAAGGACTCAAATGTCAAGATGTTATTCATAGAATTCAACTCTGTGTTCAACATAATCATCCCTCAAAAGCTGGTTGTGAACCTGAGTGGCTTGGCCTGAACACCACCCTCTGCAACTGGGTCCTGGACTTCCTGACAGAGCGGTCCCAGGCAGTTCGGATGGGTGGCCACACCTCCTCCATCATCAGACTAAGCACAGGAGCACCACAGGGATGCAGGCATTCACTTATATTAAACCAGTGGTGTCTTCATTCCGTGCATCTTCATGGTTTGAGAAGGTTTGTTATTTCTAGAGTGTGAAACCAAATATATACAAATTCCTTAAATTTAAGAATGAAATGTACACTAAACCGTGCAACCATTAAAAACAAGGTAAATGTGTCAGACAAATCCAGCCCAGACCATCGTGGCCCCCCGATCCACCAGGTGGCGCCACATCTTGGTTTGTTTTCCATGTCTCTGGAGAAGCGTGGTAATTATGACCATTTTACCTAAAAGTAAATTACCTCCCCAGTTTCTCCAGTCCTGGCAGGTTGTCTACATCTGTGTTCTGCATATTTTCTGTTCTGTTTCACAGTCACATTATATTTCGCTTGTGTTTCTGGCTGTCTTCACATCATACTGGTGGCATGTACATGGTCCCCTAGTGCCCAAATAAATTATTTTAACTTTTTAACAGCTATATGATTAATTCTTTAAATATTCTAATTACGATACACAATCACATCTGAACAGATTTGAGTGGTTGAAGCGAAGCTCAATTTGGTCCCTCACACTGAATTTTTTTGGGGCTCAGATGGGATTGATCTGGCATGTACCCAGGAAGCGTGTTCCTCAGATTTCAAGGCCATGGCTGTTGTCAGGAGTTCCTGGTTTTATGATTTTATGCTTCAGAATTTCAGAATGTTGGTGTCTGGAATGGTCCTCTGTACATCTGACAAACTGCCAGCAGGCTCCAGATTTCAGGACGATGCTCAAAGGTCTCAGCCCACATCCTTAAACACCAGTAGTGAACACAAGTCCACTTTATATGGGAGGAAACTCCACTTTCAAACATAAAGATGTCATGGCTCCTGAGCTCATTAACAATTCATTTTGTATTGTTTTGTTAGAATATATATCAAACTAAGTAAAGTCATCTTTTATAGCCGATTTCCTTGACATTTAAATAAATCAGACTCCTCCAGCTTTGCGGACTGATGTGATGCCTCCAATCCTCAAATATTGTTCATCCGTCAGGTGCTGTCAGGTGAAACGTGTCATTTGACAATCTCTGTTTCTCCCTCAGCTCCAACCGTAATTTCTTGGACTCCTGCAGCTCTGTTTAATGACCTTTCTTTCATCTCCAGACTCTGATGTGGCATCATCAGGCTTCCTTTTCCTGTGGGTTCCTGTGCATCTGGTTTCTGGTTTTCTTCCACCCGAAAGTGTGAGCGTGTTGTACAGAAACCTGTTTCTCTACATCATACTCAGAAATACTCATTTTTTGACATACGTACTCATGTCAAACTTCTTGCCTTGTTTATGGTTCCTTGCTCCTTGTCATTGGTTGTATTCGCCCTCGTCTTCTCTCCTGGTCAGGATGTGTTTAACCTGCCCTGCCGTGTCTGAGTTCCCCTGCGCTCCCTCCATTCTGTCTCTTTATCTGTGAATTCTGGTTACTGCATGTTGTATTTCCCCTGCATGTTGTAAGTCCACCAGTCTTGCGTTGTTCCTGGTGCCTTGTTCCTTTGTTCCTGGTTTTATATTATTTAGAATGAATCCTTTGTCGCCTCCTCCATGCCTGGATTCCCCTCTGAGTGTGAATGTTGTGATGAATACTACCACTGAGTATTATTCAGTATTATAATGAAAAGCTAAGCTGATTACAGTAACAGTGATTTTTAGTCACAATTTTTCATTTCTATTGCTTTTTATGCGTTTTAATGACAATTAAATACACTCTTGTAAAAATTAAAAGTAGAGTTGTGGCCAACAGATAAGTGATGTGCAAAACCGTAGAGTATACAGTACCACAGATGTAAACAGGAAAGCAGCAGTATTGACAACCAAATGCTGGTTACTTTACACAACAGTAGATACAACCAGTGATTTAAAGCATTAAAATGACAGCACTGTACAGTATGTTTGAAATAAAGTGATGTGTTTTACTTAAAAAAACGAAATTGCAAAAAAACAAAAACAAAAGCCACACAGATTTAAATTAGTCTCCACCCGAGTTGATGTCAAGTTCCAGCCCTGACAGCTCCCTGCTCCTTCTGTCCGCTCGTCTACATTATGAACCTCAGTCAGTCTCTTCTTGATAGTTCTGGCCTGCATCCTGGTTTTGGTTAACATCTTCATATATAAATGAATGAGTCTCTGCCCTGTGCACAGTGAGTTCTGGATGAAGTTGGTTATTGAAGGTGTTTCACCTCCTTCCTGTCTGTGTATGATCAGCAGGAGTCTTCGCCTCTGGTGTAGAATGGCATCAAACGGCCAGATATACGAACAGCGCCGTCTGCATCACTGTGCAACAGAAACAAATATTTAGAGAAATATTCTGTTCATGAACATTAAGGAGAAGTGAAATGTTTCTCTAGTGATAGACGATGTAGTTTCTTACTATGTGACCAGAGCTGCTCCAGAGTTGTTAGACCCTGCATCAGACTCTAGAAAATACAAGTAGAAAAGTGCAAAATATAAATCACAACCTTCCCAATTATAAAGCTAAACATTCTAATTAGAAATAATTACGAAATAACATGTTAGCATGTTAACATGACAGCATGTTTGGTCTAGAAGTTACTGATTGTCCCGGTCCCAGTGAGGGACCAGAACGTGAGCATATGTGGGAAGAAACGAGAAACCCCGGTGCGGTGGGACGCAAGGAGGCAGGTAAGTTTCCTCCGGTTTACTTACTTTTTCTGTGCTTGTCTGTATCAGGCACCGACATTATCTCACACACTCCTTCAGAAATAAAACTGTCAGACCCAAAGATTTACGAATCTGTTTTCCTGGCTCTGGATGAGAAACATTTAACTTTCACATGAAACACTTTGCTTTAAATTTTCTCTCACACAGGTTAGGTCTTACTGGTTTCAGATTGAGTAGGAACCGAGTCGAGTTGATGGATGTCAATCAATGACTGAGTGGCTGGCAGTGGCCATCTTGCCAATCTATAGGAGTCATGCAACCTCGTTTCCATGTTGCTCCCAGTCACATAGATGGAATCATGTGACACTGATGATGTTTGCTGCGTCTCTCTCACCTGATCTTCTCTTCACAACCATCACAACACCAACAACCACAGCGATGAGAACGAGAGCAGCAACCACCAACCCAGCAATGATCCCTGGAACATTATTACCTGCAATAAAGGATTTGTGTAAATTACTTTTATACTGGACTGTGTTCAGTGTGTAATAATAATCATCTTCATTTAGAATGTTGCCCACATGAATTTGGAAAAACTGTTGCCAAAACAGCACTTACATTCTGTTTTTATTTTAATTATAAAGTAATTTAGCTCTCGTTATCATTATTGTTCTTGGTTATTGTGCATAGGATGAAGATCTTTAATTGTGTCCTCAGCACCATACAGTGAAATACTCTCCACAACACTTTGTTGTAAACTGGTCCTGCACATTTCTATCCAAAGGACATGAAAACTGAAGATTCTGTCTAGAAGCTTCTGTACCTGGACTGTTGGTCCTGATCTTCTCCTCAGTCAGGATCATGTGGATTGGGTCTCCACTCTTGTGCTCCACCACACAGGTGAACTGGTTCTTCTTCCACACATCAGGGGTCACTTTGAGTTCTGCACGTTTCTGGAAGGTTCCATCATGGTTGGGCAACGTCTCATCAACATCTACATCTTCATGCAGGTCCTGTCCATCTTTCTGCCAGCTGATCATCACCTTATCAGGGTAGAAACCTGTAGCGTGACAGACCACTGGAGAGGAGGGGTCTGTCTGCAGCAGAGACACCTGAGGAGGGACTAGAGACAGGAAGAGAGGAAGGGGACAGGACACCTTCATATCAACAGATCAATCAACAAACACTCAGATATTTAAATCTAATTACATTTGTAGATGATTCCTGTGTACGTTTTGTCTCTGTTTTACTGTGTTGTTAGTAAATGTTATTCTTTACATTATCAGGACTACTGGATGTTTTTTGCTTATTTAATGTGTTTGTAACCATGTTTACAATGCAAATATAAACAACAATAAAAATATTTTCTGATTTTAATAATAACATATAAACAGTCTCAGCGTTTGTGTTTCTCATTGTTCTGTGTGCTGCTGTACCTTTTCTCTCCAAACTGATCTTCCCGTACTGAACATACTTCTTCAGCCAGTCAATACAAGTCTGGGTCAGGTAGTTCTTGGTATACTCAGCATCAGCTACATCCCATTTCTGTTTGGTGATTACAGCCTGTGGAACTGGAGCAACCCAAGATGTGCTCCTCAAATCCAGTGAGATAAAATCTGCTCCATCGTAACCATCCTGACTGTATCCATCTGTAGCTCCAGTCTCATCATCCCACTTACAGCCAAACATCCGCTGTACAATGTGGATTCCTGTAAAGAGAAAAGAAGACAGAGGGGGAGTTTATGTCTGTGCCAGTGTGTGTTTTTACTGTATTTACTGTATTTTCTGGGTCAATGTGTGGGTGTTAGTCTGTTTATATATGCAAATAAATGTGATTGAGAGAGGTGAAGGCGGGTAGTTAGTGGTAAATGTGGTAGAGAGAGGGGGAGATGGGTAGTTTGTGGGGGTAAATGACCATCACGTTGCTGCAATCTCCAGATCCTGCAGGTTCACTCTTTACAACATTCGCAAGATTCGGCCTTTTCTTTCACAACAGGCTACGCAGCTCCTCGTCCAGGCAATGGTCATCTCCAAACTCGACTATTGTAACTCCTGGCTGGAGCCTCTGCGGTCACCATAAAACCACTCCAGATGGTCCAAAATGTGGCAGCCCGTCTCATCTTCAATCAGTCAAAATACACCCATGTTACACCTCTTCTCACCTCTCTCCACTGGCTCCCGGTAGCTGCTCGCATAGAGTTTAAATCCTTGATGCTGCCTACAGGGCTGTAAATGGAACTGCGCCCTCCTACATCAACACACTACTAGCTAGCTACACTCCTGCACGCCCTCTCAGATCTCCCAATGAAATGAGACTGAAAATTCCCTCTTCACGGGGTCTCCGATTCCAATCAACTCTGTTCTTCGTTGTTGTCCCTGGCTGGTGGAACAACTTGCCCGGCTCCATTCGACTAGCCGAGACTGCTACCACCTTAAAGAAATAGTTGAAAACCCACTTGTTCAAAAAGTATTTCAATCACACACTTACATGTGTACACACACTGACAAGTTAGGCCTTATCAGGCCTCTTAGTTTTGAAAACTCAAAATCTATAGAAATCAAGCGAGAATTGCTGGTGTCAGTCGCTTTGGTTAAAAGCATCAGCAAAGTAAAGTAAATGTGGTAGAGAGAGGTGAAGGTGGGTAGTTAGTGGGGGGTAAATGTGGTAGAGGGAGGTGAAGGTGGGTAGTTAGTGGGGGTAAATGTGGTAGAGAGAGGTGATGGTGGGTAGTTAGTGGGGGTAAATGTGGTAGAGAGAGGTGATGGTGGGTACTTAGTGGGGGTAAATGTGGTAGAGAGAGGGGAGAGGCGGGACAAAAATAGTAGAATTTAATCTCCTCCTTTCCTGGAGACCCGGGGAAGTAACCACATTTTAATGTTGGCTGGTGGTAGGAATGAAGGTGTGAGTGTGATTTATGAATTTTAATGCCGGTTTATGGTTGTGAGTGTAGAGGGCGGGTTAGAAAGCAGGCTGGGAATGAATTTGTCTGGTGGTTTTGCACATTTCTTGTGATTTGTAAATTGCTGTGATTAATATTAAACTTTCTTGAGGTGCACAAAAATTGACATGATCTTAAGACTGTGATACTGTGATATTTTGTGAGTTTTTATGCATATTATTTATATTCCTGGCAGGTTACAGTATGTGTTAGTTCTTGGATAAAGACTATAATCTGTGGCAATTTAAAATAAAAGTGGCCCTTTGTTTTCTGTAAAACTCGTTTTCTTGGTGCATTTTATTTCTCTGGATCTGCCCAGCGTTGTTAAATAAAAGGTGTTTGTAGCGACACCAGTTTATATCGGCGAGGTCCTCGTTACTGAGCACACTTACTACACGTAGAAAATAACGGGGTTCGTCCCGAGTTCGGACTGAAATCGGCTTAAAGAAGAGGTGCGGGCGAACTTCAGCAAACACACACACACACACTCCCACTATCACCCCCCCCACACACACACACACACATACCCACACATTTCTCTCCCACTCCCACACCCACCATTGATCGGCCACACCCCTCATCCTGTTGGTGGAGGGTGGAGTGTAGATGTCTCTTTTACTACAGAGAACTATAATCTTCAAAGATCAGAAGTTTTTTTTAAATAAATTATTTTATGAACTCTTAACAGACGAGCTTCTGTCTGCTGGACTGGGACACAGTGAGGATCAAAACCGCAGCAACCACCATGCTGCCCCGCCCCTCCAACAAGCCCCGCCTCCCAGCAGCCTCCCACAAGCCCCACCAATTCTACCCCATGCTGCAGGTGGGACTGTGGACCCGTTTTCGACGGTCTGGTGACCAGCAGGAAGCGAGGGGGGCAAATAAAACTTCATCCCGACACGGTCACTTATTCAGAGGCGGGTTTGGGCATAAAGTGTAATAATGACACGTCACCTACACAGACTGTCGCTGTTATATGAGAGATCAGGCAGGTTCGGGTGGTGAAGGACGTAGCTGGATGGTATAAGTGAGTAAGAGAGAAAGGAGATAATTCGTACAGTAAAGGTTACGGATCATGTTACAGGATCACAGCAAAATACACACGTTGCCTGAAGGTGCAGGTGATGATTTGATTGTTCAACCAACAGCAAACCTTGACTTTCTATTGGCTGTTGGACGTTTCACTGGGGATTTCAGTTTTAAGTTTGGTGAACGAGGAGCTGATCCTGAATCAGAGGACATTTATACCAACAGCAGCAGCAGAACTGGGGAACCAGAACCAGACCAGCAGGACCTGAGCACAAGTAGAGAGGATTTTATGGTCATTTGAGAGAGAGGTGGGGTGAAGGGTGAAGTTCAAGCACAAGATTTAATCTGGTCACCAGCACGGCTGTCAGAAACATAGCAAACATCTGTTCTTGAACCGGACCTGTGTGTGTGTGTGTGTGTGTGTGTGTGTACCACAGTTATAATAGTTTTGGATTTTTCATTAGTTTTAGTTTTTATTTCATTTAGATTTTTTTTTTTTCAAATTCAGTTAGTTTTAATTAGTTTTTAGAGGCAGATTTACTAGCTTTTATTAGTTTTGATATTTTGAAATTGCTTAGTTTAGTTTTTATTAGTTACAGTGTTAGTTTTAGTTTTTTTTTGTAAATTAGGATATTTGTCAGGTGCATGAATCAAAATCACCAGAATAGCCTTATCCATCTTAGCTCCGATAAGGTTATTGACTCTTGCAGCTCCGGGTGTTTTGAATTTGGTACCTTTTTGAAGGTAATCGAGTCACACAGTCGTGTAGACATTCCAGTCTTAATAAACATATTTACCAATGCTTCTTCTCATTTGTGGTGTTCCTGCGTATTTACTAGCCAGCAGCTACTTGGTCCATTATGGATGCTGTAGTATCACGTTCCTTTCCCATGTTACCTGGCCTGGCTACCGCTTCTCTTTCGGGGGAGGGCGGGCGAGAGGCTAGCTTGTTCAGGTACTCTTGGTTCGCCTTTTTGTGTGAGCTTTTCAAATGGACTTTCAGATTCGTGGGGTTTTTCCCCTTGAGAAGTATTCCACATATTGTATCACCTGCTTCTACATCAAGGCACTTACTTTTATTTTTGCCACTGTCATAATCAAAGAAATCCCAAATAGGACTTTCTTCCGCTTTCTTCCGACTTTCGCTGCAGCCATCACGCTAGCCGGCGGCGTCACGGACAGACTATGGACACGTGACGTCACAGACCACGTGTTACCATAATGGTCAAAAACCTGGCTTAAAACTGGCAGCGTGAAGTAAATAGATTTTAATTCAACCCAAAAGGCTTTTTACAAAGACGAAAACGAAGGACGTTTTTGCTATAATATTAGTTCGTTTAAGTTCGTTTTGTATGCACACAAAACAGTTTCATTTAGTTTTCGTTTTTTTTTTTTTAAATTTTCCTTTGTTTTAAATTGTCAGAACAACAATTAGAAAACTAATTTGTAAGAGTTTAGTTTTTTATTATTATCTTGTCTTGTATCATGAAACTTTGATAAACAAAAAATGACTGCATTCGAACTTTATGTAGTTTAAATAAGAGATTTAACTAATAACAAGATAATTATTATTTAAAAACAGGATTAGATTTCTACTCACCGCCTGACTGGTTAAAACGCTGCATCAGTGTACCGATATCGACTTTGAAGTTGGCTTCAGTTCCTTGATAAATCTGGGTATTTCTGGTCCAGTATTCTGGTTCTACATTCTTAATCCAGTCCACTTTGGGAATCGCTTGCCTGATGTTACTGTCATAGTAGTCAAGCTGCTGTCCATCCACCAGGCCGACAGCAGTGAATTCTGGGAAATTAATTCCCTGCGTCACTCCAGTGTAGAAATACTGCATGGAATGAGAACCTGTGAATAAATATTAAACACAACAAAAATAATTAATAAAAATATAGAAAATATATCTCTCTCAAATAGACTCTAAAGTGGATGAATATAATGTCTGAAAGTTGATTCATGGCAATGTGACATTTGCACATGCAAAGTTTCCCTCACTCCTCTCTCAAACCACCTATCTTCTCTGTCCAATATTTGAACATTCTCGTCCAAAAATGAGTGTCATTTGGCCCTGAGGTGTTGCTCCTTCTGTGCTGGACCTTCCTCCTGTGTAGCAGCTGTTTGGTTTTACAGCTCGGAGCGCTCTTCACCGCAATGGACAGCATACACTACATGGCTCTTCTTCTGTTTAGGTGCCCGGTCATTGGGATGGACGAGTCTCTGTCTCAGAGTGTTTGCAGGTTTGAAATAGACCGGTTCAAATATTGAACAGAGAAGATCGGAGGTTTGAGAGAGGAGTGAGGGATGCTTTGCATGTGCAAATCAACAAACCCTCACTCAACAGAGGTGGAGGCCTCAGACACAAACTATCTCCAACCTATTTCGCTGCCCTTTCTTCCATTCACACGTTCACCAGGTTGGCCACATTTAACAACCCGCTTAATGGGGGTAGGAGGAGCTGCCAGGGTGGGGCTGTCACATCTACACCTCCCCTGCCTTTGTTCCACATAACAAGCTTATTCAAGGCGGGATTGAGGTAAAACCAACCTGGAGGATAAATTTGTGGGCACGAACCAGCTTCCCTCATATTGACAAAGTGGATGCAGAATGAAACGTCTCTAACTTAAAGAAAGAAAGTCCAGTTGCCATGACGCAACTTTCAGACAAGTTCACCTGGATGACTGAGAATCTTCACAGACATGATACTATAATATTTCTAGTAAAGAGTCGAGATAAAATGTTGTTTGTACCGCGTACCTCCACAAACAAGATGAAGGCGAATTATGAAAAGCAGAACTGCAGCCTTCATGTAGGAATTTATTCCAGCAGATGAACGCGGACATGAATCAGGAATTTAAGATTCCAAGTGACTCAACTCCTCGCCGTCTGGCGGTTTATATCTGAGAATCTGAACCAGTAGAAACGCGCAGCAGATCTCACGTCACTTAAAACCAAGATGAACAGCAGAGTCTGGGGTTGAGTCTCGAAACTGAAAGCAACATCCTGAAAAAAACTGGTTATTGTAACATGATATTTTATAATCTGTGTTGTTCTCCATTTTGTCCGTTAAACTCAATTAACTTGCAAAACTAAATTCAAACTAAGTTTTAATTAAGGGGGTCATGGAGCAAACATGTCTTTTCAAATCTGTAAAGTGTGGCACATAATAAACAATATCTTAAAATATCTTGATAATCTGTTGTTGCAGGACATGGTATTTTTCTATACTAATTACTGTACTGAATTCACTGCATCTATTATATAAAAAAAATAATCTGAATAAATTGATACCTAAACATGTATCTGTTTGGACATCCATCTTGTCGCAATGCCTTATTATTTTATTTAATTTGAATATACATGCTATAAATGAGTTGGTGGGATGTTCCTTTTCTAATTGTACCTCATACTGTTAACTATGCATGAACATGTAATCTCTTTTTGTGTGCCTGTTCACAATCTTACTAAATAAGAGCCACATCTATATCTGTTCACCAGGTTGGTGTGCAAACCAGTTTTTCTGATAGTATTGAGGTCATCTTTTTATTTCTGTTTTATTTCTTCTTTGGTTAAGAATACATTGATAGTAAAGAAGAGTAGAAACAGTAGGAAGGTAATAATGTTGGGCCCATATGTTTATTTATACTCAGTGATATTAAATACATGTTACACAAATTACAGAAGAAAGGCAACTCAGCACTAGATAAAAGTGTAACTAACAAATTAAATAAAACATAATATCTGTTTTTTACTGCTTTAGGAGTGGAAATATTCTGTTGTCTCATGTTGCCACCTTGTGGTAATGCTGTGACATTGCAGCACAGTGAAGACAGTACATTCTACTGTGTGCTTGATAAAGAAAGATAACATCAACTGACATCAGCTATAATGTACTGTACACCACACCTCAGAACATACTGGAATAATTTAGTTGTTCCTCAAAAGTCTACATCAGTGGTCACCATCCCTGGTCCTGAAGGGCATCAGTGTGTAACGCGAACCGGGACCAGAACGAGACAGTGCAGAACATCTTTCCATGTCCGGGCACACTTCATTCAACTTGAGAACTGATTGATAAGTATGTGGAGGTAAACACAATGTGCACACATTTATATATATATATGACATATTGTTATCTATTATTTTTATCTATTATTTTGACTAATTTGGATATTTCTTTTTTAACAAATTATAAAAGGAATCATATCAATTTCAAATTCACCATCCAGCTCTCTCAACTATAAGTGTTCAGTCAACATAATAAAAATAAAGATAGTCCATGAAGCCCAACCACTTTAAAAATCACCGGGGCAGGGCAGGAAAAAGGACCCAAACAACTCACAAAAAAGGATTTATTTTTAACAGTGCACATACAGAAAAGACAGGGTAAAAAAAATATTTACATATAATAGTTTATTACATGCAAGATGCCACATTGATGTACCAGGATGGTACAATCCACATGGGAGTGGATGGGGAGGGGTAAAGAGAAGAGATGGGTGTGTTAGTACGAAATGAGCTGAAATGACAATAAGTGAAAAGAGGACTAAACATTTCCACCAACACTAACTACTGCAGCGTTAATAATGTTGAGGAGAGTCTTTGTAAAAGCTTGACTGTATAAGCAGAATCTTAGTCAATACGGTACTAAACTGAAATCCAATGCAGAGGAGACAATACAGGTGTAATGTGTTCATATAGTCTTGTATGTGTAAGAATTCTAGCAGCAGAGTTTTTAATAAATTGGAGCTTATTCAAGGAAAAAGCAGGGCAACCAGAAAAACAGGCTAGATGTTATAAATGTATGCACTGATTTCTCTGCATCAGAGATGGAGAGAAACTTCCTAACCCTCGCAATATTTCTCAGGTGGAAGTACGCCATTCTGGAAATATTTAGTCACACTTCACAACCATATTAATTGATTTAGTAGGAACAGCCAAGAAACCAGCACACTCCAATCTATATTAATCCACCTTTAATCCACCAATCTATATTAAACCCACTGAGGTTGTGGGTTCGGGCTGAACGGTTTTGTATGTGTTTCTATGTGTATTGTAAACTGTAGCATAACCATACATTGAAATTCTGTGCTGTAACTAGCCTGCTGCAGATGACAGCGAGTGTCCTTGCTTGTGTTTAAGTGGACGTGGCTTTAACACATTAGTTAGCATGATTGTCTATCACACAGGGACATCAACGCAATACAATATTCAATACAATGTTAACAAACTCAAGCACTATGCATAAGACAACTTGAATAAAGTTTGACCACATCCTTGAATGGCTCTGCCCAGAACAGAGTAGAAGCGGCTCTACTGTGTATCACATGTGACAATCACTTCACTTTATTATTATTAGTTACTTTACCCTCCTGTCCACCAGGCTAAACCCAACGTACAGCCACAGAGCCTAGAGGAAATGAGTATGCCCAAACCAGCTTGCCCCCTCTCACCAAGGGCAACTCCAGAGTGGAAGAGAGTCCAGCCGCTCTCAAGCAAACTGGTTCCCAAGCCGTGCGTCAAGGTGAGTCCTACTATATCTAATCAGAACCTCTCAGTTCACACAGCAGTTCAGGCTCCTTCCCCACCAGAGAGGTGACGTCCAAAAGCCGGCTTCTGTAACCGATGATCAGATCGCCAAGGTCTCCGCCTTCGGCCACCACCCAAATCGCAATGATCCTAACAGATCCTCACCAAGACATTTTCAATACCCTTCCTGAGGACATTTTCAGGGGGACCTTGCGGGCTGCAGCATTGCAGTCCTTCACGGTGAAGTGTATTACCAACCGTTTTCTTGGTGAATATGGCCCCAGCTACCTTGAGATCATTGACAAGTGCCTCCTGAGTTGTCCTGGGCTGATTCTAATTATCATTTAAACTCCACAAGGTGAGATCTTTCCTGGAGTTCCAGACCAAGGGAGATTGGCAGTTACTTTATTGATCTTCCATTTGCGAATAATCACACCAACTGTTGTAACCTTCTGACCTAACAGCTTGTGCTGCGTTCTTTCTTCTGCCACAGAAAGCACATAGCGCAGCAAAATCATGTACCCCTCCTTCCTGCACCTACATACAATATTGAACACTACACAAACATGTACAAACAAATAAAAGACTTCTAATATCTACATCAATAATAATAAAAAAATGTTCTGCACACCAACCCTGTATCCCTCTCACTTCCCATGAGACATGTCCAAGAGGACAAACCCACTAAACCAAGGTCACATCTGGATAGATTGGATGCTTCTATGGACAGGAGTCTTTTATACAGGTAGCGAGTAGAATCTCCTAATGTCAGCTCCTTAGCTTTATAAAATACACCTCGGAGTCAGAAATCTTGCTGATTTGCATTTTCATAAATGAAATGCTAATTAATTCATAACTTTTTTGGAAAATTATTTTGTTCTTATTGTTCTGTTTCTCACTGTTCAAATAAATCCGCAAGTGAAATTATAGACTGACGTTTCTTTTGTTATGTGGGCAAACTTACTCAAATTAGCATGGTATCAAATAATTATTTCCCCCCAGTGAAGACGTGGGCCACCCACCACCTTAGAAACAATGGTGCTTAACTATTACCGGTGCCTGATAATTTCATACACTTCTCCCCTCATTCTCTATTATCTTTTAATTCAGTTGCAGAAGAAGAAGTGACTTCTGGTTTTAATGAAATCAATAAAATCAAGCGTGATGCCACTATTGTTTTGAAAGGTTTTTAATTTGCACTGCTTGTAATTATTGATCTGTGTAAAAGTGGAGTGATTGCCATTGTGAAAGACTGCAGAACAGCTCATGGTGACACAATGAAATGTGTCCTCTGCTTTTAACCATCACCCTTGGTGAGCAGTGGGCACCATGGCAGGCGCCCTTAACCGCTAGGCCACCACTGGCCCAATTATTTTATTATTTATTTAATTTATTATTTTACTTTATCCGTACAGTATGTGGGTTCTCCCTCTTTGCGTTACCAAGCTATGAGCCACAGGCCACTGATTCCTTCAGTACATAAACAGTTCAACTGTTTCTCTGTGCTGCTGTACCTTTTCTCTGCAGACTGCTCTTCCCGTAGTAAATGTACTTCTGTAGCCATTTGTCACATTCCTGGATGTGGCAGTACATGCAAAAGTCATCATCAGCTCCATCCAATTTCTGTTTAATGACAGCAGCTTGTTCCATTGCAGCAACCAAACTAATGTTCTTCATTTCCAGTGGTATCATGTCAGTTCCATCATAAGCACTCCGATCGAAAGGAGAAACCAGGATTCCAGTCTCATCATCCAAAAAACAGGAACATATCTGCTGCAAAGTGTGCACTCCTGAGAAAGAGAACATTTCAGTAAAAAAAGCTATATGAGGATTTTAGGAATTCAGATACATAAGTTTTTACATTTTTTTTTTTTTTTATTCTAGACGCTTATGCAGGTTAATGTTGACTTGTGTGCACAACTGCAGTTTGAGGCGCTCCTAGGCCACATATCAAGAAAAGCTTGCACACACACTACGTTTACGCATCTATGTGCATCTACATACAAAGCTCGCACATACACCACCTTTTCTTTGCATATTTTTTTTTACATTTTTCTCCGCACACACACACTATATTCTACAAAAATGTAATGTGTGACGTGCATGAAAAACTATGTGAATGCGTGCATGGCAGAAGTAGTGTGTGTGCAAGCCTTGTATGTAAAGGACTACATAGTGTATGTGCAAGCTTTTCTTGATACATGGCCTCATACTGCAGTACTTTGTATACAGTGTACTGATGGAAAGTTGTGTTGTTATATTTGGTCACTGTTTACAAGTCTCAACATGAATCCATTTTTGCAAATGCTAAATTGACTATGGGCACCATGTGTCAAGAGTGGAAAACTGATCCTGCATGTTTTTGGCTAGTCATCTGTTTAAAGACTTTATTCAGTATGTAGTAATGTCAGACATTATGGATGCTTTTTAGAACTGTTTGTAGTTTAGAACTCCATCTCCAATCCTAGTGATAAACATTTTATTCTGTAAAGAATATATTTGTATATATTGCATTGCCAAACATATTTCTAGTAATACATTTATTTAACATTTAAACACACACACTGATAACATTATGCTCATTTAGCTCAACCATTAAAATGTAATCTTAAAATTCAGATTTTTTTCAACATTTTTAAGCTGATGGTGCTTTTTGATCTTACCTCCTGTGTGGTTGTGGTAGATTTTAACAATTTTCATAATTTCCTTGAGTATCTCTGTAAGTTGCTGGTATTTTTTGTCTGATCGTTCACATAATTCTCTCCCAGATTCTTCATCCATTCCTGTTGGCTTTCAAACTGATTTATTTTACTGTCAAAGTATCCTATAATTACATTTTCAATGATAGTTTGAGCCCAGAAATCAGGAACAGAAGGTATTCCTGTAACCACTGTGTAATGTGTTTCCAAGGAATAATTCACTGTTGAACAAGAAACAGGACAATTAGTACCACAGCAAACTGAACCTGACAATCACCTGTCTGTGTGGATCAGTTCCCTGCAAATCCCTGCACCGCCAGAACTATAAAAGGACGTACCTGAGAACATAACCCTGCAAATTCTTGTGCACATTTAAAAACGTTCTAGATGTTTCCTGTGATCTGATTTTAACTACCAAAGTCCTGCTCCTGCTTGTCTGGTCCTGCTCCTGCCTGCCTGTCCCTGCTTTCTGCCTGTCATTTTGCGTTCTTTGTCCTGTTTGGAGCCGTGTCCTCTTTGTTTTCTGTGTTTGTTAAAAAATAACCCTTTTCCATTTTTACAACACTTGCACCTGGATCTTCTGTTCCCCACTGTGACAGTAGCTGTTAATTCTCATAACTTGCACTTTTAATATTTCTGAACAAATACTTTAGAAACTTGACATTTATGAAAATATCACTGGATCTCATGCATAGTATATTTTATGAAGAAAACACGTCAAAAAGTGACTTATTTTAGCTTGTTCTGTTGTAGTAATGAATTTCTGCATGCATTAAAAAAAAACAATATTTTTATAATACATATATATATTATGATACTGCAACAAAGCGGAGGAAGACGACGACGTACCGCAACATACATAAAACCACAAACCTCCAGAAGAAACACTGATGGACCAGAAGGAATAAAAGCAGCAAGATCATTTTGAATTTCTTTTCACACGAAAGCCTGTAGATCCAGTAAATGTGAAAAACACTTCAGCTCCCCTGTTCACTGCTGCTGATACAGAGCCGGTCTAACCAGAATCCTTTCTCTGCATACTGAGATTTACTCTCTCAGCACGCTGGCGCTTACTTGTGTGTAAATAGCTCAACAGGATGGTTCATTTCTGTATTCTTTTCTTTCGTGCTTTTTGGGTAAAAAAGTGGATACGTTTTTTTTTCCCAGTTTGTAGTAAGACATTTACGTTAAAATGTAGAATGTTGCACGCTCTCTCAGATCGGCAAATGAAAGGAGACTAAAAATTCCTTCTTCACGGGGTCTCCGATTCCAATCATGTCTGTTCTCCGTTGTTGTCCCTGGCTGGTGGAACAACCTGCCCTCCTCCACACGACTAGCCGAGACTATCACCACTTTTAAGAAGAAGGTGAAAACCCTCTTATTCCAAAAATATTACAGACAAATCTAACACTTACACACGCACATGCATACACATTGAACAAACAAATACAAAATGTATAAATACATTATAATTTTTCTTAGTCTAGCACACAACAATCCCCGAGCATGCTCTTCAATGACAAGTCTAAGCCTTATCAGGGCTCTTAGTTTGTAAACTCGACATTCTATAGAAATCGAACGAGAATTGCTGGTGTCTTCCTATTGTAAGTCGCTTTGGATAAAAGCGTCTGCTAAATAAAGTAAAGTAAAGGAAGGTTGAGTGACATATTTACATATGCATGGATTCAGCAAGGATATTTGCAGTAAGTGGAAGAGGGATGAAGGATAAAGTGGATATGAGGCTCCTGTTTGCCTCGACATGAAAATGTCGACTTTTGTGTCTCTGAACTTAACACGGAACAAATCCACCTCAGACTCCACCCCAACCATGGAGTCCAGCACACATCCAGCTCATGGCTCCAGCATGTCCAGTCTATCTCAGCCTCCATATGAGGAGGAAGCTGAGGAGCGGGTCCAGATGGCATCAACAATTTACAACAGAAATTATTTTTGTACAGCCCACAACTCACAGGCCGTACTTCTCAATTGCATTTAAAATCACTACAGATGTCACCCCTTATATTTAGACCCTCTCTGGACACAAGGACCATCTCCCTAGAAACAACTTACATGGAGAAAAAAATGGAAGAATCCTTGGTATCGTTCCAGGGTAACAAGAGCGTGTAATGGCATCAATGCAGTGTTAACAGTCATGATTATAGTCCATTATGTCTAAGACTGTCCATGCCCATGATGCTCAGAGTTGGTGGGACCCGGGACCGTGGTGGGGCAAGCTGTCCATGTCCACACCTGCACCTCTCTGGTGGTCTCAATATTGGACTCTGGAGGTGGTCTGGTCGCTTGATTCAGTTCCTCGGAGAGAACAGACAGACACAGCAGCAGACAGTGGCATTATACGACTGGTACTGAAATACGTGGTTGTGGTGGTACACTACTGCAATGTCATCAGCTCAAGGCTTGTCAAGTCCTGCATGGATTGACTGTGTGGGTGTCACATCCCCGTCTAGGGGTTGGAAAACAGGACTACAAACGAGGGGAATGTGTGTGATGGGAATACAGGGAGTGCAGAATTATTAGGCAAGATGTATTTTTGAGGAATAATTTTATTATTGAACAACCATGTTCTCAATGAACCCAAAAAAACCTCATATCAAAGCTGAATGTTTTTGGAAGTAGTTTTTATTTTGAGCTATTTTAGGGGATATCTGTGTGTGCAGGTGACTATTACTGTGCATAATAATTAGGCAACTTAACAAAAAACAAATATATACCCATTTCAATTATTTATTTTTACCAGTGAAACCAATATAACATCTTCACATTCACAAATATACATTTCGGACATTCAAAAACAAAACAAAAACAAATCAGCTACCAATAGGACGCTCAAAAGCCTGCCATCCATGGATTCTGTCAGTGTTTCGATCTGTTCACCATCAACATTGTGTGCAGCAGCAACCACAGCCTCCCAGACACTGTTCAGAGAGGTGTACTTTTATACCCTTTCTTGCCAGCCACGCTGTTGAGTACTTGGACGCATGTGATGGAGCATTGTCCTGCATGAAAATAATGTTTTTCTTGAAGGATGCAGACTTCTTCCTGTACCACTGCTTGAAGGTGTCTTCCAGAAACTGGCAGTAGGACTGAGAGTTGAGCTTGACTCCATACTCAACCCGAAAAGGCCCCACAAGCTCATCTTTCATGATACCAGCCCAAACCAGTACTCCACCTCCGCCTTGCTGGCGTCTGAGTCGGAATGGAGCTCTCTGCCCTTTACCAATCCAGCCACGGGCCCATCCATCTGGCCCATCAAGACTCACTCTCATTTCATCAGTCCATAAAACCTTAGAAAAATCAGTCTTGAGATATTTCTTGGCCCAGTCTTGACGTTTCAGCTTGTGTGTCTTGTTCAGTGGTGGTCGTCTTTCAGCCTTTCTTACCTTGGCCACGTCTCTGAGTATTGCACACCTTGTGCTTTTGGGCACTCCAGTGATGTTGCAGCTCTGAAATATGGCCAAACTGGTGGCAAGTGGCATCTTGGCAGCTGCACGCTTGACTTTTCTCAGTTCATGGGCAGTTATTTTGCGCCTTGGTTTTTCCACACGCTTCTTGTGACCCTGTTGACTATTTTGAATGAAGCGCTTGATTGTTCGATGATCACGCTTCAGAAGCTTTGCAATTTTAAGAGTGCTGCATCCCTCTGCAAGATATCTCACTATTTTTGACTTTTCTGAGCCTGTCAAGTCCTTCTTTTGACCCATTTTGCCAAAGGAAAGGAAGTTGCCTAATAATTATGCACACCTGATATAGGGTGTTGATGTCATTAGACCACACCCCTTCTCATTACAGAGATGCACATCACCTAATATGCTTAATTGGTAGCAGGCTTTCGAGCCTATACAGCTTGGAGTAAGACAACATGCAACAACATACTCATTTGCCTAATAATTCTGCACTCCCTGTACACAGATATGAAGCCCAAGTGAAATATTGTGCTTTTATTTACAGTGAGTAGTGAACAACCCACCAAACCTAAAGTGCTATACACAACAACACAACAATTCACAGGAGGACAACACATCATGAAAGGAGAGACAATACAAGTACCCAACAAAGCCACAACTAACCACACTAATCACTCTAACACACAACAAAGCCCCGACTGGTGGTTGGAATGGTCTTTAGGTACTCCAGTCCAGTGATTGGCTGGCAGTTGATGAGGGAAGTGGTGGGTGGAGCCATAATCCAAATGT
This sequence comes from Denticeps clupeoides, assembly GCF_900700375.1. Taxonomy (NCBI): domain Eukaryota; kingdom Metazoa; phylum Chordata; class Actinopteri; order Clupeiformes; family Denticipitidae; genus Denticeps; species Denticeps clupeoides. The sequence goes on from NC_041726.1 coordinate 11,635,691, forward strand.
CCGCCCAGCAGACAGCCTAAAAGGGAAACACGTACAAACACAGAGCACCCCAAACCACTCTATGGCACAAAGGACGTAACAGTGGGGTCATGCTGTACATTTTCAATCTGAGTGTAGCACACTTGGCTAAATTAATAACCAGTGCGGGAGAGGGTTGTGTTCGTTCACTCCTTATTGCACAGCGCGAACTCGGTATGCACGCTTCTCCGGCTGCCTCTGCTCTAATTCAGCGGCCGTGTAGAGCACTCTTACTTGTTCACATAACATACGTTTACAGACATATTTGGTACACTAACATACATGGCCTTCTGTCTAATACTGATTCAATCTCAAATCACTCCTGTACAAAACACATTATATACAACCATTAAAACACTTTACTTTCATTTTCTAAGTACAGGTTCCATCCATTCATAATACATGACACTTTTGGTGCCGCCCTAGTGGCGGGTGTTTGGTATGACATTTGCAGAATACATTTACATTTACATTTACATTTACATTTACGGCATTTATCAGACGCCCTTATCCAGAGCGACTTACAATCAGTAGTTTCAGGGGACAGTCTCCCTGGAGCAACTTAGGGTTAAGTGTCTTGCTCAGGGACACAATGGTAGTAAGCGGGATTTGAACCCGGGTCTTCTGGTTCATAGGCGAGTGTGTTACCCACTAGGCTACTACCACCCTGTGAATACAGGAATACAGGAAATATACATACAGTTCTACCATAATTCTGTGCCCAAACATACAGGATATTAGAAAATACAAAAAAATACAATGGGGGAGGCCCAGAATGATCTGAAAGTGTCCAGATCCCTACATGAGCCTGAAGCTGGAGAAAACACAACAGCTCTGAAAAACCTTTTTGTGCTAAAGATGAGAAGAATCTGATGTGCAGGTCAATTTTGCTGTATTGTTTGGTAGCTGCATCAAACCAGGCTTTGATGGAGGAGCAGACTGTGGAGTAGAGCTGGATCTGCAGGTCCTGCTGTTTTTGTTAAAGACTTCATGTGTGTCGAGAGGCTCAGTAGCTGCATCAGACTCTAGCAAAGTAGATGCGTAGTGTTTAAAGCTGAGAAATAACAGAAATTAAATTGATGAGTGTAATACTCAAGCCTGGCCTTCCGGTTCTCTGTATAAAAGAGAATAGAAATGATTTTTGCATTTTACTCATTAGTAGTTTTCAACATTGAATGCACGTGACGATCCCAAGCCCTGGTAGAAAGGGTGGATTGGTTTCTGATGGGGATCCGGTGTTGCGACCCCTAAGAGGCAGAAGGAAGAAAACTGATTAGCAGTTTCCCCACATGACACCATGTCTGGTGTAGAAGTTACTGATGTTGTTTGCTGCGTCTCTCACCTGATCTTCTCTTCACAACCATCACAACACCAACAACCACAGCGATGAGAACGAGAGCAGCAACCACCAACCCAGCAACGATGCCTGGAACATTATTACCTGCAGTAAAAGATTAGTGTAAATTATTTTTGTACTGGACTGTGTGGAGTGTGTCCTGGGTGGGTTACCAACCTTAAAATGTTTCACAATAACGTTAATATAGGATGCTGCCCAATTAAATTTGGCAAACTGTAAATCCAATAACATTGGAGCATAAATTTTTATAAGGGCACTGATAAACTGATAAAAAAAAACTACCAAATTAATTGTGTCACATGGTGTTTGAGCACCAAAGAAGCCACGTGGCACCATTTCAAAAGAGAAGAATTAGCCTCAAACGCCACAGACAGTAACCTAAATGCAACTGTGCTCATTTTAACATACTAAACATGTATAAATTAACATTGTGATGCCTGGTGCCACTGGACTCAATCAAATGGCACCCATTTCACCTGAATGTAGGTCCTGATCAGTCCCAGGACCTGTTAAATGGGCACCAGCAGGACTCTAAGGTTGTCCTGCATTTTTCTGATTCTTATATGTTGCGTGTACGCTACGTGTGTTTCAATTGCTTGTGTGTATGTTTTGGCCATTGGGCCATTTTCTTTTCTGTTTATTAAACCTCTTTTCACAATTTCGAGTGTCTCTTCCTACTGTATTTGTTATTTACATAATTCATATTTATATTATTTCCAGCAACCTATGTAAGGTAAAGGTTTGTTAATAAAATTTTAAAAGTAAAATTGTTACATGCACCTCAGTTGCTGTGTGTGTGTGTGTGTGTGTGTGTGTGTGTGTGTTTGTCCTCCCTTGCCCCCATCAGCGTGATTCTTCCCACCGGAAGAAAGTCTGCAGCCAAGAGGATGGGGCGTGGCCTTTATGAATGGACTACATCATTGTTGGACTACATCTTCTTCTTTCTTTAGCGTCGCCCAGAGTCCTCACCGCAATAGTTCTGCCTTAATATGTAAATATGTAAATATGAGATTCGTGTTTATTCACTTTTCATTTTGTAAATAGTTCAGTAAAAACGTCTGTTTTCGCATCGCTCTGTGGTGATATACCTCGACATGATCTTCTCCCAGTAAATAAATTGTTATAATGGAGGGATGGATATTGGAGGGTGAAGAAATGTAAAGATTTACTCAGTACTAACTTCTGTCTACTTGTTGGTCCTGATCTTCTCCTCAGTCAGGATCATGTGGATTGGGTCTCCACTCTTGTGCTCCACCACACAGGTGAACTGGTTCTTCTTCCTCTCATCAGGGGTCACTTTGAGTTCTGCACGTTTCTGGAAAGTTCATCATGGTTGGACAACGTCTCACCAACATCTACATCTTCGTGCAGGTTCTGTCCATCTTTCTTTTCAAAAATACTGAAAATATTTCTCAATAAATAACCTTATAAGTGGGACGACCCTAAATACTGTCTAATATTAATTTAATCAATACATAAAATAAATTCTGTGGATGATAACAACAAGACTTGTTCGATGAATTGAATAATATTACAAAACCCATAATAATATCCAGCATTAAACATAGTAGGGATGAAATATCCCTTTTCATCGCACATACCTCCAGAAACAATATGAATGCCTAATATAAAAAGCAGACCTATAGTGTTCATGCCAGAATTTAATCCAAAAGTGAGATTGATGTTAAGGTTGAACCCGAACCCAGGTGTCAGTAAGAACAGGGACAGTCCTCCTGGAGACACTCAGGGTTAATATTCTTGCTCAGGGACACAATGGCAGTAAGTGGGGTTTGAACCTGGGACTTTGTGGTTTGTTACACTCTAGTTTACTACCAACCAAATTTGACACTGTCATCAGTATCCAGGGAGACCTAATAAATTACACATTCCTGAAATGAAATAAAGCATATCGCCTCTACTCCACCACTGTACCTGTTTCAACCAAATTGGGAAATAATTATAAATAATTATGATGATAACATATTTAATGTGTAAATGTCGGCTGAAAGGACAGGTTCTGCGCTAAACTCTACAATCTGTTAGTAATGAGTACTAAAGGTAAAGGTACCTACACTTCACCTTCAACACGGAAAATGACCATCATTACCGGATTTCCATGATATTTTTCACTTGTGCTTTACATTTTAATTTCCTCTATGTGCTATAAAAGCTTGGAATGTTAAAAGAATAAAACTATTTAAACGATAAATTTTTAATGTCTGATCCTTGCCCAGACATAAGATGTACTTAAGACGTATCGATACTGGGAATATACAGCCAGTGAGGATATTAACTGTCCTACACTGAGACGACTACGAATAAACAGACAGCAGATGTGAATGTTAACACAGTTTCTGGTGAACAAACAGCCAGAACATTTCAGCAGCCACCAAAACAGACCATTTTTAGTTCCTAGTTATATGAACACTGTCATGTTCGTAAAATGCTGTAAAGACATTCTGAACTTGGCCTAAAATATATCAAACACATGACATTATACCACATATTATCTATTTATATCACTGCTGGTATTCAACTCAATGGGTGAAAACTTGGAGCAGAATCTTATAAAACCCATCCTGGTCCATCAGATTTATTTCAGAATAAACACCCATTTAGGTTCTCCATTCTGATATGACTAGAACATAAAAGATTAGCAACATAGTAAAACTCCACATTTATATGAATGATGAACCATACATAAAAACACAAACTCCCGAGACAAGATCACTTTTAAGGAAGAAAGATCTTCATTTTGCCAGATTAATCAATATTCGATCCTCACGAGGTACAGATGTAGGACCAGTAGAGAACTTTGCGGAAATTATTCGTATTTTTCTGCATGTCCGTCACTAAAATCTGAGCTGCATGTTTCGCAATAAAACGCCTCCACAAATACACCACGTGATTCAAATGTTGACCGACGAACCAAGTTTAAATTGCGGTTTTATGTTTGTTTCCTCATTGCTGTTCTGCATTGTTATGATGCTAAAATATGAACTGCAATGCATGAACCTTCACTGGGGGCAGATAACATGAACTCCTACTTATTAACATGAACAGCTACTTATTGGAATTGTCGGTTCCACCTTAAATGGCGCTCGGCAGGCTGCAGTACCGCGTTACGCCTGTAGGAGGGCAAATCAGCAAGGCTTGCAGTCAAGAAATCGCTTAATATTCGGTTTTATATAAAGTGATGATCCCTGTTTACACTCAAAATTCGGAACTATTAGGAATAGCACCACTGTCTGGCCCAACACATTCTTAACTGTAAAATTCACCATAGAACTCACTTGTTTAGGGCAAAAGAGAAAGTGTGTAAATGGTACAATTTGTTACCTATCTGACCTATAACACCATTTTCACTGGAATTTTCACCAGGAATCACGTTTTCCACATCTGTATTACAGTCAATAGTCCATGGATGTATTTATTAAATACTAATTTTGACAATACATATTCATCGTGTTTAAAAACTTTAATAATAGTGACATCTAATGGTGTCAAGCGGTACATCAGGAATACAAAAGTTTTTAAATAAAGTTGTCTTCTTTGGCTCGGTTCTCTTTCCGCTTGACTAACATAGCAGTTTAATTCTGTAAAGAGGCAAACATGAATTTTGTTTCCTTGGAGTTAGCCCCTCAAGTGTGTCCCACCATGTGTGACAGTGCCTGTGTTTTGTCACACAACCATGTTTGCTGGAATTTGAAAAAGACAAGTAATCTAAACCAAAATAAGATATTTTTGGTTAAAGATTATGTTTTTCCATAAGTACAGTGTACAAGGTACAACCAATGAACATTTATCAACAACAAGAATGTATTATCCCAATAAATATATACTATATATATGCAAAATAAATAATACTCTAATTATATACTGTAAAAATACATCTAACAATTTGTTACAATAGGTAGAAATAGAAGATATAAAAAAGCAGCAATTTTGTGTAATAAATGCTGTAAATGTAAAATGTTGTACAAAAGATTAAAGAAATGTTAAAGGACCTGAGGGAAGTCCATGTAAGAGCACCATAATGTTAAACTGTCTTATGGCAGAGGAGTAGGAGCTGCCTCTGCATTGTTCAGCCTGAGCTCTGATTGTCCCAAGATTCCCTTCTAGTCATGTTTCACATTACATCCAGTCCACAAATTTCTTTGAGCTGAAATATTGAATACATTCTACATTATGCTTTAAACAACAGATCTTTACCTAATTAAATGATATATGAGACAATATAAACAACCAATTGATAAAAAAAATCTGCAATTGATTAATCAAGTTGAATTGTGATCTAAAGATCCCAAAACACTGTAAACCATGTGTGCTGTGTTCACTATCTGGTAGTGTTCTTTTGGCTGTGTCTTTTATAATACTTTCTGTGAATATTGTCCTTGTGAGGTTATACTGATGATATCACTAAACATCTGTGTTACTGCAGGGCCGGGGCAGCTGTCGTGTACAAGAGACCTGGCAGAGGCACAGACACTGAGAGAGGAGGCAGAGGCACAGATATTATCAGCTGTGGCTTCTGACCCGCTTCTGGGAGCAGCCTGGTGTGGTTGTTGTGTCAGTAGATGCTCCTTCTTCAGTCCTCTGGATGACAGGAAACAGAATACCAATAAAATAAGCAAAAAACAACTTTGACTTTATATATTTACTGTATGGTTATGCTGGGGAACAACTATTCGAAATCACTTGTTACTGTGCTCTTTTGTGATGTACATTGAGGAACACGTAAAATTTTACTTTTTCAGATGTAGCACTGGTGCAGGTGGGTGGGGCTGTTTCAGGTGCAGCCTGGGTAGAAAACCGTGCTTGTTCTTTATCAATCTTATGATAACATTTTTTTTTATGCCTTAAAAATGATATTGGCAGTGGTGGCCTAGTGGTAAGAAAGAGAACCCATAATCAGAAGGTTGCCGGTTCGAATCACTAGCCGCCAAGGTGCCACTGAGTGAAATACCATCCCCACACACTGCTCCCCGGGCGCCCGGTGATGGTTAAAAGCAGAGGACACATTTCGTTGTGTCACAGTGTGCTGTGCTGCAGTGTTTTACAATGACAATCACTTCACTTTCATATGCAGGTGAAGGTGATGGATGAAAACTGAGAAACTGAAATTGCAAAACAGACACCACAATTGTGGCAAAAATATAAGAAATTCTGACTCATCATTATTTTTTTACATTTGTTATGACATTTAACCATTTTTTTACATTTGTTATTTATATTTTATGATCATGCAAATCTGCTGTTTAATTACTGTCCTAATTGTTGTTAACCGAGCCACTGTGACCATGCATATCTTGGTGTGGGTTCCATGCCCGGGTAAATGGGGAGAGTTGAATCCAGTGTAAAAAAACTTTTGCTGAATCTTTGTACAGAGTCAGACAACCAGAGAGATTGAGCCACTGTGGCGAGTGAAAGGGAGATACAGCAGTTGTAATTGTTCACACTGCTCTCATGTAGTCTGTAGTGTTTCACCATGGTCCTGAAGAAAGGTCGTCTCATTTCACTTTGTACTGTGTACAGTGATCTGGTGTCCAATCTTCTTCATTAAGGACCACTTATAGAAACATCTATGAATGGTGAATATCTTTCACTAGAGAAGGAGGATATTGGCTGACATGCTAGGATTCAGAGTCCATCCATAAGCATTATATGTGGAGGGATTAATGGGATTAATGACCCCAATGTTACTCATCACCCTGCCGAATGCTTGGTATTTTTGAGATGAATAAATCTTTCTTGGGTTAAACTTTGGTTAGACGATGTTGCCTTGATCATATATATCTCTGTGGCTTCACCTTGTGTTGAAACTAAGAGGTACAATACGTTTGAGAGTAAATTAAATGTATGGGGCCATCTTTCATTATAGTTCAACAATTAGCTGTGGACTTATGAAAAATGGATCATGGGCCACAGTTCGGACACCCCTACTGTAGATGGTAGAAATAATATGAAAATCCTACCTGTGTTCTATTTGCACTGGTGCAAGCAGGGGGCTCCAATTCAGGACGGTCCTGTAGCTCACATCCTTCACCAGGTTGGCTGTGGGACACACCAGATCCCTGGGTGACAGGAAAAAGACAGAAATTATTATATTTGAAGGATATCCACTAATTGAATGTGCAGGTTAGATATGGGTACAAATAAAGAAGGAACAGATGAGCCACCAATAGGACGAATATCAAGTGAACATAGAATAAAGAGAGCATTTTACTTTTCAAGACTTTGGCTGAATTTCATTCACCGTCTTTCCGAAATGGCATTTACATTTACAGCATTTCACATTTAACCTAATCCAGATTTTAGGTGTGTCTGCAGTAGGTGGGTACAAGCAATACAAAAGGAAATAGCTGCACTGAAATCCTATGACATTACATCAGAAAGAACATGGTTTGGCACAGAATGATGCCCAGATTTGATTTTAATCAGCATCCATCAAAGCAACAAATGTTTAGATTAAAGAAAACTAATTTATTTGGTCATAATTCCTGTGATAATGATTGTGAAAATAAGATAAAATACGTACTTGTTGAACGTTCTGATCAGAATCTGATCAAAGATAAAAGAGCAGAAAAAAGTTACATATCAGCAAGATTTTCAATAATTGTTGTTACATATAAATATTTTTAGATATGCGTTTAGTAAATATTTTATATAAATAATGAAACATTCAGCATCTGATCTAAATGTTTATTTTATCTAAAGGATCTAAAGGTTTATTTTCCGTGAGACATTTAACCACAAGTACAAATGTTTAAAACAAAAAAAAAAACTTGAAACAAGTGTACTCACGGCTGGCCTGCTGGTATCCTGTATAAAGTATTTTAGTATTTTACTGATTAGTAGTTTCCCCACATGACACCATGTTTGGTGTAGAAGTTACTGAAGTTGTTTGCTGCGTCTCTCACCTGATCTTCTCTTCACAACCATCACAACACCAACAACCACAGCGATGAGAACGAGAGCAGCAACCACCAACCCAGCAACGATGCCTGGAACATTATTACCTGCAGGAAAAGTAAAAATCACTTTTATACTGGACTGTGTGGAGTGTGTCCTGGGTAGATTAATGGGGGTCACAGTGACTTTCATAATGATGTCAGTCAAAGTTAAAGTAAGTCACACTTAGTTACAAATCAATTACACATTTACTACTATGGGAACAACACTTGGGGAAAAAATAATGTTAATCATTCATTTCAGCATGATCTGATACTACAAATCACATTACTCACCATGAGATCAAATAACCTTCCACTATCAGTAAAATAAACTAAACAGAACTGTTTTAGTGGGATTTCATGTCAAATATGTTGATGAGCTGCTAGAAGTTCCTGTACCTGGACTGTTGGTCCTGATCTTCTCCTCAGTCAGGATCATGTGGATTGGGTCTCCACTCTTGTGTTCCACCACACAGGTGAACTGGTTCTTCTTCCACACATCAGGGGTCACTTTGAGTTCTGCACGTTTCTGGAAGGTTCCGTCATGGTTGGACAACGTCTCACCAACATCTACATCTTCATGCAGGTCCTGTCCATCTTTCTGCCAACTGATCTTCACCTTATCAGGGTAGAAACCTGTAGCGTGACAGACCACTGGAGAGGAGGGGTCTGTCTGCAGCAGAGACACCTGAGGAGGGACTAGAGACAGGAAGACAGGAGGGGAACAGGGAGAGAATTTGGAAGAGAAAGAGGATGTAATAAATGCCATAAATGTAGGATGTCTTCATATCAGCAGATCATCCAACAAACACTAATTTTATATTCAACACTTCACTACATCTACCTGCCAGTTTACACTCCAAATATAACTGTAGTACAGTTACACGTTTTTATTATTACTTGTCAGTCATTTGCATTTAATGTTCTTTGAACTGTCAATCCAGTTTACTGTTTTTCCGCCATCTAGTGGTCACAGACGGAACAATTATTACGGGTTAAGGTTCCGCGCGACCCCTTTTTATATATGCAGTCATGCCGTCTGCACAGTGTTGCTGCAGATTGGCGCCATTGAAGATAAAAGGTTATAAAACAGAAGAAATAAGCAAAGCAATGAAAAGAAACTACAGCCATAAGAAAATATTTAGCCTTTCATGGATGTCAGCTCACAAGGTTTGTTGACTTTGATATTTTATTTGTGATCAATAAATTGTTTGAAATGTATGAGAAAAGGTGCAAGAACTTTTGCAAGGTCTTTTGTCTTCTTTATGAGCAGGTTGTTAAGACCAGAATAAACCCCGTTTTTGTCTCGTGCCTCCATCATTCCTTGAGGGTGCTACATTACTCATGACTTAGTGATTATTTGTCATTGGACAATTGCAGATTTTCAGATGATTCCTCTTTTCTTTATTGGAGTTTTTTTTCCTTGTCTGGCTGCTGTCTGTTTCAGATTTGATGTGTGATATTTCACATTGTCAGGACTGACTGCAGCTGTGCTCATCACCAGTGGCCAATCCTGACGGCGCATAAAAACCTGACATGGACTGTTGTGAGTGCACTGTTGTGTGTTAGTGTATTTTCAGTTCTGGCAATCGCCACACGCCTGCGGGTTTGTTTTAGTTGTTCTCCTTTTATTCCCCATTCTTGGCCACCGCGCCATTGTTTATTTGTAATTGTTTATTTCATAATAAAACCCCGTTCCCAGCGCTTCCTTCCCCCGTAAGTCCGTAGCCGTGACACACATAATATTGCACATAGTGAATGTGAACAGTAATTGATTAAAATAATTTTTTTACTTTTCTCCCTAATCATGTGGCACAAGGATGCAAGTTCAAGTTTTTATTATTACTTTATTATTACTATTATTACTTTATTATTATCGGATGAAATCATTCATATAATATCCACAGGCTCATTCTACTGAGACTGCCCTTTTGGCGGTTACCGAGCAGCTACATGTGGCCAGATTGGCAAAACTGTCATTGGTTCTTATTCTCCTCGACCTATCTGCTGCATTTGACACCATTAACTACAAGACTCTCGTCAATCGTGAAGAGGCTTTGAATTCGGGGCTCAGCATGGCAGTGGTTTGTTTCCACTCGGTGACCGATCTTACCAAGTGACTTGGAAAGGATCCACCTCTGCCTCACGTAGACTCTCCCTCAAGGCTCAGTAATAGGTCCTCTCCTTTTCTCCCTCTACACGAGATCACTTGGTGAGGTCATTTCCTCACATGGATTATCCTACCACTGCTATGCCGATGACACACAATTCATTGTCTCTATTCCTCCCTCTGATTTACATGTTGCTTCCAAAATCTCTGCATGTCTAACTGACATCTCATCTTGGATGGCAGCCCATCACCTCAAACTCACCTAAACTGAATTCCAGCAGATTCTTCACCACATCACGATCTTGCTATTTACCTGGATAACTCACAGCTCTCTACTTCTACAACAGCCCGCAACCTTGGCGTAACGATGGTAACTTGAAAGCACGTTGTAAGTCGCTCTGGATAAGGGCATCTGCCAAATGCCTTAAATATAAATGTAAACAAAACTGTTAATTTCATATAAAATTAAAATTAGTGCTGGTTCCTCTGTAAACTTGCAAATAGACAAACAATGAGATGCTCAGAACATCAGGGGAGACTCCTAATAAAAAAAGTCCTAGGTGTGTTTAGGGGCAGTGGTGGCCCCGTTATCAGAAGGTTGCTGGTTCGAATCCCAATCTGCCAAGGTACCACTGAGGTGCCACTGAGCAAAGCACCGTCCCCACACACTGTTCCCCGGGCGCCTGTCATGGCTGCCCACTGCTCACCAAGGGTGATGGGTTAAATGCACAGAACAAATTTCACTGTGTGCACTGTGTGCTGTGTATCATGTGTGACAATCACTTCACTTCACTTAAAACAGAGGAGGGTGACGCCCTCTGGTGGCTGTGGAGCCTCAGAATGTCACTGAAAAGTCACTAATGATCAAGAAGCAAATTCAATTCAAATGAACAACGTAAAAGAGCTGATATTTTCAATTACCAACAGAAACAACTAAAGATCTGTTCACAACCAGTTAACTCAATGGAGTGTGTGTGTGTGTGTGTGTGTGTGTATGTGTGTGAGACTTTACTGGGTGGAATCTGTGTATACAAGTTGCCTTCCTGCCTGGTGGATCTTTTTGTTTTACTTTACTGTACTTTACTCTTTTACTTTACTTTACTTTGCAGATGTTTTTATCCAAAGTGACTTAAAAGGAGAAGACACCAGCAATTCTCATTAGTTTTTTTGTACAACACAATGGTGGTAGTAGCCTAGTGGGTAGCACACTCGCCTGTGAACCAGAAGACCCAGGTTCAAACCCCACTTACTACCGTTGTGTCCCTGAGCAAGACACTTAACCCTAAGTTGCTCCAGGGGGGACTGTCCCTGTAACTACTGGTTGTAGGTCCCTCTGGATAAGGGCATCTGATAAACGCTGTAAATACAATTGTAAGAAGACTGTTCTGTGTGCTGCTGTACCTTTTCTCTCCAGACTGATCTTCCCAGACCGAGCATACTTCTTTATCCACTCAATACAATCATGTTCCAGGTAGTTCTTCCAGAATTTAGCTTCACCTCCATTCCATTTCTGCTTGATGATTTCTGCCTCTGTTCTTGCAGCAACCCAATTGAAGTTTTTCAAATCCAGTCTTATAAAATCTTCTCCATTGTAACCATACTGACTGTATCCATCTGTAGCTCCATCTTCATCTTCCCACTGACAGCCGTACATCAGCTGTAAAGTGTGAACTCCTGAGAAAGAGAGAATTTAATCAGTAAAAAGCTCTATGATCATCATTAGTTTTCATGTTCGTTTGTTGGTTTGTAGTTGTCACTTTCTGAGATTATGTATTTAATGTGAATAGCTGGTTTAATATATTACATAAATAAATGACGTTTTAAGTTTATATACATCTGTCATTAAATATTTTACTGTATGTGTGTGTGGGGACGGTGCTTTGCCCAGTGGCACCTCAGTGGCACCTTGGCAGCTCGGTATTCAGTAGAGATGAGGGAGGAGGAGCAAACACACAAAGGATGGATGAAAGAAGGATGAAAGCAGGAGTATTTTCATGAAAAAATAGACACGGCACGATGGCCAGAAAAACAGATGAACATAAATGTAACATGTCAGGATCCTCACTTTCCCAACAAAGACTGAAAGTGCGTCTGACACATAAACTCCGGATCATCAAACTAAGTCAACATACCCGAACAAGCATTACCTACACCAAGATGTAACTAATACACACACACACACACCACAACAACATTCTACAGTTACTTTGTCTTACACAAGAGTTCAAATAAAAACAGTTTCCCAGTAGAACCAGCACCAAAATGATCTATAGTTACATGCAGGGTGGGGGTGCAGGGTCATGCAGGGTCATGCAGGGTCATGCAGGGTCATGCAGGGGCGGACTGGTGCAGGTGACATTGAGATAAGTTGAGACTTGCAGACAAATAAATGTTCCATCTTCCTCCTCTTCATATCTCAGCTCCACAGTTTTACTTCTCTTCTCCATTTTCTCTTTTGGTCATGCACATAAAGTGTGTTTTGTGAAGTGTGTGGTGATTTAAATTGTGCAAAGGTTCATGTCCATCTGAGGTGTGGGAGACCGTGTTAAGTTTAGTGTTTCGCTGATATTACAGATGAAATGTGCCAAATGTTAATCAACTTTTCTAGAATTTCTGAAACTAACACGTTTTGCCTTCACAGTTTCTGCTTAATTCTGTAGAGTTATAATAGAAGCTTCATCCCTGGGCAACTAAAACCTCAGAAGTGTTTGGATTTGAAGAGGATGAAGGTGCTTGTTGATCTTACCTTGATCTCCAGTCTGATTAAATTCAGTCATGATCATTTTCAGATTCTCCTTGAATTTCCATGTAAAATCTCTGAATCTCTTTGTCTGATCCTCCACATACTTCTCTCCCAGCTCCTTCACCCAGTCCTGCCGGATCTCAAACTGGTTGTTCTTACTGTCGAAGTATCCAGTCACTTCATCATCGAACAAATTTACACCAACAAATTCAGGAAGATCCTTTATTCCTGTAGCTGCTGTGTACAATCCTGTCCAGGAATGAATCACTGTTGGAGAAGAAACAGGACATTTAGTAAAGCAGCAAATTAAACTCTAATAAAATCATCGAGTTGTAAGAAAAAATCAGGGCGGATTGTGAATTTTGTGCTGTGCTGATGACAGTGCACATGGTGGTGGCCTAGCTGGTAAGAAAACTGGCCTGTAATAAGAAGGTTGCCGGTTCGAATCCCGATCTGACAAGGTGCCACTGAGGTGCCACTGAGTAAAGTACCGTCCCCACACACTGCTCCCCGGGTGCCTGTCATGGTGCCCACTGCTCACCAAGGGTGATGGTTAAAAGGACACGTTTTGTTGTGTCACCATGTGCTGTGCTGCAGTGACAATCACTTCACTTTCACATGGTGGGAGACCAACTGATTTAGTCACTTCTGTGCCCCCCCCAACACCAACGCCCCGGTAAGTCCTAATTCCTTATTGTGCACTTGACTGAAACATTTCCTCACTACTGGTTTGTGGGTTCCTTATCACGTTCCCTTCATAGGGCCCTTCGGCTCGAACCGTGATCCTCCCGGTGAAACGAGTCGTCAGGAGCGGCTTGCTCCCTTATTTAAACACGCCGGATGTGGAAGTCACCAGAGTCGTCCTCAAACACATAAACTGAGGCGTTTCCCCTCATCTGGGGTTTTATGGGGTTTTTCATTTTGTGAGACGTCTCACAGTGACTGTGGACTGGAAGACTGAAAAGGGACAAGCGTCCCTCTGTCACATCCACAGACGCAGAACAGTCCCTGAACTGGGGGACTCAGCACTTGGTCTGCTGGTTTCTTTTTTGTGTGTTTTTGTCACTAAAACCCCGTTTTTCGTCCTCCGTCATTATTATTTTATTATTGTCATTATTAAAAAATATATATGTATTTTTTAGCGCCCTTAGCTTCACACCTCATCGATGTAGCCTGACAAAGAACATTATTTCTAAAGACCAGGAGCAGAATATATATTTTGATGCTAAATCTGACATTGCACAGAATAAGAGAATTAACATTACTCTTTAAATCTGGCCTTCATTAAATATATATCTGATATTTTTACCGAATGTGCCACATGTTTGCCAGTTATTCCTTTATGTTACTGGTTTACAAGATAGTCGACATAAAAAAGTGAAATCAAATCTCCACATCATATGACACAAATACAAACATATCAACTAAATTTTCCACGCAGGAGTGGTGTTACCTACACAATAAATATGGTATAAATTCTTTATTAATGCTTGGATGTTAAAAAGGATTTTGGATTCAGTTTTTTGACTGAATCCATTCAGATGAATATTCACTGATTAATACACAGATTTATTACATTATGATTCATTTATATGCAGAATATGCATTTTTTTTTATTAAGTCAGATTATTCTACTTTTTCTGTAAATCAGGGCAGTGGTGGCCTAGCGGTAAAGCGATCCGCCGAGGTGCCACTGAGCAAAGCGCCGTCCCCACACGCTGCTCCCCGTCGCCTGTCATTAAGTAATAATTTATTAGGATGGAAACAAACCTCCTGATGCAGGATCCACAAGTAGGAGGATTACAGCTGCCAAGATTTTCATTTTTTTAAAACTCGCTTCACTTCGAACCGGTCAGATCCCCGGTCATCCTTCGACTGACGGAACTTTGCGAGAAGGTCCTCCTGCAGTCAGGTGATCTTGGGGACCGTGACCAGCGGCGCTACAGCCAGTGACAGCAGGGCGAGTTTAGAACCCCTGGAAGTGACGTCGGTGTAATTTCCGGTTTGCGCGCTGTTGTCTGTGGGCTTGAAGCAGTTCATCTAGTGGCCCGACTGGGTTTGTGTTGCAGCGGGATTGTGGTACTGATCGCGCGGTTGGCGTCGGGAGGAAGTTTGGGACTGAGTGGGGGAGTGAGAACAGTTCTACACTCCGGTTACGTTTCCATCCATACGGGCTGGGAAGGAATGTGGGCGGAGCTTGTTGCCCAGCACCCAGGAGGACGTGTCGCGGGATTCTGGACTGCGCGATCTGGAACGCCTGGAGACCGACGTGTGCGCAACTCTGGTTTGACAATTTGTGTGACCATTTGGTTCGTGGGTTGTGGGCAGACTGGTTTTGTACTGGTTATGGCTCCCTCGCTAATTCCGTGTGCAGTGTGTGAAATGTACAGCTTGACGAACTCCGTCAGTAGTGAGGATTTCACCTGTGGGAAGTGTAGGAGACTAGTTGAAATAGAGAAAATAGCCGAGCTATTTATATTTAATTAGGGAAACAGAAGTCTTAATTGAGTCTTTTCTAGTCCCGGACGCGCACCAGTCCAGTCAGCCGGTGAGTGTGTCTACCCCGGCGCCGGTACCAGTAGCGCCCTCCGGACAGCAGGGCAGTTGGGTGACTGCTCCCGCCAAGCTCCTCCACCACCTGGGCACCACACACCGGTCCGCGTTCAGAACCGCTTCTCCCCCCTCAGCGAGGCATCCGCTGGGTCCTACAGTCCACCGTCTCTAGTCATTGGCGACTCTATAGTTCGAAACGTGAGGATACCGGCACCAGCGAATAAAACCCTGTGTGTTCCTGGAGCCAGAGCGCCCGACATCCGCGCAAATTTAAAATCGCTGGCAAAGAATAACCGCAGGTACTCCAGTATAGCGATTCACGTCGGCGCTACGACGTCCGGCTACGCCAGTCGGTAATAACTAAAGATAATTTTATAGAGATGCTTGAACTGGCTAAAACGATGTCGGATAAAGTAATCTGCTCTGGCCCATTACCGCAGTTTCGGCGTAGCGACGAGACCTGTAGCTGCTCCTCGACATAAGAATAGGATTATTAAATGTAGGGCTGCAACTTTATTTTAATAATCGAGTAATCGTAGAATCGGATAAAAAACAGAAAAGCATTAATTTCCAACCCTTTATTCAAAAACAGAACCTTGTGCTGTTATAATACTAATAAAATAAAATAAAAATGGACTAACACAAAACATACACATGTATGCTTTACATCTGCCAAATATAGACTTTTTTTTTTTTTAAATAAAGTGCCACCTGAGCTGCCAGAACGATAAATCATTTATAAAAAAAAAAAGAAGAACAATACAAATCAGAAAATTTAACAGGATTTGTTTGAATGTCAGAACTTGTTCTCTACACTGCACTGCAGATGCACACACTCGTAGACGCACACACTCACAAACTCTCACACATACACACTTTTACTCCCTCCAGGTAATACACGACACCGCGGTTCATCAGTCACAGATGGATTTATTCCTTCGTTAAACTTCTCTGCCAATCCACCATAAAATCCACCATAAATCCACCGTCAAACTGTCATTACATAAATGTACAGAATGATCAATGTAAATATAACAAATAAACATTTAAACTAAAATTGACAAATGCACAATAAAACAGAAACACAGTTAAACGTACCTCGCTGGCTGCACGTAACCGTGAGGGAATAAATTTGCTTTAGAAACAAAACTTAACACAAAACACTTCCAACTTTTTCTTTCTCTTCTTCACAGCTTACTTTCACCTTTAACAACTTATTTATGCCTTCTTTAATTTACGGCATCTTCTAGCTTCTTAACCCTTTTGCGTCACTTAAATGTGACTGTGTGCAACACGGAATGTAACTTGGTTCCTACCCATAAATGAAACAATGTTTATAAAATGAAGAAAATAAGTAAACACAATAAATTAAACAACTTGACATAATTTACATTTATGGCAGTTAAACTCCCACCAAATCTCAATTTGAGATTTCCCTGCTCATTTGAGCAGTCATGAAGCTATGAACTTTTACTACAGTTCAACACATGCTTATTCTGCTTCAACCAGTAGAACTATTTTTTGCACTGGCCTATCAAGATAAACTAGCTTAGATGTGCGTTTTCCCTGTTTGTCTAAGGTTGAGTCGCTAATCAACAGCTTTACCTTTCTGACCCTTGCATCACAGCTGGGATACACCTCTGTGACCCTTGCTAGTCTCCAGTGATTTCGTGGAGCACTGTCCTCTTGAAGTATGACAATGTCATTACCTTTGGTATTTCTGTTATCCCTTTGCCATATCTGTCTTTGCTGAAGATTAAGAAGATATTCCCTTTTCCACCTTGTCCAAAACTCATTTGCTAAGAACTGCACCTGACGCCATCTCTTACGCAGGTATAGATCTTGACTCACAAACTGACCAGGGGGTGGCAATATTATGTTAGACTTCATCAGGAGAATGTGATTTGGTGTGAGTGGTTCAAGACTTGTTGGATCGTTTAAGTGTTCTATTGTCAGAGGTCTGCTATTTACAATAGCCATCACTTCATATAGAAAGGTTCTAAGTGAAGCACCGTCAAGTCTTCTAGCAGACTGATCAAGGATTGCTGTTAGAACACTTCTGATTGTCCTTATTTGTCTCTCCCATATTCCTCCCATATGGCTTGATGATGGGGGATTCATTACAAATTCGCAGCCATATTCCTTCAACTGTTTATGATCCAAGTTCTTCATTGCGTCCATGAACTCTCCTTTTGCACCCACAAAGTTGGTACCTTGATCACATCTCAACTGTCTTACATTCCCACGTATTGCAATGAATGCACGCAATGCATTGATGAAAGCATCTGAACTAAGGTCATCAAGCATTTCGATATGTATGGCTCTGCAACACATACAAGTGAAAAGAAGACCATACTTCTTCAGTTCCTTTCTTGCATCCTTCACATAGAATGGTCCAAAGCAATCTATGCCACAATATGTGAATGGAGGGGTCATTTCCATTCTGTCCTTTGGCAAATCTGCCATCTTTGGATCTTGTGTGCTCCTTCTATACTTCCTGCATGTGATGCACTTATAGATGTGAGAGGCAACTGCACTGCTGCATCCAATAACCCATATCCCATTGGATCGCAATTCATTTACAGTCATACCTCTTCCTTGATGCTGTACTTTCTCATGATGATGCTTGATCAGTAAAGAAGATACATGACTTGTTTTTGGCAGAATGGCAGGATGTTTAACGTGTGAATGAAGACCAGATCTTGTCAAGCGTCCACCTACTCTCAGCACACCCTGCTCAGCCACAAATGGACTTAATTTGTGTAGCTTGTTTGCTTTGTCTTTAGATTTTATGTCCTTGCATTGTTGTAAATCTTTGATTTCACTGCTGAATGCTTCTCTTTGGACCAATCTGATTATGAAAAGTTCTGCTTCTCGTCTTTCTTCAACACTTGTACTTCCATTTAGTTGAGGATTAAGACCTTTGACTTGCTTAGCACGACATTTAAGACAAGCAATAGCTTTAACAGCTCTTCTCCAGTCAGAAAACTTAGTCAGGCGGTCCAACAATGTTCTATATACATTTGTGCTGGTGTTGAGCACCTGAGCCTTTCGAAGCTCTGGATCATTATCACTAACCTCTTTCACCTTAGCATCACTTGTGGGTAGCTCCTTTTCCCATAGAAAATCTGGTCCAGTAAACCAATTTGAAGCAACGAGCTGATCTACTGATAGACCTCTCGAAGCATGATCCGCTGGATTGTCTCTGGACTGCACATGATGCCATTGCTTGGCATCTGTGGTGGACTTGATCTTTTGGATTCTATTTGCCATGGAAACATGAAAACGTCTGGCATCATTATTAATATATCCAAGAACAACTTTCGAATCAGTCCAATAATATTCTTGAAGGTTGTCTATTTCAAGCTCACATTTTAACACAGCACCTATCCTAGCAGCGATCACTGCTGCAGATAGCTCAAGCCGCGGAACTGTTGTAACCTTAGTAGGGGCAACACGCGCCCCATGACAAGTGAGCAATGAACATTGCCATTGGTGTTGACTGTTCTAAGATAAGTACACTCCCCATAACCTGTGATGCTAGCATCTGAGAAATGATGCAACTCATACTGCTTGACATCTGTGAAGTTTGCTGGTATGTAGCACCTCTTAATCTTTACTTGAGACAAGTTTTGGAGATCTTGTAGCCATGATTGCCACTGTGATCTGAGCTCTTCTGAAAGTGGTTCATCCCAACTAGCTTTCTCTCGACACAGTTGTTGCAAAAGCTTGCCTGCACTGCAGAGCTCTCTCGCTTCCTTGATCAGCTTGATTGCCTCAGCATCAGACTTTACACTCACCAGTCCACTGATGGCGGAGACTCCAGATCACCATTCTCCCACCATAAGAACCTCAAGTAATCTTGGTCTTCAGGCTTTACATGGAATTGATTAAACATTCGTTCCACATCACACATAATAGCGACTGGACCCTTTCGAAATCTACAAAGAACTCCCACCAAAGTGTTTGTGAGCTCTGGCCCTGTAAGAAGGTGGTCATTCAATGATATGTCTTGAAATCTTGCAGAGCAATCGAAGACCACTCGTATTTTCTCTGGCTTTTGAGGGTGGTATACGCCATGGTGGGGGATATACCAGGCTGGTTGTTTATCAAGCTCTTCTTCTGGGACCCTTTCTGCTTCACCACGACTAATAATGTCTTTCATGAAATTCATGTAGTCTGACCGATATTTCTGGTCTCTCTTGAGCTTCCTTTCCAATCACATGAGACATTGAACAGCACATGGCTTGTTATTTGGTAGATCTGGTCTGTCTTGTTTAAAAGGCAGAGGCATTTCATAATGACCATCTTCTTTGTGTTTCATTTCATCTTTCATCTTAGTCAAAAACCGGAGATCTTCTTGAGAGAGATTTGCCTCTTCTCCAAGTCTTTCAATGAAGTCAGATTCCAGCACCTTAAGTACATCTTCTGGAGCAGTCATTTCTTTTATTCTTGTTTTGCAAACATAATGAACTTCACTCTTCAGCTTACCCGTTACTTTGGGTTCAGGGGTCACTTGCTTTACAATGATGCGGTGACTTACTCCAATTGGATCACTGTAGTGTTCGCCTGGATCACTGTAGCTCACTATGCTCCAACCTAAGTCAGTTTTCTGTGCAAAGGGTTGGTTGTCCTTACCACATACAACTTCTCTAGGCATTAGTGCTTGTGGGCAGTTATACCCGATCAGAAGACCGATTTCACATTCCTTCTGTGGGGCAATGTGTTCATCAAGATGCTCCAAATGAGGCCATGCCTTTGCAGTCTCTGGAGTCGGAATGTGTGTACGATTTGCAGGTATGAATTCACGAGTGTAAACCATTGGCACTGTGATCTTCTTAGGAGAAAATAACCCTCTTATTTGTAGGCCTTTGAGTCTCTTACATGGTACAATTGTCCCCTTGGACGACATTGTAGACAGTTTCAACTTGTTCTGCGCCAACATCTAGAACATCTGCTACTTCCTCAAGAATGAATGAAGAGTCACTTTGTGAATCTAACAGAGCATAGACGAGGACGACTTTGTTTGAATCACTTGGCATGGACACATAAACAGGAACTATCACTGAAGTCTGAGCGCTATTACCATCATGCACAACCCTATTGGATGTGGTTTCTTGAGTGGTGTCTTGTGGTTGTGGCAATTGTGGCTTTCTTTCCTTATTGTAACTTGCCTCATTATATTCTTGTTGTTTTGATCGATCCTCATGTAAGCATGTGGGGTGGCGTTTTGAGCAGGTGTCGCAGACCATCCGGTTGCTGCAATTCTTGGATTGATGGCCAGGACTCAAACAGCCGAAACACAGTTTCTCACTCTGAATGAACTTGATTCGATCAGCAACTGGCTTTGTGGTTAGTCTGCGGCACTTGTGTAAGACATGTCCTGTTTTCTTACAAAACACACATGTGCTTATGTTCTTCTCAGTAGTGTTAGTTGTAAAGATTTTTGCACTTGCTGCTTGGTTCTTAGAGGTCACTACATTCTGAGGTTTAGACCTTGTCCTTTCCAGCTCCCCTTGCCGCAAAGCATAGTAAGATGTAACAGGGTTACAAGCAATACGATCCTCCATTGTCAAGAATGTTACAAAATACTTGAAATCTGGGAACCTTCCATGCTCCAGTTGGTACTGTGTGGCTTTCCGGTTCCATCTGTTGCTTAACCAATCAGGCAACTTGGCTGTCAGTTTTTGATTTTCAGCGCCATCATCAAGAACATGCAAACTCTCATTATGAGCCATGGCACATTGGCAACTGCGTAAAAAGTCCACAAATTTCCTTAAGTCAGAACTCTCTCTTGACGCTATTTTTGGCCAGGCATGTAATTTGTCTCGACAGGCTTTGGCAATCATAAAGGGCTGGCCATATCGTTCATTGAGCAGTTCCCATGCAGCAGCATATGCAGTATCTGAACCGATCAGAAAATAACCTTCCAAGGCCTCTCTAGCTGCTCCTCCAACATATTTCTGAAGGAAGAATATCTTCTCTGAACTTGGAATGTTTTTCTTTTCAATTAGTGTTTGAAAGGATGACTTCCAATGATTAAACTTGAGTGGATCACCACTAAAAACTGTGGGCTCTGGAATGGGTAGCCTGTTTGCTGATATAGCCTCAGCTAAGACTTTCACAAGCTCTCCTGTGTCATCTTGAAGCATGCGTTTTGGTGCTGCATCCTTTGGTGGTTGTAAGTGCTGGTCCTCAGGATTCACCTGATTGTCTGACTTTATGTAGCACAAAGCTCTGTGGAGCAACCTCTTGGGCTGGATTGAGCTCACTTTCATCATACACTTGAAGCCTTGCTTTGGCTGCATTCAGCTTTTTCACTTCCTCCAAACGCTTCAAGTTTTTGCAGTTTCTCTTGGTAGTCCTCTTGTTCAGCCATAATCTGCAATACAGCTTGTGTAGCTGCATACTCAGCAGCAGCTTCTTGTCTTTTTACTGAGGATACATTAGAGCGAATGGAAAACGCTTTAGAACCAGTAGAGGCAGGAGGTGAAACACTGGAAGCTGAGGATGAGAATACAGAACTATGATCTGACCAAGTCAACTCCTCCGCTGTTCCCTGCATTTCAGATTGAGCATTTTGTACTACAGTTTTAGTGATCGAGATGCAGTTATCCATCTTGCGACGCATGTCATGGTCTGGACGATCAATTCTTCGGTAATCATCATAAGCATTATTCAACTCAGATAATTCCCTTTGAATACTGATACTGTGTTCTTGTAGGATGTCACTAGGATCCTGTTTTAACACAGATCTTTTAGCTACCTTAATCAGAGCTTTCCATCGTTCGTATTTGCTGTCAAAGCGAAGCAATAGCCCCTTAATTTGCTCTTTCTGAAACTCCTTTCCTTTTTCTGTTAATATCCGGGCTCTTTCACTTCTACGAGGCTCTTTAGGCTGTGTTATTCCTTGCATAATACTTGATTCTTCTTCCAGGGCAGCTGCTGCACCCTGTGCTTCTTTACTTGTATGTGACATTCTAATTATTTAGACAATATATATATATATATATATATATATATATATATATATATATACACACACACACACACACACACACACACACACACACACACACACACACACACATACAGGCAACAAAATTCGCAAATACTGAATAATGGTCTTAACTAAATGAAATTAGTCGTTCAAATTAGCCCATATACATCTGGAATATTACAGAGTAAATTACACTTTAACAGAGTTCTTATTATAACCTTTTCATACACTGAACTTGTAAAAGAATAACTGTTCAGTTGAACATGAATTTACACCAATTAAGTAAATGTACGTGAAACACCGTCGCAGTGACTTAGAGACTTCTTAAACGCTGGCTTATCTGTGTTCCCGTCTCGACGAGCTGTCCGTTGTGCACAGGTCGGGCGAGTCTGGGCAGGAGCAGGAGACCGGAGACTCAGATGCGGCGGCGATAATCACAGTCAAGTTTGACTTTTACTCCCTCCAGGTAATACACGACACCGCGGTTCATCAGTCACAGATGGATTTATTCCTTCGTTAAACTTCTCCGCCAATCCACCATAAAATCCACCATAAATCCACCATAAATCCACCGTCAAACTGTCATTACATAAATGTACAGAATGATTAATGTAAATATAACAAATAAACATTTAAACTAAAATTGACAAATGCACAATAAAACAGAAACACAGTTAAACGTACCTTGCTGGCTGCACGTAACCGTGAGGGAATAAATTTGCTTTAGAAACAAAACTTAACACAAAACCAACTTTTTCTTTCTCTTCTTCACAGCTTACTTTCACCTTTAACAACTTATTTATGCCTTCTTTAATTTACGGCATCTTCTAGCTTCTTAACCCTTTTGCGTCACTTAAATGTGACTGTGTGCAACACGGAATGTAACTTGGTTCCTACCCATAAATGAAACAATGTTTATAAAATAAAGAAAATAAGTAAACACAATAAATTAAACAACTTGACATAATTTACATTTATGGCAGTTAAACACACACACTCTATCTCTCTCTCTCAAGCTCACTTGAAGCTTATTCATTAAATTATTACCATCAATGTAGTAAGTGCAAGGTTCATTTATACACCACATGGCGACGAAGGAGGACGCATTCGCACGATTTCACGTGACTGGTTTAATACAAACTGCACGAGACAGGGGAACATCAACACGCACAATGACCTGACGGCGAACAGACACAAACAGGATAGTTTTATAAAATTAAATAAATATACACCAGGACATTACACAGGACGAACATGAAACTCCGGTCCGAATTCCGGATCTGGAGTAACCCCTGCCGGTCCGGATCATGACAGCATCATTTAATTTTCTCATGACATTTTCCTTGTCTAGTAATCTTGATTTAAGCTTTTTTAGATATTTGGACTGGAAACGAGACAAAATTACTATGTAAGAAAGGCTTTTTTTGCAGTGTAGCTATACATGACAACAGATTGAAAAATGAATGGTCCAAAAACGGCCAGTGAATAAAAACCTGTCTTTAGTCTTTTAATGCAAAGTAACTATAGCACCCCTGCTTTACTACTGTTATTAACACGCTGACGCTAACTTGTCATGCCTGTCAAGCTGGATGACGAGTAAACACCAGCACCAGGGATATTACGTTCCTCACTTCAAAACGGAACTAAAGTAGGATTCTGTAGCGACTTCCCCTGCTGCTGTACTCCCTTCCTCCTCATCAAACACGCGTTTCAGGTGCTGGATCATTGCCGCGGTGCTCCCGTGCCGTGCCATGTCACTTTTGCATATTTTCGCGCAGATTTCTCTGCCTCCGCCATGTATCTGTCCTCTACCTCCGCTTGTTTTTTATTATTTTTTGCTCCGCGCTGTCTATGAGGCGCAAAACTCTGCTAGCATCTGTGCGCGAGAGAGACAGAGTGTGTTCACTCCGCGCTCAAATAGTTTAGTTTTTTTTATTTTTAATAATAATCAAATGTCTCCGCCTCACTTAACTGGAAGAGGAGGTGGCGTTGCAGTAATTTATAAGGATAACCTCAGTATTACTCATAAACCCGGACAAGGATTTAATTCTTTTGAGATTCTATATACAAATATATCTCATGTAGTCTCACAAAATAAAAATGCTAAATTCATTCCATTGATTATTATTTATAGACCCCATGGACTTTATTCTGAGTGAATTTACAGATTTTGTCTCCAACTTAGTTGTATCTGTGGATAAAGCCCTAATTGTCGGCGACTTTAACATCCACTGTGATAAATTAGAAGACTCACTAAGAACCGCATTCCTGTCTTTATTAGACTCAGTTGGAGTTAACCAACAGGTAACAGGACCTACTCACGAAGGTGGTCACACGCTCGATCTTGTGTTGACCTTCGGTTTAAATATAGAAGATATAGTTACTCTTCCGCAATCTGAAATGATCTCAGATCATTTCCTCATCGCTTTTAAAATACGTCTCAGACACAACAAACTCAATCCCCCTCGTTATAGAGACAAACGGACAATTACATCAAGTACGGCACTGTTACGTCCTTTAGGCTGTAGAATGGCTTGGGGTGCTCTGTTTTGTGCGTGTTCTCTTTTAGGCTGTCTGCTGGGGGTGGAGATTTGGATTTACAGCTCCACCCACCAATTCCCTCGTCAAGTGGCAGCCAATCAACGCACAGGACAGAGAACTCCTTAAGGACCCTTCCAGACACCATTCAGGGCTCATTGTTGTGGAGCCGGAGGAGGAGGAAGTGAGAGGAGAGTTTTGGATTGTATTCGTTTTGAATTGTAGTTGGATCAGCCTTTTGTTGTGTGTTAGTGATTAGTGTGGTTAGTTGTGGCTTTGTTGTGTTTGTTTTGTCTCTCCTTTCATGTTGTGTTGTCCTCCTGTGAATTGTGTTGTTGTGGTTGTATTTAGCACTTTTGGTTTGGTTTGTTGTTCACCGCTCACTGTAAATAAAAGCACAATATTTCACTTGGGTTTGGTATCTGTGTCTTCCCACTGCACACATTCCCCTCGTTTGTTGTCGCGTCTCCTGACCCCTAGACAGGGACGTGACAGGCACAGAGGTTTATTAACACCCTACCAGATTTATCAACGCTGATAAACTCACCGTCAGACACCGCTGAACTCGACCAAGCGACCAAATGTCTAGAATCAACACTGCGTAGTACGTTAGATATAATCGCTCCCCTCAAAAGGAAGATAGTAAGAGATAAAAACTTAATTCCTTGGTATAATGATCACACGCGCTCGCTTAAGAAGACCGCCCGGAAAGTAGAATGCAAATGGCGTCAAAGTAAATTAAACATATTTCGAATAGCTTGGAAGGAGAGCTACTTAACTATAAGAAGGCTCTTAGCGCGGCTCGATCAACGTATCTGTACTCGTTAATAGACAAAGACAAAAAAAATCCCGGATTCCTGTTTAAAACTATAGCCAAACTAACCAGGAATAAGACAGAAACGGATCCTACCACTCAATATCATCATAGTAGCGATGATTTTATGAATTTCTTTAATACTAAAATTGTCGCGATAGGGAGAAGATTAAAAGCACAACAAATAGCTCCGCCGATATTTCCATGGAAAATAATCTTCTAATAGACGACCACCGATTAGAACGGTTTAACCTTATTAAAGAGCATGAATTAATCAAATTAATCTCGTCATCAAATCAATGTACTTGCACTTTAGATCCGATTCCAACAAGGTTCCTTAAGAAAATAGCACCCAATATTATAAATTCTATCCTCAAAATTGTTAACTCGTCGCTTAGCACCGGCCACGTACCAAGTTCGTTCAAGGTAGCAGTCATTAGACCCCTGATTAAAAAGTCGGATCTTGATCGCAGTCAGCTTTCAAATTATAGACCGATATCCAACCTTCCGTTCATATCAAAAATCTTAGAAAAAGTTGTAGCCCAGCAGCTGAGCGCATACCTAGACTGTAACAAAATCCATGAAGTATATCAATCAGGATTTAGACCCCATCATAGCACTGAGACAGCGCTGGTTAAAGTGGTTAATGACCTGCTGTTGGCCTCTGATCAGGGACGCATCTCGCTGCTTGTCCTGCTTGATCTGAGTGCAGCGTTTGACACTATCGATCACGCCTTGCCAGGTTAGAGAATGTTATTGGGATTAAGGGAACAGCCCTTGAATGGTTATGATCATATTTGACCAACCGATATCAGTTTGTGGACATCAATGGTGTTTCGTCTTCACATAGTAAAGTAGAGTTTGGTGTTCCACAAGGTTCTGTCCTTGACCCGTTGTTACCTTTAGGCAGAAGTGGGACAAAGTCATTGCTTTTCAAGTCACAAGTAAGTCTCAAGTCTTTGCCCTCAAGTCCCAAGTCAAGTGCCAAGTCAAGACAGGCAAGTGTCGAGTCAAGTCCAAAGTCAAGACTGATAAGTCTCAAGTCAAGTCCTAAGTCCTGCAGTTTGAGTTTCGAGTCCTTTCAAGTATTTTCAACCGCAGAATAATAATATATTTTCACCGAACGTGTATGCTTTTAAAATCTATTGTTTTATTAAAACAAGTGCAATTGAAACTGCAGAAATAAATAGTGCTGACATTGCACTATTAACTTCATTTTTAACATTTAACTCATATTTTTTAAGAATATTCTTCATTTTAAACCACTGCTTTACAGAATAAACGCATCTGAAAAAACAAGTGCAACTGTAATTATTTGAACAAAAAGTGCTAACGTTGTAATTCCATGACATATTGCATTTCAATTAGTTCCACAGCAGTTTGTCCTGTCCTGTAACAAATACATGAACATAACAGACTTAACCGCGGGAAGTGGAAAATAAGATGTACTTGTGTTTACCAACTGTTTATTCAGTTAAATAGCTGCATCCATGTTACCACGTCACGTTTGATGTGGTAATTTCACAGTTTGAAGACTCGTTCTCGCCCCCTACAGTGCAATTCGGCTAGTTATACATCCGCGCTAAAATATCAAGGTGAAAGTCATCATAGTGTAGCGGTTCTTCTTCTGCGTTGTGTAACTTTTTTTGATTTCGTTTCTTGAACCACAAATGATGAGCTGACACCCAAGAGATTTTCTGTGCAAAGTGTATTGTGCACAAAAAGCAAGATCGCGTCAGAACATCGCGTCACACATCGCGTCTTTCTGCACCTCTCTCTCTACTGACGCCATGTGTCCAAGAGAACTGAACATTAACATAAAGCATTCACAATTTACAATACTGCATTCCTGTACAAAAAGCAAGGTCGCGTCAGAACATCACGTAACACATAGCGTCTTTCTGCACCTCTCTCTACAATATACAGTATTAAAAGAACATAAAAATATATTCACAAAATAACACACATACAAAATATTTCTAATATGTACAGAAATTAAAATGAAAGAAATAACTTTTTGCACACAAACCCGACGCACCTCACAACTCCCGCCATGTGTCCAAGAGACCTGAACCGGGTCTCAAAAACTAAATAAAAGTCTTTAGAAAATAAGAACATAAAAGACACAAGAAAGAAGAAATATACTTAGAAATCTAACCATTTAACTCCGGCACAATAGATTGCGTAGTATAGACCCAGCCCCCAACCCAACTTTGTGAATAGATTAACGGCGATATTTTTTTAGCGGCCGATAAGAGTCTCACGTTAATGCAGCACGTTTTTATCGCCCGAAAAGAGTCTCACACAGCACGTTAACGCCGATAACGGCCCACCACTAATATGTATGTATTGTATGTCTTTGTAGGTGGCTAAAATACACGTTGCTGCTGACCGCTGTCTACTGTGTGCGGTACTGTACATTGGGATGGTAGTAGCCTAGTGGGTAACACACTTGCCTATGAACCAGAAGACTACAGAGTCACAGGTTCAAATCCCACTTACTACCATTGTGTCCCTGAGCAAGACACTTAACCCTAAGTTGCTCCAGGGGGACTGTCCCTGTAACTACTGATTGTAAGTCGCTCTGGATAAGTACCTCATTCTACCAGGTTTTAAAAAATCACTTTAATAAGTGTACGAATTAAGGGAGTGAACTCGCAGTGGACAGATTACCAGTTTGCGACGTTAGCAGCGAGTTTACAGCCTCACTGATTTAACTACACAGCAAAGAAAAGTTAGCATTCACTCAGAACTTACCGTTCTTTGTGCAACTTCAAATGTCGAACAAAGTTGGAAGTTGTTGCATCTCCGTCTGTAATCTTCGACCTGCATGTTTTGCATACTGCTATTCATTTTTTGTTGACCACCTCGTAGTTTTTATATCCGAACGAAACTATCTTTGGTATCATTTTGTCTAACTGGCGCGTTATTTGAGCGTTCCACTGCATTGGTTGTCCTGTAATTTGATTGGATGGATGCTGTTGGCTCAAAACAACGTGGATCTAATTTGATTGGATGTCTATGTGCACAGACGCACATATACACAGACATTGAAAGATACAGAGCGTTCGGTAATAACATACGTTTTAATATTTGGGTTTTCTGGGAAACAGCAAGTCTTGTCAAGTCAAAAGGCTCAAGTCCAAGTGAAGTCACGAGTCAATGATGTTAAAGTCCAAGTCGAGTTGCAAGTCTCTTTACATTTTGTCAAGTCGAGTCGAAAGTCATAAAATTAATGACTCGAGTCTGACTCGAGTCCAAGTCATGTAACTCAAGTCCACACCTCTGCCTTTAGGCGAAGTCATCCGCAAACACGGTATTAGCTTTCATTGCTACGCTGACGACACACAGCTGTATCTGTCAGCAATGCCAGATCAGAGGCAGCAGCTGAACAATATAGAGAATTGTCTGAAGGACATTAGACAGTAGATGCTCACCAACTTTCTCCTGTTAAACCCTGACTAGACAGAAGCGCTTGTACTTGGGCCTCAAGCTGCCAGGCATAAACTGGCTGACTACACAATAACCCTGGATAGCCTTTCTATCTCACCGAGTATTGAAGTGAAGGATCTAGGTGTCATCATTGATGCAGGTCTCTCATTCAATTCGCACATAGATAATGTCACTAGGATAGCATTCTTTCACCTTAGAAATATTGCAAAAATAAGAAATATAATTTCAATGCATGATGCAGAAAAGTTGGTCCATGCATTTATTACATCAAGGTTAGATTACTGCAATGCATTACTGTCTGGATACTCTAGTAAGTGCATGAGTAAACTCCAGCTAGTACAGAATGCTGCAGCCAAGTTCTAACTAGAACCAGGAAATTTGACCACATCACCCCAGTCTTACAATCACTGCACTGGTTACCCATCAAATTTAGGATTGACTACAAAATCCTACTTTTAACCTATAAAGCTCTAAATGGTCTCACCCCACAGTACCTGAGTGAACTTTTGGTTCTTTACGAACCGCCACGCCCCGTTCAATCAATGGGTGCGGGGTCACTACTGGTACAAAAGGTGCAGAAGGTCACAGCTGGGTCAGATCCTTCTCCTATAGAGCTCCGCAGTTGTGGAACAGCTTGCCTGTCAGTGTCCGGGACTCAGACACAGTCTCAGTGTTTAAATCCAATCTCAAAACCTATCTGTTTTCTCTGGCTTTTTGCTAAAGTCCTAGACCCTCATTTCACTTCACTTTGACGCAGTGTCAATTATAAAGTCCAGTTTATCACAGTCCCCCTGTTAGACACAAAGTTAAATTCACCCTAGTTAGGCTGTCCTAGTTAGGGTACCGGGCCACTGTGGCACCAATATACCGAGACACGGAATCAAGCACCCAGACTACTGGCAGACCCCAGTGTAGAGACCAGCAAATAAATCCTGGTTCCTGACAACTGCTTAACAAGGACATAGCATGAAACAAACCAGAGGGTCACCACAGCCAACACCACCGTTACAACTACAGCTATAGGGATCTTCAAATGGACCAGTAACATCATTATGGACACATAATCTAGACCATGACACTGACTACATCCTGGACTTCTCCATTATGGACTTCTCTGTATCACTCCTTCCCAACGTTTCTTCCTTTCTTTTTTTCTCTCTCCTACAGTTTTTTGTGTGGAGTTTTTCCTTGTGTGCAGAAGGGTCAAGTGTGGGGGGTGTCAACTGTAGGGCCTGTCAAAGCCCATTGAGACATACTGTATGTGATTTTGTTGTTGTTGTTAAAAGCAGAGGACACATTTCACTTGTCACCGTGTGCTGTGCTGCAGTGTTTCACAATGACAATCACTTCACTTTCACATGGTGGGAGACGAACTGATTTGGTCCCCCAACACCAACGCACACAGACGCAGATCCGGTAAGTCCTAATTCCTTATTGTGCACTTGACAGAAACCATTTCCTCACTACTGGTTTGTGGGTTCCTTATCATGTTCCCTTCATAGGGCCCTTCGGCTCGAACCGTGATCCTCCCGGTGAACGAGTCGTCAGGAGCGGCTTGGTCCCTTATTTAAACCCGCCGAATGCGGAAGTCACCAGAGTCGTCCTCCAACACGTAAACCGAGGCGTTTCCCCTCGTCTGGGGTTTTATGGGGTTTTTCATTTTGCGAGACATCTCACAGTGACCGTGGACCGGAACATAAAAAAGGGACAAGCGTCCCTCTGTCACATCCACAGACGTCTGTCTGCTGGCTTCTTTTTTTGTGTATTTCTTGTCACTAAAACCTCTTTTTTTTTTTTTTTTTTTTTTTTGTCTTCCGTCCGTCCGCCTCAGTCGTGACAGATTTATTCCCACAGCAGTCAGGTTGTGAATTTCCACTCAAATACCGGAGTGTGAGCTGCTCTGATGACAGGATGTACACATAGTAGGTTAGAGAGGAATTTAATGCTGAATATGTTTTAAAATATAAAATATAGATGTATTTTTAGCGTCTATAGCTTCACATCTCACCAATGTAGCATGACAAGGAACATTATTTCTAAACTCTAAAAACTGCTGGGTTAAAAACATCCCAATTTGGGTTAATTTGGTAACCCAGCGCTGGGTCAAAAAGGGACCAACCCAACGCTGGGTTATTTTGACCCAACAAGTTGGGTTACACGTTTAACCCAGCATGCTGGGTTGTGATTTTTAACCCAACTATTAGTTAAAAATGACTACGCTGCTGGGTTGAATGGAACCCAAAATGGGTCAGAAATTTAATCTAGAAACTTGTGATTATAATTACTAAAATAAAAACAATTCTACAGCAATACATACTTCAATAATGGAATTGTATTCATGACAATCATGTAGAAAATGTGTCCATATGAATTTAAGACTTTTTTTTTTTTTCCATCTCCACCTCAGCATTAAGATAATTTTTATGAAAATGTATCAAACTGTAGTCACAGTGTTTCTGGAATAAAGTCAGTAACAATGAATCAGACTGAAGTCAAATTAACTTTAGAAAAAGACATTAACTTTAGAAAAACACAATTTCACATGTAAATGTAATGAAAAAGTTTTCTTATCATGCATAAACTAAGAAACACACAACAAAGCAGGTATTAAGAACATCTATGCATTAAGGATCAGATTTGGTCAAAATAAACTTGCAACTTTCCTTAAATGTGCCCTCTGTAAAAAAAAAATTATAATACAATACTAGACACATCAAGCACAAGAAGAATCAGATACAAAATGAACAACTGCAAGCCTATTTGCTCTAATCACTGCAAAGTTGTTGTGCAACAATCAGGCATGAAGAGCTGTGCTATAAGCATAATTTCACATTACCTGCTGAATGAAGGTAAAAGTGTTTTCAAGCACTTTGGGTGCTGCAGGTGAAGTGCGTAGGTAAAGCCAAACAAGAGGCACATTGCTTGAGGTAGGTTGGTGAGTGCTTCCCTTGCCAGGTTGCCCTCTCGGATTTACACTTACATTTACAGCATTTATCAGACGCCCTTATCCAGAGAGTCTTACAATCAGTATTACAGGGACAGTCCCTTGGAGCAATTTAGGGTTAAGTGTCTTGCTCAGGGACACAATGGTAGTAAGTGGGATTCGAACCCGGGTCTTCTGGTTCATAGGTGAGTGTGTTACCCACTAGGCTACTACCACCCTAGTCTTGATGCCCAGTCTTGAGGGGTTGAGTTATGGCAATGCTGGGCTTGCTGAACTGTTGTCCTCATAATAGAGGATTCCCACTGGGATGTCCATGGAGTCTCCATAGACTCTACATAGTGCAAGAAACAAGACAAAAAGAGAATATTCAGGTTAACAGCAATTTGTCTACAAACAACTGTATAGAATTATCTAATATTATAATTTTTGTAATTCAATGTGATTTTATTTTAGACACTGTAAACAAGCTATTTTGTGTGTTTATATATAGGCGTCTTTCATGTTGTGACAGTAGGTGGTATATTACACAATTTGATATTTGAATGGCACAAATGGAGAAAGGGTTTACTCACTGAACTGCTCTTGAAGAACATAGATGCGTCATCTCCAAGAATTATTGGAAGTCCTCTCAGGACAAGGCGTCTAATGGCTGTTGGCTCTGTGCTCTGCAAAGTGGTATAAAACACACTTGAATGTAGAACAAAGGAAATAAATCTTATATCAGTTTATTTGTCCATATAGAGAAATACCACAAGAGAACAAGTTTATGTATTGAACTAACCATCAATACCATTATGAGAAGAAAAGAGAAATATCAACCCACCGTTGTGTTGTAGCAGGTCAGCTAATTGCTTTTCTATCCGACCTGTCTTCCTCTTGAAATTTCCATCAAAATTGGACACAACCCATAAAGAACAACAAAGAACTCTTCTTTAAAATTTCTACCAACAATCCTGTTAAACTCCAGGTAAACCTGAAAAATATTAAATATGCTCAGTTTTGATATTCAGGCAGAGTTATTTATAACACAAATAAACCTCTCTGAACATGATGTAAAACAAATAAGAAAAAAAAAATTAAAGGACACATTCACAAACCTGGTTTTCAGTGAAAAGCGCTGGCCAGCGTTGGATCATCTGATTGATATCCGGCTCATCCTTTACAACCTCCTCTCCTCTAAGAACAAATGTGATTCCTGATGCAAGCAAGGAAAGGGCTTAGTTCCTTCTTGCATAAGTTCCATGTTTTAGCCTGTAATGTTTAAAAAACTGTGCTCTTCTCGCAGATAGTACTTGCATTTCCAAAGCATTTTAAAGTGGCTTTAAACCAAACTAGTAGTGCAAAAAAAAACTGGCATATGTTGAAAGTGGGTGTTTACTTTTTCAAACCTACATTGAAATAATTTGAATTCTACAAAACTGTATGTAGATAAGTAGAGAGCTACTCTAAAAACACATTGCTGCAAGTATCAAATGCTCACTGTTCCCTTCAGATGACCTCATAATTTAGACACAATCAAATGCATGTTTCAAACTACAAATGTTCCAGCAGTTTCTAATTTGAATAGAGAAAACAACTCACCTTGTTCATCCACAAAATGGTTCTCGTTGCAGCAAGCAAAACTCTGTAGCATCTGCATAGGATCACAGATGGCCGATCTTCAAAGACCCCCCTTTTGATCTCTGACATTTAGATATAAATTACAAACCTGGACCCTCAGCCTGCACTTATCCTTCCACCACTGTCACAAGGATGCTGAACAGATCGGGGCTCCAAGCTTCAAAGCATTCCAGAGACCTCCTGTCGGGCTCCACCCTTGCAATACACAATCACGCACACACTTAAACACATTCTCTGTATCTTGTGCTAGGAATATGTGATTAGGATCCCGTATATGCATGCATTGTGTGTACGTTCCCTTGTATGAATTATACTAGCTACAACTTTCTATTTTGCATTAGGTAAACTCTAATTACCTATACTTGTGTATCTCTAGTGTATCTCTACTTTCCTACCTCCTAAAGGTCAGAAGGAACTTCTCTTTATTACTGAAACAGTGATGCATACAATGTGATCACAAAATGCATCATACAATTTCTATAAGGTAGAAATTGTAACTGCAACGAACTACAGTTTCTCTCTGAGCCAGCCATAAAAATTCCAATCAGTCGTAAACCCAGACAAAGGAAACGTCTCCCGCCAAAAATTCACACTTGTGATTGGCCATTCAGGCCACATGATGGGCGTGCCAGAAAGCATCAAAAACACTTCACACAGCCCACGCATTGCTCAGAAAACTTTTCTTCCTCCTGAGACACGTCTTTTCAACACTTTGTTAAGCTCACCTCTTGGGCTTACTCTTTGGCAAGTTTACCTTCAAGTAACATCAAGGAAGACCTCCAGCTCACACCTAAAGGTCGAGGATCGTGACCCTACTGCATCAGGACTCTTTTGCATGAAACAAGGACCAATGCAAGTTACTATTTAGATGCACGTTTAAACCCCTTTTTAAGGGGAACTTTGATTCTCTGACTATTCTCATTAGGCTGTGGTTAATTGATGTGTAATACTGCCATTCTCTTTTCATCACTTTCCTTTACCCTGTATGTATATGTTTGTCTAATTGTTGTATGTTAGCTATAGTCGTGTTTATTAAATTCTTTAAATTCACAATCGTTTGTTTCTGTGTGCTGCTCACATCTGGAGTCACTGAACGTTGACCCTTTAAGCTACATGCTAAATTACTGCTAGCACGCAGAGTGGGAAAGCTACCTTTCCTGGCAAAAGGGGGGATAATCGTTCCCAGAATTGATAGATAATTATATTATCTGCTCCGTGGACGGACAGATCAAGTAATTGTAACATTAGATTTTGGGATAAACTGTAGCAGAATTAATCTAAATGTTTATTATTAATTATAACCAGTTATAATTAATTATAGATATTTCCTTTTAAAAAAGTCCTAACTTGAGAGAAACAGACAAATGTAGACAGAAAGGTATACTTCTAAAATACAACATACACCCTTTCACAGTGTATATGCAAAATAAAGCTTACTGATCTCCTTGTGAGTGAGTACACACAAATTGGTGGCTCCAATGCAGTCGCAAGATATTAAGCATTGTTAGCATAGCAAGCGTTAGTTAGCAAGATATTAAGCAGTGAAGCTTGCAGAAAACTTCAAAATTTCTCCTCTGTCCTTCTAACCGCAGCTTTTGCCTCAGAATTTTTTCCCCACCCGTCTCCTAACCCCGCGGCTTTCTCTCATAAAATTATTTTTCCGCCCCTCAGAAACTAAAGACGGTGCAAAGACAATGGCGGCTCCTCTCGCTGATGTCCCAGGTAGTTGACGTGACGTGCGTGCTCTCTTTCTGGTCCGCGTTCCCAACCCAGCACCGCTGGGTTACAGATCAAGACAGATTTTCAACCCAAATTGGGTTAAATCAACCCAAAAACAGACTCAATCCAGCATTTGGGTTGAAAAAACAACCCAGCGTTTTATAGAGTGTAAAGACCAGGAGCAGGATATATATTTTGATGCTAAATCTGACATTGCACAGAATTGCTTCTAAATATGCAGAAAAATATCTGACTATTATTAATATAATTTCAGAATTTTGAACGGACCAGATTATAGTTATCTATTTATACCACATATATGTGAATTAACATTAAATCTGGCCTTTATTAAATATATGGCTGATAATTTTACCGAATGTTTGCCAGTTATTCTTTTAATTTACTGGTTTACACGATAGTGTACACTGGTTTTCCACGCAGGACTGGTGTTACCTACACAATAAATATGGTATAAATTCTTTATTAATGCTTGAATGTTATTCCTAAGAAAAAGGATTTTGGATTCAGTTTTTTGACTAAATAAATTTGGATGAATATTCACTGATTAATTCATAGATTTATTACATAATAATTCATCAATATGCAGAACATTTTTTTACCTTTTTTTTATTTAGAGACAGATTATTCTACTTTTTCTCGGTGTAAGACAGGACATAGGTGGCCTAGCGGCCCCGTAATCAGAATGTTGCCGGCTCGAATACTGAGCCGCCACTGCAAGCACCGTCCCCACACACTGCTCCCCGGGCACCTGTCATGGTGCCCACTGATCACTAAGGGTGATTGTTAAAAGCAGAGGACACATTTCACTGTGTCACCGTGTGCTTTTCTGCAGTGGCAGGGGCGGAGAGTCACCTGACGTGGCGGAGCGTCACCTGGCGGGGCGTCCTGTAACACGCAGGGCTCCGGGTTTGGCGAATGAGAGTTAGAGGTATGAACCTTCACAGGTCTCACGATTCGATCACAATTATCAATGCCTCGATATCGATGCATCACGGTGCAGCCCATTCATATTTTACTAAGTCACATGATGTTTTCAAATACAAGAGTTAAGGTCTGGTTCTCCTGTGTGGACGCTGTGATTTGCTACAAATGGTCTGTGCTCAAACCGGGCTCACCTGACGCCGCAAACGGCAGAAAAATATGGAATCAGATTCTACTGCCTTTCTAATATCAAACGGAAATGCGACGTTCAAATGTAAAATAAGAAGTTGGAATTTTGACATCATTTGTTTTTGCCTACATATTTCAGTTCCGCTGCTAGTTTTTACAGTTTCACTGCTGGCTTTTCAGTCGCTCCGTCCCGTTTTAAGTTTAAGGCACCTGATTATTCGGTTGGAATTCTAGCACAGTTCTCTCGTGTGGGCGGGGCTTCGCCTCATTGGCCAGCAGGTGTTTGAGTGACAGTTACGTTCACCGGAACTCCATCACTGCGAGTGATGGGCTCCACGCAGTTCCACGCAGCATTAAGCAACGGATCACATGAAAATCAGCGTATTTAATCAATTCTTACAATCGTCTGCACAAATCTCATTCCATATAGGATTACTGCTGTGTCCGCGTATTTCACAGTGATGGTTCAGAGTTATGAGGCTGCGGATTCCACAAGAGTCTGAAAAGAGCCGAACTTCCATCACTAGTGGACTTCCGGGCAAGATGGCGGACTGAACACACGTTCGTTTTAGTGCGCTGGTGTCACGTTCATCTAGTTTATATTATTTGGTGTTTTTTTTTTTTTTTTTACCCTTGCACGGTTAGTTTTGTTTATTAGTTATGTATAAGACACAAAAAAAGCAAGAGAAGGTCCAGTCTCCCAAAGAAGATAGAAAGAATGTGAAAACGAAAGTTGTAAAGGACCACGACTACGCATGGGACATGGAGACTGAAAGAAGTGGAAAACGACTTCTAGGTTCGGCAGAATTGCCTCAAACTCCTTCAAAAGGAGCTCACGCTCATGACATGAACACAAAGTTGGCACAAAACACGGTAATGAACAGCAACCTTACCAGAGCTCTAGAAGTGAAAGATTGTAAGGAGAAGGTGGCTGCTGTGGAGCTGCTGTGGAGCTGCTGCTTCTGCACAAGGAAGTTTCTAAACTCCAAGAGGATGCAAGGGAACTGGATTGATATAAACACCAACTCCTGGGGAAGGTGGCTCCAGAATGGGCTGAGAGCAGTGTTAATTTCGTTGACGAAGACTATGACAAAAAATATTAGTCAACGAACATTTTTTACAGACGAAAACTAAATAAAAACTAAATAAAAAGTCAGATATGATAAAGACGATGACGAAATTTAACTGACACTTTAGTCAACGAATAAAAATGAGAGGAAAATGTTGGGGAGAAGAGATCCAATAAGAACTACCATTTTGTGGGGAAATCCAATCAGAGCGAATCTTTTGAGGGCAGGTTGATCTTGGCAAAGCCATTTTCAAAAGATACAGTTTTCAAGTTATGAGGACGTTTGTTATACATTATATTTAGTTATACATTACACTTGGTTGCACAGTCTTGGTTACAAAGCTTTGGTTAATTTAAGTTGACTTTTCTCGTTAGCAACATGCTAACGTTTTGCGCACGTGGTCCGAGGGCAGCGGTATGTCTCATGAACAGACAGACAGAAATGTCAGAGCTTGGTCTAGGACAAAAACGAAGAATTGACATCTGGTCAAACTTCACATATGACAACAAGGACAACAAGAGCGTCTGTAAACCATGTGGAGTAAAAATCGCTGGGAAAAACACCACCAACTTGAAGCGACATTTACAGACGGCTCATCCAGAAATACACACCAAGGTAAGCATAAACGCGAACGTTAAGGTTATTCTATCAGATACACCACTGTGATTCTGACTTGGAATAAAATAGAAGCTAAAGGACATTAACTTTGAATAGTATTGATTAAACGAATTGTCTCGCTGAATTAATTAATAAAAATATGTGTACTATTATAATAGATGTTGTGGTGTTATATATGACTCGACAAAAGGTGTGTGTGTTCGTGCGCGCGCGTTATATGGCAAGAAAGAAGAAAAAATCACAACTTTTATATATCCTCATAGATACAGAAGATGTCTGATGACCATGAGCCAGGGGGAAATAAAGCTAGTGATGCTACTAGTACAACGCAGCAGCAGGCCATCTCAGATTTCCTAAGGTCTTCAAAGTACAAGACTGAATCAAAGGAACAACAGACCAAGGAGCAGGCCATAGCTAGATGGATTGGACGGACAGGTTTACCACTCACAACAATTGAGGATGAGGACTTTGTGCTAATGATGGAGATGGTAGATGGGAGACTAACAGTTCCAAAGAAAGCTAAAATTAGCAATTTAATTGAAACACAGTATGAACATGAAAGGCAGAAGTTCAGAGAGAGACTGGCTACTGCCCGGAAAGTATCCATTGGCCTTGACTTGTGGACAAAAAAAATGATTGACAGCCTCATTCCTTGCTATAAGTGCATGCTACTTTTGTGTTGAAAAAAGTAAACCTGAACACATATTGTTGTCCCTTCAACAAGTACACACTGCACAGGCTATTAAGTCATGTGTGGACAAATGCATGCAAGAGTGGACCATACCAAAGGAGAAGATCCTGACGGTAATAACGGACAATGGGAGTAACATGGTGGCAGCCTTTAAAAACACCACAGAAGAAGAAATCAGCTCTCAGGACGACTCCCCTGGGTCCATGATCGAAAGGGACTCTGAAATCGATGACCAGCGGTAAGCCATATTTACTTTATTATTTTTCCTGAGAGTCAATCATCACATAAATGATTACTCCCTGCCACACACTACATATATACAGTATACATATATTCACACCAGCCATTTTATTAGGTTTAGACTTATTTGATTCTCTTTTTTATTATTATTAGGTATCGTCATGTCGACATGGAATTGGACCGGACACCATGTGTTGTGCATACCATACAACTTGTGGTCCACATGTTGCAGAAAGAAACAACTGTCAAAAGAGTTCTCGATAAAGCTAGGTCTGTGGTGAAGCTCTTTCGCAAGTCCTCAGTTGCAACACAGAAGTTATTGGACCAGTGTGGTGTTATTGTTGTAAATGACTGCCCCACACACTGGTCAAGCACATTTAACATGATCACACGACTCCTCAAAGTCAAAGATGCAGTCGGTCAAATCTCAAATGACATGGGATGGGACAGTTTGCTTACTAGTGAGTGGCAAAAGCTTTCCTCGTTGCACGACCTATTGCTGCCTTTTGCAGAACACACTAAAACTCTTCAGAGTGACACCACATGTATGTCTCTAGTAGTTCCTGCCCTCTTTGATCTGCGGAGCCACCTAACTGACTTTGCAGTGAACACTCGGTACAGAGACCTCGCTACTCTTGCAGACAAGATTAGATCAAATCTGAAGCAGCGTTTTGCATCTTGGAAACAACTGATAAAAAGTTTTCACCACTTGCAGCAGCTGCCTGCTTTGTTAACCCAACTGTCTGTGAAATCATTATTAATGTTGATGTGGCTAATAAAAATATCCAGGAACTGCTAAAGCAGGCAGAGGACTATGTAGTCAAATCCACAAAACAGGAGGACCAGTCGGAAAATGATGAAGAGGAGGTTATTGAGGAACCAGAAGCAGCGCCTCAAAGCAGCTGGTGTTTAGGTTTCTCTCAAAATGCCGCACCACAAGGCCTAAACAGAAAACCTCCACAAGCAGCATCAGGCAGCAGATCATCAAGTACAAGGAAGAACTCTCCCATCCCATCACTGAGGACACAGGAACAGACTTCTGGCTGGGAAAGTGTGACAGTGTTTACCACAGTTTAAAACCTTTTGCATTAGACTTGTTAGCTATGCCCGCTTCTCAAGCTTTTGCAGAGAGGGTATTCAGCATCACAGGTGACCTCACAAGAGGACAGCGCAACAGAGGAAGGGTCACAATGGAGCGAAGTGCTTTCCTTAAGATGAACAGAAACAAATAGAAATATTGTATTCACTATTGCAACATTTCCTGTAGTAGTAGTATACAGTATACACAGGACAGTGACCGCTAATGAAGAAAATGATGCTAACATAGTTGCATAGTTGTTTGCTTTTTAGTTTAATTTACCTGTTTTCACTGGTTTTTTTTATCTACTTTAACTTTAAGGACTATTTCTTTGGCATTGTGTGGCATTGCAGCCGAT
The DNA here is from genome assembly GCF_900700375.1 of Denticeps clupeoides. Classification (NCBI taxonomy): domain Eukaryota; kingdom Metazoa; phylum Chordata; class Actinopteri; order Clupeiformes; family Denticipitidae; genus Denticeps; species Denticeps clupeoides. Next base: position 11,676,699 of record NC_041726.1, read on the forward strand.
ACATATTTTGTTCTACATTTAAGAATTGCACTAATTTGTTCTGTTCAAAATCTTGTTGATTTTACAGAGTAGCAAGGCATAGTGTCTTAGCAGTTATTTAACTTCTCTTGAGGTACATGAATATTAGTGATTTTTATGTTTTGTATTTAGATACCTTGTGCAGTGGCATTACAACCAGTTATTTTATTTTTGAGAATTGCACTTTATATTTTTTTATGCTTTTGATTTTGCAAAGACTGTAGAAGACAGTAAGCTCATTGGTTATCTATTTCAATAATGCTGAACTTTATTTTACTTATCTTGAAAGAATGTCATGTGTTTCATATAATTCAGGGAGAATGCATATCTTTTTCAGGGAGCATGTATATTGTTCAGGGAGAGCAGGTTTTATTATTTTATTGACATTTAATAAAATAAATGTTTTTTATTACAACAATTACATACTGTATGTGCCTGTATTCTCTATATGCTTCCATATATTGAAATATACTGGAGACAAATCTGCTAATATTTGGTCTACTAAAACTAGACTAAGACTAAAAGACTTAAGACTAAACTAAGACTAAAACTTATGATATTTAGTCAACTAAACTAGACTAAGACTAAAACATTTCAGATGACTAAAATAGGACTAAAACTAAATGGTGTATTATTCCAAAGACTAAGACTAAATCAGAATTTGCTGTCAAAATTAACACTGCAAGCAATACAGCTCATCGACGAAGCGTAAACTCTGCAGTTCATTTCCAACAGCACTCAAATCCTAGCTTCTCTAGGATTTTCTGCAGGTTTCAAAGAGACAGATATGGCACTCGGTGAGTTGCACATGGAACTTGGCGTACAGTGGTGTGTGACATCCGATCATTTCCAGTTTCGAGTGGTTGTTAAGGAGAACCCACTTACCCGAAGGGGGGTGCTGTCCACAGTTGCCTCTGTGTTCGATCCGGTTGGATTTTGCTTGAAAAACCGATATTGCAACAGATGTGTCGAGATAAACTCAGCTGGGATGAAGCATTACCTGACGACCTTCGACCTCAGTCGGAGTTTTGGCTATATAAATTGAGACACTTTGCAGATGTTCCGCCAAACTTCAAGGTGCAAAGATACAAACTGCATCATTTCTCTGATGCCAGTGTATCCGGATATGGCATGTGCACGTACAAGAGAGTAGTAAGTGCCTCTGGTGATGGGAAGAGCCAGAGTCCTACCATCCAAGATCACAACCATACCCCGACATGAGCTGTCAGCAGCTGTTGTTGCCGATCGCACAGGTGAAATGCTAAAAAAGGAATTGGAAATGGAAATCTCAGAGGAAAGATACTGGACTGACTCCAAGGTGGTACTTGGATACAGCCACAATGAAGCTAGGGGATTTCATGTATTTGTTGCAAACTGAGTGGAACGCATCAAACAAAGTACAGAAACAACGCAATGGAGGTACGTAGCTTCCGAAGACAACCTGGCGGATCACGTATCAAGAGGTCTCACAGCAGAGCAACTTATAGCCTCAAACTGGTTCAGAGGTCCAGATCTTCTCTGGCAGAAATTTGTAACCGGTGGTGAAATCAAGGTGGGAGAGTTATCAAACAGTGACCCAGAGGTTAAGAAGATTTAGGTCCACAAAATACAAGCACAAGAACAAAGGTCACTGTTGGATCTTCTACAAAAGTTCTCTGACTGGTCTAGAATGATCAGGGCGGTTGCTAGACTGAAGCACTATGTGAAAGAAGCAAGGGATAACAAGAGAAGATCATGCAAAGTAAGCAACCTTCAAGAGAGAAAGGAAGCAGAGTGGACAGTCATAAGGATGGCTTAGGAAAAGGCTTTCACACAGGAAATAAAGACCCTACAACATCATGAAACCCTACACACCAAAGACAAGGTCAACAAGCTGCATAAATTGTCCAGTTCTTGATGACCAAAGCATTCTTCAAGTAGGTGGGCGTTTAACACACTCTGCTCTGCATCCGAAAGTCAAGCATCCTGCAATTCTACCGAGGAACAGTCACGTGTCGACTCTACTCATCAAACATCATCATGAGAAAGTTTACCTCAAGGACGAGGGATCACGATGAATGCGCAACGCGCTAATGGATTCTGGATTGTTGGATACAGTAAGACTGTTTCATCCTACATCTACAAATGTACAAAGTGTAGAAGGCTCAGAAGGTGTACAGAGCAGCAGAAGATGTCAGACCTTCCAGAAGAACGGATGGAAACTACACCACCATTTACCTACTCTGGGATGGACTGTTTCGGTCCTTTTTACATCAAGGAAGGTCGCAAGGAGTTGAAGCGCTATGGCTTGTTAATCACATGCATGTGTTCAAGAGCAATATACATCGAGATGCTGGATGATCTATCTACAGATTCCCTCATAAACTCGCTACGTGCCTTCATAGCCATTAGAGGTGAGGTCCGACAGATAAGGTGTGATCAGGGCACAAACTTTGTTGGCACCAGAAATGAGTTTGAGGAAGCTCTCAAGGAGATGGATCAAGCTAAACTTGACAAGTTGAACTGCGAGTTTCTCATGAGCACCCCAGCATCAAGTCACATGGGTGTTGTCTGGAAAAGACAAATTCGCACCATTAGAAGCATACTCACATCAATCTTGGACGAATCAGCCAAACAACTCGACAGCTCGTCTTTAAGGACATTCCTGTATGAAGTCATGGCAATCATTGACAACTGATCAACTGTGTGATCCATCAAGCCCAGAACCTTTAACACCAAACCACATTCTAACCATGAAGTCCACAATCATCTCCCCACCTCCAGGAAGATTTGTTAAGGAAGATCTTTATCTCCGTAAGAGGTGGCGTTGTGTTCAATTCCTTGCCAATACCTTCTGGACAAGATGGAAAAAGGAGTATTTGTTGAATCTACAAAGCAGACAAAAGTGGACTAAGGAGGATTGAAATGCTGAGGTTAACGATGTTGTACTCCTGAAGGATGAAGGGACCCCACACAATCGGTGTAAGTTGGCTAAGATCATTGAAGTGTATCCTGGGAAGGATGGAAGAATGAAAAGACCAGAATAAACCAAATTTTTGACTCTATCTCGTGCCTCCGTCATTCCTTGAGGGTGCTACAATGTTTGTCACGCTTAAGATATGTGACAGCTTGGAATAAAATGGGGATTTATTACTTACCAACAAACTTCTCGGAATGTAGACTGTCCAGTTATCAGTAAATAGACTATCCAGTTATCAGTAATAGCGTTCAAAAATTCTTCTGCTGTAAACATTCATGATGCTTAACATTCCAATTTGGCTGATCAGCGCCGGCAGTGTTTGGGGTTGGATTTGCATCAGGAAGAATGTTACACACAGCGCTACAAAAACAGTATGTATACTGCATTCTGAGCGTGAGAAAATTGCAAAGCACCGGGTGAAATCTTAGCCATGTATTAACACCCTTAAGGTGTAATAAAGTTCATTATCATACGTATTCTTTCTGCAATAATGTTACAATAAACATAGTCTTTATTTAACCTTAGTACAGGGTAGAAGTGTATTTATTTAGCAACAGACCCAAATGGAAACATCAGTGGACCTGGGAGACACACCAGTGGGAGCCTTGACTCCATCGGACCAGGAAAACCTGATGAGCTGAATAGAATGGGAACAGACAGGCTGGACGGGGAACTAACTCATCCTTCCAGATCACTGTGTGAGTTTATCATTCATTTAATGTACGTAGCCATTCACCTTGGTATTAAGGAAAATAATATGAGGTCAGGATCAGGATAGTCTATCGAGAAGGGTAGCTATCTTAAAGAAATGGAATTTGTAGAAACTACTAAGATCTGGGCTGCAGGTTCCTCACTGAAGTGCCTCCCAGCTGTGACCAAACATTCATTTTAAATGATCAGATCTCAGATGAACATCAAAAGATAAAAAAGAAATGTCAATTTAAATGTTTTGACATTTAAGTGAGTTTATTTATTTGTATTCTGTGTCATTCAATGTGATAATAATGGAATATGATTAAATTGTATTTTTCTCTCAGAATGTCAGTGCAGCCCTGGATCCACCTTTTGATACAAACAAAACTACTAAGCTGAAAATCTTCTCTTCTTCTCTAAATCTTCTCTAGAACTTTCATGAGGAACACTTTACTCAGGCTGACAAAAAATATAACAGTAAAATATAATAAATTGTCTGTCATACTGACAGTTTTCCAGAGAATGTACATTTACATTTATGGCATTTATCAGACTCCCTTATCCAGAGCGACTTACAATCAGTAGTTACAGGGACAGTCCCCCCCTGGAGACACTCAGGGTTAAGTGTCTTGCTCAGACACAATGGTAGTAAGTGGGCTTTGAACCTGGGTCTTCTGGTTCATTGGCGAGTGTGTTACCCACTAGGCAACTACCACCCTTTATGTATATACAGTGTCTTCACTTCAATTACTACACACATTTGGATTTATAGATGTTATATTTAGTCACAAGTCAAACATAATATTCACAGAAATGGGTTTTATTTTATATCTAAATTACAATGATTCTGGTTGAACGTTAATTAGGTGAAATTTGTCCAGAGAATCAACAGCTGTTCTAGACCCTAAACAGGAAAAAACAAAGCTGCATGTAACCCACTTAAAGTGGACATGGAGAAAAGGTTGATTTTATCCGAACTACAGGAGAGAAGGTGAAATAAAGTAAAGAAATAGGTCAGCAGCATGTTAGCACGCTGGATACAGAAACTTTAGCTGTTTTTTTTTACTGAGACTATTTTGAGTGGAGAGGACGGCGGTATAAAAACTATATGTGTGTAGATGGTGCCCCTTACATGCACAGAAGTCATTTATTAAACTTCTAGATATTTCTTTTCAGTTCTTTTCATTCTTGTGATGGTCAGTATTTCATCTTCCTCCATTCTACAGTGTACCTGTATTCGGGAAGATGGTACCTAGTTGTTGTGTTTCAGTTTCTCCACCTCAAGGCGCTATCGGTCCTAAAGTTCCTGCTGTTCCCTGCAGGTACTTTCCATACAACAAAGAACCAGTCTAACCAGCACTGATACAGACGACTTCTCTATTTTCATGTCCATACCTGCTCTGGTACAGACTTCCTGTCCCTGTTCTAGGTGTAAATAGATAAAGATGGCTCATCTCTATTTAATTTGACTTGAGAGGAAATATTTTGATATTGTTTATAAAGAATATTTCTTTTGCAACAAATTGATATTAAACAAAGCAGAACAATTCCCAAAACCACCGTCCAGCTCTATGAAAGTCCAGAAAGCCCAACCACTTCATGTTTAGAGTTGCCCAGGACTCCAGTTTAGCGTTTCCTTCAGGTCACATTTTGTAATTGAAATCAATTTACACAGAACAGAGTGAAATTTAACAAAACTACATCTACATGAAGATGAATTTTGTTTTTGTTGCTTATGTGATTTGAAACATGAGGGGCCATGAGTACCCTGACATTTTTAAGCATGATGAAAATGGAGATGAACAGTGGATAAATTGTCTCATTGATTCTTCAAGCTTTTTTGCAGTATGACAGGGCACGTTATCCAGCTGAAAGAGGACAATCATTCCATGTGGTTGTGTACTTGAACTTCAGGAGCCAAAATGATTTCAATGTACAGACTTCCCACAATGCAACATGGCCCAATGTTTTACCCAAACCTGGCAAGCATTGAAGTAAAAGAAAACATGATTCCTCAAACCAAGACACCTTCTCCCACTGCACCATGGTCCAGTTCTGATGCTCACATGGCCACTGTATGATATTTTGGTGGTGGATACAGGTCAGCATGACTGGTCTGTGGCTCTGCAGCCCACAAACTGTATGTTTCTGCATTCTGAATTACAGTAGATCTTCTGACAACAGAACAGGCCGTGTTCCACATGTGCATCAGTGATCCTGTCACAGATTCACCAGTTTTTAATTCCTGCCTTATAGATCCCACTCACTGACAGGTTTAACTGTATCGAGATAAACAATCATACTCAGTTCATCTGTCAGTGGTGAAATGTTCAACAATTCATGAACTAAAGATGTCTGTCACATTACACAAAGACAAGGAAAGCAAAAACATTTATTTGAGAATAAAATATTTCAACCACATAAAATCAACGCAGCACAATATATTGTGGGTCTGCTGATGGATTGTTGTGTTTTGTGGTCTGGTCATGTGGGTTTGATGATGTGTTAGAGGACCTGCAGCATACCATTCTTGTGTCTGAAGACCTTTCTGCTGTTGCTGTTTTTAAAGTTCTTCTTTACAAGGTAAATTTTTTTTTTCAGTTTTTCGTATTGTACTTTTGATACTGCAGTTTTGGTATAGGTTTTTTATATTAATTATTTTTGAGGTTGAAGTTTATAGTCATATGTACAAAGTACAGCGTACAGAGCACAATTCTTACTTGAAAACCCCTCCCACACAGACAGAACATAGAACATGATACATAGAAGACAAAGTGGTGCAGCAGCAATAAATAAGTCACAGAAGGCTCAGTTGCATAAAGTGAATGTGTACAATTTAAAGTGTCCGTGCATAATGTTAAATAAGTTACATATTGTAAAGCGTAAATCGATTTACGCGCTGGGGTAGAAACTGTTGTATGTTGTGTGTGTGTGAATTGTCCTGAGTCTCTTGCTGCTCTTGTTCACTTTCTGCTGCGACTATACAAATTTCCCACTTCTGGGACTAATAAAGAATTATGTTAAGTGATACATAAACTTGTTACTTAACAAAACACCCACCCTGTGTAGATTCCCTGCTGCCCAACTATACACTCATCCCAGTACGTTCTACACACCAGGGGTCCCTGACCTGGCTTCTATCCTGATTCATGACCCTCCCTCAGTATTGAACCTGGGCGTCTGACAGTAATATAATGTCAGGTTGTCGTGTTTCAGTCTTGTTCCTGCCCCACCCAGCAGCATAGAACCGGTCTAACCAGAGCGTGTTTGTATGAACTTCATTTCTCTCTTTCCTGTTCGCCTCCTCAGGCATGTGTAGACCCGCCCTGTCTGAGATCATGTTAGAAAACTGGATTCACTGACTGGTTTTAAAGTTATCTGGTGATCACTAGTTTAAAAATGGTTCTACAAGAAGGATGTTTATATATTATCATAAATTTTGATGCTTGATTCATGTTTTCACTATTTACTAAAACTGTAATTTTCTGAGTTGTGATTGTATATTAAGTTGGTCTTTTATCCGGTGCTCATCTCATGGGTTTCCGTCGTTCTGCTTATTTATGTTCTCACTACTTCAAATATCTATCTAGAATGGCTTTTGTAAATTTCTTATAATTATTTTAATAAACCACATGCTGAAAATGATATCATGATGCATACATTAAACCATTTATGTAAATGTTTCATCATGAATGTAAATACACAGGACCAGGTGTGAATGTGGACTTGTTTTATTCGGTGTGTCTTTCTAGCTGCAACCTCACATAAAATAGAAAAATTAACAAATGTTCTTGAAATGAGTACAATCGCGCCAGATTTGGTTAACAGATAAATAAATTTGGTGTTTAGTCGTTCAGTAAAACATTTGGCCTTCGGTACCAATAAAACTCTAAATGAGCAAAGAAACAACTAACTACTTTTTAAAAATTGGTTTCATCACCATAAGGGACTTATAAAAAAACAGGTTCTCAGTTGAGTAGCATAATTTTATTACACAATGTACATCACACACGACCAAACACGTCTAGACCAATAAAATAGGTAAACTAAACCCAATATACCTTCCTCCAAACAAAGGCTAAAGAGAATATTTAAATTGAAAAGCTATATACCTCCATAAACTGTATTAAAGTGCAAAGATCCTAATAATTAAGAACCAAAATTAGGAGAATAAACACCCCCAACCCAAATGAGAACTGAGGAACCAGGATGGAAAAAAGTCTGGATGCAGGTCTTACTCTTCTTTTGATAGGTGGAGAAACTGTTCCTAATGATCAACCATCCCACAGGATTTTGGTGCAACAAAAAACTACACAAGACTCCAAATTACAGGTTCCTGTAGGACTGTAGATCAGGAGCAACATTGGATCCAGATTTATATTTTGTGACAAGCAACACAATATAAAATTTAAAAGAACAATATAATGATAATTTGATGTACAGGTTTAGGTCCAGGATGGAGCGACTGGCAGTACAAATTATAAGAAATGATCTGCTGTCATTTCTGTTTGTTCCAGTCACCAAACCAGACTGTAATGGAGGGGCACTTAGTGGATTTTTTGGCTGCATTGTAGAACTGGATCAGTAGTTCCTGGCAAACAGAACACGGTTCCTCTATAAGAACATTTGTGTTAAAGACGGAATATGAACACCAGTAAATAAGTTGAAATAAACTTACTATGTGACCAGAGGCTCAGCAGATGTTCCAGAGCCATCAGACCCCGTATCAGAGCAAACAGACGCTGGAGGAGACGCAAGATGAACAGAAAATGTTTAGTTTAAAGCACAAACATACAAATTATAAAGCTACACATAATTCATGTTTAAATACAAATAAAAATAAAGTCTTAATATTAAGTAATTGCTGAGATGAGTGTAATACTCACGACTGGCCTTCTTGTAACCTGTATAAAAGAGAAGAGAAAGTATTTTAGTATTTTACTGATTAGTAGTTTCCCCACATGACACCATGTTTGGTGTAGAAGTTACTGATGTTGTTTGCTGCGTCTCTCACCTGATCCTCTCTTCACAACCATCACAACACCAACAACCACAGCGATGAGAACGAGAGCAGCAACCACCAACCCAGCGATGAATAGAACATTACCTGCAGCAAAAGATTTGTGTAAATTACTTTAATACTGGACTGTGTGGAGTGTGTCCTGTAATAATACAGTACAATAATACAGTATACTGGACAGTGTGGGGTTTGTACAAACAATAATCTTCATTTAGGAACTGCTGTTGCCAAAACAGCAGTAAAGTAAATCAAATGGTCTGAGTCTAGGTGTACTATTTTTGTAATGTTCTTTTTTAGTTTTATTCAGTGTTTAATGTGTATTTTAAACAGCACCAAATAAACTTTCTTCTTTGCCTAATAAATTACATTAAGAACATAATGAAAACAGTCTTAAACGTGTCCAGTTTCTGTGTAGGGTTGGTATAAATGTGTGTAAAAGGCTTCTGTTGTATTTCTGCTTGTTTAGTTGTGACAGAGACTGTCAGTAACGTTCAAATCAGATCAATGGTCAATAATAGAGGAATAGAAGGGTGAGTTTGGAGGATATAAAAGGGGATATAAAAAGGATTGTGTCCACTGTGAAATATTCTCCACCACACTTTGTTGTAAACTGGTCCTGCACATTTCTATCCAAAGGACATTAAAGCAAGAAGACTGATGATTCTGTCTAGAAGCTTCTGTACCTGGACTGATGGTCCTGACCTTCTTCTCAGTCAGGATCATGTGGATTGGGTCTCCACTCTTGTGCTCCACCACACAGGTAATCTGGTTCTTCTTCCTCTCATCAGGGGTCACTTTGAGTTCTGAACGTTTCTGGAAGGTTCCGTCATGGTTGGGCAACGTCTCACCAACATCTACATCTTCATGCAGGTCCTGTCCATCTTTCTGCCAGCTGATCATCACCTTATCAGGGTAGAAACCTGTAGCGTGACAGACCACTGGAGAGGAGGGGTCTGTCTGCAGCAGAGACACCTGAGGAGGGACTAGAGAGAGGAAGAGAGGAGGGGAACAGGGAGAGAATTTGGAAGAGAAACAGGACGTCTTCATATCAGCAGATCATCCAACAACCTTCACATATTTAAATTTGTAGATGATTCCTGTGTTTTGTCTCTCTGTTTTACTGTGTTGTTAGTAAATGTTATTTTTTTACGTTTTTTGCTTATTTAATGTATTTGGGAACAATGTTTACAATGCAAATATAAACAACAATATTTTCAGAATTTAATAATAATATATAAACTGTCTCAGCGTTTGTGTTTCTCGTTGTTCTGTGTGCTGCTGTACCTTTTCTCTCCAGACTGCTCTTCCCATAGCGAACATACTTCTTCAGCCAGTAAATACATTCCTGGGTCAGGTAGTTCTTCCTCCGCTCAGCATCAGCTACATCCCATTTCTGTTTGGTGATTAAAGCCTCTTTAACTGGAGCTACATAAGATGTGCTCTTCAAATCCAGTGAGATAAAATCTGCTCCATCGTAACCATCCTGCATGTATCCATCTGTAACTCCAGTCTCATCATCCAACTCACAGCCAAACATCCGCTGAAAAGTGTGGATTCCTGTAAAGAGAAAGTAAGACGGGGGGGAGTTTATATCTGTGCCAGTGTGTGTTTTTGTTTATAAATGCTTCTGATATCAAATACATTTCATAGTAAAATCACAACTTATGTTTAGATGCTTTTCTTTCATTTTTCTGTCTTCTAAGTAAAGTCTCAATGGTCTAAAACTGAAATTCTGCTCTCTTAATAAAAATGGAAAAAACTAAAGTTTTCCCCTCGAATGGGATAAATGTGTGATGTTGAAAAAAAGTTCTCCTTCTCCAGGTGGAGTCAGGACCCTCCTGCTCCGGGTCTGAATAATAAAATGTATTTTATTTAACTTCTACCTGTGAACGTCTCATCAACACATGACACCAACACACATGAAGAATCTGTTTCTCCCGGTTTCTGCTGCACATGAAGCCCAGATCAGGGTGTGGAGACCAGACCAACCTTCTCACTTCTGTTCTGCTGACCTGAGCTTGTTTTATTTCTAGATTTTGTATTTGCGGGTCTCAAGTCGCACGTTTTTGGTCTGATCAAGTTTCTCGGTTTTCCAGAACTCCATCAGTACAAGATCTCCTCTATCACTTCTTCTTCTGCTGGAGGAGTGAAGACCTCCTGCTTCTTCTCTCCTCCCTTCTCTCTTCATGTGTGTGTGTGTTTGGTGAAGTGTGTGAACCTCGGTACTTTACTGTGTGAGTAACACACACTCCTCTGCCTGCGGAAGTGAAGCTTCAGTGTTGGTTTTCTCCTCGTTTTCTTCAGTTTCTGTGACGCAGAGATTCAGCAGAAGAACCGATAAAAACCCGGCGAGCACCAGACCCACATGGGACCAGTTTACACCGCGCCTCCACATTTACTTCCTTCCATCCACGCTCACCAGGAACACGGACAGTTGATCCTGGTTTTATACCTCGTTACTCGCTCGTCCTTGTGAAGTTTAGAAGGTTTCTTCACCATTTCTGCACCATGCTGCAGGCGGGACTGTGGACCTGCTGTCCAGGTTTATTCTGCTGCTTGGACAGCGGAGTAAAAATCTGATGCTGGAGTGAAGCTGACAGGATCAGCATCTCCACCTTCTTCTTCTCCTTTTTTACCTCCATCCTCCGCTTTTCCTGTGGAACTTGTTCCGAGGAGGCTGCAGAAGGACAAGATCCCACAAGAAGATCCCACAGGATGGACAGGAGACTTGGCTGCATCACCAGCCGTCACGTTCCGACCTTCAGGGTGAACAAGAGTCCGCGCTGCGGTACAGGGTCCGGGTAGAACTTCACCCCGACACGGACTACAGAGGGAGATACAGCGCGCCGTGACCCCCCGACCGAGGAGCGGAACACTGTGACGTCACTGCGGCTCCACGTCATCGGGCACTTGCTTTATAAAGGCTCTTCAATCTCAGTAAAATTATAATTTCGTGCTGTAAATAATTTCATGTTGTAGATCTGGAGTCTCAGAGGCTGATCAGATCCGCGTCATGTCTGTGTTTTGAAGGATCTTGTGGAACAAGAGAACTTCCAGCCTGTAGGGGGTGTTTGAGGAGGGAAAAGAAACAGGAATTTGAAGTGAAAGAAGAGAAGTAAAAATAAAGACCAGGAACGTGGTTCTGAATGTTCGTCTGTCTCCCGTGAGATTTATTTAAGACGCCAACAGAACAAATTGGCGACGAGGACCAGCGCTTCACTACGAGCCCACCGGCCTTTCCTCCTCATGATCCCGGGTACGACATGGCGGAGGATTTTCGGTAATAAAATGCTGGTGATAAATGCTGCGGGGACACATGGCCGGACGCGAGGAGACGTGCTGTCTGGCTGCATTGTCTGTGTCCCGAGGGACATCTCTTGTTCTACTCTGGAGAAGGTCGGTGGTCTCCTGCAGAAACTCGCGATCTTGTACAAACGGAGGATGAAATGATTCGTGATCAGCTCAGTGAAGACAGAGAGAAGTTATTTACTGGAGGACGATCTTCCATCGCGACGCGGGTAGAAACGCCGATTAAAAATGAGCCGAGATGTCCCCACTCGCGCCTGTACACGACATTACAGCGTGTCGCTTCCACGGGAAGAGCACGACGCGCCCGGCCACGTTACCGGAGGCAGAAGAAGCAGAACAACATGCTGCAGACGTGGAGCCACCAAACATCTAACTACCGACAAAAAATGTCCAGCTTCTTCAGTGAAGTTCATCTTGCTGAAGTTTGCAGATCCCTCAGCAGTGAAGTGAGAGACGTGGTAGTTCCGGAACTTTCTCTGCTCTGTGTGGATCATGTTAAACTTCTGGCTGCAGGTCATGATAAGGTTACCTGAACTGTTCACATTGAAGCCCTGGAGATAACTGTAGATGCTGGAGCTTCTGTATTTATTCTTCCGGAAGTAACGTACAAGCGATATTTTACTGACCGCCAACTCCGCAAGTGAAGCTGGTCACTTGTGCCAAACGTGAGCTGTCGGTAGTCGGCTGTTTTCAAGCCTTCGCTGCCTCAGCTGGACGCAGCAAAAGAGTTTCGGCCTCTTTCTACGTCGCTAAATCCGGATCATCACTGCTGGGCCTCGACCGGATTAAAACTCCGGATTTCAGCATCACGGGAGGAGAAGTGCAATATGCTGCAGGGGAGAAAGCAAACGCACAACCAGCTACCCGGCAGAAGCCGTCAGTATACGGTGTTGTTCCCGCTCCATCCTGCCAACTTGGGAGTGAAAGGATTCAAACACGAAGTCCAAGTAAATAGCGAAGTTCAACCAGGACGTCAGAAGTGGAGACGTCTACCATCGAGCGTACGTAAAGAAGCATCAGAGGAGCTTCGGTGGTGACTGCAAGCAGGTTTAATCGAACAAGTGGAATCTTCTGAATGGCCGAGTCCTCTAGTTGTAGTACGAAGACGCAAAGGTGGACTGAGTTTATGCGTGGACCTTCGAGAACCCAATAAGTCCATAATTATGGATGGCTGTCCACTTCCTCATATGGAGGACTTGTTTTCACAGTTAGAAGGTGCTACACGTTACAGCCAAATGGACTTGAGCTCAGCTTCTCACCAACCACCTTTAGATCCTGAGAGCCGCAAGCTGACTGCTTTTATTACCCATGAGGACATCTTCCAGTTCACAAGGGTCCATTTTGTCCTCTGCACCATCTGCATTCCAGAAAATGATGCAAACAAAACTGAAAGACCTGCCGGGGGTGCAGAACTACTTGGAGGACCTCATAGTGGATGGAGATTCAAAAGAAGAGCATGACAGACACTTACAAGATGTTCTGGAGCACCTTCGGAATGCCGGCCTTCAAATACATTTTGACAAAAGTGCTTTTGGTCAAACATGCATTACATTCCTGGGACGTGTCCTTTCCAGAGAAGGTCCCCGTACCGGTACAGACCATCTGACTGCCATAGCTGAAGCTCCTGCGCCAGGAGATATGGTGGCATTACGCTCCTTCCTTGGCTTGACGTCCTGGTTCAGCAAATTCGTACCAAATTCTGCTGCGCTGGTAGAACCAGAACGGCGACGGCTTAGAACAAACGTTCAGGCTGAATTGTAACGCAGCGACGAGGCTGAGAAAAGCTTCTAGAACCTTAAAACACGGCTCTTACAAAGTCCTGCACTTGGTCTCTGTGACCCAGACCTCCCCACTCTCATAGAGACGGGTGCTTCTGACTGTGGATCAGAAGATGTTCTAATTCAAGTTCACGCAGGAAATGCTGAACACGTCGTGGTCCTCACGCACGCTGTCAGCTGCAGAGAGAAGATCCTCCACTACAGAGAAGGAACCTCAGCCTGCGTACAGCAGTTAAAAATGGCGGAGATACGTGTGGGGCCGCAGGTTCACACCCCGGACTGACCATCAGGTCCTCGCTACTCTTCTCCAAATGAACGGCATGAACAGAGCTGGCATGAGGATTGCAGGTTGGTCAGCCAGGCTGATGTGCAGTTCCGCCCTGGAAACAAGAACGTCATGGTGGACGTTCCTCTCACGTGTCCCTCTTCTCACAGACAGCGCTGTCATGGATGTTGAGCAGGACCTGTTTGGAGAAACAGCTGAAGTGTCCCCTCTTCTTGCTGCTTTGCCGCTGGCTGATTTTAGAGTTGAATCGGACCATCTCAGACAAGTCATCAGCTTCAGATGGTCCAAAGTCAGAAAGCTTCTTCTCGATTACCTGCAGCATTACTTCTTCATTCATAATGAAATGTCACTGTTCTTCAGAGGTTCACGCCTGGTGGTTCCCAGATCTCTTAGAGAGCGCCTTGTACAGTTCCGCGTCATGAAGGGCACCAGCTATGGACACTGTGGGCCCATTCGAACTGGGTACCCATGACTGCAGGTCTTGCGCCATCACAACTGACAATGGACCACAGATCACTTCTCATGCCTTCACTGAATTTCTGAGGGAACGAACCATTAACACACATTCGAACAAGCATCTATCACCCTCAGTCAAACGACTGCATGGATCACTTCAATAGAGTGTTGAAGGACCGTATTCAGGCAGCACGTGCAGCCCACCTGCCATGGAAATCTGCAGTGACACAAATGTTTCAGAGTTACCGTTCCACAGTTCATGCAACAACTGGTGTTTCCTCTTTCCAACTTCTGAAAGGTAGGCCAATACATACAAACTTCAGCAAACACACACACATTACTCTCACACACACACACACACACACACCATTGATCGGCCACACCCCCTGTCCTGTTGGTGGAGGGTGGAGTGTAGATGTGTGTGAGGTAAAGTAGAAGCTGTGTCGGGTTTTCTTGGTGTTTGACCTGTAGGGGGCACTTCATATAACTGCCCTCCCCTCGCCGCTAAAAATGTTCTTTCTTGGCCAGATCTGCACTTTACCTCTGTGTGTGTAGAGAACACTGATGAAATATGAAATATAAGCATATAAGTGTGCGTGCTGATAATTGAATAGTGAATAAGCTGCTGCTTCTGGGTTCATATGTTTCTAAATTAGATTTTTTTTTAGCGGAAATACTGCGCTGTTCATTAAAGATGGAAAATAAGCTCATAACAGAGAAGCTGCAGTTTCCCTCCAAACAGGATAAACGTGTGACGTTCGTAAACAAGCTAAAAAAATCATAAATGTTCTCCTGCTTCTCCGGGTGGACTCCGGACCCCCCTGCTGTGGAACTGGACCGGGAGTCTGAGAAATAAAACATCTTTCATTTAACCCTGACCTGTGTATGTCTCCTGTACAGAAATGTGTGTGTGTGTTTGTGTATATGAGTGTTTTCAGTGTGAGTGTGTGTGTGTGTGTGTGTTACTATATTTTTTCAATAATAAGGAGCTCACTGTTAATCAGGGCGGAGCTACATGCTGCTCTTTTACTACAGAGAACTATAATCTTCAAAAGATCAGAAGTATTTTTAAAATAAGTTATTTTATGAACTCTTAACAGACGAGCTTCTGTCTGCTGGACTGGGACACAGTGAGGATCAAAACCACAGCAGCTGCCATGCTGACCCGTCCCTCCAACAAGCCCCGCCTCCCACAAGCCCCACCATTTCTACCCCATGCTGCAGGTGGGACTGTGGTCCCTGTTTTTGACAGTCTGGTGTCCAGCAGGAAGTGAGGAGAGTGAATCACGAAGTAAGAGAGAAAGCAGAGAATTTCGAGGAGCAGATGAAGGTAGAAAGCGAGAGAGAGAAGGATGACAGACTGGAGACGCTGTGGATCCTGATGTTGTTGGATGACTCTGTATTACGAGTAGGAAGAAGGAAGAGATGAAGCCAGAGAGGTGGAGGTTTCCACTGTGGACAAGTGAAGTTAGACAGATGAGAGGAAGGTGAAGGAAGAGTGTGACTGTGTATTACAGCTTGTAAATGTAAATACATTTAAATACTTGGGATAAACTCTTCTAAATTCAGGGAAAATTTACACAAGATTCACTGCTGCAGCAAAGCAGCTGATCACAAGACGAAGGAGCAGCCGAGATCTCAGCACCTTCCACAGGAGCAGTGAGGAGCTCAGAGGTGGAGATCAGCTCCACAGTCCTGCTGCTGAGGGACGTTTCATGTCCGGTGGTGTAATGAGGGGGTGAAGATGCTGCAGAAACACGACTGGCCTGCGCCGTACATTGTAGCACGAATTAAAAGAACAGAGAGCGGCTGGCACTGTTATCTGTAGCCTGTGGTGGGGTGTATAGAGGGCGGGGTTACAGGGAATCAACTGTCCACCCCAATAAAATAAAATTTCAGAGTCAGAACTGATCTGTTTCTCCTTTTTTCTGCTGATTTGCTGCACATGACACACAAATCAGAATGTGGAGACAGGAATACATTTTATATCGGTTCTGTTCACACTTACTGTCTGGGTGTTTCAGTATATTCTGAGGCTCATTTGTGATGTTACCAAAATGCCGTAAATGTACCAAAATATTTCAGTTTGGTTTGATATGATGTGCATATAGTACGGCTCTTGTCCATATCCTTTCCCTCTGCATGTCTGAATTCCACCTTTTTTGATCATTAACATTACATAAGTAATTTACATTTACATCGCACCACCCCTTACCTTAAATATGTAAAAAAAAAAAAGATATATTATTTACATACTACTGTAAAAACACTAAAATTGTATATTTTATAAGTTTTACTAATATTATAGAATTTCTATTACTTATGTATCAAATGCCAAACTTATTTAACAGTAGACTGATTTGTGATCTATGATCTTTGTTATGATGTAACCCGTTTTAGCCTTCAAACAGATCTTTTGTTCTAAGCAAAATTCCCATCTGGAGATGCTTCTTTTGAAAAGCTCCAACTCAAACTTGACAGTGTATTTAAATCAACTAAGTAAAACCACACCTTTGACTCCATGTGTGCTTTATTCTACAATTTTTAAATCTTCATTAGCTGACCTTAAGTTTCACATTTGATGTATTCAATACAGTTAAAACTGTCTGAAGATCTGTGTATCTTTCATCATAGGAGACTGTGTTTTGTTTGTTATCATAACTGCAAAATAATTCTAATTCATTTTATTATTACAATGTGTGCTAAATGTCTAGAGTAACTTTACATACCTCCAGTCTGGTTGAAGCGCTCTTTTAGAATGCTTATACCAGCTTTGAAGACTTGTTGAGTACCAATAATATTCTGTGTGTTTCTCTTCCAGAAATCAGCATCCACAGCTCCTTTCACCCATTCTTGCTTGGGGATCATCTCCATTAGATTGTTGTCATAATAATTTACTTCCTGTCCATCGACAAGGCCAACAGAAACAAACTCTGGAAATCCTGGAATCCCAGATGTCCCGGTGTAGATGTACGAATGGGAATGGATAACTACAGGAAACAATTAAAACATTAAAATACAATTAACATTATATCAGTAACACATCCAAAACATTACAATATATTGATTAATTTAAAATACAAATCTTATATTTTACATCGTGCTGGAAGTAACTAATTAATTCTATTGTATGTTGTATGTAGGAGGGACAAATTCAGACAAAACCGCACAGCATCGTATGCCGTCAGAATCTCTGTGCTGATCGTGAGAAAACTACAGCATAGATCTGCCTTACACAGAACAAGAGTTTCACCATCACACCCTGCACAATTAATGGAAGATTATGTGAACGTGGAAATGTAGAACGGGTATTCTTCCACTACTGGTGTACAACATAGTCATACCGCAGTGGTGTAAGGGGAGTCTTGTGTTTTGAGTGAATTTGCATGTTTTTTTTTATTTTTATTGTTTTAGCTTGTTAAGCACTTTGGCCAACTGCAGAGGTTTAAGTCTGCTGTATAAATGACTTTGACTTGACTTGACTAGAAGACTTGGTTTGTAGTAAATTAAAGTATCTGGGGCAAAACAGATCTAAAACAAAGAGCAAAAGTACCACACTTTTTTCAGAGAAATGAATCGAGCTCTTCAAAAAAGGAAACGAATGTTTAAATCTGTCAATGTGACTCTCCCATTTATTTTAAAATCTGAAGCTGAAGTTCTGCTGTTTCCGATCTTGGACTTTAAATTTACAAAACAATAAACATTTAGTACCATTAATACATTAAAACTACAGATCTTTGGTGGTGCTTCAGTATGTATCATTCATAATGTACGTTTCAAAACACAAATGAACACTTGAGCTGAAATTCCAAATGCGAGAAAGAATTATAATAAAAAAATTGCAAACCTCCAGCAGTGAGATGGATGCCAATGATGAAAATAATGAGAATCTTCATTTTGACAGATTATCTTCAATTATCTTCGATTATCTTCAAAGTTGTTCCAAATTTAGTTCCAAGAAAACCGACAAGTTCCTGCAACCTTGATGTCTGGCTGTGACTGAGACTGGTGATTGCGTGACACTTGCGCTTATGTCAGTAGCTGAAGAAGAACTGACCAATCAGAATTAAGATCAGTAACTGCATCACTAAAAACCAGGATGAAGCAACTGCACTGGGTTGTTGTTAAAAAATGAAAGCAATACTCACTTACAACAGTGTAAATATATTCTAGACTTTTATTTAGCTTTTAGTTATATCTAGCTGCTCTGTTTATTTTCACTCTGTTCACTTTCCTTTAAACTAGTTTTAAATTATTACACTAATGTGCACAACACAAATGTATTCATACCGGTAACAATATTTTATATTTTTAAATAATATTAATGTCATTCATCAACAGTCAACGGCTTGACTTCCAAATTGTAAACCCGACTGGAGCAAACTGGAAACAGACACCTGTCTCGATAATGAGTTCCTGAAATTTCTATTTCTTGAATAATATTCCATTCTGCCCCATATTATACCTGATTGGAGTTAATTGAAAGTAATAATCTCTCAAATAATTAGGTTAAAAACCTCGTTTGAATCACTTACCCTCATTATACTGAGGGTAATACAATGGTTCCCTCTAGTGGCAGCTCACACAGTGTTGATTTTATGCATTTATTTAAAATGTGTATTAAAGTAAGTATACTCTTAACACAATACACAGCAACACTTCTTCAAATCAACTTTCATTAATACAAGTAAACTTTATTGTAAAATCTTGTCGTAACAATTTGAAATTTTGCCAGATAAAGCATACCACATACATGGGCAGTCCTAGTCGGTTTGGTGCTCTGGGCTCTGCTCATTTTATATTTAAAATTATTATTTTATATTATTATAAAATAATTATATTATATTATATTATATATAACATCATGAGACTGGTGAGGAGCATGAGACGTCACTGTCAATGCGGCAAATGGTGGAAACACACTCTACTGACATTGTTAATTTTTGTTATTTGGGTCTATCCCTGTTATTGTCTAAATTTCTGGTGTAATAAATATTAAACTAATGAAAAGGGTGTTTCTTCTCATACATTATTAGTAAAATCAAATGTAACTTTTACTTATTTCATTAAAATTCAGAGCAAAAGCACTCTTTAAATAACAATACCCCTAACTTTTTGTGAGTAGTGTTGCTATTTATACATTCTGATTTAGATATCGGAATGAAGAAAAAATCGTATTTTTACAAATTTCTTAACATTCTTATCATGTTCATTGCTCTTAAACTCAAAACTACAAAATACAACTCAAGTTAGAGTGAAATAACTGCTTTCACATATTATCTCAGAGCAATGAAAATATTTAAATAATCAAAGTAAACTTTGGGGCTTAAATAGCATTTAATTGCTTTTATTAAAATGAACCACAGCAATTGAATCCAAGAGTCCACCATGGTGTACTTCCTGAACCAACAGAATTTAACAATCATGTTAAACAAAAAAAAAAAAACATGTTTTACCGTAGGTACCGTCATGTGATTTCATTTATCAATTGATGTGATCAACTGAGGATGCAGGCAATTTTACCTACTGGCCAGTATCATGTCATATTACACAGAGCCAATAGTAGCCTGAAGCATCAACTGGGATTTGACATTGTTCTGGGGCCGGTTTTTCCAGGTTTAATCCAGATAAAATTGATCCGGATTTAGTAATCCTTTTTTTGCGATCTGTGATCACAAAATCTTACATTTGAGCCAGTTTTTCAAAGCAACATCGGATTGGATCAATCTGATCCGAATAGGAACTTTTCAGGATCTGGATAACCAGTGTTCAAACAGAATAGGAAATCACAATGTAGAACTATAGATATGTAAAGAACAACAAGTAGAATAGCCAGTGTGGGGTCAATATAAATTTATTTGAAATGAAAACACACACATTTAAAATAAATAAAAACAAGAAAAACCCCACCCCATCCTCTTCCAGCAGTCCGCTCATCTGAGACCTACAACACAAACACTGTACATTGAGGATTGTCATGATCCGGACCGGCAGGGGTTACTCCGGATCCGGAGTCCGGACCGGAGTTTCATGTTTGTCCTGTGTAATGTTCCCTGATCGTGTTCACCTGTTGTGTATTTATATAATTGTATAAAACTATCCTGTTCGTGTCTGTTCGCCGTTGGGTCATTGGTAGTAAACGGGACTTGAACCCGAGTGTCACGGTCAAAACACCTCCAGCCCACCAGAGAGTGCCAGACCAGCCGGGGAGACGGCAACCCGGAAACGGAAGTGAGAGCGGGCAGCGCCAAGTATAAAAGCTTGAAGACACTGAGGAGACACTGCCCGCTCTTTGAATAATTTATTTCCAGAGCCCTATTAGATATCCATGACCACGACCTTTGCCTGCCCCTCTTGCCCGCCATTGACCTTGAGTTTGCCTGCCCCCATTTGCTAAGACGATCTTCCATGTTATCCCACCTTCCTGCCATCCCAGACGCCCTCCCATCCAGCCTCCGTCCTTCGCCTCCTTCCCTGTTACCCCCCACGGAGCCAGAGTTCCCTCCCCACCGGCCAAGCACCTCCGGTCCTCCTCTCCCAGTACTACTCCACCCGCTCCAAGCATGCCTGCGAATGTGTCCCCGAACTCGGCCAGTGACACCGAGTCTTCTGGTTCATAGGCGAGTGTGTTACCTCTAGGCTACTACCACCCCTACCCCTGGTTTGCTGCAGTTTGGTCAGAGTCAGTTGTTCCTCTGCCAGACAGTCTCTTTTTGCAGAAGTGCCTTGAAATCATCATCTTTGTTTGATGAAGGGCGCTTCAGAGATCCTGTAGCAACTACCACTGGCTCAACCAATGAGGATCCAGCTTCCTTAGGAACTGAGCTGAGATTCAATATAAATATGCTCTCTGGATCAGCCTCAGGAGGAACTGGCCTCCTCCTCCTCAATACAAGGCTCGCCATCCCCTACAACACCTTGAATACCATGGAGAGCTTGCGACTTCTAACCTCCAATGATGTCGAGGACCACATCTGTGTAATCTCCCCTCTTAAAGGACTTGTTGCCTGTTTGTGGGTTTTGGGCTTCAGCATGGTCTGTAGCTGCCCTGGTCTTAAGATTCTTCCACCTTTTTTTCTTTTTGTTGGTATCCTTAGCAGAATTAAAACGTACCACTGTTGTTCCATAATGGCACCGAACACCCTCTAGTAGTGCATTGGTTTCAGCAGCATTGAAGTCACAGCTTCAATCGTGTTTTTAAAAATTGTATATTGTGTTTTTTAAAATTGTATTTATACGTTTGTATTCAATGTTACTGTTTTGTATTTAATGTTACTTGTATGGGTCTGAGAGTAACGTAATTTAAATTCTCTGCATGTCCTGTACATGTGGCAGAATTGACAATAAAGCTGACTTTGACTTTGACTTCTTGAGGCCATGGTTCCGTTGCTTTACTATAGTGAACATTGTTCATCATTTATAGGTCTTGGGTCCAATTGACTCAATTGAACACAAGCCAAACTAATCAGTTGTAATAGGTGTGTTTCAAAAGGCCAATTACACGGTCATATAAATCAGTCTTTCACAGAGAGACAGTGAAATGGCAGGTGTTGTCCACCGCCACTACCACTTTGCCAGGAGAGGATACCGTCATGGGTGTATGTTGAATGTACCAAGCCACTGGAGCAATACACCACTGAGGAGCTGTATGTGCGGTTTTGCTTTTGGAAGGCTGATATAGAGTACCTTGTGAACCTTCTCAGGCCAAAACTTCAATACAGAACCCAAAGGAGTCACGGTCTGTCTGTGGAAGACCAGATCCACCCTTCTGGGGCTGGTTTTTCAAAAGTAATCAACTAGGATTTTGGATAAAGGATTAACTAAAGGTTTGATCCGGATCAAAACCAAGATTGGATTATGTGATATAATCCGATTATGTAATCCGTTTTTTCTTTTGAAAAACCCATTTTCAAGATTTATAGGGTGGTAGTAGCCTAGTGGGTAACACACTTGAACCAGAAGACCCGGGTTCAAATCCCACTTACTACCATCGTGTCCCTGAGCAAGACTGTCCCTGTAAATACTGATTGTAAGTCGCTCTGGATAAGGGCGTCTGATAAATGCCATAAATGTAAATGTAAATGTAAATTTAATCCAATTCGTTATTGGATTATGCTGTAAATGTAAATGTCGTGACTTGAGACTTGACTCAGACTTCGATGTTGTGATCTGCTAATTTTGTGGAATTATTTATGTAACCGAGCTGTACTTCACTGTACTTCAGACATGTACTTCAACATTGCATCCCTCATTTGAGTATTTCACAGAGACATGTATCTTTGGACGTAAAAATCTGCTTCGCTTTTGGAACAACGAGGACTATTCTGGACTCTCAGGTGAGTGGACCTGGCCGAACTGAAGCGCCAGTTAACATGAATCTGTAATGTTCAAAAACATCGATCGTTGCACAACAAGTTGGATTACAGCAAACTACATCGTGCCAACCAGTGGGAGATGAGAGACTGTTGTGTCTCCATTTTTCACTGATCGATCACTTGTCCCGAGGAGGTGGACTGTGTGTGTGTGTGTGTGTGTGTGTGTGTGTGTGTGTGTGTGTGTGAACTCTGAGTGGTGCTGCAGTTGCAGATCGAGGTTTTATGGGTAAGATGTCGGCCTGCTGAGGGAGTACAGCTGTGTGCTGGTGGTCGCTGTTTAGCTCCCGCCCGCCCAGCGCTAATGCTAACCAGGCGCTAGCAGACTTGTACCTGATCGTCAGCAAACTTCACATGACGCACCGCGACGCATTTTTCATCATTGGTAGAGACTCCGACAAGACAAACCTGAAGTCTGTCCCACCAAAATTCTTTAAAAATGTGAACTTTGCTACCAGAGGTGGTAAAACATTTCTCATCACCGTGTTCATGGTCCTTGTGTACAAGTCTCTACTGAAACTCATTAAACCAGCCACCTAGAACATCATGGTCTCAGCTCTCTTGGGACAGACATGGGACATCTTTAAGGAGGCTGCTCCGTATGGGGACACTGCAGGAGTACACAGACTCAGTCACGGGTTACGTCTCCAAGTGCATTGAGGATGTCACTGTCTACATGAACGTCACCACGAGAGACAATCAAAAGCCCTGGATGACCAGAGAAGCACGGCCTTCAGATCTGGAGACAGCGCTGGCCTCAGGACGGCCAGAGCCGACTTGTCTTGTGCCATGAAGAGAGGTGGGCAGTGTTTGGCCTTGTGGGTAACAGACCCGTATTCAGAAGGTTGCTGGTTCAAATTCCAAAATGCCAAGGTGCCACTGAGCAAAGCACCGTCCACACACACTGCTCCCGGGGTCTCATGAGCCAAATGGTTTGACACATGGTTAATTTCTCGAAACTTCATGTGAACCACCTACTGGCCAAAAGTATAATTACAAACCATGTATGACTAAATAAATTCAAATTAAATTTTTATCACAGACACAGTCCTATATGCAATGCTTTAATTGTTTTATATAAATGATCACATATGTGTATAATAAAAAACAGTGTATTCTGTGTGAATATATGATATGGCAAGTTGTGTAACTTGGACAATGTTTTTTTTTTTTTATACATTTTTTATTCAGAAATAACAGTTTGACTGTTCACAGTTTTGGTTTTAAGCCATTCGTTTTTCTTGACAACCTCTCCGGCCTTTGAAAAACGCTCTCCCTCTCTAAACTATATATCTCCAAACAATATAAACACTATCCAAACTCTAGTATCCAAACTATTAAAACTCCATCCAAACTCTGAACTGATCGCAACTCTCCATCAAAAACCCACATTTTGACTGGAGCCTGAGGGCTTTATATTCCACTACTCGATACACGCTCCAAAGCCTCAGTACGTCCTGTAACATCACTACTGAAAACATACCTGGTCGGGTGCTCAAAGCTTGTGCTGATCAGCTAGCTACCACCACCATATATATTAACATTTTATTGTAAAACCTGTTGTTGAAACCTCACTGAATTTAACCAGGTAAACATATATGGGTCTTTGTGCTTTTCTTGTCCATCTCCCATTGGTGTTAATTTTGAACTCCAGTATCCAACCCAAGAATGTAACCCCACAGTGTAAATTATACAGTTTAGTGTGCAGATTCGGTTTGCATAACCCAGGAAAAATGAATTTTGACATAATGAGCTTTTATTATTATGAATGAATGAAATATGCGTCCTCCCCTTTAGACAGGTGTAAGAGCAGTAAGCAGGCACACCGAGGACCTCATGACCACTCAATTTTACATTTTACATCGAAATGTCCATATTCATCATAAATTGTTCCCAGGTGAATTTTGGGCCAGAAAGGTATTGATTGATATTTTTACACATCCTATTTTACCCTAAACAAGTGCATTATCAGTGGCCCAGAGCTTTTGAACTGTATTTTTTTCCTTTTTTGTAAAAGAATGCCATTCATCAATCCAATACACAGTTCCCGTGTGAAATGTTCAGTGAAAACAGTGTTGTACAGTACTGCAGCCTGCAGAGCAGAATTTAAGGTGGAGCTGACAATTCCAATAAGGAGCTAATTCAGCGTCCTGTTCTATTTGTAAAATGGTTATTAGATGTCGCTCCAGCCAGCCAGAGAATCTCTTGCCGCCCCTTCTCTTGCAAAATACGGGCGCCCTTACTTCCTGCTAACGGGGAACAGAAAACTGACCATGCAATCATGATGTCAGGGCAGCATGTGTGCACGCAGGCGCAAAAAAAATTGCCAATGGGCAACCGGCCATATTGCCCATAGCAAACACCGCCAGTGCCAAAGAAGTCTGCAGTGAAGAGTCACAATGACTACTGACCTGTTGCACTCACACCAATCATCATGAAGTGCTTTGAAAGGTTAGTCATGCCACACATCAAGAAGAACCTCACCACCTCCCTGGATCAACTTCAATTTGCAGGTCAACTGAGGATCCCATATCCTCTGCCCTCCACTTGTCCTTGACACATCTTGAAAAGAAGGACTCAAATGTCAAGATGTTATTCATAGAATTCAACTCTGTGATCAACATAATCATCCCTCAAAAGCTGGTTGTGAACCTAAGTGGCTTGGCCTGAACACCCCTCTCTGCAACTGTTCTGGATTTCCTGACAGAGCAGCCCCAGGCAGTTCGGATGGGTGGCCACACCTCCTCCATCATGACTGAGCACAGGAACACCACAGGGATGCAGGCATGCACTTATATTAAACCAGTGGTGTCTTCATTCCGTGCATCCTCATGGTTTGAGAAGGTTTGTTATTTCTAGAGTGTGAAACCAAATATATACAAATTCCTTAAATTTAAGACTGAAATGTACACTAAACCGTGCAACCATTAAAAACAAGGTAAATGTGTCCAAGACAAATCCAGCCCAGACCATAATGGCCCCCCTGATCCACCAGGTGGCGCCACATCTTGGTTTGTTTTCCATGTCTCTGGAGAAGCGTGGTAATTATGACCATTTTACCTAAAAGTAAATTACCTCCCCAGTTTCTCCAGTCCTGGCCGGTTGTCTACGTCTGTGTTCTGCATATTTTCTGTTCTGTTTCACAGTCACATTATATTTCGCTTGTGTTTCTGGCTGTCTTCACATCGTACTGGTGGCATGTACATGATCCCCTATTGCCCTAATAAATAAATTATTTTAACTTTTTAACAATTTTATGATTAATTCTGTAAATATTCTAATTACGATACACCAACATGGAACAGATTTGAGTGGTTGAAGCGAAGCTCAATTTGGTCTCTCACACTGAATTTTTTTGGGGCTCAGATGGGATTGATCTGGCATGTACCCAGGAAGCGTGTTCCTCAGATTTCAAGGCCATGGCTGTTGTCAGGAGTTCCTGGTTTTATGATTTTATGCTTCAGAATTTCAGAATGTTGGTGTCTGGAATGGTCCTCTGTACATCTGACAAACTGCCAGCAGGCTCCAGATTTCAGGACGATGCTCAAAGGTCTCAGCCCACATCCTTAAACACCAGTAGTGAACACAAGTCCACTTTATATGGGAGGAAACTCCACTTTCAAACATAAAGATGTCATGGCTCCTGAGCTCATTAACAATTCATTTTGTATTGTTTTGTTAGAATATATATCAAACTAAGTAAAGTCATCTTTTATAGCCGATTTCCTTGACATTTAAATAAATCAGACTCCTCCAGCTTTGCGGACTGATGTGATGCCTCCAATCCTCAAATATTGTTCATCCGTCAGGTGCTGTCAGGTGAAACGTGTCATTTGACAATCTCTGTTTCTCCCTCAGCTCCAACCGTAATTTCTTGGACTCCTGCAGCTCTGTTTAATGACCTTTCTTTCATCTCCAGACTCTGATGTGGCATCATCAGGCTTCCTTTTCCTGTGGGTTCCTGTGCATCTGGTTTCTGGATGGTCCTACACCAGAGCTTCTTCCACCCGAAAGTGTGAGCGTGTTGTACAGAAACCTGTTTCTCTACATCATACTCAGAAATACTCATTTTTTGACATACGTACTCATGTCAAACTTCTTGCCTTGTTTATGGTTCCTTGCTCCTTGTCATTGGTTGTATTCGCCCTCGTCTTCTCTCCTGGTCAGGATGTGTTTAACCGTGTCTGAGTTCCCCTGCGCTCCCTCCATTCTGTCTCTTTATCTGTGAATTCTGGTTACTGCATGTTGTATTTCCCCTGCATGTTGTAAGTCCACCAGTCTTGCGTTGTTCCTGGTGCCTTGTGCCTTTGTTCCTGGTTTTATATTATTTAGAATGAATCCTTTGTCGCCTCCTCCATGCCTGGATTCCCCTCTGAGTGTGAATGTTGTGATGAATACTACCACTGAGTATTATTCAGTATTATAATGAAAAGCTAAGCTGATTACAGTAACAGTGATTTTTAGTCACAATTTTTCATTTCTATTGCTTTTTATGCGTTTTAATGACAATTAAATACACTCTTGTAAAAATTAAAAGTAGAGTTGTGGCCAACAGATAAGTGATTGTGCAAAACCGTAGAGTACCACAGTACCACAGATGTAAACAGGAAAGCAGCAGTATTGACAACCAAATGCTGGTTACTTTACACAACAGTAGATACAACCAGTGATTTTTTACTTAAAAAAACGAAATTGCAAAAAAAAAAAAAAAAAAAAGCCACACAGATTTAAATTAGTCTCCACCCGAGTTGATGTCAAGTTCCAGCCCTGACAGCTCCCTGCTCCTCCTGTCCGCTTGTCTACATTATGAACCTCAGTCAGTCTCTTCTTGATAGTTCTGGCCTGCATCCTGGTTTTGGTTAACATCTTCATATATAAATGAATGAGTCTCTGCCCTGTGCACAGTGAGTTCTGGATGAAGTTGGTTATTGAAGGTGTTTCACCTCCTTCCTGTCTGTGTATGATCAGCAGGAGTCTTCGCCTCTGGTGTAGAATGGCATCAAACGGCCAGATATACGAACAGCGCCGTCTGCATCACTGTGCAACAGAAACAAATATTTAGAGAAATATTCTGTTCATGAACATTAAGGAGAAGTGAAATGTTTCTCTAGTGATAGACGATGTAGTTTCTTACTATGTGACCAGAGCTGCTCCAGAGTTGTTAGACCCTGCATCAGACTCTAGAAAATACAAGTAGAAAAGTGCAAAATATAAATCACAACCTTCCCAATTATAAAGCTAAACATTCTAATTAGAAATAACATGTGTGGAAGGAAAATTTAGTAGGCCCAGACACTCCACGAAATTTAGTAGGCCAGACTCTCCACGTGTTTCACCTTTGGTCATGGAACAGTCAGAAGACAACTGTGTATCTTAGGTCTGACCTTGTTGATGCAAAAGTTTGACGCAAAAACTAGACATAAACTGATAAAAGAAAGGTTCTGTGACGTTGATGGGCGCCACTGTCCAAAGTGGTGCGAGCTTGCTTTTCGACCTTGTACACCCCAGATGTATAAATGCTTGTGAACTGTAATCAAGCGGGGGGATGTTCTCTTGTGGGTCCCCCCGTGCGCGGTAAAATAAACTTGGATAATCAATTCAGTTGACTTCCTTTATTGCAGCTCCCCAGACGGCAGAATTTCCACCACAATTGGCGTCACGAACAGGATCCGCGTGAATCCGCCAGGACATGACCGGAGTGGCTGGTCACCCTGGGTCACCAAGATCCATCTCCAAAACCTCGTCTTAGAGTTTCGGAGTGACTGGGACTGCGGTCAGTGTCCTTGGCCGATTCCGCCGGGATTTTTCTCTTTTCTGTCGTCTGGGGACGCGAACACGGTGAGCTAAAATATTCCACCTCTCAAACATTTAATGAAAACTGCAGAATTTTGAAGATTAATAAATCCAAAATCAAATTGATAAGGGGAATTGCATATTTGCTTTATTCTGTAGTCAACTGAGTTGATCCAACTAAGCGAGTGTCACTTTTTATTTTGTTTAATAGAGGTTATAGTCCTCTGAGTAAAGGATCTTGGAGATCCAGTGTGGGATAATAGAGGTTAATGTCCTCTGAGTAAAACGATCTTGGAGATCGAGTGTGAAATAAGTGTGAGCCTTCTTTACAAGAAAAAAAAAAAAAAAAAATCATTCAATCATTAAGTAATATTTCAATCAGTGTGAGTAATAAGGCAAGAGCACAAAGGGAAAACGTGAAACGGGAAGAATTGTGAGCCATTAGTTATCTGTGAGCTCTCTTAGCAAGAGCAGTTGTTTTCGTTGGGCTGTGAATTCCCCGGGCAAACTCGAGAAAGCTGTGTGCGTAAAAAATGGGAAATAAAAGTGGGAAAAGTGACACTCCTATTAGTCCCGAAACTAAGTTAATGATACTGATGAAACAGAAATATGGTGATGATGTGTGTAATCATCTGGTGGACTGGCATGAAAATTACGGTTTTCCTGCGGGTGGGTCTCTTAGTCAAACTCAGCTAAAAAAGCTGAAGGAGGGGCTAGAGGGCAGCAGGCAAAAAATACTGCAGTCAAGTAAAAGTAAAGTAATTCGGAAAATGCTTATAATGGAAGACTGTTTTAAAATATGGGAAGCAGAGGGTGACCGAAGAGACAAGCCAAACACCCAGAACGCTCTGACTGCGCTGACTGTGGGAAAGAAAACAAAAGGGAAGACTACGCTGAACCTTGATACCAAAAAAAAATTCTCTGATACTGCACCTGCCTCGTTGTATCCGTCATTACAGGGCACACGGGTCGACCTGAGTTTGGACTCCACCCCTCCGCCCTACCCCCAACAGCAACCCCCACTGGAACAGCAGCAACTCCCGCTGGAGAAACCGTTACAAGAACAGCAGAAACCACCACAGCATGATGGCATCACTGCTTCAACTTCAGAGAAAAAAACCACCACCAGAGCAGCCGCCCCATATTCTCCACCCAAGACCCGGTCTGCCACCACATCTTCTGAACCATCAGGACCCTCAACTGCAACTCTCCCTATGATTCAGGTCGCTGGGACAGGGGGGCCTACATTTGTTTACAGACCATGGACAACGGAAGACCTTCTGAACTCTTCCAAGCATCTCCCAAATGCAGATCGAGGGGGTGCGGCCCTGTCCAGAGCCGTGAGCGATTTCATCAGAGAATTCACACCGACATCCACCGAAATGGCCCGAGTCCTGCTAAGGCACATGACCCCTGCGCAGTATGGTCAGCTACGTGAACATTTCACTACCCATCATCAGCCCTGCACCCCTGGTTGGGCAACTGCTGATCAAAATGACATTGGTGCAGTGCGGGGAGATGCAGACTACAGATGTTGGGCTGAAGGACTTGTGACCGCGATCGCTGGCAACTTTCCTACTGCCTGTGACCTTTCTAAAATCAGCACGTGTGCTCAGCAGCCTTTGGAGTCAGCAGAAGATTTCTTGATTCGACTCCAAGTTGTGTTTGATGACCACAGCGGACTTGCTCGCCCCCATGATTACCCTGGACAAGGTATGACACCGTACGAAGCGCTCCTGAAAAATACCTTCATTGATGGCCTTCTCCCCCCCCTCAGTGAAGCAACAAAGACTTCCTGCATCATGTGGGCAGATGCTTCAGTGCGTGTCGCTGAAGTTCTACGCCATGCGCGCCACGCCCAGGCCAGACAGGCGGAAGCGAGGATCAAAGAAGACAACAAAAACAAAGATTCAACCCACAGGGCACAACTGGCTCTGTTGCAGCATGCTGCTGCCAACTCCACTTCATATCGTGGACCGGATGTGTGCTTCAGGTGTAACCAAAGGGGACACTGGGCACGAGATTGCACCAAAAGATGGAGAGGACAGTGGAGACCACGAAGCGAGGAACAATCGGACGTGTGCTTCAACTGTGGCCAAAGCGGACATTGGTTACAAGAATGTCCCAATGAAGAAAGAGGATGGAGCAGAGGACATGGTGTTCCCTATGGCGAGAGATGTGGACACAGAGGAGAACACACCCACCATGAACAATCCCAAACAGCCTGACTGGTGAAGCGGGGCGGAGCTCCAAACGAAGGCGCGGCTGCAGCCCTGAAGGAGGCTCCAACCAAGGTCATGCACACCCACACAGACACACTCACACACATTCCAACAAAGGTCCTGGGGACAGTGAAGTGGTTCAACGTACGCAACGGCTACGGTTTCATCAACAGGAATGACACAAAAGAAGACGTTTTTGTACACCAGACTGCCATAAAGAAAAACAACCCAAGAAAATACCTCCGCAGTGTTGGGGACGGTGAGACTGTGGAGTTTGATGTCGTTGAAGGGGAGAAGGGTGCCAAGGCGGCCAATGTCACCGGCCCAGGGGGGGTCCCAGTCCAGGGCAGCAAATACGCCGCTGACCGGAACCGCTACAGGCGGTACCCACGCCGGAGGAGACCCCCACGCAACTACCAGGATAACTACCAGAGCGAGGGGCGGAAGAAGAGAGAGAGCCAGGAAATTGGTCCTGAGGGGGTCGCACAGCCACAGCAACGCAGAACTTTGTTCCCTGGCAGGCGGCGCTATCCACCGTACTTTGTCCGCCGACGCTATGGCAGCCGCCCCCCATATACCAGCGCACCACGAAAGGAAATGACAGAAGGAACTGAAGGTGATGACAACCAGGGTGGTCCAGACCAGAGCAAACCAATGAGGCAGAACTACTACAGAGGCTTCAGACCAAGGAGTCCCCCACGTCCCAGACTGGTGAGAGAAGGCGAGGAAGACAAAGAGAACCAGGAGCCCCACCAGCGGCGCTACAGATGCAACATCAACTACCGCCCAGACCACCGAACCTCAGGATGGCAAAGAGAGCAAGGCAGCCGAAACATCCGCTGAGAAAACGTCCGCTCCCGAGGCTGAGCAGGGCGGGGCTGAATAAACACTGATTTACCATCACTACCATCGTCCGGTAAAGTCAACAAGAAGAAACATCAAAGATCTGAGCAATAAGAAACAGATTTGACTTGACAATCGTCTAAGCTTGCAACATGCATTTGCCCAGATTACCACCAATTGCCTGCACAATCTATGCAGACTTGTTCTTTTCCATTATTTTTAGGTGACAGTTAAACATTTTGGGGAAACGGCAGATGGTTTTCTAAATCGGTCTTAAGTTTTTACACCAAATGGTTTTTAAAGGGAAAAATAATTTGATATTTGGTCTGTTTTGAAAAAAAAAAAAAAAAAAAAAAACTTGGCCACAGGAATAACTGGTTGTTACTTGCAGATGCTACTGGTGACACTAGGACCTCGCCCATTGTTGAAGATTGTCCCCACTCCAGCCGAACTGAATTACCTGTCTTATCCAACTTATGACTCAAGATAACCTTGATCCTTTTTGCTCTTTTTGGGATTTCCTTTTTCCTGTAGGATCAAAAGCCGATGTCTTGTTTTTGATGCTGAGGTATCAAGGTATTACCCTTCCCCTGCTAATACTGTTGGTACTGTGAATGTTTCATATTGTGCATCCATCCACAACCTGTCTGATTCCCCGAAAGTTGATCGTTCTGACATCTGGTGGTGGTAAAACACTGCGCTCCACTTTACCTGAGAACTGGTTGGGTGTCTGCACTCCTTCTACTCTTATCCTACCTGTGACTATTTTGCCTGTAACTGCATCGGAAGTTCCAGTCTCTTTTTCCAATGTTCACTCCCATTTAGCTAGGAGATCATTGTTTTCTTTTGATTCCCCTGATACAACTTACATTGATACCATAGGTATTCCCAGAGGTGTGCCCGACGAATACATATTAGTTAATCAAATAGCTGCAGGCTTTGAATACATTTTTTTTTTTGAATAACTCCTAACAAAAATGTTGACAGAATCAATTACATTCATTACAAGGTGCAGCGCTTATCAAACTTCACTAGAGATGGATTTGAGACTGTACATGGACAATTTAAAGCCACCTCACTTATGGCCTTCCAGAACCACATTGCTGTTGATATGTTATTAGACCCCTAGAAAAAATTATGTAACCCTTGTTCATAGTGGTCAATCATGCTTTGAATCAAGCTCCTCCTCGGATGAGACAGATGCAGACACATAATACACTATATATTGATTGATATACTTGTTGTTGATTTTCATTTTAAATAGTTTGTTTTTTTAATTATTTAGTTTTGATTTTATATTTTTATACAACTGCCTGTGATGAGTTACCTTAAACCCTTGATGGAGTGGTATACTTTGATGTTTCTGGTTGTATATTACGTTGCTTTGTTATTTTGCATTAATTTGCTGTGTACTTTTTAATCATTTTTATAATCATTTTTTATTCTTTGAATTTTGTGTTATTATGTAATTATGTACTCCTCACCTTGCGTACACATCATATACATTTTTGTGCCTATAGTAGAGATCAATTTATCAAAAAAAAAAAAAAAAAAAAAAAGTGTGGAGTGTGGAAGGAAAATTTAGTAGGCCCAGACACTCCACGAAATTTAGTAGGCCAGACTCTCCATGTCAGGATTGCCTGCAGCTGGGCTCCACACCAGAATCCAATCCTGACGCCCCATAAATGCCGGAAGTTTCCACCCGTTTGGGGTCGCTGGCATTTTCGTGAACTTCAGTTGGTAACACTGTTTGTAATTTGAGTTCTGGCAATCGCCACACGCCTACGGGTTAGTTTTAGTTTATCTGTATTTAAGTTAAATCTTTTTCGGCCACCGCGCCATTGTTTATTTGTATTTTTATTGTTTATTCGTTAATAAAACCCCCTTCCCAATATGTCAAACCTCTGCGCTTCCTTCCCCCGTAAGTCCGTAGTCGTGACAGAATGCCAGCGACCCACCCAAAAGCGCAGAGGTGGAAAGCAGAGGAGAAGAAACGCCGCGAAGGACGCAGCCCGGCGCGGCGAACGCGGACGGCAGGGGAGAGACGCGCCGCCCGTTCTGGTGGAGCGTTTTCTCCCCGAGAAGCCGTGGTACGCGGCGCCGCGTGATGACGTCACCCCCGGGAAACTCCGCGAAACCCGGAAGCGACAACGTCGGCGGGTGAGTGGGCGGAGCGAGGACGTTGGCGTCGGCAGCAGCGAGGAAGTGACGTGGGCAGCGAGCGCAGAAGATGCGACCCCCACGATCTTCGGCATGTCGAGCCAAGAACTCTGCGCTCTGCTGGCAAGGCTCCCCGTGGACTGGGACGACACGGACGACGACGAGAGCACGGGAGACGAGAGTTGGGCTCCGCCCATCGCGCCAGTCTGCGATCGTCGCAAGGTCCGTGGGGACCCACGTCACTTCCAGGGGGGTGAGAAGCGGCAACAACAACGGCGGCGTTCCTCCAGCGAGGAGGTGGGCAGCCTCCAGCCCGAATGGCCAGAGTACTGCCCATGGGAGCTTATCGCGCCATGGGTCCAGGATGTCCGCAGGGTGGACGACCCTTGGAGTCACCGGTGGGAGGACACGGAGGACGAAAGCGATGATGACGTGGATTTTCGGTGGGCGGTCGGTGCCGGGATGGCTCCGCCCAGCGTGCGCGTCCGAGATCATCGCGGCGTCCGTGATGACCCATGTGACTTCCGGGGGTACGAGGTTGACACGGACGACGACCAGGATGACGCCGTTTGGGCAGTCGGTGCCGGGATGGCTCCGTCCATCGCGCCCATCCAGGATAGTCACGAGGTCCGTGGAGACCCATGTCCCTCCCAGCAGTGTGAGGAAAGCTGGTGGAAGAGGGCGACGGGAGGTCGCCAGCCAGCAACTGCGCTGCCGGGACTGCCTCGCAGGGAATCCTCCATTCCTGCTCCAGTCGCCGACCCGCCTTCCCTCTGCCCGGACGTTCCCCAGCGAAATGGCAGCGCAGCACCAGCGTCCACACCTGCTGGAGAAGACGTCCACCCCCCTCCACACCACACACCTACCACCATCTCCACCCACGAGTCCAGCCCCGTGTGGGACAGCCCAATTGTCCCGGGACCCTTCAGTGGGGCAGCAGACACAGACGAGATCACTACCATCCTCACGTGTCTGACTGGATCAGCATGGGGCTGGAGCACAACCCTCTGGCAGCAGGGAGAGACAGACAGGAGTTTTCGGGACTTCCAACAGAGACTGAGGGCGGAGTTTGATCGGCCTGAGCCAGGGATCGAACTCTGCCCCTCCACCACATCCAGTGCCAGTCAGGATCCGGGGCAAGAAGACCCAGCACTGGTGGGCGACGAGAAGGTCGCTCCTCCCGAGATCCTGGCTGTGCCCCCTGAGGAGGTCCCGGAGAGCCCAGAGAGGGAGCCAGACGACCCTCTCTTCTGTCTGTCTCTGTCTGTGTGTGTCTGTGTGGCATATGTGTCCGTATGTCGCCCCCACTTCCCCTCTTTGTGTCCACCAGATGGCGACCCAGCCGCGGAGCCGAACCCCAGGGAGGAGGTTCCTGACCCGAATGTGCTGGTCCAAGGCGAGGTGGACAAGCCCCAAGGTACCCCTAAGTCCAGCCGGGGGGGGTGCTCCCCCAAAGAATTTTTTGGGGGGGTGCAGTTCGGGTTGGGGACTCCTCCTGAGGGGAGGGGAGGTGGGGGAAGCGATGGAGCTGGGTCCTCCGGTAGCCAGTGAGGAGGGCGGGCCAGGCATGGGCCTGCGTCTGCCTCCAGAGGGGTGGAGCGCCATAGAGCCTCCGGGTAGGCATGAGGACCCAGCTGGGACAGGCAGGAAGAGGGCCTGCTTGTCCCAACGGACGCAGAAGGGGCTAGCCGGATGGTCTGGCAATGCCCCCCCCTTGGCACCAGGGCCGTGCAGCGAGAGGGGCTGCATAGTCCCAGAAGGCACCAGCCTGGGGTGCCTGGAACAGTCGCTGGAGGCTCTGGGACAATCTCCCTGCGCGGTGCAGGGGGTGACACAAGACGTGTCAGAGGGGACATGTGGAGACAGGGCCCACACGTACCCAGATGGATCGGCCCTGATTATTGTGTGCAGGTACGAGAGTCCGGGGCCGCCATGCGGGACCACGCCGGAGAGCCAGGCCGAGGGTCCGGGGCCGCCATGCGGGACCACGCCGGGGAGCCAGGCCGAGGGTCCGGGGCCGCCATGCGGGACCACGCCGGGGAGCCAGGCCGAGGGTCCGGGGCCGCCATGCGGGACCACGCCGGGGAGCCAGGCCGAGGGTCCGGGGCCGCCAAGCGGGACCACGCCAGGGAGCCAGGCCGAGGGTCCGGGGCCGCCAAGCGGGACCACGCCGGGGAGCCAGCCCGAGGCACCGGGGCCGCCACGCCTGACCACGCCGGGGAGCCAGCCCGAGGCACCGGGGCCGCCACGCCTGACCACGCCGGGGAGCCAGCCCGAGGCACCGGGGCCGCCACGCCTGACCACGCCGGGGAGCCAGCCCGAGGCACCGGGGCCGCCACGCCTGACCACGCCGGGGAGCCAGCCCGAGGGACCGGGGCCGCCACGCCTGACCACGCCGGGGAGCCAGCCCGAGGGACCGGGGCCGCCACGCCTGACCACGCCGGGGAGCCAGCCCGAGGGACCGGGGCCGCCACGCCTGACCACGCCGGGGAGCCAGCCCGAGGGACCGGGGCCGCCACGCCTGACCACGCCGGGGAGCCAGCCCGAGGGACCGGGTCCTCCAAGGGGAGGATACAGCAGGGCAGGAGCCCTGTGGTTGCCGCCGTCCGCCCCGCCGCCTCCACTGATGGTACTGTTGGGGCTCCGAGGACGTAGCCCTTGGAGGGGGGGCTCTGTCAGGATTGCCTGCAGCTGGGCTCCACACCAGAATCCAATCCTGACGCCCCATAAATGCCGGAAGTTTCCACCCGTTTGGGGTCGCTGGCATTTTCGTGAACTTCAGTTGGTAACACTGTTTGTAATTTGAGTTCTGGCAATCGCCACACGCCTACGGGTTAGTTTTAGTTTATCTGTATTTAAGTTAAATCTTTTTCGGCCACCGCGCCATTGTTTATTTGTATTTTTATTGTTTATTCGTTAATAAAACCCCCTTCCCAATATGTCAAACCTCTGCGCTTCCTTCCCCCGTAAGTCCGTAGTCGTGACACTCCACGTGTTTCACCTTTGGTCATGGAACAGTCAGAAGACAACTGTGTATCTTAGGTCTGACCTTGTTGATGCAAAAGTTTGACGCAAAAACTAGACATAAACTGATAAAAGAAAGGTTCTGTGACGTTGATGGGCGCCACTGTCCAAAGTGGTGCGAGCTTGCTTTT
The DNA here is from genome assembly GCF_900700375.1 of Denticeps clupeoides. NCBI lineage: Eukaryota > Metazoa > Chordata > Actinopteri > Clupeiformes > Denticipitidae > Denticeps > Denticeps clupeoides. The sequence goes on from NC_041726.1 coordinate 11,713,763, forward strand.
CGACCTTGTACACCCCAGATGTATAAATGCTTGTGAACTGTAATCAAGCGGGGGGATGTTCTCTTGTGGGTCCCCCCGTGCGCGGTAAAATAAACTTGGATAATCAATTCAGTTGACTTCCTTTATTGCAGCTCCCCAGACGGCAGAATTTCCACCACACATGTTACAAAATAACATGTTAACATGTTAGCATGACAGCATGTTTGGTCTAGAAGTTACTGATTGTCCCGGTCCCAGTGAGGGACCAGAACGTGAGCATATGTGGGAAGAAACGAGAAACCCCGGTGCGGTGGGACGCAAGGAGGCAGGTAAGTTTCCTCCGGTTTACTTACTTTTTCTGTGCTTGTCTGTATCAGGCACCGACATTATCTCACACACTCCTTCAGAAATAAAACTGTCAGACCCAAAGATTTACGAATCTGTTTTCCTGGCTCTGGATGAGAAACATTTAACTTTCACATGAAACACTTTGCTTTAAATTTTCTCTCACACAGGTTAGGTCTTACTGGTTTCAGATTGAGTAGGAGCCGAGTCGAGTTGATGGATGTCAATCAATGACTGAGTGGCTGGCAGTGGCCATCTTGCCAATCTATAGGAGTCATGCAACCTTGTTTCCATGTTGCTCCCAGTCACATAGATGGAATCATGTGACACTGATGATGTTTGCTGCGTCTCTCTCACCTGATCTTCTCTTCACAACCATCACAACACCAACAACCACAGCGATGAGAACGAGAGCAGCAACAACCAACCCAGCAACGATGCCTGGAACATTATTACCTGCAATAAAGGATTTGTGTAAATTACTTTTATACTGGACTGTGTTATATATAATAATAATAATAATCATCTTCATTTAGAATGTTGCCCACATGAATTTGGAAAAACTGTTGCCAAAACAGCACTTACATTCTGTTTTTATTTTAATTATAAAGTAATTTAGCTCTCGTTATCATTATTGTTCTTGGTTATTGTGCATAGGATGAAGATCTTTAATTGTGTCCTCAGCACCATACAGTGAAATACTCTCCACAACACTTTGTTGTAAACTGGTCCTGCACATTTCTATCCAAAGGACATGAAAACTGAAGATTCTGTCTAGAAGCTTCTGTACCTGGACTGTTGGTCCTGATCTTCTCCTCAGTCAGGATCATGTGGATTGGGTCTCCACTCTTGTGCTCCACCACACAGGTGAACTGGTTCTTCTTCCACACATCAGGGGTCACTTTGAGTTCTGCACGTTTCTGGAAGGTTCCATCATGGTTGGGCAACGTCTCATCAACATCTACATCTTCATGCAGGTCCTCTCCATCTTTCTGCCAGCTGATCATCACCTTATCAGGGTAGAAACCTGTAGCGTGACAGACCACTGGAGAGGAGGGGTCTGTCTGCAGCAGAGACACCTGAGGAGGGACTAGAGAGAGGAAGAGAGGAGGGGGACAGGACACCTTCATATCAACAGATCAATCAACAAACACTCAGATATTTAAATCTAATTACATTTGTAGATGATTCCTGTGTACGTTTTGTCTCTGTTTTACTGTGTTGTTAGTAAATGTTATTCTTTACATTATCAGGACTACTGGATGTTTTTTGCTTATTTAATGTGTTTGTAACCATGTTTACAATGCAAATATAAACAACAATAAAGATATTTTCTGATTTTAATAATAACATATAAACAGTCTCAGCGTTTGTGTTTCTCGTTGTTCTGTGTGCTGCTGTACCTTTTCTCTCCAAACTGATCTTCCCGTACTGAACATACTTCTTCAGCCAGTCAAGACAAGTCTGGGTCAGGTAGTTCTTGGTATACTCAGCATCAGCTACATCCCATTTCTGTTTGGTGATTACAGCCTGTGGAACTGGAGCAACCCAAGATGTGCTCCTCAAATCCAGTGAGATAAAATCTGCTCCATCGTAACCATCCTGACTGTATCCATCTGTAGCTCCAGTCTCATCATCCCACTTACAGCCAAACATCCGCTGTACAATGTGGATTCCTGTAAAGAGAAAAGAAGACAGAGTTTATGTCTGTGCCAGTGTGTGTTTTTACTGTATTTACTGTATTTTCTGGGTCAATGTGTGGGTGTTAGTCTGTTTATATATGCAAATAAATGTGATTGAGAGAGGTGAAGGTGGGTAGTTAGTGGTAAATGTGGTAGAGAGAGGGGGAGATGGGTAGTTTGTGGGGGTAAATGACCATCACGTTGCTGCAATCTCCAGATCCTGCAGGTTCACTCTCTACAACATTCGCAAGATTCGGCCTTTTCTTTCACAACAGGCTACGCAGCTCCTCGTCCAGGCAATGGTCATCTCCAAACTCGACTATTGTAACTCCTGGCTGGAGCCTCTGCGGTCACCATAAAACCACTCCAGATGGTCCAAAATGTGGCAGCCCGTCTCATCTTCAATCAGTCAAAATACACCCATGTCACACCTCTTCTCACCTCTCTCCACTGGCTCCCGGTAGCTGCTCGCATAGAGTTTAAATCCTTGATGCTGCCTACAGGGCTGTAAATGGAACTGCACCCTCCTATATCAACACACTACTACCTAGCTACACTCCTGCACGCCCTCTCAGATCTCCCAATGAAATGAGACTGAAAATTCCCTCTTCACGGGGTCTCCGATTCCAATCAACTCTGTTCTTCGTTGTTGTCCCTGGCTGGTGGAACAACTTGCCTGGCTCCATTTGACTAGCCGAGACTGCTACCACCTTAAAGAAATAGTTGAAAACCCACTTGTTCAAAAAGTATTTCAATCTAACACTTACATGTGTACACACACTGCACAAAAAAAAAATCTTGCACTTATTTTCCGAGCATGTTCTTTTTCTGACAAGTTAGGCCTTATCAGGCCTCTTAGTTTTGAAAACTCAAAATCTATAGAAATCAAGCGAGAATTGCTGGTGTCAGTCGCTTTGGTTAAAAGCATCAGCAAAGTAAAGTAAATGTGGTAGAGAGAAGTGATGGTGGGTAGTTAGTGGGGGTAAATGTGGTAGAGAGAGGTGATGGTGGGTAGTTAGTGGGGGTAAATGTGGTAGAGGGAGGTGAAGGTGGGTAGTTAGTGGGGGTAAATGTGGTAGAGAGAGGTGATGGTGGGTACTTAGTGGGGGTAAATGTGGTAGAGAGAGGGGAGAGGCGGGACAAAAATAGTAGAATTTAATCTCCTCCTTTCCTGGAGACCGGGGGGAAGTAACCACATTTTAATGTTGGCTGGTGGTAGGAATGAAGGTGTGAGCATGATTTATGAATTTTAATGCCGGTTTATGGTTGTGAGTGTAGAGGGCGGGTTAGAAAGCAGGCTGGGAATGAATTTGTCTGGTGGTTTTGCACATTTCTTGTGATTTGTAAATTGCTGTGATTAATATTAAACTTTCTTGAGGTGCACAAAAATTGACATGATCTTAAGACTGTGATACTGTGATATTTTGTGAGTTTTTATGCATATTATTTATATTCCTGGCAGGTTACAGTATGTGTTAGTTCTTGGATAAAGACTATAATCTGTGGCAATTTAAAATAAAAGTGGCCCTTTGTTTTCTGTAAAACTCGTTTTCTTGGTGCATTTTATTTCTCTGGATCTGCCCAGCGTTGTTAAATAAAAGGTGTTTGTAGCATCACCAGTTTATATCGGCGAGGTCCTCGTTACTGAGCACACTTACTACACGTAGAAAATAACGGGGTTCGTCCCGAGTTCGGACTGAAATCGGCTTAAAGAAGAGGTGCGGGCAAACTTCAGCAAACACACACACACACACACACACACACACACACACACACTCCCACTATCACACCCCCCCCCCCCCCCCCCCACACACACACACACACACACATACCCACACATTTCTCTCCCACTCCCACACCCACCATTGATCGGCCACACCCCTCGTCCTGTTGGTGGAGGGTGGAGTGTAGATGTCTCTTTTACTACAGAGAACTATAATCTTCAAAGATCAGAAGTTTTTTTTAAATAAATTATTTTATGAACTCTTAACAGACGAGCTTCTGTCTGCTGGACTGGGACACAGTGAGGATCAAAACCGCAGCAACCACCATGCTGACCCGCCCCTCCAACAAGCCCCGCCTCCCAGCAGCCTCCCACAAGCCCCACCATTTCTACCCCATGCTGCAGGTGGGACTGTGGACCCGTTTTCGACGGTCTGGTGACCAGCAGGAAGCGAGGGGGGCAAATAAAACTTCATCCCGACACGGTCACTTATTCAGAGGCGGGTTTGGGCATAAAGTGTAATAATGACACGTCACCTACACAGACTGTCGCTGTTATATGAGAGATCAGGCAGGTTCGGGTGGTGAAGGACGTAGCTGGATGGAATAAGTGAGTAAGAGAGAAAGGAGATAATTCGTACAGTAAAGGTTACGGATCATGTTACAGGATCACAGCAAAATACACACGTTGCCTGAAGGTGCAGGTGATGATTTGATTGTTCAACCAACAGCAAACCTTGACTTTCTATTGGCTGTTGGACGTTTCACTGGGGATTTCAGTTTTAAGATTGGTGAACGAGGAGCTGATCCTGAATCAGAGGACATTTATACATTATACAACAGCAGCAGCAGAACTGGGTCCAGACCAGCAGGACCTGAGCACAATAGAGAGGATTTTATGGTCATTTGAGAGAGAGGTGGGGTGAAGGGTGAAGTTCAAGCACAAGATTTAATCTGGTCTCCAGCACGGCTGTCAGAAACGTAGCAAACATCTGTTCTTGAACCGGACCTGTGTGTGTGTGTGTGTGTGTACCACAGTTATAATAGTTTTGGATTTTTCATTAGTTTTAGTTTTTATTTCGTTTAGATTTTTTTTTTTTCAAATTCAGTTAGTTTTAATTAGTTTTTAGAGGCAGATTTACTAGTTTTTATTAGTTTTGGATATTTAGGATATTTGTCAGGTGCATGAATCAAAATCACCAGAATAGCCTTATCCATCTTAGCTCCGATAAGGTTATTGACTCTTGCAGCTCCGGGTGTTGTGAATTTTGGTTCGAGTGAAGTGGTGAACTTTTTGAAGGTAATCGAGTCACACAGTCGTGTAGACATTCCAGTCTTAATAAACATATTTACCAATGCTTCTTCTCATTTGTGGTGTTCCTGCGTATTTACTAGCCAGCAGCTACTTGGTCCATTATGGATGCTGTAGTATCACGTTCCTTTCCCATGTTACCTGGCCTGGCTACCGCTTCTCTTTCGGGGGAGGGCGGGCGAGAGGCTAGCTTGTTCAGGTACTCTTGGTTCGCCTTTTTGTGTGAGCTTTTCAAATGGACTTTCAGATTCGTGGGGTTTTTCCCCTTGAGAAGTATTCCACATATTGTATCACCTGCTTCTACAACAAGGCACTTACTTTTATTTTTGCCACTGTCATAATCAAAGAAATCCCAAATAGGACTTTCTTCCGCTTTCTTCCGACTTTCGCTGCAGCCATCACGCTAGCCGGCGGCGTCACGGGCAGACTATGGACACGTGACGTCACAGACCACGTGTTACCATAATGGTCAAAAACCTGGCTTAAAACTGGCAGCGTGAAGTAAATAGATTTTAATTCAACCCAAAAGGCTTATTACAAAGACGAAAACGAAGGACGTTTTGCTATAATATTAGTTCGTTTAAGTTCGTTTTGTATGCACACAAAACAGTTTCAGTTTTTTTTTTTAACATTTTCCTTTGTTTTAAATTGTCAGAACAACAGTTAGAAAACTAATTTGTAAGAGTTTAGTTTTTTATTATTATCTTGTCTTGTATCATGAAACTTTGATAAACAAAAAATTACTGCATTCGAACTTTATGTAGTTTAAATAAGAGATTTAACTAATAACAAGATAATTATTATTTAAAACCAGGATTAGATTTCTACTCACCGCCTGACTGGTTAAAACGCTGCATCAGTGTACCGACATCGACGTTGAAGTTGGCTTCAGTTCCTTGATAAATCTGGGTATTTCTGGTCCAGTATTCTGGTTCTACATTCTTAATCCAGTCCACTTTGGGAATCGCTTGCCTGATGTTACTATCATAGTAGTCAAGCTGCTGTCCATCCACCAGGCCGACAGCAGTGAATTCTGGGAAATTAATTCCCTGCGTCACTCCAGTGTAGAAATACTGCATGGAATGAGAACCTGTAAATAAATATTAAACACAACAAAAATAATTAATAAAAATATAGAAAATATCTCTCTCTCAAATAGACTCTAAAGTGGATGAATATAATGTCTGAAAGTTGATTCATGGCAATGTGACATTTGCACATGCAAAGTTTCCCTCACTCCTCTCTCAAACCACCTATCTTCTCTGTCCAATATTTGAACATTCTCGTCCAAAAATGAGTGTCCTTTGGCCCTGAGGTGTTGCTCCTTCTGTGCTGGACCTTCCTCCTGTGTAGCAGCTGTTTGGTTGTACAGCTCGGAGCGATCTTCACCGCACTGGACAGCATACACTACATGGCTCTTCTTCTGTTTAGGTGCCCGGTCATTGGGATGGACGAGTCTCTGTCTCAGAGTGTTTGCAGGTTTGAAATAGACCGGTTCAAATATTGAACAGAGAAGATCGGAGGTTTGAGAGAGGAGTGAGGGAAGCTTTGCATGTGCAAATCAACAAACCCTCACTCAACAGAGGTGGAGGCCTCAGACACAAACTATCTCCAACCTATTTTGCTGCCCTTTCTTCCATTCACACGTTCACCAGGTTGGCCACATTTAACAACCCGCTTAATGGGGGTAGGAGGAGCTGCCAGGGCGGGGCTCTCACATCTACACCCCCCCTACCTTTGTTCCACGTAACAAGCTTATTCAAGGCGGGAAAACCAAGGTGAAACCAACCTGGAGGATAAATTTGTGGGCACGAACCAGCTTCCCTCATATTGACAAAGTGGATGCAGAATGAAACGTCTCTAACTTAAAGAAAGAAAGTCCAGTTGCCATGACGCAACTTTCAGACAAGTTCACCTGGATGACTGAGAATCTTCACAGACACGATACTATAATATTTCTAGTAAAGAGTCGAGATAAAATGTTGTTTGTACCGCGTACCTCCACAAACAAGATGAAGGCGAATTATGAAAAGCAGAACTGCAGCCTTCATGTAGGAATTTATTCCAGCAGATGAACGCGGACATGAATCAGGAATTTAAGATTCCAAGTGACTCAACTCCTCGCCGTCTGGCGGTTTATATCTGAGAATCTGAACCAGTAGAAACGCGCAGCAGATCTCACGTCACTTAAAACCAGGACGAACAGCAGAGTCTGGGGTTTAGTCTCGAAACTGAAAGCAACGTCCTGAAAAAAAATGGTTATTGTAACATGATATTTTATAATCTGTGTTGTTCTCCATTTTGTCCGTTAAACTCAATTAACTTGCAAAACTAAATTCAAACTAAGTTTGAATTAAGGGGGTCATGGAGCAAACATGTCTTTTCAAATCTGTAAAGTGTGGCACATAATAAACAATATCTTAAAATATCTCGATAATCTGTTGTTGCAGGACATGGTATTTTTCTATACTAATTACTGTACTGAATTCACTGCATCTATTATATAAAAAAATAATCTGAATAAATTGATACCTAAACATGTATCTGTTTGGACATCCATCTTGTCGCAATGCCTTATTATTTTATTTAATTTGAATATACATGCTATAAATGAGTTGGTGGGATGTTCCTTTTCTAATTGTACCTCATACTGTTAACTATGCATGAACATGTAATCTCTTTTTGTGTGCCTGTTCACAATCTTACTAAATAAGAGCCACATCTATATCTGTTCACCAGGTTGGTGTGCAAACCAGTTTTTCTGATAGTATTGAGGTCATCTTTTTATTTCTGTTGGATTTCTTCTTTGGTCAAGAATACATACATAGTAAAGAAGAGTAGAAACAGTAGGAAGGTAATAATGTTGGGCCCATAAGTTTATTTATACTCAGTGATATTAAATACATGTTACACAAATTACAGAAGAAAGGCAACTCAGCACTAGATAAAAGTATAACTAACAAATTAAATAAAATATATTATCTGTTTTTTACTGCTTTAGGGTGGAAATATTCTGTTGTCTCATGTTGCTACCTTGTGGTAATGCTGTGACATTGCAGCACAGTGAAGACAGTGAATTCTACCGTGTGCTTGATAAAGAAAGATAACTGTCAACTGACATCAGCTATAATGTACTGTACACCACACCTCAGAACATACTGGAATAATTTTTCCTCAAAAGTCTACATCAGTGGTCACCAACCCTGGTCCTGAAGGGCACCAGTGCAGCACAACTTTCCATGTCCGGGCACACTTCATTCAACTCGAGAACTGATTGATAAACATGTGGAGGTAAACACAATGTGCAGGACAAGGGCCCTCTACAATGTACACTGTTAAAAAAAAAAGGTAAAAAAAAAAAATGACTGCCAGATAATTTGTATAATTAAAGTAAATGGCGTTCAAATTACATGCTAAAACATTAAAGAAATTTTCCTTTACACTTTTACAAAAAATACTGTTATTATAGCACTCCTATTATATAGCACTATTATATAGCACTCCTATTACTATTATATAGCACTCATGACTAACACTTATTTTAGAACATAAAAAAAACAAAGAACGAACACAGTGAAATACAAGTATACACAAACCACTAAATACAAAGCTTTGTAGAATTCGGCCTACAGTACAATACTAAACTAAAATTTAGTGGTGGGCCGTTATCGACGTTAACGTGCTGCGTTAACGTGAGACTCTTATCGGCGATAAAAAAAATATCGCCGTTAATATATTCACAAAGTTGGGTTGGGAGCTGGGTCTATACTACACAAGCTATTGTGCCGGAGTTAAATGGTTACACTAGATTTATAAGTATATTTCTTCTTTCTTGTGTATTTTAGTTTCTTATTTCCTAAAGACCTTTATTTTTTATTTTGTATAACTAGCGCGGATGTATACCTGCACTGTAGGGGGCGAGAATTACTAGAAGCTGTAATACTCGGATCCTGTTTAGGATTCGGCTCCCTCTGAGTCACTCACTAAACTGATCCGGGTGTGTGAGTCACTTGAGTCACTTGAGTCAGTACGCACCCGGATCAGAGAGCGGGTTAGCGCTCCTGGCGGTTAACTTCCTCTACAACCGGACTCATGTAAGCCAATATATTGGAGTTTACAATTTAGACATGGTGTAGTTAGGACTCGAAGGATTCGGTTCAATGGAGACCTCAAATTCGTGACTCATGAGTCATTTAAAGGATCCGGGCAATTAACCCGGGTGAGTCATGAATCGCACAGCTCTAGAAATGACCACATCACGTGTCGTGGAAACATGGATGCAGCTATGCCGCCGGGTTTGCTTCAGGGAAAATTTATTTTTAAAATTAATCTAGATTAATTTAGATTGCTATAGATTAATCTAGATTAATTTAGATTGCTATAGATTAATCTAGATTAATTTAGATTGCTATAGATTAATTCCAAGACTACAGTGAGATTAATCTAGATTAAGAAAATTAATCTATGTCCATCTCTACTAAAAATATATTTACTACATTTGTTGTTTTTAAACTGGTGGTCACCAAATGTGATGTAGTAGTTGGGAGGGCTCTGCAAATTTCTCCCACAACATTATTCAAAGTTTAATGAATGTCTTCTTACCTCCCTGTCAGTTTAAACCACCAAAATGTAATAATCATCTGGGACAGAGGTGTTGCTTGCTTTAAAAAAAAAAAAAAAAAAAAAACAATGTTGTGAGCCCTCCAGACATGAATGTACAATGATACTATGAAAGGGGACTGTGCATTGTACCCCATAAAAAGATATATGCTTTCAATCTGGCATGAGTCCACTGGATCCATGACAATTGAGGGGTGGGGTGAGAAAAGATAAAAACATATGTAAAAAAAAAAAAAGTAAACTTTTGCAGCAAATAGGTGGGTCTATATTAGTACACAGATCACACAATCACATTACAATCAAAATCATACACACACACACACACACTACATATATACACTCTATGTTCAAACATGCTCTGCCGTAGAGTTCGAGTGAATTCATGCTTGTTATGTTATGCTTTTGTTCTCTCTGGGTGTGAATAAGTTACATATATATATAGATGACACATTGTTATCTATTATTTTTATCTATTATTTTGACTTATATTGATATTTCTTTTTCAACAAATTCTAAAAGGAATCATATCAATTCCAAATTCACCATCCAGCTCTCTCAACTATAAGTGTTCAGTCAACATAATAAAAATAAAGATAGTCCATGAAGTCCAACCACTTTAAAAACCATCGGGGCAGGGCAGGAAAAAGGACACAAACAACTCACAAAAAAGGATTTAATTTTAACAGTGCACATACAGAAAATACATATTTACATATTCTTACATATTTACATATTATTACATGCAAAATTACACATTGATGTACCAGGATGCTCTCCAGGAGATATTTACAATCAACATGGGAGTGGATGGTGAGGGATAAAGAGAGGAGATGGGTGTGTTAGTAATAAATGAGCTGAAATGACAATAAGTGAACAGAGGACTAAACATTTCCACCAACACTAACTACTGCAGCGTTACTAATGGTGAGGAGTCTTTGTAAAAGCTTGACTGTATAAGCAGAATCTTAGTCAATACGGTACTAAACTGAAAGCCAATGCAGAGGAGACAATACAGGTGTTCATATAGTTCAATGCAGAGAACACAATAATGTGTTCATATAGTCTTGTATGTGTAAGAATTCTGGCAGCAGAGTTTTTAACAATTTGGAGCTTATTCAAGGAAAAAGCAGGGCAACCACAAAAACAGGCTAGATGTTATAAATGCATGCACTGATTTCTCTGCATCAGAGATGGAGAGAAACTTCCTAACCCTCGCAATATTTCTCAGGTGGAAGTACGCCATTCTGGAAATATTTAGTCACACTTCACACCCAAATTAATTGATTTAGTAGGAACAGCCAAGAAACCCCCTTTAGGGGCGATCAACTGATCTCATCAGGGTTCCAACAATCATTAAAAACCTGAAAAAGTCATTGAATTTGAAAAGAGAATTTCTCAAGCAAAGTTTTGGAATGTGAAATAAACATATAAAGTTATGGGGGAAAAAAGTATTTGTAAATCTGATTGACACACGAATGTATAAGAATTTGCACCTGACAAACATGAAGTAGAACTTTTTTGGCCTGTTTCAGCCCAAGACCGACCCAACAAATACAGTTTTAAAAGCCTGGCTTTCTTTGTGTGCACTATGACTGCTAGACTAAGAGGGAAATGTGTGGGGAAATGAATGGGCTTAAAACAAAAATTGCCAGAGGCCAGAATCCATTTTCACATCTCTTTTGTAATTAAAAATTACCTGACAACAGTGGCTGAGATTTGCAAGTTTAAGCATAGATGTACATCGCAGAGTTGCAGTTACGGAAGACGTAAAGAATAACCATACACAACATCGCAATCAGACAGAAATGAATGGTAGAAGAACTTAAAGGCCTGTAGCAAGCAGTAACAGAAATTACACCTGTACAATTTCTTTCTTAGAATACGGTAATTTTAAGCTGCTCGTACAATAGAAAATTTTGGACCTGGCAACACTCATTTACCGCATGAGCTTGACTAAAATCAGTGATAGAAATTGAGCCTGAACCTGCCGAGATTTACATGAGGTGTGTTTCATTGCTCTGACTGCTGCTATATTATCCCTAGTGCTGCGTTTTTTAGATATACAGTCAAATCGCATGGCAAACCTGTGTTTTTTTAATTTATTTAGTTCTTTTCGCAGCCACGTCGAAGATTTGGCATGCCACACGAATCCATTTGCAAGGTGAGGGTTCGGCGGATTGTACATCAATTCCATGTGTGTCCTGCACGCAGTGACCAGCGAACTACTGACAGATTGAAGGCTTGTTTCATTTGATTTATTGGGTCTGCAGTATTTTGGATTTAACTCTGGATTTAAAGTAAAAGTGAAGTAATTGCCATTGTGAAATGTGTATCAGTTACTAGAAAACTAGCATGAGAAGGAGAGAGAGAGACGGGCAATGAATGTTCCAGATGAGCTATGTCTGGAGGTTCTGGATCTGGCAGCAATGTTTCATTGGTGGCTGGTGCTGCTTTTTCATCAGCATTTGGGACAGTGGGTGTCACTTCTTGAGTCTGCTGGGAAACAGGAGACATGCAGTTAGCAAATATTTAAATATATATTTGAAGACTTACTGTTTGGTTACTAACAAAGAAATGATCTCTATTATTTCAATTCATTTGAACAGTGAGAGACATAACAACAAATAATGCATTTGAACAAAGTTATAAATATATTTGCATTTTCATGAATGAAATAAGTATTTGATCCCCCAGCATTCAAGATTTCTGGCTCCCAGTTCTATTTTATACAGGTGAGGACCTGACATTGGGAGCTTCCTGATTAGAAAACGACTCTCCATAGAAACAATCAATCTATTCAGATTCCAAAACTGCACCATGGCCAAGACCAAAAAGGACGTCAGGCACAAGGTTGTGGATCTACACAAGGCTGGAATGGGCTATAAGACCATCAGCAAGCTGCTGGGTGAGACATTGACAACAGTTGATTGCGATTATTAGAAAATTCGCAAACCATAAAATGACTGCCAGTCTCCCTTGGTCTGAAGCTCCACACAAAGCTCACCCTGATAATGAAAACGATTTGGAACCCGCCCAGAACTACTTGGGAGAAACTTGTCAATGACCTCAAGGCAGCTGGGACCAGGAAAACAGTTGGTAACATACTGCAGCCCGCAAGGTCGCAAGGTCCCCCTGCTCAAGAAAGCACATGGCTTTCCTCAAAGATCATTTCATGGCTGCCCACTGCTCACTAATGGTGATGGGTAAAAGCAAAGGACACATTTCATTATAACCTTGTGCTGTGCTTCACAATGACAATCATTTCACTTCACTAAGTCATCTGTGTGTTTATCTTCTGATGTACTTCAGGTATGTCTGCAGTAAGGGAGTGCTACAGCGAGGACGATGTTCGCCCACGAGAGATGTTAATTTCATTCTGTCCCAAAATTAAACAAAACCATCCTGAGAAATAAAAAATGGGACGGGGCTTGTGTGTGTGTGTGTGTGTGTGTATGTTGGACGTTTGACTGCCATTGACTTAATTTGAATTTAACTGAATTAATGCTAACTATAAATAGTTGACGTTAATCACATGACACTGGATGTGGTTTGATAATAATTGTACATTGTGTTCTCTGTGCTATTAACTTGCTTGAGAAACACAAGATTTTACCATCTCCTCTGTTATAACTGTCAGGATTGGTGTCAGCTGGGGACATCACATTGGACCAATCCAGACTGCGGATATAAGGCGCTGTGTTTCCGTCCTTCTAACACTCCAATATTTTGTTGAACTCTTTTGTGGACTGTACAACTGTTTGGCAACCTGTTGTTTTTAAGTTCTGGCAATTGCTACACGCCTGCGGGCTAGTTTGTGTTGATCCCCTTTATTTCCCTGTTTTTGGCCATCGCGCCATGTTTATTTGTGTTAAATATTAAATCCTTCATTACATTATGTCCCGTCTCTGCGCTTACTTCCCTCTTCAGCTCGCCGACGTGACAATAACATGAATATATTTTGTCATTATTCCTGTGGATAATTGCTCATTTTCAGAGAATTCTAGTCCCATTCAGCTCTGCTCTATTAACAATTGTGAAAATAAAATGAAGTTACTTACTGAGGGCAGAGAATGATTGGTACACCGTGAAAGTTCTAGAAAAGCAGAAAACATTTAGCTGAAAACCCGAATGTTCACACCAGCAACATTTTTTAATGTTTAAAGTTTTTGATATTTGTAAATAGTACATATTTTACCAAATAAACAAGTGATGAAAAAACATTCAGTGTCTGAATGCTTACATTTGATTTCCCCCCGAGAATATTAACCCAAAGTAAAAATAAACGAAAAAAATATTTAATCCCAAGTTTAAAAGGCAAAAGCCCGCATTTGAGATGAGTGTAATACTCACGGCTGGCCTTCTTGTAACCTGTATAAAAGAGAAGAGAAAGTATTTTTGTATTTTACTGATTAGTAGTTTCCCCACATGACACCATGTCTGGTGTAGAAGTTACTGATGTTGTTTGCTGCGTCTCTCACCTGATCTTCTCTTCACAACCTTCACAACACCAACAACCACAGCGATGACAACAAGAGCAGCAACCATCAACCCAGCAACGATGCCTGGAATGGCCACCACTGCCCCTGTAAAGATGAGGTATTAGCCAACAACTACACAAGAGCTTGTAATTGATGTTAAAGAAACTAACACTAAAATCACCAACGACACCATTAAAAACAAGTATTGCATTCACCACAAGACCCCCCTGCTCAGAAAGACCCATCTTAAGTTTGCGAGTGAACATCTAGATGTTTCAGAAAAGGCATGGAAAAAAAGTGCTGTGGTCAAACCAGACCAAAATCAAGCTTTTTGGCATCAACTCCAACTGTTGGGAGGTAGAGAAATACGACCAAAAGCACCAAGTACAGAGCCCTCCTTCCTCTGCCAGAACACTGAAGATGGGTCATGGGTCCAGCATAACAATGACCCAAAGCATACAGCCAAGGCAACAAAAAAGGAGCTAAGGAATAACCACATCAAGATTATAGCGTGACCTAGACAGTTTCCAGACCTTAATCTTATTTAAAAATCTGTGTACAGACCTGAAGTGTTGAGTTGCCAAGTTGTTTATTCTGTCTACCTTCATTAAAATAAAACTACTATAAAAATTTGAAAAAGTTCATAAACAAAATTACAAATTCAGAAGGGATCAAATAGTCCCCCCAACTGTAAAATGTGTTAATGAGCTGCTAGAAGCTCCTGTACCTGGTCTGTAGTTGGTCCTGATCTTCTCCTCAGTCAGGATCATGTGGATTGGGTCTCCACTCTTGTGCTCCACCACACAGGTGAACTGGTTCTTCTTCCACACATCAGGGGCAATATTGAGTTTTGCACGTTTCTGGAAGGTTCCGTCATGGTTGGGTAACGTCTCACCAACATCTACATCTTCATGCAGCTCCTTTCTATCTTTCTGCCAGCTGATCTTCACCTTATCAGGGTAGAAACCTGTAGCGTGACAGACCACTGGAGAGGAGGGGTCTGTCTGCAGCAGAGACACCTGAGGAGGGACTAGAGACAGGAAGAGAGGAGGGGACAGGGAGAGAATTTGGTAGAGAAACAGGCCGTCTTCATATCAGCAGATCATCCAACAATCTTAAGATACTTAAATATGTAAAAACTTGTAGATGATTCATGTGTACATTTTGTCTCTGTTTTACTGTGTTGTTAGTAAATGTCATTCTTTACGTTATCACATCTACTAGATGTATTTTGCTTATTTAATGTGTTTGGGAACAATGTATGCAATGCAAATGTTAAAAATAATAAGAATATTTTCTGATCTTAATCATAACACATAAACTGTCTCAGCGTTTGTGTTTCTTATTGTTCTGTGTGCTGCTGTACCTTTTCTCTTCAAACTGATGTTCCCGTACTGAACATACTTCTTCAGCCAGTCAATACAAGTCTGGGTCAGGTAGTTCTTCTCCCACTCAGCAGCAGCTCCATCCCATTTCTGTTTGGTGATTAAAGCCTCTTTAACTGAAGCAACCCATGATGTGCTCTTCAAATCCAGTGAGATAAAATCTGCTCCATCGTAACCATACTGCTCATATCCATCTGTAGCTCCAGTCTCATCATCCCACTCACAGCAGCACATTTTCTGAAAAGTGTGGATTCCTGTTAAGACAGAATTTTAGAGATTGTCATAATCCGGTCTGGCAGGGGCTACTCCAGGTCCGGAGTTTGGTCCGGAGTTTCATGTTGGTCCTGTGTAATGTTTCCTGATTGTTATCACCTGTGTATGACTGTATAAAGCTGCCCTGTTCGTGTCTGTTTGCCGTCGGGTCATTGTCTGGTGATGTTTCCCTTGTCCTGTCTACTATGTATTAAAACCCCTGTTTCGTGATGTTGTGCGCATGCGTCCTTCTTCTTTGCCATGTTCAGCCACTGGTACAGAATGACCCGACCGCATTTGGACGTAGCCGATACCGCCGGACCGGGACTACAGCCGCCACTCGTCCTTATGGACTTCCTCATGGACCCTTTTGGGTGGCACGCCGGAAGTCGTGCCTCGGAGGGGGGTAATGTCATGATGCGGTCTGGTAAGGGCTTCTCCGGGTTTGGAGTTCAGACCGGAGCTTCATGTTAGTCTTGTGTAATGTTTCCTGATTGTTATCACTTTGGTTTGACTGTATAAAGCTGCCCTGTTCGTGTCTGTTCGCCGTTGGGTCATTGTTCGGTGATGTTTCTCCTGTCCTGTTACACTGTAGAAAAAAAATTTATGACCTGAACTTCTCACGTGTTATTTGACCACAACCTTTGGTCATGAAACAATCAGATGACAACTGTGTGACCTTGTTGATGCAAAAGCTGAACATAAGCTGATAAGGGGAAGATTCTGTGACCTTGATGGGCGCCATTGTCCTACCCTGCGTCACCCACAGTGGTATAAATATGCTTGTGAACATACTAACGGGGGGAGTTCTCTTGCGAGTTCCCCCATGGCCATGGTAAATAAACTTGGATAATCAATTCAATTGACTTTCATCATTTTGCAGCTCCCCAGATGGGAAATTTCCCACCACAATTGGCGTTATGAACAGGATCCGCGTGAATCCGCCAGGACCTGACCAGGGTCACCAAGATCCATCTCCAAAACCTAATTTTAGAGATTCCGAGTGACTGGGGCTGAGTTCAGTGTCCTTGGCTGATTCCTCCGGGAGTTTCCTTTTTTTGTCGTCTGGGGACACGAGTCCCGTGAGCTTAAAATATTCCACCTCAAACATTTAATTAAACCTGAAGAGTTTAGAAGGTTAATAAATCCAAAAACACAATTGGAAAGGGAAATTGCATATTTGTTTTTTTTCTGTGGTCAACTGAATAGATCCAAGTAAGGGGGTGTCACTTTTCTTATTTGAAAACAGAGCACCCTGGCACTAGGGGGCAAGGGCAAGTTTAAAGTCGTGTGAGCCAAAATGATCTTGGAGATAGAGTGTCAAATAAGGGTGTGAGATAAGACCGGATTTTTTTGTGAATCAAGACCACTGCCGAGTGTGAGCCTTTTTTAAGAAGATCAAAAATCATTCAAGTGTGAGTTAAATAAAGCAAGATAAAAAAAAGAAAACATTAAACGAGAGAATTGTGAGCCATTAGTGTGAGATTCAATTAGAGATTCGTTATCTGTGAGCTTTCTTAGCAAGAGCTGTTGTTTCCGAGAATTCCCCGGGCAAGATCGAGTAAAGTTGTGTGCGTAAAAAAACAAAATACAGAAAATAAATAATAATAAAAACCTTGTGGGAGCTTGTGGGAATAAGACCAGTAAAATATGGGAAATAAAAATGGGAAAAGTGACACTCCTACTAGTTCTGAATGGTGGTTTATGTGTGTGTGAGAGGGCAGACCTGATCCCGCTCTCTCTCTGATGTATGTATGTGTGTGAGAAAGAGAATATCAGACTGTGTAAGTTGTGAGTAAGGTGTGTGTTTTCGTGGAGGACCGGAGTTCTGATGAGTTCCATCACCGGGTTGACTGCAGCGCTGTTAAGAGGCGGGGTTCGCGTTTCTCTAACTTCCTGTCTTATACTCATCATTACGCTCAGCCCTGCAATGTCAGCATTCGCCCGCTGACACACCAGCTTCTGTGTGTGTGTGTGTGTGTGAGTGTCTGCATGCATTGGCAGACCTTGTCTCTCTCTCTGGTGTGTGGTGATAGATTTTACCGTCTGGGCATCAGCACAGCGATTTACGGCGGGTTTCCACCTTATTCAGATTTAAAGGGAATATGGGAAATTATTTTTAATGTACATTTTGTGTATTTTGTTTGTTTTCTTTTCTTTCTGAGAGTTTTAAAATTAAGTTTGTGGAAAGCTGGGAAAAATATAAGTATAAATTAGAGGTGGGCATAGATTCATTTTCTTAATCTAGATTAATCTCACTGTAATCTTGGAATTAATCTAAATTAATCTAGAGTAAACTAAATGAATCACCCCTGGTCTAATGCGCCACCTGGCTTGAGAAACCCGTTCTCAAAGACTTACTTTTAGTCATTATTTGGGTAGCACATATATTCTGAATGCGTTCGGCAGAATTCAAATGAGCCATTTTAATCTAGATTAAGATCATCTCCTGTTTCCAAAATGCATCACAAACTGCTTGAGAAAGCTGTTCTACTATGATAATTGGTGATGAAAATAAATTATGTTCAATAAGATGTACTTGTGTTTACCAACTGTTTATTCAGTTAAATAGCTGCATCCATGTTACCACGTCACGTTTGATGTGGTCATTTCACAGATCGAAGACTCGTTCTCGCCCCCTACAGTGCAATTCGGCTAGGTATACATCCGCCTAAAATAACAAGGAGAAAGTCATCATAATGTAGCGGTTCTTCTTCTGCGTTGTGTAACTTTTTGATTTAGTTTCTTGAACCGCAAATGATGAGCTGACACCCAAGAGATTTTCTGTGCAAAGTGTATTCTGTACAAAAAGCAAGGTCACGTCAGAACATTGCATCTTTCTGCACCTCTCTCTACAATATACAGTATTAAAAGAACATAAAAAAATATACTCAAAATAACACACATGCAAAATATTCATAATATGTACACAAATTAAAATGAAAGAAATAACTTTTTGCACACAAGCCCCACGCACCTCTCACAGCTCACGCCATGTGTCCAAGAGACCTGAACCGGGTCTCAAAAACAAAACAAAAGTCTTACAGGCTAAGAAATACAGACTATGTAAATGCACACTAAAAAACATTTCCCACCACATCTACCATGCATTAAACCCCTGTTTCGTGATGTCGTGCAAATGCGTCCTTCTTCCTCGCCATGTGCAGTCAGCGTGACAGTTTAACTATTATTATGGTTTTGCATTCATCTGCTGAATTTCAAACTGGAAAATCTATTTATATGAATCATCTTCATGCTAAAACTTAAAAGAGAAACTCTTTTAAAAAGCAGCTGTTTTGTGTTTTTCTGTAGTTTTCAGCAAAAACAAAGAGATCAGGTCAGAGGTAAATTCCAGTACATTTTTACTCAGAGGGACTACAGGAAATTCCTAGGATGCCCAGTACTGATGGACCCCAGCAGTAAAACCCGGCACTGTGTTCTGTGATTAAACTTCAACATGAATAATTTATAATTTTTTATTGGTACGACAAAATAATGTAATAGTGAGCAGCGCTGGTTATCTGTAGTCTGTGGTGGTGAGTATAAAGGGCAGGGTTACAGGGTTACAGGGTTACAGGGTAACTTTTATTCTGTGGTGGGATTGGTAGATGCACCAAGGTTATTGCTTCTCTATGTTTGTTGTGTTTCATGTTAACCTGAAATTAATGTGGAATAAGCACAAGAAAATCTGAGAGCAGTGCAGTCATACTAAATGTATTTTAAATAAGAAATAACATCTAAACAATAAAAGATATACAACCAGGTTTAGATTTCTACTCACCGTCTGACTGGATAAAATGCTGCATCAGTTTACCGATATTGACTTTGAATTTGGCTTCATGTCCCTGAAGATTCTGTGTTTCTCTGGTCCAGTAATCTGGTCCTTCATTATTTTTGATCCAGTCCACCTTGGGAATCGCTTGCCTGATGTTACTGTCATAATACAGAAACTGCTGTCCATCCATCATGCCGACAGCAGTGAATTCTGGGAAATTAAATCCCTGCGTCACTCCAGTGTAGAAATACTGCAGGGAATGAGAACCTGTAAATAAATATTAAACATAACAAATTAATTAAATTACCCTCTACTCCAAGGGGGATAAATATAACTACTGAATAATATTTTAGATACTAAAAACAATATATTCAATACTCCCTACAAAAGATTACTTATACTATTAAATGTAGTGTGTGAATAATTTGAAATAAAACACATTAAACAGATAAATAAAATACAAATAGCTACCGTATGTTCAATAAATATTAACATAGTGGGCATCTAAATGATGGGTTTTGCTGACAGCTTCAGATCTCAAGACTGTCAAGCAACAATACTGATTCATAATTTAATAATTACTGATTATGGGTGGTAGTAGCCTAGTGGGTAACACACTCACCTATTAACCAGAAGACCCAGGTTCAAATTCCACTTACTACCATTGTGTCTCTGAGCAAGAAACTTAACCCTGAGTGTCTCCAGGGGGGGACTGTCCCTGTAACTACTGATTGTAAGTCGCTCTGGATAAGGGCGTCTGATAAATGCCATGAATGAAAATGTCGTGACTGGACTTGACTCGGACTTGGAAGTTGTGATTCATTCATTTCGTGGAATTATTTATGTAACCGAGCGGAAGGCACACTGTACTTCAGACATAACTACTGTAACTACTGATTGTAAGTCCCTCTGGATAAGGGCGTCTAATAAATGCCATAAATGTGAATGATTCTGATTGGCCACAGATGCATCAAACCTGCACAGGTATGTGAAGAAGGAATGTAAAATCAGCAGTATTCAACACATAGCGGACTATAATTTGCGGAGCCTTGACAGAAATCCATCTGGCTCCTTCTGAAGTGACCACTTTTATTTACCAGAGGGTAACAATTTGATTTACAATCACTAATTTTCTGAATAATTGAAGCTCTTCCCTTGCAACCATATGGGTATTTGGGTGGTAGTTTTCTAGTTTTTCTCTGTACTTTGAAAGTATTTGGAACCAAAGTACTGTGACCCACTTACATTCATTTAGCCAACAATTTTAACAACAACTGACATTTACAGCATTTATCAGACGGCCTTATCCAGAGCAACTTACAATCAGTAGTTACAGGGTTAAGTTTTTGGGTTTGGGTTAAGTGTCTTGCACAGGGACACAGGATTTGAGCCTGGGTCTTCTGGTTCATAGGCAAGAGTCTTACCCACTAGACTACTACCACCTACCAAATTCAGGCTTAGGAAACATAAAAGTACTGCTTAGTTCAAAGCGTGTGAAGTTTATTTGGAGGTTAAAATCCTGCCAAAATGCCATTGAAGTTCCCTTGAGCAAAGTCCATCCCCACACACACTGCTCCCCGGGTGCCTTTCACTAAGAGTGATGGGTTAAAAGCAGAGGTCACCATGTGCTGTACTTGCTGTGTATCATTTATATAAACACAAACCCCCTGACTGCTTTTAAAGACCAGAAAAGAAAAGGTGAGAATGAGCAGGATTGTAATTTTGCCAGATGAGTCAATAGCCCTAAAACGACAAGTTCATCAGGGGTTACACTCATTAGACCAGTAGAGAACCCTGTGGAAATTGGTTGTAGCTTCCTGCATTCATTACAGTTTACCAGTGACCAATGATGATTGTAGAGAACATCAGCGTCACTTAAATATGGGCAGAAGTCAGAGCTTCAGGTTTCTCACTGCAGCTCCTCCCACATGGAAGAGGTTTCACATACTAGCGCGGTTCAAATGACAACAGATGAACCAAGTTCTTATAAATAATAATGTTTACATTTTTGTTATTGTTATATGATGATAAACTATGAGCTGCAGTCACACAGTGAGCAGCCAACAGGCCACATTATATTTAACAAGACAGGCCCAGACAAGGACGAGATGTGAACTGAGTTGTCAAGAAACCCCGGAAGGAACATTAGTCCACCACCCATACCAAGCAACACCAACAGTCCCTCCCACCCACACATATCTAAACTGTTCTCCACTTTATTTTAGATCAAAGACCAGAGTGTGTTGTCCACTCACAAGAGCAAAAAAGGTTAACAAAATATTAAAACTACAGAGAGAAAGAGAGAGACATTTATATGAATGTTGAACCATATATAAAAACACAAACCTCCTGATGCAAGATCGATTTTTAGGACCAGAAGGGAACAGATGAGAATGACCAAGATTTTCATTTCTCACATCGCCCTGGAATGATCAGATCCTCACGGGTCACAGACGCTGGACCAAAATCTGGGGAGAAGATAGAGCCGCAGGTTTCTCACTGAAGCTCCTCCCACAACTTTGTGCTCATTCCAAGCTGCCATTTACATTACATTTGTCCACCAATGGGAAGCTCTGGCTTTTTTAACTAATATTTTTTAACTACAGGGATGAGAAAAGGCACATTAAACAAATGACAGCTATGGTTTAATCCCACTGCTTCCCTGTGCTAAACAGAGGACAATATTAGAGAGATTTTTACTTCACATTCAAGCAGGTTATA
This sequence comes from Denticeps clupeoides, assembly GCF_900700375.1. NCBI lineage: Eukaryota > Metazoa > Chordata > Actinopteri > Clupeiformes > Denticipitidae > Denticeps > Denticeps clupeoides. The sequence goes on from NC_041726.1 coordinate 11,736,034, forward strand.
GACTTCTTTTTTTTCTGTGAATGATTATGTCTCCTATGGTCACTGAATATATTTTATATTGCTTTATGTATTTCTTTAAACCTGCAATGAGGCATCACTGGGTGTTGTTTGAATAACAGTAGATGAAGTTGTAAAATTATTATATTACATTTATTATATTCATATTAGTGGTATATTTAATTTTTTACATTGTAATGATGATAAAAATATGAGTGGCAGTGCAACAACCTTCACTGGATGCACACAACCGACAGCAGAAGGCTGGTTATTCAGTGCAGGAGTGTGTGAATGAGAGATGAAATGCAGCCACAGAAGCAGCAGGAATAAAAAAAATTTCAAGAGAGCGTCTTCAAACATGACAAACTCAGACAAATAATACCAAAAGCAGCTAAAAAGCTTCTGTTCCAACAGCACAGACTTGTCTGGACAGACTGGCATTAAAAAAGAAGCACAGAATGTAGATTAGAACAACAAGAACAATTACTGGTTGCATTAAGATCATCTACATATGTATTACAGTCACTAGTCAATATTGAATGAAATAAAACATGAAACATAACAAAAGACAACTAATTTAGACAATACATAATGATTCACCAAGTAATCCAGTTGTCATGATCCAAACCGGCAGGGGTGACTCCGAATTTTAAAATGTACTCAACAAGTGGTGAAAATAGTTCTAATAATGACAGCAGCCGAAGCATCTCGATCCACAGCTCAAATTAGACTTGAAGGCAATGTGACAGGGCATGTTTAAAACTATTTGATCATGTTACATTAAAGATTTTTGGGGGAGAACTGTTCCTTAATTTAAAAATGCAATCAATTGGCTTTTTGTATAACATTTTTGTATTACATGTTTTTATTACATATACCATTTTATTCATCATGTAATATATAATACACGCAAAACATTTTTCAGCTGGGCAAGACAAAAGTTTCACTTCACGCTGTGGCCATTTTTAGGTAAAGGTGTTAACACATCTAATAATGAATTTCCAGAAAGCAAAAAATATGTCTAAATTAGACATAAAATGCTGTAAATGATAAAAGGGTGTGTGGTCATGTCATGACAGGGGTGTGTGGTCATGTCCATGCTGATAAAGGACCCAATTACCCTGACAATATTTATGAAGCATCTGAGAGTGATTAAGCTCCAAAACCACCACAAATAACCAAACCAGGAGCACCTCAGCGTTATATCAGTCCTGCTGTGTGTTTCTCTGTGTTGTTCTGTGTGCTGCTCTACCTTTTCTCTCCAGACTGATATTCCCAGACCGAGGAATATTCCCAGATACTTCTTTATCCACTCAACACAATCATGTTCCAGGTAGTTCTTCCAGTATTTAGCTTCAGCTCCATTCCATTTCTGCTTGATGATTTCTGCCTGTGGTTTTGCAGCAACCCAATCAGTGTTTTTCAAATCCAGTCTTATAAAATCTGCTCCATCGTAACCATACTGACTGTATACTTCTGTAGCTCCAGTTTCATCATCCCACTCACAGCCGTACAAGTGTGAACTCCTGAGAGAGAGAGAATTTTAATCAGTAAAAAGCTCTATGATCATCATTAGTTTTCATGTTTGTAGTTTTGTCACTTTCTGAGTTTATGTATTTACTGTAAATAATTTTTTTTTTACGTTAAATAAATAACTGCAGTTTTAGGTTCATGTTTGTGATTATATAAATCTGTCATCTAATACGTTACTGTGTAAATTCTGTATAATTATTTTATTATAAATAAGAAGATGAAGATATGAAGAGTTTATACGACCTCTTGGGGCAGTCATGGCCTAGCGGGTAAGAAAGTGGACCCGTAACGGGAAGATTGCCAATTCATAAGTCCCCACACACTGCTCCCTAGGCGCATGTCATGGCCTGGCTATGCTGCAGTGTTTCACAAATCGCTTCACTTTCACTTTATACTGGGCTTCTTTTTACAAAGAGTCTTGCTGGGGAAGGATGATGGATGGCAAGGTGTCAGAGGAAGAACAGTTTATTTGCAAGGAAACAAAAAGCCAGGGAAAATGTCCAAAAAACAATAAACTAAGCCACCACGCCAGGCGCTGAACACAGGGAAGGGGCGGAGTCCCACTCGACCCTCGGGCTGGTGTGGCGCTCGTCAGGGGTGTCCCCCCTCACGATCGCTCCTGCGTGAGACGCCAGGAAGGGTCATGAGACTCCACAGGGAGTTACCTAGACTGTGTAAACATTTAAAACCCGGGTATTTTATTTGATTTGTGTTATTGTGTTAATGTTTATGTGGTGTGGGTTTTCCCCTGTATAATTGTTGGGGTGGAAATAAATGTTCAGTTGTGATATATAGTTCCATTGTACCTGTGATTTCATGTATTGTGGTTTTCTGTGAGTTTCACCTCTAAATTATGGTATAGGAGCTGGGACCAAAGATATAAAGTTGCATGGGAATTGAATTATAAATTAGTGCAAGGGAGGTGAATTGCATACAGCCATACCAACAGGCTAGCCTGAGCCTCTTCAACACATTGTGCGAGATAATAACCCTAGACAAAATTAAATGTGCTTTGTAACTTCCACTTAAACACCTCCCTTGCGTCATACACAGGTTACTCTGGTGGTGGGTTCTCTAAATTCTTGTCATTGTAAAAACAAGTTTAGTGGGAGTGTTAAAATTATTATATATAATACATTATATAATGCATTAATACAAATATTATACTAATATTTATAGTAGTAGAAATTGTATTTTTGGGATTAAATTAATTTTCATGGCAAAGAGGAACTGCAATTCATCTGATCTTTCTTCACATTATTCTGGAGTATATGCAAATTGGCATGATACAAATAGAAGCAGCAAACTTTGTGAAAACCATTTGTTTCATTGAAGGCAAAAGGAATATGCTCATCTAGACTCTTCTCTGTCTTGGCCCCTTGGTGGTGGAATTAACTTCCCCTTGAGGTCAGAACAGCTCAGTCACTGAGTATTTTCAAAGTAAAATTCTTATTGTCTGATTTATGTATAGAAACATAAATACAAAAAATAAAAAGATTGTATTCATAGTTGGGGGTCCTAGTGAACCGGAAATGATCATTTCATTGATGGTAACATGGAAGCATGGTGTAAGTTGCTCTGGATAAGTGTAAATATAGTGTAGATGTAAATGTAGTATGTCACTGTTATTTAACGGTATTCTATCATATTTTTCGATTTGTGTGACGTGAGGGTGGATACACAGAAAACATGTTTGAAATAAATTAATCTGCCGAGACATGGAGCTGTGCAACTTCCATAATACATTAAAACTGCCATTGTGTTGGGGCAGTGGTGGCCTAGCGGTGAGACTACAGGTGTATGTTTTCCTGATTGTTTTCAGGACTGAACATTGAAGCCATTTTGTGGGTGATAGCCGGTGACAATTTAGGCTTTTCTTTATACACAATTTTAGTGGAAGCATTTTGTACAGTGCAGTCATACAAAGATTGTGTTTAAAAATGTGCTTTTCCTCATATAGGAGGCATCAAGTTTGACTCATCATTCAATGAGCTCTCTTGCTATATCATGTTTGCCAGCCAGGGTTGCCCCATGCCTTGGACATTATTTGTTTGAAGGTGTTGTGTCGTATGACATTCCTTTATGTATACAACATCTTGTAAAAGTTGACAGACAGTTTACTTACCTGGAATTAAATCGCAGGATCAGTCAGTTTAAGTTTCTGGGTAACGAAACCAGCGACAGACCTTTTGAAATGAATTCAGAAAGTGGGAAGCTTGGTGGCTACGCTGTACAAAACTGGTGTGAATCCTCTGGTACAACTAATTTTACTGTTAAGGAATATTTTTGCCCTTGTTTGTTCACCAGCCATTTTCTATGGTCAGGTGGGGTATTTCAGAGTTTTGATTGAGTACCTACATTTTAGGAAACACCTTTTCTCAGACATTATTATCTTAGCCACTACCCTGACCTCATTATTCATTTCGGTCCACTCATTCGCTTGTGGACATTAAGGTTTGCAGAAAGACATCAGCTTCTCCAGGCATTTCTTCATGTTGGTGAGTTCTTTAATGACATTATTAGGGAAGCTGTGGCTGGATATGATTTTCAGCCTGAAACTACTACAGTGGTCCCTACTACAGGGACTAATAAAGGTTGATCTTATCTTATCTTAACAACATGTATATTGTTATTCAGGAAACTGATAAAGGCATTATTGAGGGATGTATTGTGATGACAGTCATACAGAATTCTTCAGTGTAATTCATCACTGAACTTTTCCAATCTTTCACACATAACATGGGTGTTACAGCAAAATGGTTCCTACTCTTGTGTTAATCAGATTGACCTTATAGATTATTATCCATTGTACACAGTACACAGTCTTTGATGTGTCTGCAATAGTTCTTCATCATTCCCTTCTCTTAATTTAGAGCAGGGGTCGAGAAACTTTTTGGCTGAGACAGCCATGAACGCCACATATTTTAAAATGTAATCCTGTGAGAGCCATACAATATGTTTAAAACTAAATATAAGCAAATATGTGCATTTTATGGAAGACCAACACTTTTAAAGTACAATAGGTCTGAATTATTTTTAGTAATGTAGTTATGATGTTGCTAACCAATGATGAATTAAGTACTTCTTACCATTAATGCAACTTCTGGTGCTGCATGATTTTGTTGATGGCTTTGCAGCCTGGTTTATACATGGTGAGGTTAAGCTTCATGCAGGCGTTGAGACTTCCATACATTAAACATGATTGTAGGTTGGTCTTAATATTCTTTAGATGTGAGAAAGACTGCCAAACATTGTCAGTACAGCAATACTTACAGGCTGCATTTACATTTACATTTACAGCATTTATTAGACGCCCTTTCCAGAGCGACTTACAATCAGTAGTTACAGGGACAGTCCCCCCTGGAGCAATTTAGGGTTAAGTGTCTTGCTCAGAGACACAATGGTAGTAAGTGGGATTCGAACCCGGGTCTTCTGGTTCATAGGTGAGTGTGTTACCCACTAGGCTACTACCACCCTCTGCAGTACTCACACACTCACACAAGTGTACAACCTGTTTCAATGTTGCCGATGAAGAGTTCTATAAGACTGAGTTTCCAATGCCTTGCATTTTCACATTGAGCTGGTTCAGATGTTCAGTCAAGTCCACAAGATAGTAGAACTTCAGGAGCCACTCAGTATTAGCTAACTCAAAATGCTTGACGTTTTTCATTTCAAGAAAAGTTCAGATTTTGCTCAGACAAGCCACGAAACAGCTGAGCACCTTCCCTCTTGACAACCAATATACATTGCTGTGCAGAAGCAGACCAGGATAATTATTCCCAATTTCATCCAGAAGTGTTTTAATCTGGCGATCATTTAAAGCTTGAGCTACAATAAACTTGACAACCCGAATGACCAGTGACATCACTTCACCAAGCTGCTCTCCACACATCTGAGCACAAAGTGCAAAGGATGCAGTGAAAACTTAGGAACAAAGGGTGGCGAGTGTAAGTGTAAGTAATACAATTGATGGAGACGACTTTCATCAGAAAGGCTTATTTAAGCAATTTCCTTCAAGATTAATAAAGTTTTCTAATTCTGATAATTCTGATTCTTTACACATTTTGAGCTTCTGACTGAGTCCTACGTGCATTTGAACCTTCTGTCGGTGTGGGAGGGGCATTGTAGAGTTTTTTAAAAATCTTAGGGAAAGTGGCACAGACCTCCCGGCACTTGCTGGTAAATGTCTGGTGAGAAGCAAATTAAATAATACTTGGAGTCAGCTTTTTATATACCTGATATAAGCTTTTTATATAACTTTACATAACTTATATTTTATATAACTTTCATGCCATTCAGAAACAGTGAGTGAATGAGTGCATAATTCAGTGAAATTTATAGTCCATTTACAGAATGAAAAGCATACCATGAGGTCCTATTGGAGTAGAACAATCGTCCGATGTCTGCAAAGGTCTCTGTGCACCACACTGGAAGATCTCTGAAAGCAGCACCAGATCCTGCAGTGATGAGCACTGATTGGTGACTCTGATGGCTCAGCATCACCAAGATCACTCTCAGTTTAGAAAGAGTCTTGTCCCAGTTCATGACTAAAATACAAATTTGTGTCACAAGCGCCAAGCATTCAGCTGAAACTATGTTAGTTTGTAAGACCACATTATGAATTTGTCACAAGGTGAGTTTTGTGACGCATTTGCAGACATGCTAGGAGCTGGGGAGGAGGTTCGGGGGCGTTTGGTCTGTGAGGGAGAGACTGGCGGGGAATGGGGACGTGGAGGAAGCAGTGGACGCGCTGCAGCGCGACGGGAAGTGGGGATTACCGGGGCAGAAGAGAATCGGAAGACGGCGGGTTTCAGGATTATCCGGGAACGTGGGCGGGACGGGAGGATGTCTTGGGCGGCAGGAAGGCAGAGGAACATGGATTTTGTCGGAGTCAAAAGGATCAAGCAATTTTCGGAGTCGGGGGCAGGCGAAGGTCGTTGTTCGTGGATCAATATCTCTAGATCGTAATGAAAGGAGCGAGCGTCTCGAATGAGGAATCTCATACAAAGAGCGTGCAGCGTCTCCTTGGGGTCACCCGACTCGACACTGCACGCTTCCGTTTCCTCTTCCGGGTCGTGGTCTTCCTGGCTGGTCTGGCGCTCTCTGGCGGGCTGGGTACGTGTTGGCCATGACAGAATTATTTAATTTAAATTGGAGGTAACACTGGAATCCTTGAAATACAAAAGTGAGAAGTGGTAAAATGATATGTACGAAGCAATTACAATTAAAACCGACAAAATTAAGGTGAGATTTCTGTGTCATTTCACAAGATAAAAACATCAGACTTTTCCTACATTACAGGGTTAACTGCTGTTGCTCTTTCTATATGATTTATGAACTGATGAAGAACTGGAGGTTGTAAAAGAAAAGTGTCTACCTCATTAATAATATTTGAGTGTACATGGCATTCTTCTCATATATTATCTAAATATACTATGTGTGGAGTATTTTAATGTTGTGCCTCATTTGCATATGATCTCGAGTTCAAAAAGGTGCCCAACTCTTGACCAGCCTCTGGTCTGCCGTCTTCTGCTGCTGTCACCCAGCTTATTTTCAGCAGCTGGCTAATGGGCTCATTACTGCTAACTGTAAAGGAAATTTTCTCCACACAAGGAATGAAGGTGCAGACCACGGGAGAAGTTTCCAGATTCGTTTATTGAGAACATCTGCAGGATGTTCTGAAAAAGTTCTGCTGTCTGTTCTCTTTTTATTGTGGGCAAAAGTGTGTGGAGCCCTGGAGACCAACTTCAAATAAGACATGGAGCTTCACCAAAACACAACCTGTTTCATCTCAGACAAGAGATGGAAGTGGGGTTTCCCCATGCGAGTGGAACTAGTTTGGCTGTGCACCTGCCCACAACTGAACACACAACATTAAAAAATGTAAAAACATGAAGCTGAAAGCGAAGTGTTTGTCATTGTGAAACACTGCAGCACAGCACACGGTGACACAACGAAATGTGTCCTCTGCTTTTAACCATCACCCTTGCTGAGCAGTGGGCAGCCATGACAGGCGCCCGGGGAGCAGTGTGTGGGGACGGTGCTTTGCTCAGTGGCACCTTGGCGGATCGGGATTTGAACCGGCAACATTCTGATTATGGGGCCGCTTTCTTAACCGCTAGGCCACCACTGCACCTGCACCTTACATTGTAATTTTAAATGATCAGATCTCAGATAAACATCAAAAGATAAAAAATAAATATCAATTTAAATATTTTGACATTTAAGTGAGTTTAGTTAACCTGTCACGATGGGCTGGACATGGCAAGGAAGGAGGACGCATATGCACGATGTCACAGGACATGGGTTTAATACATAAGGCAAGAAACAAGGGAACATCAACACGCAATGACGGCGAACAGACACGAACAGGATAGTTTTATACAATTATATAAATATACAGCAGGTGAACACGATCAGGGAACATTACACAGGACGAACATGAAACTCCGGTCCGGACTCCGGATCCGGAGTCACCTCTGCCGGGGTTACTTCCGAAGTAACCTTTTTACTCTATGTCATGCAATGTGATAATAATAGAATATGGTTAAATAATATGACTCTCTCAGAATGTCAGTGCAGCCCTGGATCCACCTTTTGATACAAACAAAACTACAAAGCTGAAAATCTTCTCTTCTTCTCTAAATCTTCTCTAGAACTTTCATGAGGAAAGTTTACAAAACCTTTACAAAAACGCTGACAAAAAAATTCAACAGTAAAATATAATAAATGGTCTGTCATACTGACAGTTTTCCATAGAATGTACGGTGTCTTCACTTCATTTACTAGACACATTTGTACTTATAGATGTGATATTTATGAATGGAATTCACATTCTCCACATCGCTAAAATACAATCACTTGTACAATTTAAGTGAGTGTTATTTGTGTGATGCATAATTTGCAGGTGAAGTTGTGTAGAGTGTCCGGTATAAACAACACAACTCATGGTCTACAACATAAATACAGAACAACAGAACAGATGCAGCATGATGGTCAGTATTTCATCATTTCATAATTTTACAGTTCACATGTATTCGGGAAGATGGTAGCTAGTTCTTGTGTTTCAGTTTCTCCACTTCAAGGCGCTAACGGTCCTAAAGTTCCTGCTGTTCCCTGCAGGTACTTTCCATACAACAAAGAACCAGTCTAACCAGCACCGATACAGACGACTTCTCTATTTTCATGTCCATACCTGCTCTGGTACAGACTTCCTGTGTATTCAGGTCCCTGTTCTTTCTAGGTGTAAATAGTTAGATAAAGATGGCTTGTTTTTAATATAGGAAATATTTTGATAATCTTTATAAAAGACATTTCTTTTGCAACAAATTATAATTATATTGCTATCAAACAAAGCAGAACGATTTCCAAAATCACCGTCCAGCTCTCTGTGGTAGTAGCCTAGTGGGTAACACACTCGCCTATGAACCAGAAGACCCAGGTTCAAACCCCACTTACTACCATTGTGTCCTAGAGCAAGACACTTAACCTTAAGTTGCTCCAGGGGGGGACTGTCCCTGTAAATACTGATTGTAGTTGCTGATTGTAAGTCGCTCCAAATAAGGGCGTCTGATAAATGCTGTAAATGTAAATGAACTATAACTCTGAACTATAATGAACACAGAAAGCCCAACCACTTCATGTTTAGAGTTGCCCAGGACTCCAGTTTAGCGTTTCCTTCAGGTCACATTTTGTAATTTAAATCAATTTACACAGAACAGAGTGAAACTTAACAAAGCTTAACACACAACATGAAGATTAATTTTTGTTTTAAGTGCTTTATTTAAAACATACAACAGAGGAAATAATTATTTGATCCCTGCAGATTTTATAAGTTTGCTTAACATGCTTTCATTGTTGTGTTTCTTATTACATTTTTCAAGCTTTTTGCAGTGTGGAAGGACACGTTATCCAGCTGAAAGAGGACAATGAACTCGGAGCAAATCATTTCATGTGGTTGTGTACTTGAACTTTGTGAGCCAAAGTGATGTCAATGCATAGACTTCCCACAATGCAACATGGTGCCATGTCTTACCCACACCTGGCAAGCATTGAAGTAAAATAAAACATAATTCTTCAAACCAAGACACCTTCTTCCACTGCACCATGGTCCAGTTCTGATGCTCACATGGCCACTGTATGATATTTTGGTGGTGGATACAGGTCAGCATGACTGGTCTGCAGCCTACATACACAACAAACATTATGTTTCTGCATTCTGAATTACAGTAGATCTTCTGACAACAGGCCAGGCCGTGTTCCACATGTGCATCAGTGATCCTGTCACAGATTCACCAGTTTTTAATTCCTGTCTTATAGATCCCACTCACTGCCAGGTTTAACTTATCAAGATGAACAATCATACTCAGTTCATCTGTCAGTGGTGAAATGTTCAACAATTCATGAACTAAAGATGTGTCACATTACACAAAGACAAGGAAAGCAAGAGAAAAGAAAAACATTTATTTGAGAATAAAGTCTCATAATATTTCAAAAACACGTAAAACCAATATTATGTAGCACAACTTATTGTGGGTCTGTTGATTGATGGTTGTGTTTTTTGTCTGGTCATGCGGGTCTGATGATGTGTTAGAGGAACTTCCTTTTGTCAGACATGCAGCGTACCATTCTGTGGTGCCGAACCTTTCTTCAGTCATGAAATTGAGTGTCTGAAGACATTTTTGCTGTTGCTGTTGTGTGAACCCACAGGTGTGGGTGTGAAGAGGGAATAACAGGTGACCATTTTTTTCGAGTTCTTCTTTACAAAGTTAATGAGTTGTTGTTTTTTTTCAGTTTTTCATATTGCATTTCTGATACTGCAGTTTTGGTTTAGGTTTTTTATTCTATTTATTTTTGCTGCTCTTATTCACTTTCTGCTGCGACTATACATATTTCCCACTTCTGGGACTATTGAAGAATTATGTTAAGTGATAAATAAACTTGTTACTTAACAAAACACCCACCCTGTGTAAATTCCCTGCTGCCCAACTATACACTCATCCCAGGATGTTCTACACACCAGGGGTCCCTGACCTGGCTTCTATCCTGATTCATGACCCTCCCTCAGTATTGAACCTGGGCGTCTGACAGTAATATGATGTCAGGTTGTCGTGTTTCAGTCTTGCTCCTGCCCCACCCAGCAGCATAGAACCGGTCTAACCAGAGCGTGTTTGCATGAACTTCATTTCTCTCTTTCCTGTTCGCCTCCTCAGGCATGTGTAGACCTGCCCTGTCTGAGATCATGTAAGAAAACTGGATTCACTGACTGGTTTTAAAGTTATCTGGTGATCACTAGTATGAAAATGGACAAGAAGAATGTTTATATATTATCATAAATTTTTATGCTTGATTCATGTTTACACTAAATTACTACATTTTTACAGTTATGATTGTAAATTAAGTAGGTATTTTATCCTATCTCATGGGTCTCCGTCGTCCTGTCTATTAAATATCTATCTACAATGGCTTTTGTAAATTGTTAATAAACCACATGCTGAAACTCATTTGATGATGCATACTTTAAACCATTTAAGTAAATGTTTCAACATGAATGTAAATACACAGGACCAGGTGTGAACGTGGACATTTGTATTACGTGTGTCTTGCAAGCTGCAACCTCACATAAAATAGAATAATTAACAAAAGTTCTCTTGAAATGAGTACAATCCCACCAGTTTTGTTTAACAGATAAATAAGTTGGGTGTTTAGGCGTTCAGTAAAACATTTGGCCTTCGGTACCAATAAAACTCTAAATGAGTAAAGAAGCAAACTAACTACTTTTAAAAAGTTTGTGTTTTGTTGATCAGTATAAGGGACTAAACAGTCAGGCTAAAAGAAACCAGATTTTCAGTTCAGTAGCAGGATTTTATTACACAATGTACACCACACACTCTAGACATATAAAATACGTAAACTAAACCCAACATATCTTCCTCCACACAAAGGGAATATTTAAAGTGAAAAGTTATATACATCCATAAACTGTATTAAAGTGCAAAGATCCTAGTAATTAAGAACCAAAAGGTTCCTATAGGACTGTAGATCAGGAGCAACATTGGATCCAGATTTATATTATGTGACAAGTAACACAATATAAAATTAAAAAGAAAAATATCATGATAATTTGATGTACAGATGTAGGTCCAGGATGGAGCGACTGGCAGCACAAATTCTAAGAAATGATCTGCTGTCATTTCTGTTTGTTCCAGTCACCAAACCAGACTCTAATGGAGGGGCACTTAGTGGATTTTTTGGCTGCGGTGTAGAACTGGATCAGTAGTTCCTGGCAAACAGAACACGGTTCCTCTATAAGAACGTTTGTGTTAAAGACTGAATATGAACACCAGTAAACAAATTGAAATAACTTACTATGTGACTAGAGGATCATCAGATGTTCCAGAGCCATCAGACCCCGTATCAGAGCAAACAGACGCTGGAGGAGATGCTAGATGAACAGAAAATGTTTAGTTTAAAGCACAAACATACAGATATTAAGTTACACATAAGTCATGTTTAAATCGAGGTTAACATTACTGATCTTAATATTACGTAATTTCTGAGATGATTGCAATACTCACTTTTTGTCTTCTTGTAACCTGTATAAAAGAGAAGAGAAAGTATTTTAGTATTTTACTGATTAGTAGTTTCCCCACATGACACCATGTCTGGTGTAGAAGTTACTGATGTTGTTTGCCAGGAACATTATTACCTGCAGTAAAATATTAGTGTAAATCACTTTAATACTGGACTATGTGGAGTGTGTACTGTAATAATACAGTACAGTAATACAGTATACTAGACTGTGTGGAGTGTGTAATAATAATAATCTTCATTTAGGATGTTGCTCACCTGAATTGAGCAAACTGTTGCCAAAACAGCAGTAAAGTAAATCAAATGGTGAAAGCTGAGTCTAGGTGTAATATTTTATGAATATTATTTTTTTTTTTTATTCTGTATTTAATGTGTATTTTGAAACAATTACACATTCTTCTTTCTTCATTCTTCTTATTAATCTACTTTATTAGGCAGTCAGTTACTTAAACGTGTCCAATTTCTGTGTAGGGTTGGTATAAATGTGTGTAAAAGGGTTCTGTTCTATTTCTGCTTCTTTATTTGTGACTGTCAGTAACATTCAAATCAAATGGTCAATAATGGAGGAATAAGGGGGTGAGTTTGGAGGGAATTTATATTCTGTTTTTATTTTACTAAATAAATAAATAATTAATAATTATTAATTAATAATTAATTATTAATTGTATCCTCAGCACCATATAGTGAAATACTCTCCACCACACTTTGTAGTAAACTGGTCCTGCACATTTCTATCCAAAGGACATTAAAGCCAGAAAACTGACGATTCTGTCTAGAAGCTCTTGTACCTGCACTGTTGGTCCTGATCTTCTCCTTAGTCAGGATCATGTGTATTGGGTCTCCACTCTTGTGCTCCACCACACAGGTGAACTGGTTCTACATCAGGAGTCACTTTGAGTTCTGCACATTTCTGGAAGGTTCTGTCATGTTGACAACGTCTCACCAACATCTACATCTTCATGCAGGTCCTGCCCATCTTTTTGCCAACTGATCTTCACCTTAACACGGTAGAAACCTGTAGCGCGACAGACCACTGGAGAGGAGGGGTCTGTCTGCAGCAGAGACAACTGAGGAGGGACTAGAGAGAGGAAGAGAGGAGGGGGACAGGGAGAGAATTTGAAAGAGAAACAGGACGTCTTAGCAGATCTTCCACAACACAACTCTATCACCGTTACATTTTGTCATAAGATTTTCATACATGAGTGATTCTTCACCGGCTTCTACAAAACAGGGAGGCGGCTTTTCTAATCCTCCAGCCCTACAAAACTACCTCCCGGTGTAAAGTTACATTAAATCCCCATAACACACACACCCTGAACCCCAACAGAACACATGTACCCGTAACATGGTTAACTATTTGCAGTCCCTGCAAGGCATTCTGGTCCCAACTCATTGGCCGGGCTCCGCCGCCACACAATATATTGTATATGAAAACAGTATGCGAGACGTGTAATATGTCCGAATTCATAGTAGGGATGCACCGAAACCACATGTTCTAAAGTACTTGTACTCATTGAAAGTCCGCCGATACCGAGGACCGATACCACGCTCTGAGAAATGTATGTGTTTGAGCGCCGTGTAAGGGGTTAATCACAGGCGCGAGTGCCCGCTGCAGCAAACTCTGAGGGAAGAGTTCAGGAGAAAAGAGTTCGATCAGGGCAGAAATGGTCTTATGAGGTCGCAAGGAGCCGAGTCGTGATGACGCATGTCATTCAATGACTGAGTGGCTGGCAGTGGCCATCTAGCCAATTTATAGGAGTCACGTTACCTCGTTTCTGTGTTACTCCCAGTCACATAAGATCGCATATCTTCCCAGTATCATGCAGCCCTAGTTTACGAAGCCAATTTAGACAATTATAAGAATATTTTAAGATAAGCATCTTAATCATAACATATAGACAATACCAGCAGTTTGTCGTTGTTCTGTGTGCTGCTGTACCTTTTCTCTCCAGGCTGCTCTTCCCATACTGAACATACTTCTTCAGCCAGTAAATACATTCCCGTGTCAGGTAGTTCTTCATAAATTCAGCAGCAACTCCAGTGTTTTTCTGTTTGGTGATTAAAACCTGTGGAACTGGAGCTACATAAGTTGTGCTCCTTAAATCCAGTGAGATGTGCCACTGAGCAAAGCACCGTCCCCACACACTGCTCCCTGGGCTCCTGTCATGGCTGCCCACTGCTCACTCAGGGTGATGGGTTGCAGAGGACAAATTTCATTGTGTGCTGTGCTGCTGTGTAACTTTAAAAATCTGCTCCATTGTAACCATATATCTCGTATCCATCTGTAGCTCCAGTCTCATCATCCCACCCACAGCTGTACATCCACTGAAAAGTGTTTCTGTAAAGAGAAAATAAGCATTTTTCTGGGTGAATGTGTGGGTGTTTGTTTGTTTATATATGCATCTGATATTAAAGATGTTTCATGGTACAATCACAACTTATGTTTAAATGCATTTATTTCTAAATACTCTTAAGACGTTTTTATAGTTCTACATATGTGCAGGTAGGTCTTCTCCTGCTTGGGCATTACTGCCTGGTGCACCTCCTCTACTGCCTATAGATTTTCTGGCTGCAGTGTCATCAGCCAGGCAGTGGCGGTTTTTGATTTGGGCAACATGGGTGGTTGCCCAGGGCGGAATTGTGGCATTTTTTTTTATTCATGATTGCATGGTCACCCTTCGGTTTTCTATTCCCCGTTTCAAGAGATTCAAGAGAGATTTATTGTGAGTACAGTATACAGTATACCGTGTATTGAAATACTGTTTCACACAGACAGTGTGGAAAAAAAATATATTAATGTGTGAAGATTAAACCAGTTGAGATAAAAATGAATGTGGGGAACATGGACGTTGTGGTGTGGGAAGCTGGCGCAATATCTAATGTTTTATGCACATGGTAAACTTAGACACTCACAAACGCATTGGGCTAATTCTGTTAAAAATATTGTGAGAAAAGAGGACAGTGAAGTGTACAGTAAAATTGTGAACTGTATTAATTGGCAATTTTAGTACATCATTACATCCTCATACCAGGTACAATGCACATGTATGTGTATGGATATATGTGTGTAATTTACATATTAATTGTATCATCTGTTTTAATCTACAATGTGCAGAAATGGTTTATGATTTTCATTAAAGACTGAGGTTGCACATCTTTAAATAAGATTGAAACAACTTACTATCTATGCAGAGGCTGAGCAGCTGCTTCATCAGTGTAATACTCACGGCTGGTCTTCTTGTATCCTGTATAAAAGAGAAGAGAAAGTATTTTAGTATTTTCCTGATTAGTAGTTTCCCCACTTGACACCATGTCTGGTGTGGAAGTTACTGATGTTGTTTGCTGCGTCTCTCACCTGATCTTCTCTTCACAACCATCACAACACCAACAACCACAGGGATGAGAACGAGAGCAGCAACCACCAACCCAAGAACGGTGACTGGAGAGTTATTGCCTGGAGTAACATTAATACATTTTCATAATTATGTTAATTTCACAGCTTCTTCATCAGACTATTTCTAAATTAGCCTCAATGAATTAATCAATTAAGCTGTAGTTCAAATCCATTTAAGAATATTTTTTTAACATGCAAAATCTAATTTATGTTTGAACAACATCACCAGATTCTGGTTGTGTCACTTGTAATTGAGTATTTTTGTCATTTTTATTATTGGTTGTATTTGTGTGATTTCTGTTTAGAGGAGCTGGTTGAAATAATTAGTCTCATTAGTGACAGACACTGGAGGTATAGAAGGGGTTAGTGTGGAGGGTGAAAAATGTTTGAAAAAAATTTTTTTTTATGCTTTCTGGGCTTCATTAGAATATAACTAAACATTTTAAAATGAAAAATGAGAATGTAACAGGAGAATAAAGGATCAAAGGCATTTATTTAAATCATTTAATTTTGCACAGTGTGATTCTCTCTAACCAACTAATTTGTTTTAAAATGTTCAAATACACACATTCAAAAACACAAGTTGTCGTAATAACTTAAGTTCCTGTATTAATTAAAATTTATGTCTGCTGCTAGAAGCTCCTGTACCTGCACTGTTGGTCCTGATCTTCTCCTCAGTCAGGATCATGTGGATTGGGTCTCCACTCTTGTGCTCCACCACACAGGTGAACTGGTTCTTCTTCCTCTCATCAGGGGTCACTTTGAGTTCTGCACGTTTCTGGAAGGTTCCGTCATGGTTGGACAACGTCTCACCAATCATCTACATCTTCATGCAGGTCTCGTCCATCTTTCTGCCAGCTGATCATCACCTTACCAGGGTAGAAACCTGTAGCGTGACAGACCACTGGAGAGGACGGGACTGTCTGCAGCAGAGACACCTGAGGAGGGACTAGAGACAGGAAGAGAGGAGGGGGACAGGGAGAGAATTTGCAAGAGAAACAGGACGTCTTAATAGATCATCCACAACACAGCACCGTGACATTCTGTCATAAGATTTTCAGACATGAGTGATTCCCGTTCTCTCTCTTTTCAGCCTGCCTGTAAAAATATTTTATATAAATAAACAGACCTGTTTTATTTCTGAATGATTATTTAATGTGTCTTGGAACAATGTTTACAATAGTGCTGCACGACTAATCTAATCGCGATGTCAGTCTGTGCGATTACATGAACGCAAAAAGCTGCGATTTAAATGATTAGTACATGGATTGGATCGTCAACATATCCGATCCATTCTCTCATTCTCTCAAAGTTTGCGAGCTGACTGAAGTCTCACTTCAGTCGGATGTGACGTGTTTGGTCACATGACTTTCGATTCGGAGACATATGGTTAGACGCCGCATGACGCGCTGCATTGTACGTCAACGTTGCCCCCATATTGCGATAGGCTCTGCTGTGGAGTGAAGCATATACATGTCTATGGAGAGAAGTGCATAAAAATGCCTCACTCTTGTGCTGCTTGGGGCTGTACAAACCGCTGTACGCTCCAAACCAGATCCCGGGGGATTACATTTCATAGGTAAGGCTGGACAATTGTTTTGAATATATTTGGCCATTATAAAATCCTGTTTTATAAGACTTAACCTTAGCTAAGCTAGGCTAAGCTAGCGAAGCTATGCATTCCTGAGTTCAAGTCAGCCTCCAAACAACGTTTTGGTTAAACGTAAGAACTATAATTTGGGATTTTATAATGGCCATATATAATCAAAACAGTTGTTTAGTCTTACCAGGGTTTGTCGTTTGACATTAATGTAAAAGAGTTTTTTGTGATTTATTTAATTTTGTAGAATATTGTATTTTGAAAGCACTTGGCATTTCAGGTTGTTATAAGTAGTTTGTTTGTTTCACTTTGAAATTAAACATTTCACTATTAGTATGTGACTTTTCATTGAAATACAAGCAAGTGTCCTTTATCATATCGCAATCGCATGATTGATCTCAATAATCGCAATATGTCTCTTTCCCCAAATCGTGCAGCCCTAGTTTACAATGTCAATGTAGACAATAAAAATAATATTTTAAGATGTATAACATATAGACAATACCAGCAGTTTCTCGTTGTTCTGTGTGCTGCTGTACCTTTTCTCTCCAGGCTGCTCTTCCCATACTGAACATACTTCTCCATCCAGTAAATACATATCTGTGTCAGGTAGTTCTTCATAAATTCAGCAGCAACTCCATCTTTTTTCTGTTTGGTGTATACAGCCTGTGGAACTGGAGCTACATAAGATGTGCTCTTCAAATCCAGTGAGATAAAATCTGCTCCATCGTAACCATACTGCTCGTATCCATCTGTAGCTCCAGTTTCATCATCCCACTCACATCCGTACATCCACTGAAAAGTGTGGATTCCTGTAAAGAGAACAGAAGCATTTTTTTTGCTTATAGACCTCGTATTGGTGTAGAGGATGCCATCACTCATTCTCATTCTCACTTGGACACTGTTGGGAACACTGTGAGGGTCATGTTTTTTTACTTCTCTAGTGCTTTTAACACTATCAGACCATCACTGCTGGGGAATAAGCTCACTGAAATGCAGGTAGATGCCCCACTGGTAGCTTGGATTACAGACTATCTAACATATCAACCACAGCATGTCCATCTGAAGAGCTGCCGCTTTGACAACATCTTGAGCAGATTTATTTAAATCATCTTTAATCATCTTCATGCTCCCACTTGAAAGCTCACGTTTCCCATCACTGTCTATGCTAAAAAACGCTGAAAATCTTCATTTTTCATTAACTTTTCTTCATGTTATTTAGTAAAAATGCTGAAGTTTTGTTGTAACTTTCAGTTCAGTTTGTCTGGTAATTTGTATTTTACTCAGACCAAGTGGAGTTGAATCACCTTCTTCTGTCATCGTCTATCAAATCTTACATTTACATTTACATTTACGGCATTTATCAGACGCCCTTATCCAGAGCGACTTACAATCAGTATTTACAGGGACAGTCCCCCCTGGAGCAATTTAGGGTTAATTGTCTTGCTCAGGGACACAATGGTAGTAAGTGGGATTTGAACCTGGGTCTTTTGGTTGATAGGCGAGTGTGTTACCCACTAGGCTACTACCACCCTAATCTTCTGTTGTTACTTTCAGAGAAATTAAGCTGATTTTTTGTTCGTCTGTCTTTTTTATGTGTTATGGTGGGAATAACTATTCTGTTGCTAAATGTGAGAATTAATGGCAATTTGTAAATGTTTAGTACAACTACCAAAATGTTAAGGAATTTGAATACACATTATAAAATAATATTGCAAAAATATGCCGGGTTAATTGCATACATGTACTTCCTTTGGGTGGGATGTCCAAGTGGAAGTGCATATGGAAACCAGGTGAACTGAGCGTCCTCCCTTAAGATGCTTTAAAATCTTCAGCCTTAATAAGAAGTATAAAGTGGAAAATAATATGTTTGCAGGTATCTACAGGGCTCTGTTGGTCGGTGGAGAAGAACAGGAAAACTGAAGAAGAATCTTTAACAGACGAGGACCTCATGTGGACAAATAACATTACTGCACTATAATTTTACTCTTATTTTCATGTAGGTTTGTAGTTCTGAAGAATAAAGATTAAACATCTCATAGAAAAGACTCAGAACTTGACTCCATCAGCCACAGCAAATCAAACATATAAACGTTTTGGATCATTTCTTGACAGCAAACAAAAGCAAACAATTTCCTCTACATTAATAAGTTATCATTTCTGAATAGTACATTAATAAGTAATCATTTCATCAGCTGAAATAAAAACAGGGGTGGTAGTAGCCTAGTGGGTAACACACTCGCCTATGAACCAGAAGACCCGGGTTCGAATCCCACTTACTACCATTGTGTCCCTGAGTAAGACACTTAACCCTAAGTTGCTCCAGGGATGACCGTCCCTGTAACTACTGATTGTAAGTCGCTCTGGATAAGGGCGTCTGATAAATGCCGTAAATGTAAATGAAAACTGAAAGCTCAACTTGACCTTTAATTAACTTGAATGACCATGGAACTTTGATAAACTAAAAGATTTAACTAATGACTAATCAAATTATTATTTAAAACCAGGATTAGATTTCTATTCACCGCCTGACTGGTTAAAACGCTGCATTGCTATACCCACGTTGGCTTTGAAGTCGGCTTCATGTCCCTGAGCAATCTGGGTTACTCTGGTCCAGTATTCTGGTCCTTCATTATTCTTGATCCAGTCCACCTTGGGAATCGCTTGCCTGATGTTACTGTCGTAGTAAACAAACTGTTCTCCATCCACCAGGCCAACATCAGTGAATTCTGGGAAATTAATTCCCCGCGTCACTCCAGTGTAGAAGTACTGCAGGGAATGAGAACCTGTAAATAAATATTAAACACAACAAAATAATTAATAAAAATATAGAAAATATATCTCACTCAATTAACTCTAAGAAGATGAATTTAGCTGAATAAAATTCATGATAATAAAAAAAACACAACAATAACTGAAACTGAAAATATTTTAATAAAAAATAAGAATAATTAGTCTGTAGACAAGAAAAGCAAGAATCAACAAAAAAACGCATTAAATTAAATCAATTAAACAATAATTGATTTATAGCGAACATAATCCAATTAAAATAATAATAAAAAGGCCCAAAGAACTTCCAAAACATTTGTTGTTTGTACCGCGTACCTCCAGAAACAAGATGAACGCAGATTATGAAAAGCAGAGCTGCAGTCTTCATGTTGGAGTTTAATTTAAGAATTTAAGACTCCAAGTGACTTTTATATCTGAGAATCTGAACCAATAGAATCGCGCAGCAGGTCTGACGTCACTTAAAACCAGGAGGAACAGCAGGTGGCTTGAATCTCGAAACTGAAAGCAACGTCCTAAAAAAATGGTCACTGCCAAACACTTTATAACATGATATTTTATACCCTGTAGTATTGTCCATTTTGTGTATTTCGTTAAACCCAATTAATGCAACAGATTAACTTGCAGAACTAAATTCCAGTTTGAAATAAAGGGGATGAAGGACATTACTTGTAAAAAAAATTACATTTCTAAATTCAAAACTAGTGTATTTATTATATGTAAAAATTCATCTGAACGTTCAGACTGACATGTAAACATGTTTGGACAGCCATTTTGTTGCAATGACCGATTATTGCATTTAATTTGAAACGGAAGCATGTAAATGTTGTACATGATTTGGTGGGATGTTCCTTTTAGAATTGTGCCTCGTACTATAAACTATTTACCATGATCTCTTTTGTAAAATTAAACTGATGGCAAAATAAGAGTAGGACAGAAAACAATTTTTGGCCTATAAGCAAAGCTAGTTTATCTCTACACAGAGACTCGTGCAGGGTGGTAGTAGCCTAGTAGTAGCCTAGTGGGTAACACACCCACCTATTAAACAGAAGACCCAGGTTCAAACCCCACTTACTGTGTCCCTGAGCAAGACACTTAACCCTGAGTGTCTCAAGGGGGGGACTGTTCCTATAACTACTGATTGTAAGTTGCTCTGGATAAATGCTGTAAATGTAAATGTTGTGACTTGACTTGAGACTTGACTCAGACTTGGATGTTGTGATTCGTTCATTTTGTGGAATTATTTATGTAACCGAGCTGTACTTCACTGTGCTTCAGACATGTACTTCAACATTGCATCCCTCATTTGAGTATTTCACACAGACATCTTTGGACGTAAAAATCTGCTCCGCTTTCGGAACAACGAGGACTATTCTGGACTCTCAGGTGAGGGGACCTGGCTGAACCGAACCGCCGCGGTCCGAAACAAAAGCGGGGAAAACTCTGCAGAATTAACACGAGTCTGTAATGTTCGCAAACGTCCGATCGGTTGGATTACAGCAAACTACATCGTGCCAACCAGTGGGAGACGAGAGACTGCTGTGTCTTCATTTTCACTGAGACAACGCGGACTCGGATTGATCGCTTTGTCCCGCGGAGGTGGGCTGTGTGTGTGTGTGTGTGTGTGTGTGTGTGTGTGTGTGTGTGTGTGTGTGTGTGTGTGTGTGTGTGTGTGAACTCTGAGTGGTGCTGCAGTTGCAGATCGTGGTTTTATGGGTAAGATGTCGGCCTGCTGAGGGAGTACAGCTGCGTGCTGGTGGTCGCTGTTTACCTCCCGCCCGCCCAGCGCTAATGCTAACCAGGCGCTAGCAGAGTCGTACCTGATCGTCAGCAAACTTCACACGACGCACCGTAAATTACAAACCATGTATGAATAAATAAATTCATACACAGTCCTACACGGTATGATATGCAGTGAAATGCTTTAATTGTTCTATATAAATGATCACATATGTGTATAATAAAATACTGTTTGAGTGTAATCTGTGTGAATATTTTCACAAAATGGTAGTATTATACGATATGGCAAGTCGTGTAACTTGGACAATGATGTACAGAACAGGGGAATTTTTATACATTTTTATTCAGAAATAACAGTTTCAAATAACAGTTTTTGATTTTAAGTGATTCCTTTTTCTTGACAACCTCTCCGGCCTTTGAAAAAACCCTTTCACATGGCACAGAAGAAATCTATCTCCAAACTATATAAACACTATCCAAACTCTAGTATCCAAACTATTAAAACGCCATCCAAACTCTGAACTGACCGCAACAAAAACCAACATTTTGACTGGAGCCTGAGGGCTTTATTGTCAGGATTGCCTGCAGCTGGGCTCCACACCGGAATCCAATCCTGACGCCCCATAAATGCCGGAAGTTTCCGCCCGTTCGGGGTCGCTGGCATTCTGTCACGACTACGGACTTACGGGGGAAGGAAGCGCAGAGGTTTGACATACTGGGAACGGGGTTTTATTATAACAAACAATAAAGAAATACAAATAAACAATGGCGCGGTGGCCGAAAACAGTTTAACATAAATCAAGAACTGAAACAAACCCGTAGGCGTGTGGCGATTGCCAGAACTCAAAACACATAACACTAAACAAGGTCAAGTTCGTGCATAGAGTTCACGAAAATGCCAGCGACCCCGAACGGGCGGAAACTTCCGGCATTTATGGGGCGTCAGGATTGGATTCCGGTGTGGAGCCCAGCTGCAGGCAATCCTGACATTTATATTGCCACAAACCTCATGGCAAAATCTGAACCTCTTCCCGAAGCAGTCACGTGGTACAGCCGCAGCGAGGCTTTGGACGTCATAATTTTAGGCTCCTCCCGTAAATGAAGCAAACCTCGATACGTGCTCGAAACGCCCCCTCCACTACTCGATACACGCTCCTAAGCCTCGGTACGTCCCGTAACATCACTACTGAAATTATACCTATCCGGGTGCTCAAAGCTTGTGCTGATCAGCTAGCTGGAGTCCTGAAGGACATCTGAGCAAGTCTCTGGTCCCGGCATGTTTCAAGACCACCACCATATATATAAACATATTTTATTGTAAAACCTGTTGTTGAAACCTCACTGAATTTAACCAGGTAAACATATATGGGTCTTTGTGCTTTTCTTGTCCATTTTGCACTCCAGTATCCAACCCGAGAATGTAACACCACAATATAACACAACCAGGGACGTGCAGAGACCCTTGAAGGGGCAGGTGCTCAAAATTAAAAAAGGGGCACATACAAGATTTTATAAGACCATATAACAATATAACCTGTACCTTACTTAAAATGGTCACAACCACACTTTAGAAGTTAAAATGACAGGTAATGTTTTGTTCTGTTGCACAGTTCATACACACACACACACACACACACACACACACACACACACACACACACCAGCTCATATCTCTTCATCAGTTGCCACAAGACAACTTAACAACATGCATAATAGCCTGATACTCATGTGTAGTATAGTGGTATAGCAACCTTTTTAAAAATGTGGGGACTGGGGAATGTTGTTGACAGCATCACTTACACCTGACATGCACACACACACACACACACACACACACACATAGTATGCATTCATTGACTTTGTTCACAAACTGTAACTAAAAAACACTGTATTAAACCTATATTTACTGAATTGCTGACAGTTAAACCTTATTTTTTTCTCTCTGAACCAGATGCCTCCTGCAGCTACCTGTCCTAAACCAGAAGTCTGCAAACCAACAGGCTTTGAATTATTTACTGTTCAGTTTACACAAAAATGTTTAATAGCACAAATTACTATATTTTTAATTTAAAATGATTATCAGTAATTTCACCTAAAGTATGTCTGCCTTTTTCTTTTCAGCATCAGTGGAAAAAGGGCAATTAAAAGCTTGGCAGTGACATGATGAATCTGACATCTGCTAACACGTCGTTCAGAAATACTATAGTACACTGGACTGGAGACTGGAGTGAATCTATTCTTTCATTTTGATCTAAACGTTCAGCAGGTGAAAGTTACGTGATGAGCTGTCTGAACTGAAGCAGGCTGTGCGTGTGTCTCGCAGGACGAGACTAGAGAAGAGAGAGGCTTGTGAAGCTGTTCGCTAGTAAAGCAACGACAATTAGAGTAGAACGTATGGTGAAAGCATCAAATAAGCAACTTCAGTGTCAGTAGTACTGGAGTTGTGTGATCTAACTTAGCCTGAGCTAAATACACAAGACATGGGGATGAGGAATTTTAGTGATTCAAGAAGATGGGAAATCTAATCCGGTCAGATAAACAGGGAAGGGGAGGGGGAGAGGAGGCAACACACACTGAATGGAGAAAGAATAGCCATTTTTGAATAAACCGGGGTTAAACTATCTCACTGAAAAAGCTTGGGTGTTAAAATACCCACATGTCCCAGTCCCACAGACCCATGCCTGCCTTGTCTACACTTTAATTAATTATTCCCATTCAGCTGCTCAGCTCCACATTGGTACTATTTGCTGGCTCATTTCCGGAAACTCGTGCCCGCGCAGCCAACAATAAGCGTTCATTGGTTATTGGTCATCATGTGACTGAAGGCATACTGATGATTTTATTGAAATAGAATAGATTTTTAATAGTTAAATGTTATTGTTGAGGGGCACATACACTGTTAATAATACATTTATTAAAAAATAATGAGACGTGCAAAATGGTCGGTATGTTGTCAGGCGCATGAGGCTGGAAGTGTTGTGTTGTTGAGTTGATCAGTTTTTTGGTGATGTGCATTGAGAGCATTGAGAACTCTGACTGCTTAGGGGAAGAAGCTCTTGCAGTGTCTGTTAGGTACAGTTCTGATGCAGCGGAACAATCTGGCAGAGCTTGTGTCCTGCAGCCAAATGTCTTTTGAAGACATGAAGGTGCCTGATTTTCTCTGAATAAACTCGCTTTGCCTCCTTAATGTCCCTCTGGCTGTAGAATAAGCTTCTCTGTCTTTGGTTTCGCAGCTTAGCAGAGAACCAGGGTTTGTGGCTTGGCACCTTATCCAGGTTCTACGTGGGGGTGTACTTGGTCAGCAACATTTAGTTAGGTGGTACATCAGCATGAATCCAGGAACCAGGGTATCCCATCAGAACCCAAATCATCACACTGCCTCTGCTGTCTTGCCTTCTTTCCATCATGCATTCGGCTGCATTGTAATTCTCAGATGTAAAAGGCAGTATGAATGGTGCATAAAACAAACTGTGATGCACTGTATGTTCCAGCAAGAACTTTCAGCAAACTTAGCTGCAGTGGATCTTCTGACATCCGGTCTAATCATCACCATGTGCCACTGTAATGAGATAATATTTACATCACATGTCAGTGGTGATAATGTAATGTAATGTAATGTAAAATGTGCACTCCTGAGAGAAAAATTTAATAAGCAAAGGATATGTGGTTTACTAGTTTATGTTAGTTTGTCTATTTTACTGTTGAATTCCGGTAGAATTATAACAGAATTAATAGACTGAAGTGTCACATTGTACACAGACGAGTAAAGCAAGTGACAACAAAAACATCCATTAAAGAAAAACTAAAGGAAACTTGTTCCCAAGCTCTGTTACAGGTCATACAGAGAAATGTACACATATCTATGTCCTGGTTTCATCTTTTTTACCATGTACTGATAAAAACTCCTATTCAACTTTAAAATGTACTTTACTTCTAACAGACAGCTGTGTTTTATGGTTTTGATTCTGGAACTCTCTCATATAAGGTAGAAATGTTGAAATGTGAAAGTTGACATAATAAGAGACAAATGTTTAATGTGCTGCTTGCCAGATTAATTTATTCATAAATGCCAAAGTAAAAAAAAATCCATATTATGTTTGCACAGTTTATGAGAGCTGCTAAGTGGACCTGTTGTAGTTTTCTTTTGGAACTATCTAATTTAAGGTCATGTTGCTGTCTCAAATTTGACATATCTAGAGACGAATGGTGGAAGTTCTTATTCAACATTAAATATTTAAGAAATGTCATTAATTAATAAAAAGTCTCCATATTACATTTTACAGCATTTATCAGATATTATTATTATCCATATTAGGTATGAACAAAGAATGAAAGTTGATAAGTTTTCAAGGTCCAATGATGAAATACTAAGCTGAACAAGGTTTCTCTTAAAGAGCATCGGGCTTTCAAACGATACCGTAAATATCCTATAAGGTGTGCGTGACTTTTTAAAGCGCGTCTAGATTTACCGTTTTCACTGGTGTCACCAGCTGGAACTCGATATGCAGTTAATGTCACAGTTTTCCGGTGATTGAAATGCTTTTTTAAAAGCTCACGTAATCCTAAAATATACTCAGCAGTATAATAATAGATCTTTTAAACAACAAATTTGCAAACAACATTAAAATAAGCCTGTGAAGCATCTCAATCGTCCAGGTGAATTTGTCTGGAAGTTGAGTCATGGCAATTGACAAAGTTGTGTGGATACAGAATAAAACGTCTCTACATTACATGACTCAACAACATTAAAATAAGCAACATCAACAGAAAACCACACATGATTTTAAAACAGACACTGTAACCAACATTGTGCCAGATACTGCCCTCTGGTTTCAGATACAAATCTGATGTCTCGAAAACAATTGATTACTTATTACCTAAATTCTGTATTGAGGGAGCGCGACAAGAGTAATGAAACTGCGCCCCCTGGTGACACGAAGGTCGTGGTGACAGAAATCGGCGCAACACCTCATTCACAGGCAGCTCAAGAAGACTGATGCCAGCCTGCATGTCCTCTGTGGAGGTGGGGACAGATGGACAGATCGCTTTATTTTCTCTGATGGTGGTCTACAGACAGGCTGTTGGTAACTGGCTATTGGACTTCCTCACAGGAAGACCACAAGCAGTACGGGTTGGCAGTAGCACATCCAGCACCATTGTCCTTAACACGGGGGCTCCTGTGTGTGCTGAGCCCCCTTCTCTTCACTCTGCTGACCCACGACTGCACTCCGTCACACTGCTCCAACCTCTTCATCAAGTTTGCGGATGACACGACTGTGGTGGGACTCATTAAGAACAGGGATGAGTCTAACTACAGAAGCGAGGTGAGCCGCCTGGCCAAGTGGTGCGGAGACAACAATCTCTCCCTGAATGTAGAGAAGACGAAAGAGATTGTTGTTGACTTCAGGGGAGGAAACACTCAGCATGCTCCTCTGACCATCAACGGTGCATCTGTGGAGAGAGTGAGCAGCACCAAGTTCCTGGGTGTGCACATCACTGAGGATCTCTCCTGGACAAAAAACACCACTGCATTGGCCAAGAAAGCACAGCAGCGTCTCTACTTCCTCCGCAAACTTAGAAGAGCAAGAGCACCAGCCCCCATCATGTACACATTCTACCGAGGAACCATCGAGAGCATCCTGTCTAGCTGCATCACTGTGTGGTTTGGAGCCTGCAATGCGTCCTGCCAAAAAACTCTCCAACGCACAGTAAGAGCAGCTGAGAGAATCATCGGTGTCCCTCTCCCCTCCCTCCAAGACATCTACAGTACACGCCTCACCAAGAAAGCCCTCTGCATAGCAGCTGATCCCACCCACCCAATGCAAACCTTCTTCAGCCTGCTGCCATCAGGGAGGAGACTGCGGAGTCTCCAGGCCAGGACCAGCAAACTGAAGGACAGCTTCACCCATCAGGCTGTCAGGAAACTCAACTCCCTCCCAGCTCTGCCCCCACTCCCCTCACTCCCCTCTTCAGCTCCACAAACTTTCTGAACCCTAACACACACAAACTGACCATGCACCAGTCACTCTGTGCAGCTCTGGTCTGCCAACTACCTCACTTGTCACTTCGTCACTTTAAACCTACCTCTGTTGCACTACATGGTTTTGCACTCTCCACCATGTGCCCTTATTTGTATATGGTGTTTTCAAAATTGTATATTGTGTTTTTTTTTTATTGTATTTATACTTTGTATTCAATGTTACTGTTACTGTTTTTGTATTTAATGTTACTTGTATGGGTCAGAGAGTAACGTAATTTCAATTCTCTGCATGTCCTGTACATGTGGCAGAATTGACAATAAAGCTGACTTGAAAACTTGAATGTTTAAGAAAGATCAAATAATTTATTTCTAAGTTGGCTAATTATTTATTAGACACACAGCATTATAGCTAAATACAGTCATACAAATACAGTTTAACAATGAAATACACTTCAATTTTATATAAATATCTTCATAATACTCTGAAAAGCGTACTGGATAATGGGGGTGGTTCTTTATAATACTGTCACCCAACATGTACTTCCTGTGAAGAACAACATAACACAGTCAGACACTCTTTTCTCTTAATTAATCACAGGCAGACATATTCTCTTAATTAATGTTGAAAGTGAAATGTTGCTGTACTGCAGATGGAACATATACTTCCATCTGTACAACACCAGCTCCTTTAAGAGTCTGTTCATTTCTTTGGACGTGAGAAAGCTTACAAATTAATCAGTTCATCAAATAATTATTTCCCGCACTGTACGAACCTTTCAAGAAATAGGATTAAGTTCATCAGAATAACCCAATAAAAGCTACTGAATAGTTCGTATTTCCCCCACATGACACCATGTTTGGTGTAGAAGTTACTGCTGTCGGATCCCATCCTGGGACATTTATCTAGTGTACCGTGTCGGGAATAGAACTCGCAGCAGTCCGGTCACTACCTGCTGCACCACTGTGCGGACACGAACGATTCTTTGTTTAGTTTTATTCGATGATTATGCAGCGCTTCTGTCGACTTCTGAAACTGACGAATCGGTCGAAACTGAAAACGCGACACCGGTGTCACGGCGGCGGCGGCGACTTGTCCGGGTTAAGTGTCTCGCTCAGGGACACGGTGGTAGTAAGTGGGGTTTGAACCTGGGACTTGGCGAGTGTGTCACCAGACCGGTCAAGTTAAAATACCAAATTCACGCGTGCTGTAAGAATCTGAAACACATCTGGCACTGTGCTGTGTAGCCCTGGTCTAATTCTGACCTGGGAACAGTTGTTACCATCATCGGTCTTTCTCTGTTCTTGTGCTCTGGTCTGATTTTCCGGGCATAAAAACGAGATTATGAATAGTACTACGGAATTACTACAGAATATTCTTGAAAAACTTCTTTGATTTGCACTTTTTTACTCCATGTATTCATGTGGAAGACAATTTTCATTCCTAAACAAAGTAAATATTTGGCTATTCATTTATTCTATATAATTCTATATGAATTACACAGTGCATGTAATAATTGTGATAGTTGAATAATTATAAAATGTTGATGTTTTATGAAATAAAAATC
The DNA here is from genome assembly GCF_900700375.1 of Denticeps clupeoides. Taxonomy (NCBI): domain Eukaryota; kingdom Metazoa; phylum Chordata; class Actinopteri; order Clupeiformes; family Denticipitidae; genus Denticeps; species Denticeps clupeoides. The sequence continues at coordinate 11,765,220 of NC_041726.1, forward strand.
TTTATAAAAAACTAAAGTTGCTGTTTCTTCAACAGTGATTCATTCCTGGACAGGATTGTACATGGTGACTACAGGAACAAAGGATTTTCCTGGTTTTATTGCTTTATATTTATTTGATGATGAAATGGTTGGACACTTCGACACCAGGACCGACCGGTTTGAGTTCAAAGAGGAACGGGTGAAAGAGCTGGGCAAGCAGTATGTGGAACAGAAAAACAATTTCATAACTCTTTTAAAGAGATACAAGGATAATATGACAACGATCATAAATGACTTGGTCCACACACAAGATCAAGGTAAGATTGACATGCATCTTCAGCCTTTTAGAATCATAACAGTTTCAGTAGGGGTGGTAGTAGCCTAGTGGGTAACACACTACCCTATAAACCAGAAGACCCAGGTTCAAATCCCACTTACTACCATTGTGTCCCTGTGCAAGACACTTAACCCTGAGTGTCTCCAGGAACCGAGCTGCTGGTGTAGCGGAGTTGTGTAGGTCTATCCAAGTCTTGGTTAATGGCAGAAAGTCAGAAAGTAAAGATGGAAGAGCTGCTATCAAGTCTCTTATTAACTGCTGTTTTGCAGTTTCAGAGCCCACCAGCCACTTTTGTTGAGGATGAAGTAAACAGGGAGGTAGATGTTCTCAGTAGAAGTCTGTGTTGTGGTGATGATTAACTTTATCAGATCTGATTAGCTGCAGTAAACTGCAAGCAAGAGCACAATTTATATTTTGGTCATTATTCTTTTCAACAGAGTCACTTTATACTGTGTATATTGTTGTATTTACAATCCTCTTGAATAAAAAAATCACAACCTTAAACATGTTTACCTGAATAAGTCTAATTTCCTGATTAGAAATCTTTTTCTTTCTTGGCAGTGCATTATTTGATGTGCAGGTCTGGCTGTATTTTGAATGATGAGACTGGAGCTACAGAAGGGTACATTCAGTTTGGTTATGATGGAGAAGATTTCATGTCACTGGACTTGAAGAACCTTTCTTGGATTGCTGCTACACGACAAGCTGAAATCATTAAAAAGAAATGGAACAAAGCTGATGATGACTTCTGGAAGAAATACCTGACTGATGAATGTGTTGTGTGGATAAAGAAGTCTGTGATGTATGGAAACATGAGTCTGGAGAGAAAAGGTACATCACACAGAGAAACACAAAGTAGGACTGTAATCAGTAGGGATCAGTTTTACAAGTCGTGCCTCAAAATTCTATAACATAAGAGTGACTGTATTAAATAAATATATTTATCAAAGAAATAAACTAATCACAGTGTGATCTCATATTTGACACAATAAAACATCAAAATAGAAGTGAGAAATACAACTGAAATAAAATAATAAAGAATGTAACTGTGTTTACAGTCTAAACTGACTGGTAAATCACCTCCTCTCTTCCTGTCTCTAGTCCCTCCTCAGGTGTCTCTGCTGCAGACAGTCCCCTCCTCTCCAGTGGTCTGTCACGCTACAGGTTTCTACCCTGAGAAGGTGAACATCAGCTGGCAGAAAGATGGGCAGGACCTGGATGAAGATGTAGATGTTGGTGAGACGTTGTCCAACCATGACAGAACCTTCCAGAAACGTGCAGAACTCACAGTGACCCCTGATGTGTGGAAGAAGAACCAGTTCTCCTGTGTGGTGGAGCACAAGAGTGGAGACCCAATCCACATGATCCTGACTGAGGAGAAGATCAGGACCAACATCAGTCCAGGTACAGGAGTGACAGCCATTAAATGGAAAATATGTAGGAGGACCAATAACGGCTCTGTAGTTGTAGTCTGTAGGGTGCTAGTCGCCTAGTGGGTAACACACTCGCCTAAGAGCAAGAAGACCCAGGTTCAAATCCCACTTACTACCATTGTGTCCCTGAGCAAGACACTTAACCCAGGAGGACTGTTCCTGTAACTACTGATTGTAAGTCGCTCTGGATAAGAGCGTCTTATAAATTCTGTAAATGTAAATGTAGATTAAATAGATCTTTGTTAATCTTACTTTAAATAGTATAGGAGGAAGTTCAGGCTCCCCTTCAACGTCATAAAATTCAGGCTTATATGGATGATTTTCCATTAACTGAATCCATGTAACACAGACTAAATCACACCCACTCCACTGATCCAGAACTAGATATTTAATTCTGACTACACAATACACCCTACACAAAAACATCAGGTTTGTGACATTATGGTTACAACTTGTTTTATATAAGGAATTATTAATTCTTTTCTGACAATAATAAATAAATAACATTTAATATACAGTGGGTTGCAAAAGTATTCAGCCCCCTTGAAATTTTTTGTCACATTACAGCCACAAACATGAATCTATTTTATTGGAAAGACCAATACAAAGTGGTGTACACTTGAGAAGTGGAATGAAAATCATACATGATTCCAAACATTTTTTACGAATAAATAACTGAAACGTGGGTGTGTGCGTAATTATTCAGCCCCCTGAGTCAATACTCTGTAGAACCACCTTTTGCTGCAATTACAGCTGCCAGTCTTTCAGGGTGTGTCTCTACCAGCTTTGCACATCTAGAGACTGAAATTCTTGCCCATTCTTCTTTGCAAAACAGCTCCAGCTCAGTCAGATTAGATGGACAGCGTTCTGCCACAGATTCTCGATTGGATTTAGATCTGGACTTTGACTGGGCCATTCAACACATGGATATGTTTTGTTTTAAACATTATTGTTGCCCTGGCTTTATGTTTAGGGTCATTGTCCGGCTGGAAGGCGAACCTCCGACCCGGTCTCAAGTCTTTTGCAGACTCCCAGAGGTTTTCTTCCAAGATTGTCCTGTATTTGGTTGGCTCCATCCATCTTCCCATCTTCCCCAGCACCCCCAGAGCATGACGCTGCCACCACCATATTTGACAGTGGGGATGGTGTGATCAGAGTGATGTGCGGTGTTAGTTTTCCGCCACACATAGCGTTTTGCATTTTGGCCAAAAATTTTGGTCTCATCTGACCAGAGCACCTTCTTCCACATGTTTGCTGTGTCCCCCACATGGCTTGTGGCAAACTGCAAATGGGACTTCTTATGGTTTTCTTTTAACAATGGCTTTCTTCTTGCCACTCTTCCATAAATGCCAACTTTGTGCAGTGTACAGCTAATAGTTGTAGATCTCTGCAGCTCGTTCAGTCACCATGGGCCTCTTGGCTGCATTTCTGATCAGTGCCGTCCTTGTTCGGCCTGTGTGTTTAGGTGGATGGCCTTGTCTTGGTAGGTTAACAGTTGTGCTATACTCCTTACATTTCTGAATGATCGCTTGAACTGTGCTCAGTGGGATGTTCAAGGCTGGGAATCTTTTTGTAGCCTCAGCCTGCTTTAAATGTCTCAATAACTTTATCCATGACCTGTCTGGTGTGTTCTTTGGACTTCATGGTGTTGCTGCTCCTAATATTCTCTTAAACAACCTCTGAGGCCGTCACAGAGCAGCTGTATTTGTACTGACATTAGATTACACACAGTTGCACATTTAGTCATTAGCACTTATCAGGTAATGTCTATGGCCAACTGACTGCACTCAGACCAAAGGGCTGAATAATTACACAATTAAACTTGAAACTGTAAGGGTTCACACAAAAATCTGAAAGTGAAGTGATTGCCATTGTGAAACACTGCAGTACAGCACACATTGACACAGTGAAATGTGTCATCTGCATCACCCTTGGTAAGCAGTGGGCAGTCATGACAGGCGCCCGGAGAACAGTGTGTGGGGACGGTGCTTTGCTCAGTGGCACCTTGGGATTAGAACCAGCAACCTTCCAATTACGGGTCTGCTCCTTACACTGGGGGGCCCAATCATTTATTCAGCTAGGGGCAGTGCGAATCCTGAACCACAATGGAGCAGACCTGCTGACTAATAGTTAATTGTATTTTAAATACACATGATCAAAAAGTTCTGATGGAACATGCCAGATAGTAGCTATATGCTCAGGTAAACTTTGAAATTTAAGTTCAATTACTTAGCAAGACACAGCAGGAAGCGGGGATCTCCTTCCTCCATCTTACACAGATGACTAACAGGTTGTCCAGCCCATCTGAACCTTCCCACTCCACACAGTCCAGAATAAAAGTGATTTTTACTTTTACTGCAGGTAATGATGTTCCAGGCATCGTTGCTGCAGGTAATGATGTTCCAGGCATCGTTGCTGCAGGTAATAATGTTCCAGGCATCGTTGCTGCAGGGAATAATCTTCTAGGCATCGTTGCTGGGTCGGTTGTTGTTGCTCTCGTTCTCATCGCTGTGGTTGTTGGTGTTGTGATGGTTGTGAAGAGAAGATCAGGTGAGAGACGCAGCAAACAACATCAGTAACTTCTACACCAAACATGGTGTCATGTGGGGAAACTTCTAATCAGTAAAATACTTTCTCTTTTATACAGGTTACCAGCAGGCCAGCCGTGAGTATTACACTCAATTCAAATACAGGCGGGTTTTTTTTCTTTTTTAAATATTTTATTTGTCTCGGGGAGAAATAAACCTGTAAATGTTTAAATCAGATACTTCAAATCAGAATCTTCGTTTTGTAAAAGATTCACTGTAAACAAATATGTAAGACTTTCAACATCTTCTTTTCTAGAAACTGGTCCAACAGATCTTACCAACACCCAACCTGCCAACCTGCTGCCACTATTCACCCAGGCAACTCACCCAGGCAACCCATCTGCACCAGTTTAAAAGCTGAAACACAAGTAGGATTTTACTGTTATTTGATCTTCAACGTACATCACAAAACAGTACAAGATTTTCCTCAAATGATCTTTATTCCTTGTCTTGCTCTTTTTGTATGGAGAAAATGTTTCAGATCTTTGAGTTCAGATCATGAAAAAGGGGAGCAAAACAAGTGTTGCATTCATATATTTTTTCAGAATCCAAAAACGTTATTTATCCCAGAGGAAATTAATTACATCAAAACTACATGCGCTAGAAAGTACCAATAATTGCCCAATGAAGCTAAAAATGAAAAGGACTCAATATAATATTAATACTAGAGGTGGGCATAGATTAATTTTCTTAATCTAGATTAATCTCACTGTAAACAAGAGTAAGCACAATTATAGAATATATGTGCTACCCAAATAATGACTAAAAGTAAGTCTTTGAGAACGGGTTTCTCAAGCCAGGTGGCGCATTAGACCAGGAGCTCATCTCCTGTTTGCAAAATGCATCACAAACTGCTTGAGAAAGCTGTTCTACTATGATAATTGGTGATGAAAATAAATTATGTTCAATAAGATGTATTTGTGTTTACCAACTGTTTATTCAGTTAAATAGCTGCATCCATGTTACCACGTCACGTTTGATGTGGTCATTTCACAGTTGGAAGACTCGTTCTCGCCCCCTACAGTGCAATTCGGCTAGGTATACATCCGCACTAAAATATCAAGGTGAAAGTCATCATAGTGTAGCGGTTCTTCTTCTGCGTTGTGTAACTTTTTGATTTCGTTTCTTGAACCGCAAATGATGAGCTGACACCCAAGAGATTTTCTGTGCAAAGTGTATTCTGTCAGGATTGCCTGCAGCTGGGCTCCACACCGGAATCCAATCCTGACGCCCCATAAATGCCGGAAGTTTACGCCCGTTCGGGGTCGCTGGCATTTTCGTGAACTTCAGGTGGTAACACTGTTTGTAATTTGAGTTCTGGCAATCGCCACACCCCTACGGGTTAGTTTTAGTTTGTCTGTATTTAAGTTAAATCGTTTTCGGCCACCGCGCCCGTCTTTATTTGTGTTTATTGTTTATTTCATAATAAAAACCCCTTCCCAGAATGTCAGACCTCTGCGCTTCCTTCCCCCGTAAGTCCGTAGTCGTGACAGAATGCCAGCGACCCACCCAAAAGCGCAGAGGTAAAAAGCAGAGGAGAAGAAACGCCGCGAAGGACGCAGCCCGGCGCGGCGAACGCGGACGGCAGGGGAGAGACGCGCCGCCCGTTCTGGTGGAGAGTTTTCTCCCCGAGAAGCCGTGGTACGCGGCGCCGCGTGATGACGTCACCCCCGGGAAACTCCGCGAAACCCGGAAGCGACAACGTCGGCGGGTGAGTGGGCGGAGCGAGGACGTTGGCGTCGGCAGCAGCGAGGAAGTGAGCAGCGAGCGCAGAAGATGCGACCCCCACGATCTTCGGCATGTCGAGCCAAGAACTCTGCGCTCTGCTGGCAAGGCTCCCCGTGGACTGGGACGACACGGACGACGACGAGAGCACGGGAGACGAGAGTTGGGCTCCGCCCATCGCGCCAGTCTGCGATCGTCGCAAGGTCCGTGGGGACCCACGTCACTTCCAGGGGGGTGAGAAGCGACAATGGCGGCGTCCCTCCAGCGAGGAGGTGGGCAGCCTCCCGCCCGAATGGCCAGAGTACTGTCCCTGGGAGTTGATCGCACCCTGGGTCCAGGATGTCCGCAGGGTGGACGACCCTCGGAGTCACAGGTGGGAGGACACGGATGACGAAAGCGACAATGACGTGGATTTTCGTTGGGCAGTCGGGGCCGGGATGGCTCCACCCAGCGCGCGCGTCCGAGATAGTCGCGACATCCGTGAAGATCCACGTGACTTCCGAGGGTATGAGGTCGACACGGACCAACATGAGGATGACGCCGATTGGGCAGTCGGTGCCGGGATGGCTCCGCCCATCGTGCCCGTCCGTTGCGACATCCGTGGAAACCCACATCAGTCCCAGAGGTGCGACAACAGTGAGGAGGAGGACAGCGATGCGGGGGTAAGCTGGTGGAACAGGGCGACAGGAGGTCGCCAACCAGCAACTGCACTGCCGGAACTGCCTCACAGGGAAGATGCCCTCCCAGCTCCAGTCGCCGATCCGCCTTCCCTCTGCTCGGACGTTCCCCAGCTGAATGGCAGCGCATCACCAGCGCCCCCGCATGCTGGAGAAGACGTCCACCACCCCCCACGCCACACGCCCACCACCATCTCCAGCGACGTGCCCAGCCCCGTGTGGGACAGCCCAATTGTCCCGGGACCCTTCAGTGGGGCAGCAGACACGGATAAGACCACCACCATCCTCACGTGTCTGACTGGGTCAGCATGGGGCTGGAGCACAACCCTCTGGCAGCAGGGAGAGACAGACAGGAGTTTTCGGGACTTCCAACAGAGACTGAGGGCGGAGTTTGATCGGCCTGAGCCAGGGATCGAACTCTGCCCCTCCACCACATCCAGCGCCAGTCAGGATCCGGGGCAAGAAGACCCAGCACTGGTGGGCGACGAGAAGGTCGCTCCTCCCGAGATCCTGGCTGTGCCCCCTGAGGAGGTCCCGGAGAGCCCAGAGAGGGAGCCAGACGACCCTCTCTTTTGTCTGTCTCTGTCTGTGTGTGTGTGCGTGGTATATGTGTCCGTATGTCGCCCCCACTTCCCCTCTTTGTGTCCACCAGATGGCGACCCAGCCATGGAGCAGAACCCCAGGGAGGAGGTTCCTGACCCGAATGTGCTGGTCCAAGGCGAGGTGGACAAGCCCCAAGGTACCCCTAAGTCCAGCCGGGGGGGGTGCTCCCCCAAAGAATTTTTTGGGGGGGTGCAGTTCGGGTTGGGGACTCCTCCTGAGGGGAGGGGAGGTGGGGAAGCGATGGAGCTGGGTCCTCCGGTAGCCAGTGAGGAGGGCGGGCCAGGCATGGGCCTGCGTCTGCCTCCAGAGGGGTGGAGCGCCATAGAGCCCCCGGGTAGGCAGGAGGACCCAGCTGGGACAGACAGGAAGAGGGCCTGCTTGTCCCAACGGACGCAGAAGGGGCTAGCCGGATGGTCTGGCAATGCCCCCCCCTTGGCACCAGGGCCGGGCAGCGAGAGGGGCTGCATAGTCCCAGAAGGCACCAGCCTGGGGTGCCTGGAACAGTCGCCGGAGGTTCCAGGACAATCTCCCTGCGCGGTGCAGGGGGTGACACAAGACGTGTCAGAGGGGACGTGTGGAGACAGGGCCCACACATACCCAGATGGATCGGCCCTGATTATTGTGTGCCACCGGGGCCGCCACGCCTGACCACGCCGGGGAGCCAGGCCGAGGGTCCGGGGCCGCCACGCCTGACCACGCCGGGGAGCCAGGCCGAGGGTCCGGGGCCGCCACGCCTGACCACGCCGGGGAGCCAGGCCGAGGGTCCGGGGCCGCCACGCCTGACCACGCCGGGGAGCCAGGCCGAGGGTCCGAGGCCGCCATGCGGGACCACGCCGGGGAGCCAGGCCGAGGGTCCGGGGCCGCCAAGCGGGACCACGCCGGGGAGCCAGGCCGAGGGTCCGGGGCCGCCAAGCGGGACCACGCCGGGGAGCCAGGCCGAGGGTCCGGGGCCGCCAAGCGGGACCACGCCGGGGAGCCAGGCCGAGGGTCCGGGGCCGCCAAGCGGGACCACGCCGGGGAGCCAGGCCGAGGGTCCGGGGCCGCCACGCCTGACCACGCCGGGGAGCCAGCCTGAGGGACCGGGGCCGCCACGCCTGACCACGCCGGGGAGCCAGGCCGAGGGTGCGGGGCCGCCACGCCTGACCACGCCGGGGAGCCAGGCAGAGGGTCGGGGCCGCCACGCCTGACCACGCCGGGGAGCCAGGCCGAGGGTCCGGGGCCGCTACGCCTGACCACGCCGGGGAGCCAGGCCGAGGGTCCGGGGCCGCTACGCCTGACCACGCCGGGGAGCCAGGCCGAGGGTCCGGGGCCGCCATGCGGGACCACGCCGGGGAGCCAGGCCAAGCGGGACCACGCCGGGGAGCCAGGCCGAGGGTCCGGGGCCGCCAAGCGGGACCACGCCGGGGAGCCAGCCCGAGGGACCGGGGCCGCCACGCCTGACCACGCCGGGGAGCCAGCCCAAGGGACCGGGGCCGCCACGCCTGACCACGCCGGGGAGCCAGCCCGAGGGACCGGGGCCGCCACGCCTGACCACGCCGGGGAGCCAGCCCGAGGGACCGGGTCCTCCAAGGGGAGGATACAGCAGGGCAGGAGCCCTGTGGTTGCCGCCGTCCGCCCCGCCGCCTCCACTGATGGTACTGTTGGGGCTCCGAGGACGTAGCCCTTGGAGGGGGGGCTCTGTCAGGATTGCCTGCAGCTGGGCTCCACACCGGAATCCAATCCTGACGCCCCATAAATGCCGGAAGTTTACGCCCGTTCGGGGTCGCTGGCATTTTCGTGAACTTCAGGTGGTAACACTGTTTGTAATTTGAGTTCTGGCAATCGCCACACGCCTACGGGTTAGTTTTAGTTTGTCTGTATTTAAGTTAAATCGTTTTCGGCCACCACGCCCGTCTTTATTTGTGTTTATTGTTTATTTCATAATAAAAACCCCTTCCCAGAATGTCAGACCTCTGCGCTTCCTTCCCCCGTAAGTCCGTAGTCGTGACATATTCTGTACAAAAAGCAAGGTCGCGTCAGAACATCGCGACTTTCTGCACCTCTCTCTACAATATACAGTATTAAAAGAACATAAAAAAATATTCACAAAATAACACACATGCAAAATATTCCTAATATGTACATAAATTAAAATGAAAGAAATAACTTTGTGTCCAAGAGACCTGAACTGGGTCTCAAAAACAAAATAAAAGTCTTTAGGAAATAAGAAAATAAAAGACAAGAAAGAAGAAATATACTTATAAATCTAGTGTAACCATTTAACTCCGACACAAAAGCTTGCGTAGTATAGACCCAGCTCCCAACCCAACTTTGTGAATAGATTAACAGAGATATTTTTTTTATCGCCGATAAGAGTCACGTTAACGCAGCACGTTAACGCAGATAACGGCCCACCACTAATTAATACATTTACACTACATTCAGATAACATTTACAAAATTTCTCAGACGCCCTTATTCAGAGCAACTTACAATCAGTAATTACAGGGACAGTCCCCCCCTGGAGCAACTAAGGGTTAAGTGTCTTGCTCAGGGACACAGTGGTAGTAAGTGGGGTTTGAACCTGGGTCTTCAGGTTCATAGAGTGTGTTACCCACTAGGCTACTACCACCCTACTAAAAAAAAATTATGAATTAGATAGTCTCTGTTATGACTAAAATATCATGTATTATAAAAAAAATATAGATTATTTAGAGTATGCACAGTATATAGACACAAAAATACAATTTCAATTAAGTAAAAGTATATTGAAAAAAAGAAGCATATTGCACCTAGAAATCATTGCACAATACATTATGTATAAGTAATATTTAAGTAAGAATCAATGTATAAATACATTGCACATGTTAAAAAGTTGTTACAGTTATTATGAGGATAAGCGATAGAGGGAACGATTATAGAATCTGATTGTGGTGGGAAGGAAGGATTTTCTGTGGCATTCAGTGCTTTGATGAGACTGTTGCTGAAGGTCAGTCACCACACTGTAGATGAGTGGGTGCTCAGAATTGCTCATGATGACCTGTGGTCTTTACTTTACTTTACTTTACTTTATTTGGCAGACGCTTTTATCCAAAGCGACTTACAATGGGAAGACACCAGCAATTCTCGTTCGATTTCTATAGAATATCAAGTATACAAACTAAGAGCCCTGATAAGGCTTAGACTTGTCATTGAAGAACATGCTCGGAGAGTGTTGGGTGCTAGACTAAGAAAAATTATAATGTATTTATACATTTTGTATTTGTTTGTTAAATGTGTATGCATGTGTATGTGTTAAATTTGTCTGTAATATTTTTGGAATAAGAGGGTTTTCACCTGCTTCTTAACAGTGGTGATAGTCTCGGCTAGTCGTGTGGAGGAGGGCAGGTTGTTCCACCAGCCAGGGACAACAACGGAGAACAGACATGATTGGAATCGGAGACCCCGTGAAGAAGGAATTTTTAGTCTCCTTTCGTTTGCCGATCTGAGAGAGCGTGTAGGAGTGTATCTAGGTAGTAGTGTGTTGATGTAGGAGGGCGCAGTTCCATTTACAGCCCTGTAGGCAAGCATCAAGGATTTGAACTCAATGCGAGCAGCTACCGGGAGCCAGTGGAGGGAGGTAAGGAGAGGTGTAACAAAATACATTTACAGCATTTATCAGACACCCTTATCCAGAGCGACTTACAATCAGTAGTTACAGGGACAGTCCCCCCCTGGAGACACTCAGGGTTAAGTGTCTTGCTCAGGGACACAATGGTAGTAAGTGGGATTTGAACCTGGGTCTTCTGGTTCATAGGTGAGTGTGTTACCTAGTAGGTTACTACACCTACTAGGTTCTTGGTCTGGACAGTGATCTACTTTGTCTAGTTCCCTGCCCACCACCGAGCCTGCCCTCCTGATCAGTTTGTTCAGTCTCTTAGCGTCAGTCACCACAGCATAGAAGATTGCACTGGCCACCACCATCTCATAGAACATGAGCAACATGGTGTTGCAGTCTAAAGAATCTACAGTAGAATATTTGCTTACTACCTGGCATTCTGATTCTTGTCCCCCAGGCGACTGAAGAACTGTCATCTACTAACACACCAAGCCAAACCAGCCACCCAAGCTGCTCACAAAACGGCGTTGCCCTCACGGACTAGAACCAGGCCAGACGCTCCAACCACAGCTGACCTGAGATGTTCCTCCTGCTTCTCTATCTCTCCTTCGTTTGCTGGGTCTGCTGTACTTGACAGCTGTGTGATGACCTGTGACCAAAATAGTCACAGGTAGGATAAGAGTAGAAGGAGTGCAGACACCCAACCAGTTCTCAGGTAAAGTGGAGCGCAGTGTTTTACCACCACCAGATGTCAGAACGATCAACTTTTGGGGAATCAGACAGGTTGTGGATGGATGCACAATATGAAACATTCACAGTACCAACAGTATTACCAGGGGAAGGGTAATACCTTGATACCTCAGCATCAAAAACAGGGGGAACATCGGTTTTTGATCCTACAGGAAAAAGGAAATCCCAAAAAGAGCAAAAAGGATCAAGGTTATCTTGAGTCATAAGTTGGATAAGACAGGTAATTCAGTTCGGCTGGAGTGGGGACAATCTTCAACAATGGGCGAGGTCCTAAACATACAATGCAATCAGATTTCGCAATGTCACCAGTAGCTTCTGCAAGTAACAACAAGTTATTCCTGTGGCCAAGTTTTTTTTTTGTTTTTTTTTTTCAAAACAGACCAAATATCAAATTATTTTTCCCTTTAAAAACCATTTGGTGTAAAAACTTAAGACCGATTTAGAAAACCATCTGCCGTTTCCCCAAAATGTTTAACTGTCACCTGAAAATAATGGAAAAGAACAAGTCTGCATAGATTCTGCAGGCAATTGGTGGTAATCTGGTCAAATGCATGTTGCAAGCTTAGACGATTGTCAAGTCAAATCTGTTTCTTATTGCTCAGATCTTTGATGTTTCTTCTTGTTGACTTTACCGGACGATGGTAGCGATGGTAAATCAGTGTTTATTCAGCCCCGCCCTGCTCAGCCTTGGGAGCGGACGTTTTCTCGGCGGATGTTTCGGCCTCCTTGCTCTCTTTGCCATCCTGAGGTTCGGTGGTCTGGGCGGTAGTTGATGTTGCATCTGTAGCGCCGCTGGTGGGGCTCCTGGTTCTCTTTGCCTTCGCCCTGGTTCTCTTTGTCTTCCTCGCCTTCCATCACCAGTCTGGGACGTGGGGGACTCCTTGGTCTGAAGCCTCGGTAGTAGTTCTGCCTCACTGGTTTGCTCTGGTCTGGACCACCCTGGTTGTCACTACCTTCAGTTCCTTCTGTCATTTCCTTTCGTGGTGCGCTGGTATATGGGGGGCGGCTGCCATAGCGTCGGCAGACAAAGTACGGTGGATAGCGCCACCTGCCAGGGAACAAAGTTCTGCGTTGCTGTGGCTGTGCGACCCCCTCAGGACCAATTTCCTGGCTCTCTCTCTTCTCCCGCCCCTCGCTCTGGTAGTTATCCTGGTAGTTGCGTGGGGGTCTCCTCCGGCGTGGGTACCGCCTGTAGCGGTCCCGGTCAGCGGCGTATTTGCTGCCCTGGACTGGGACCCCCCCTGGGCCGGTGACATTGGCCGCCTCGGCACCCTTCTCCCCTTCAACGACATCAAACTCCACAGTCTCACCGTCCCCAACACTGCGGAGGTATTTTCTTGGGTTGTTTTTCTTTATGGCAGTCTGGTGTACAAAAACGTCTTCTTTTGTGTCATTCCTGTTGATGAAACCATAGCCGTTGCGAACGTTGAACCACTTCACTGTCCCCAGGACCTTTGTTGGAATGTGTGTGAGTGTGTCTGTGTGGGTGTGCATGACCTTGGTTGGAGCCTCCTTCAGGGCTGCAGCCGCGCCTTCGTTTGGAGCTCCGCCCCGCTTCACCCGTCAGTCTGTTTGGGATTGTTCATGGTGGGTGTGTTCTCCTCTTTCTTCATTGGGACATTCTCGTAACCAATGTCCTCTTTGGCCGCAGTTGAAGCACACATCCGATTGTTCCTCGCTTCGTGGTCTCCACTGTCCTCTCCATCTTTTGGTGCAATCTCGTGCCCAGTGTCCCCTTTGGTTAAACCTGAAGCACACATCCGGTCCACGATATGAAGTGGAGTTGGCAGCAGCATGCTGCAACAGAGCCAGTTGTGCCCTGTGGGTTGAATCTTTGTTTTTGTTGTCTTCTTTGATCCTCGCTTCCGCCTGTCTGGCCTGGGCGTGGCGCGCATGGCGCAGAACTTCAGCGAGACGCACTGAAGCATCTGCCCACATGATGCAGGAAGTCTTTGTTGCTTCACTGAGGGGGGGGAGAAGGCCATCAATGAAGGTATTTTTCAGGAGCGCTTCGTACGGTGTCATACCTTGTCCAGGGTAATCATGGGGGCGAGCAAGGCCGCTGTGGTCATCAAACACAACTTGGAGTCGAATCAAGAAATCTTCTGCTGACTCCAAAGGCTGCTGAGCACACGAGCTGATTTTAGAAAGGTCACAGGCAGTAGGAAAGTTACCAGCGATCGCGGTCACAAGTCCTTCAGCCCAACATCTGTAGTCTGCATCTCCCCGCACTGCACCAACGTCGTTTTAATCAGCAGATGCCTAACCAGGGGTGCAGGGCTGATGATGGGTAGTGAAATGTTCACGTAGCTGACCATACTGCGCAGGGGTCATGTGCCTTAGCAGGACTCGGGCCATTTCGGTGGATGTCGGTGTGAATTCTCTGATGAAATCGTTCACGGCTCTGGACAGGGCCGCACCCCCTTGATCTGCATTTGGGAGATGCTTGGAAGAGTTCAGAAGGTCTTCCGTTGTCCATGGTCTGTAAACAAATGTAGGCCCCCCTGTCCCAGCGACCTGAATCATGGGGAGAGTTGCAGTTGAGGGTCCTGATTGTTCAGAAGATGTGGTGGCAGACCGGGTCTTGGGTGGAGAATATGGGGCGGCTGCTCTGGTGGTGGTTTTTTTCTCAGAAGTTGAAGCAGTGACGCCATCATGCTGTGGTGGTTTCTGCTGTTCTTGTAACGGTTTCTCCAGCGGGAGTTGCTGCTGTTCCAGTGGGGGTTGCTGTTGGGGGTAGGGCGGAGGGGTGGAGTCTTCTACAGAGAATTTGCATACAGAGAATGTATGCAAATTCCTTAAATTAAAGACTGAAATGTAAACTAAATCGTGCAACCATTTAAAAAAGATAAATGGGTCTTAATCTCTGAGCATGCTCTTCGCTGACAAGTTGAGCCTTATCAGGGCTCTTAGTTTGTAAACTCAATATTCTATAGAAATCGAACAAGAATTGCTGGTGTCTTCCTCTTGTAAGTCGCTTTGGATAAAAGTGTCTGCTAAATAAAGTAAAGTAAAGTAAAGTAAAGTATTGGGCCCAAGACTGATCCAGCCCAGGCCATCTGTAACGTCCTGGCGCTTCTGACCCACCAGGTGGCGCCCCATCTTGGTTTGTTTTCCATGTCTCTGGAGAAGCGTGGTAATTATGACCATTTTACCTACAAGTAAATTGCTTCCCCAGTTTCTCCAGTCCTGGCCGGTTGTCTACATCTGTGTTCTGTGTATTTTCTGTTCTGTTTCACAGTCACATTATATTTCGCTTGTGTTCCCCTATAGTGCCATAATGAATAAATTATTTTAACTTTAAACAATTAAATGATTAATTCTATAAATATTCTTATTTACGGTACACCAACACATCTGAAGTTTTGAGTGGTTGAAGCGAACCTCAATTTGGTCTCTCACACTGAATTCTTCTGAGGTTCAGATGGGATTGATCTAGCATGTACCCATGACGCATGTTCCTCAGATTTCAAGGCCACGGCTGTTGTTAGGAGTTCCTGGTGAGATTCCTCAGCCCATACTTCAGAATTTCTTTTGATCTCATTTGCAGCAACAATTTTTGTGGCGAAAGTGGTGACAGTTTCAGACTGAATGTTGGTGTCTGGAATGGTCCTCTGTACATCTGACCAACTGCCACATGATGTCTCAGCCCACATTTACATTTACATTTACATTTATGGAATTTGGCAGACGCCCTTATCCAGAGCGAATTACAACGTGCTTTCAAGTTACCATAGATGAAGTGATCAGTTCCGGTTCATTAGGACCCCAACTATGAATACAATCTTTTTATTCACTCTGTTGTAGATTCTGTACACAAGCTCGACAATAAGAAGGTTAGAAGTTAATCTAAATATTCTTTAAAGAGGAAGGTCTTGAGCTGTCGTTTGAAAGTACTCAGTGACTGAGCTGTTCTGACCTCGAGGGGAAGTTCATTCCACCACCGAGGGGCCAAGACGGAGAAGAGTCTAGATGAATGTTTTCCTTTTACCTTCAGAGACGGGGGGACCAGGCGAGCAGTACTGGAGGCTCAGAGTATATGAGGTGCAGTGCAAGGTATCCACATCCTTAAACACCAGAAGTGGGAGGACACTCCCTTTCAAACTATAAAGATGACATGGCTGCTGAGTTCATTAACAATTCCTAAAACAATGCATTTCTATGATCACTAGTTATTTTTGTTCAGGTGAATTCAGATTGTCTGCGTTGCTTATTCAGTAACCACATTTTATCAGCGAAGCAAATTCTCTGTTGCATCTGTTACATTTAGTTTCTTGCCCTTTATTTGTAGAATTTGTTTATCTTGTTTAGCCCGTTCTGGCATGGTGGGTGAAGGCAGGGACCCACCCTGAGCACAGCACCAACCCAGGCTTTTGTATTGTTTTGTTTGAATATATATCAAACTAAGTAAAGTTGTGTTTTATAGCTGAAATCATTGAAATTTAAATTTAATTGGTGCATTATTCATCATTTATCTTCCTCATTCTCACCCAGAGAGAGATTGCCAGCATGTCTCTGGTCCCATTTGGATGTTAGCTGTTCTGGCTCCTCCAGCTTTGCGGATTTTGTGGATCCGGTGCAGAGCAGTCAGGTGAAACGCATCATTTGACAATCTCTGTTCCACCTGGACTGTTTGGGGACTTTTCTGCCATCTGCAGACTCTGATGTGGCATCATCTGGCTTTTCATCCTTGTCCTGTGGGTTCCTGTGTAGCTGGTTTCTGGATGGTACTTCTTCCACCCGAAGGTGTGAGCGGGTTGTATAGAAGTCTGTTTCTCTACATCATACTCAGAAACTCTTTCAGCTACTATGAATAAGTAGAAGTTGATCTCCAGTTGGATTACAGAAGCCCTCATGGGGCCGTTTCAAGTGTGAGGTTAGTATGGGTCATGGGTCAACCCGAAAGCATGTCATGCAGTGTCAGGAACATACATCTTTTAGCAGCACCTACCCCACCTTCAATAGAGTTCACCGTTCACCTCACAACCTTTTAACAACACTCCAACTCCATTGAGTAAACAAAAAACAGTCATAACTTCTTTTGTGCCGGTCTGTCAGGATTGCCTGCAGCTGGGCTCCACACCTGACTCAAATCCTGACGCCCCATAAATGCCGGATGTTTCCGCCCCTTCTAGGTCTCCGGCATTTTTGTGAACTTGACATTGTAACCGTGTGTTAGTATTTTCAGTTCTGGCAATCGCCACACGCCTACGGGTTAGTTTTAGTTTTTCTGTGTTGTAGTTAAATTGTTTTCGGCCATCGCACCGCTGTTTATTTGTATTTATTGTTTGTGTAGTAATAAAAACCCCGTTCCCAGTATGTCAGACCTCTGCGTAAGTCCGTAGTCGTGACAGAATGCCGGAGACCTAGAAGGGGCGGAAACATCCGGCATTTATGGGGCGTCAGGATTTGAGTCAGGTGTGGAGCCCTGACTCAAATCCTGTTAATTTTTATACCACTACATTAGATGCTTCCTAGTCACTTTTCTGTATTCTTATTTTCCTATTTCATATCTTATTCTTTTTTTATTAGGGTTCGCCACAGTAGATAAAACATCTCTCTTTCACACCAGCCACCTTCATGTCCTCTCACCATATCCATCAACTATTCTTCCAGGCCTTACTCTTTCTAATCCACGTCATTTGTCAATCTCAGTTTTTTTTTCAAGTTCATATTTTATATATATGGCAGAGTAATCATTTTAATTCTAAAGGTCAATGATGTATTTTATTCCACAAAGTGTACCCAGTTGAAAAATTCTGGTTTAGCAGTTTATAATTCTGATAGAAAGGTGTCAAAATACATTGTCCATCACTGTTTTCATACCTCCTGCATTCCTTCAAAATGGTAAGGGTGCCCATTCTGACACGAGAAAAGTTCCTGCATCCTGTGGATGTTCCTTTGACACGTAGGTGGTACGTGTCAAAGGAACATCCACAGGAAACCATGCAGGAAACCACCCCTTCTTGGAAACAATACTGCCTGAATGCAGTTCCATCATTCAGCTTGATAATGTGCCCAGCCACACTTTAAAATGGTTGAAATGTGTTTGAGGTATTAATTATTCTGGCGCTACACTTGCAGCTAAATATTCAAAATTGTGATTTTGTCAGCTTCCAAATGAATAAAAAATGTAAGAAATTAAAGTTGACCCATATTTACAACCACAGACATTCTGAATTATAAGTCATAGGATCAACTTTTTGCAGGATTAATACATATTTTTTACATGTTTGACTGGATCTACACTGTTGTGATGGTACGGGCATAATACTGGTTAGCCGCTGTGGTGCATCCAGTAAGAAGGTCCAGTCTTCAGTCTTTTTAATCAGTACGTAAAAGGCACTTAACAGGTAACTATGTTTGGTTCCACAAAGAATATAACAGAATAGAATTATGAAAATAACGAACCAGTTAACAATTATAGCATCACTGACTTTACTTTTACATTTTACCTGTTAAGAGCCATGAACAAGGTACCATGGAGCTGAGTCTAGTGCAGGAACAGAATTTGTGTTTGTTTTCTCTCACAGTCACATCCAGAAACTGCGGCCATTTCAGAACGTGCACACGTTTTTAACACATGTAGAAAACAACTTAACTCAATACTGTCATGAGAGCATTGCTGCCCCCTCACCAGCTTCACCCGATCAGCCTCTCCAAGCTACTGATTACTCCACCCCTCCTCCTCCTCTTCATCTAATCCTGTTTATGTTTCCTTGCTCCTTGTCATTGGTAATAGCCGCTCTCATCTTCTTACTGCATGTCCCTTTTCCCAAAGTATTTCCCTGCATGTTGTAAGTCCACCAGTCTTGCGTTGTTCCTGGTGCCTTGTGCCTTTGTTCCTGGTTTTATATTATTTAGAATGAATCCTTTGTCACCTCCTCCATGCCTGGATTCCCCTCTGAGTGTGAATGTTGTGATGAATACTACCACGGAGTATTCAGTACTAAAACGAAAAGCTAAGCTGATTACAGTAACAGTGCTTATAGTCACAGTTTTCAGATTTATTGCTTTTTATGCATTTTAATGACAATTAAATACACTCTTGTAAAAATTTAAATACAGTTGTGGCCAACAGATAAGTGATGTGCAAAACTGTACAGTAAACAGTACCACAGATGTAAACAGGTAAGCAGCAGTATTGACATCCAAATGCTGTTTACTTTACACAACAGTAGATACAACCAGTGATTTAAAACATCAAAATGACAGCACTGTACAGTATGTTTGAAATACAGTAATGTGTTTTACTTAAAAACACGAAATTGCTGAGGAAACGGATGCCACCATAAATGTTCACAGATTACTGTTCAGGTGCCCTGACAGACAAAAGCCACACAGATTTAAATTAGTCTCCACCCGAGTTGATGTCAAGTTCCAGCCCTGACAGCTCCTTCTGTCCGCTCGTCTACATTATGAACCTCAGTCAGTCTCTTCTTGACAGTTCTGGCCTGTATCCTGGTTTTGGTTAACATCTTCATATATAAATGAATGAGTCTCTGCCCTGTGCACAGTGAGTTCTGGATGAAGTTGGTTATTGAAGGTGTTTCACCTCCTTCCTGTCTGTGTATGATCAGCAGGAGTCTTCGTCTCCGGTGTTACGGCCAGATATACGAACAGTGCCGTCTGCATCACTGTGCAGCAGAAACAAATCTTTAGAGAAATATTCTGTTCATGAACATTAAGGAGAAGTGAAATGTTTCTCTAGTGATAGACAATGTAGGTTCTGTTTCATTTCCTGTTTCAGGGATTCCAGCCAAGTTCCTCCTGATCTACCATCTACAGACTTTACATGCAGCAATAATCTCACACTCCTGATGTCACTAGAAGCACGTTTCTGCATGTGAGGAACATGTTAAAGTCTGAAGCAGAAATTAAACTTACTATGTGACCAGAGATGCTCCAGAGTTGTTAGAACCTGCATCAGACTCTAGAAATAATTACAAAATAACATGTTAACATGCTATTTGTTAAATATTCTCCAACATGTAACGTGAACAGTGATGAGTGAAATACTCACGTCTGGCCTTCTTGTATCCTGTATAAAAGAGAAGAGAAAGTATTTTAGTATTTTACTGATTAGTAGTTTCCCCACATGACACCATGTCTAGTGTAGAAGTTACTGATGTTGTTTGCTGCGTCTCTCTCACCTGATCTTCTCTTCACAACCATCACAACACCAACAACCACAGCGATGAGAACGAGAGCAGCAACCACCAACCCAGCAACGATGCCTGGAACATTATTACCTGCAGCAACGATGCCTGGAACATTATTACCTGCAGCAACGATGCCTGTAACATTATTACCTGCAGTAAAAGATTAGTGTAAATTACTTTTATACTGGGTTAGGGTTAGTGTATGGAGTGAGGAGTGTGTACTGGGTGGATAAATGGGGGTCATAGTGACATTCGTAGAGAGTTTGTAGAGAGTCACACTTACACATTTACTACTATGGAAACAACTCTTGTGAAAAGCAAACAGACAAAAGAATGTAAATCATTCATATCAGCATGATCTGACACTACAGCTCATACTGACAAAGTCATCATGCAACAAACTTAAATATACGTTAAAGTCAGCAAATAACTGTTTTAGTGGGATTTAATGTAAAATGTGTTGATTAGCTGCTAGAAGCTCCTGTACCTGCACTGTTGGTCCTGATCTTCTCCTCAGTCAGGATCATGTGGATTGGGTCTCCACTCTTGTGCTCCACCACACAGGTGAACTGGTTCTTCTTCCACACATCAGGGGTCACTTTGAGTTCTGCACGTTTCTGGAAGGTTCCATCATGGTTGGGCAACGTCTCACCAACATCTACATCTTCATGCAGGTCCTGTCCATCTTTCTGCCAGCTGATCTTCACCTTATCAGGGTAGAAACCTGTAGCGTGACAGACCACTGGAGAGGAGGGGTCTGTCTGCAGCAGAGACACCTGAGGAGGGACTAGAGACAGGAAGAGAGGAGGGGGACAGGGACAGAATTTGGAAGAGAAACATTTTATATTCAACACTTTAATACATCTACCTGCCAGTTTACACTCCAAATACAACTGCAGCACAATTACACATTATTATTAGATTACTTTGTGATCATTTGTCATTGGGCAATAGCAGATTTTCAGATAATTCCTCTTTTCTTTATTCTTCTTTTTTTGTTTTGTCCCTGTCAGGCTGTTGTGTCTTACAAATTTTCATATTTTTCTAAGTAGACCACATTTCTTTAGCAGTTTTTTCTAGTTTATTTTTGATGAATATTCTTTGTGAATTCATCAATAAATGGCTTCCCCCTCTTTATGTTAGTGTTTGTAGTCATGACTTGTAAAATTAATTCCTACTGATGGTACATCGAAAAGTGGAAAAAACACAAGTGCAAAATGTTGAAAATAAAGCGGTTTTAATAATGAGAACAGAATGGTCTGAAAACGCAATAAAACAAAAAGAGACGTCACGCAGCATCACACACATGTAAAGCTTGACAGGGGTGTGTGGTCACGTCCCTGCTGTTAAAGTCCCCAATTACCCTGACACTAATAATGAAGCATCTGAGATGCTGAGATTCAGCTCCAAAACCACCACAAATAACCAAACCAGGAGCACCTCAGCGTTATATCAGTCCTGTTGTGTGTTTCTCTGTGTTGTTCTGTGTGCTGCTGTACCTTTTCTCTCCAGACTGATCTTCCCGTACATCACATACTTCTTTATCCACTTAACACAATCATGTTCCAGGTAGTTCTTCCAGTATTTAGATTGACCTCCATTCCATTTCTGCTTGATGATTTCGGCCTGTGGTCTTGCAGTAACCCAATCAGTGTTTTTCAAATCCAGTTTTATAAAATCTTCTCCATCGTAACCAAACTGACTGTATCCATCTGTAGCTCCATCTTCATCATCCAACTGACAGCGGTACATCTGCTGTAAAGTATGAACTCCTGAGAAAGAGAGAGAACACATTTTGTTGTGTGCACTGTGTGCTTCACAATGACAAACTAAAGGAAATTTTATCCACACAAGGAAGGAAGGTGCGGACCGCGGGAGAAGATTCCAGATGAATTTATTGAGAAGATCTCTGTGCGCGATGCAGGATGTTGTGAAACAATTCTGCTCTCTGTTCACTTTTTATTTTGGGCAAAAGGGTGTGGAGCCCTGGAGACCAACTCCAAATAAGACATGGAGCTTCACCAAAACACAACCTGTTTCATCTCAGATAAGAGGTGAGAGGGGGGTGTCCTGGGTGGACTCAACAGAACTAATTTGTGGTTTACACACAGAGAAAACAGGACTAGTTGTGGTTTACACAGCTGTATCCCTGCTCACGACTGAACTTGAGATCATTTGCAAATGCAGCACAACATTGACATACTGTGCACATCGTATATTTAAATAGTAGAAGAGAGGAATGGCATATAAACATAAATAATTATTAATGAACACTTTTCCTACAACAATCACTTCCCTTTCAGAGAGAGAATTTTAAGATTAAGAATTTTTCAGAATAAAGTTCTATGATCATCATTTGTTTTCCTGTTTGTTTTTTGTTTTGTAGTTTTGTCACTTTCTCACTTTCTGAGTTCATGTATTTACTGTACAGAACTGGTTTATTTACATGAAATAAATAACTGAGGTTTTAGGTTTATGTTTATGATTATATAAATCTGTCATCAAATTCTTTACTGTGTAAATTCTGTATAATTACTTTATTATAAAGAAGATGTGGAGAGTTTACATGAACTGTTGGGGCAGTTCTGTGTGTGCATGTGTGTGTGTGTGTGTGTGTGTGTGTGTGTGTGTGTGTGTGTTATTCTTCAGCTGTGTGAGAAAGGACAGCTGCAAATGCTCAACATTGGGGGAAACAAATTCTTGTCACAAACTTCAGAGGTGTTTGGATTTGAAGAGGATGAAGGTGCTTGTTGATCTTACCTTGATCTCCAGTCTGATTAAATTCAGTCATGATAATTTTCAGGTTCTCCTTGAATTTACATGTAAAATCTCTGAAGCTCTTTATCTGATCCTCCACATACTTCTCTCCCAGCTCCTTCACCCAGTCCTGCCGGATCTCAAACTGGTTGTTCTTACTGTTGAAGTATCCAGTCACTTCATCATCGAACAAATTTACACCAACAAATTCAGGAAGATCATTTATTCCTGTAGTTGCTGTGTACAATCCTGTCCAGGAATGAATCACTGTTGGAGAAGAAACAGGAAATTTAGTTATTAAACTGTAGTAAACAAATTATTTTAAGAGCCAATATAGGGTTAGTAGCGTCATTCACTTGGGCTTTTACTCAGTAGAAGTAACGTATATAAGGTGGGAACTAACAGGCAGGTTCCAGGTGTTGTTAGACGGAGCAAATTATCCTGTTTTATACTGTTTCATACTGTTTTATAACGTTTTTATACTGTCTCAATCCTCTGACACCATACTCAGCATTTGTAAGTTTGTGTTTATGAACTGTCATATTAGTTATAGATCATTACAAATATTTGACATTTTTTGTTTGTGCAGCAATAAATAAGGTACCTTAAGAAAAAGATCAAAGTCTGGACAGCGTTATTAAAGCGGAGGGCGTCATCACGCACCTACAGCGGTGGTACCAGCCCGTTTGGTGCCCTGGGCGAACACCCTAAAACAGCCAATACACAGTTCCCATGTGAAATGTTCAGTGAAAACAGTGTTGGGTCAGACAGGTAACACTTGATACCATTTGTAATACTTCAAGATGTTGAGATGATCACCATATTCAGATTTAAAAACTTCTTTATTTCTGAAACAGATTTCCTGCTGAAATCTTGCTGAACGTGTAAAACGGTACTGCAGCCTGCTGAGCACAATTTAAGGTGGAACTGACCATTCCAATAAGGAGCTTCTTCCAGTTCTACTTTGTAAAATGGTTATTAGATGCCGCTTCAGCCAGTTAGAGAATATTATAATCTCGTAATCTCATAAATTCATAAAGTAATTTCTGAATAATCGCCATCATTAATGGATTTTGTGCTTTACATTTTGCTTTATTAACCTGTAAGTGCTTATATAAAAAAAACATCTGATATGTGTTGTCTTGTAGGATGTGCCTCGATGTATCAACACTGCAGTCAAACACAAGGCAAGTGAAGATAACAAGGTTCTACAGGGTGGGCCATTTATACGGATACACCTTAATAAAACGGGAATGGTTGGTGATATTAACGTCCTGTTTGTGGCACATTAGTATATGTGAGGGGGCAAACATTTCACGTTGGGTGGTGACCACAGTGGCCATTTTGAAGTCGGCCATTGGATCCAATTTTTTTTTTCAATAGGAAGAGGGTCATGTGACACATCAAATTTATTGGTAATTTCACAAGAAAAACAACATAACTTTATTCTTTCATAAGTTATTTATAAGTTTCTGACCACTTATAAAATGTGTTCCAACCATTCCCATTTTATTAAGGTGTATAAAAGGCCCACCCTGTATATTGAGGATATTAAGAGGATAATTAATTAATTAATAACTTATACACACTGCAGCTGTTGAATATTGACAATTTGAGAACCAAATCTCTACAGAATATAAAGAACACAGTCAAAAAATTGCTTTGTTAACACTGTTGTTGTTAAATTCTACCAAATCTACTCTTCTGTCATGTTTGTAAAATGCTGAAAAGCATTATGAACCCAGATTATCTGTTCAAACCACTTCAACTCCATGGATAATAAAATATACAGACAAAACAGAAGCAGGGAGAATCAAACAACTTTTATATTTTTCTCAAACAAGACAAACCCAGACAAATAATGATCCAAGCAGCTGGAAAACTGATATAAAAAAACGAACGAACTAACTAACTAAGGTCATCCAGTTGTAGCACATTTTCTACATAATTATCATAATATCAATACTGGATTATTTAATAGCAATAGCAATACTTTTTCATTCAATATCGCAATGACAAAAAATTTACAGGATATAATATAATTGTATTAAATATATGTTTATTCCAGTAAAAATACAAGCTTGAATTCTGTTTCCTTGTTGTCATAATCCAGATCACAGCTCCTGTCTGTCCTGTTCTGTCACCTTCTTGTTCTATCTGCCTTGCCTGTATTCGTGTCCTTGTCTCTCGTCTGATGTGTCCTGTGCTGTTTGCACGCAGTGTAGCTGAGACTTTGTCAGGACCCGGTCTGGAAGGGGCTCAGACCGAAGTTTCATGTTGGTCCTGTGTTATTATGTTTCCTGATTGTTTTCACCTGTGTCTGATTGTATGAAGCTGCCCAGTTTGTGTCTGTTTGTGGTTGGGTCACTGTTACTGGATGTCTCCCCCTGTCCTGTTCACCATGTTTTAAACCCCTGTCTTATGGCGGCGAGCGTATGCGTCCTTCTTCCTCGCCATGTCCAGCCATAGTTCCAGATCTACTGCCTCACCATGTCAAACCAGCGTGACATCACCTCTGGTTTCTGCTGGTTTGTGTTTAAGCGTAATTAAAAAACTTCACTATGTCATGAAATTGTGCCCCCTGCTTATTTTCCATGGCGTGACACTTGTTTTTATCTTGTTGGTCACACCCTGAAACAGATCAGCCCTGCCAACAAGTTGCTCAATTTAAACATCATTTTTGTCATCCACTAAACATACAATTCATAAATCCAATTAGTCTTAGAAACAAAATATTTTTGTGAAATATCTTCATTTTATCTTCAATTAAAACACATCAATTCAAGTATACCAGACTGTTTTTTGTGTTATGACTTAACAATTAAACTAAACACTTAAACACTATTAAAGCTACAAAAAAAATGAACAAACTTGTCTATCAGTCACATAAGCAGCTGCACCATAAATAAGAGCCCCACCCTGACTGTTAATATTTTGGTGTATAATTACTATGGTGCGATGATTTATTAACACAAAGAAAATGTAACGATGGCCAAAAACAGGGAAAACAAAGGGAACAAATAAAAACAATCCCGCAGGTGACAGGGTCCATATAAATGTTGCAGCGTTGGTCTGCTGTCCAACAGGTCCTTATAACAGGGCTCCAGTCATGTACGCCTAATCAGCCATGCCTGTCCATGGCTGTATGATGTACACTATATGTATATACAGTAGGTTAGTGAAGAATGTGAAGACCCAAAACTACTGAAGGAACATTATTTCTAAGGAACAGGAGCAGGATATTCATTCCAAGAAAAATTCTTACATTGCATAAAATTGCTTTAAGCCACACAATGTGCAGAAACACATCTGCCTATTGTTAATAGTTACTAATGTTAATTGTGAACTAATCAGATTATAGTTATTGTCTATTTATATGCTTCAATTGTTCAGTTTTCAGTTGTCAACGCATTGGACAATAAAACAGCGCAAAAATCAAAGAGAATCGACTCCGCCTTTAACTCCGCCCCCTCCACCAATTCTGCTCCTTCCTCTACTTTTGTTCTCGAATTTATTTCAGCATAAGCACAATTTTGTATTCTTCTTCGGGATTTCGTCTATATCAAATATCACAAGAGCATTAAAGACTTACAACATAGGAAAAATCCACATATATTTTGAAGCATTTTTAAACAGGCAAACCTTCTGAAGCAAGATCACTTTTAAAAGCCACTTTTTAAAATCACCTTTAAAAATGACTACATCCTCACATGTTACACACAAAAGACCAACAGAGAACCTCGCGGAAAATCCTATTATCTTCGTGATGATTTAGAACCAATTGTTTGAAACCAGCGTCACTAAAATCCGGGTAGAAGTCGGGGCTGCAGGTTCCTCCAACTACGTCCAGTCCCGCCCACTCGCTCTTGATTGGTCAGAAACTGCCCTGTCAATCAAAATCTGATTCATTTCCGCCATGTCCGACACTTACTGTGTCCCCGAACAAGAGTGTCTCCAGGGGGGGACTGTCCCTGCAACTACTGATTGTAAGTCGCTCTGGTTAAGGGCGTCTGGTAAATACTGTAAATGTAGATGAACGTGATGTAGAGGATAATCGATTCCGCATTTATTACCCCCCTTCCCCCATAACCGCCCATCTTCCGTCTACTGTGTTCTCGACTTTTATAACAGACACCATTTAATATTCTCTGTTCTGGATTTTGTCTATATGAATTATCACAAGAACATAAAAGATTAACAACACAGGAAAGCTCCACCCATATATGAACATTTTACCATATAACCATTTTAATACTTTAAGCAAAAACACAAACCTTCTGATGCAAGATCACTTTTAAAGATCAGAAGATGAAAGATCAGGATGAGAAGGATCATGACTGTGACAGATTGTTCGATATTCCTCACATCGCCCTGAAAAGAATTAGATCCTCACGCTCGGCAGACTTTAGAGGAACTGGAGGTTCCTGCGAGTTAAAAAACAAAACCCGGTTGGTTGAGACCAGTAGCGCCACTAAATTCCTGAACTGAAGTCATTTCTTGACCGAAGCTCCTCCCGCGCTCGCATTGAAATGTTCCATTTCAAATGACAACAGATGAACCAAGTTTAAATAGGTTTGTGCTGGTTTAATACTGAATGTTTTACATTGTTACACTGAAAAAGTGAACACTGGCTAAACTTTGTAATATTTTTTTTATGTTTAGCCAGTGTTCACCTTTTTTCACCTTCTCTACTTGGACACAAAATAAACAGCAGAATGCAGGATTTTCAAGATTCAAGAGAGATTTATTGTCAGTACAACAGTATACACGGTATACAGCGACTTGAAATACTGTTTCACAAAGACCCCCCCAAATATTATTATAATAGCATACAGTTATTATTATATTATTATATTCAGAACATGAGTGTGTGAAGGATCCACCTTGTGTGAAGAGGTGAGCTGAAATGCAGCCATAGCCAGCATGATGGACCCTGATCAGCACCGATCCTCGTACCCCAGTAAAGTGCCCCCTGGCACCTAGTTTATACTGTCAAAAGGGAATAATTCTAGAGGCCGTCACCACACATGTTTTGTGTCTAAAACCTCTTCCTTTGCCTTGTGTACACTGTTAAATTGTAAAATTTCACTGTGGAAACTTTACTTTATTAATGTTGCTTAGTTATTATCTGTTTGGATTCGAGTGATGACGTAGTTTCAGATTTTAGGAATATCATCTCGACGTCTCGCGCGTTGTGACGTCACTTTCCGGGTTCGGCAAGGCAGCGCGCGCTGACTGTAAGGAAAACGATTCATTTGATTCCTTTATTCCTAATCTTTTTTAACCTTTGCTAGGAATTTCACAAAGGCAACGCCGTAAGTGATGTATCAGTAAACAGACGAATCCTCGTTCATCGCTCTCCGTGGTTTATCTGAGTGTTAATTCGCAATCCTGCATGAGAACACGACAGTTAAACTAAATAAATGTAATAAGTAGTACTTAAGAGTGTTGAGTGTGTTG
Source organism: Denticeps clupeoides (assembly GCF_900700375.1). Lineage (NCBI taxonomy): Eukaryota > Metazoa > Chordata > Actinopteri > Clupeiformes > Denticipitidae > Denticeps > Denticeps clupeoides. The sequence goes on from NC_041726.1 coordinate 11,793,267, forward strand.
TATTGAACGCATGTTCACACTCTTGCAAATGTATGTTAGTAAATATCCTACAATTTGAAAGTCAAGTTGATAATAATTAAATTATCTATCTATTTGTATCTATCTTTTCTCTCTCTCTCTCTCTCTCTCTCTCTCTCTCTCTATATATATATATATATATATATATATATATATATATATATATACTTATATATGTGTGTGTGTGTTTATTATGTACGTATGGGATATTTTCCAGCTTATGTTTTAAAATGTACATTTATTTCAGCCAAAGTCTCTATTTGCATAGAGAGTTCCAAATCTTTATGCAACTTTTTACCATGTGCGCATGTTTGTGCGTGTGTGCGCGTGCATGGTAAAACGAGTAGAGACACAAATATTTATGTTCCTTTTACCATGCGCGTATTTATTTATTTATGTATTGATTTATTCATAGGTTCTGGGTCTTTTCCCCATTTGCGCTATAAAATGACTGGGAAAGCAGTAAGATTTAAGCTTATTGCAAAGACAATCAGCTGCTGCTGCTTCTCAATCATATTTGTATGAACCGACCTTGATATATTTACTGGTATTTGTATACATATCAGGATAGCGCGGAACAACTCTTCTAACTCTTCTAATTTCTTAAACGCGCTTTCGTCTCGCGCATGCGCAGTACGACGGAACTCGGACGTTAACGAAGACGAACTTGACCAGGCTGAACAGCACGATATCGGGATGTGGCGGCACCAGAATAAATATGTTCACGATGAGCTGTTTATAAACCCCACTGTCATTGTATTGCTCATTAAAAACATTTTTAAATTATATTTGTGAGGAAAGGAAAATATTTAAAAGGCATATTGAAGTAGTTTTATGTGAAATGCGACCAAATGCTTATTAGCCACGCTGCAAAAATCGATTTTTACTGAACACTCGTTTTATTCGGTTGTAAGTTCATGGTTTATGCTTAATGATGTGTAAAAACCCGTGCAGCCTTCATGAACATTCTCTCTAGAACGTTCGATCCGCACATGTGTTCATATGGAAATTAACAACATGATGCTTGAATGAGGATATTTTAATTAACATGCAAGTTACATATTTTGTGTTTTATTTAGTGTATGCTTATTTGGGGGTTAAATTCATGCAGTGAAAGAGTAAGTTTTGCTTGTTTTCGTGTGAAAAGAGGGCTTGTCATTTAAAACACTACAGATTAAAACATGGAAGCTACACTAGAATTTCTCCAATTCCATGTCTCTACACAGATTGTCTGTGCTCATCCAAATCATTTAATGCAATGAGGATGCACTTAACAAAAAAATCATTCATATCAGGCACATGGCGGCCAATCCAGTCCATGTGATAACATCCCTTTGATATTTCACTGTCCACTTTGCAGTTGTGAGGAGCCCTGCACAGAGTCTATTTTTTCTCATTTGAGGCAGCATCTCAAAAAACATGACTGTGCGGTGTCCATACAATAATTGCAATTTTGAGAGCAATGTCTACTCTACATCTAATTCCCTTAAATATAGAGAGCATGGAGCATTTGATCAGAGGCAGTTGAAATCTGACATTTTTTTTGTATGTTGCAACACAGTGTAGATAATGTGCAACAAGAACGGCCTCTGACCACTGATCCTGTAGATGAACATTTGGGGGGAAAACGTAATAGAGAATGAAAACTTCATCAGTTGGAGCGTAATTTAGCCTCACTCTTTTTCAAAATGCAGGCGATTGTGCATGTTTCAGATTTGGTAATAATTGGATAATTCAGTAATTCTTTCAGAGCCCCTTGTCTACCATGCTGTTAGTGGTTAAGGAAGCGGCCCCATAATCAGAAGGTTGCTGGTTCGAATCCCGATCTGCCAAGGTACCACTGAGGTGCCACTGAGCAAAGCACCGTCCCCACACACTGCTCCCCGGGCGCCTGTCATGGCTGCCCACTGCTCACTCAGAGTGATGGGTTAAATGCAGAATTTCACTGTGTGCTGTGCTGCTGTGTATCACGTGTGACAATCACTTGACTTTCAAAAGACAGAAACCCAATTTCACGATGACCAGAGATGGTGAGCTTCTTTCCACAATAAGCAGAAGAGCATCATATTTTCAGAGTGAATTTCTGATCGTCATGCCAATTGAATACAAGCTTGATTCACATTCAGTCTCTTTTATACCAGAAATGGTGCTCACTATCAAGAAAACTACTTTTTCAACACTGAGACCTTCAGAATTGTCCTGGGTCTTTATGTTGATGAATTTGAGCTGGCCAATCCCTTTGGCCCTTCTCAAAAAAAAACACAATGTTTGCTCTCTTGAGTTTCAGCCAACCTTCCCTCAAAAAAATCGTTCATCACTTCATTCAATTCAGATAGCAATTTTATGCATCTGGTTTTATGCATCTTATAAACTAAGACAGTTTTATACAGTTTATACAGTTTTGGAACTACCTGAGTTCAAGTAAATTATAATTTATGGATAATTATAATTTTAACCACTTTTTAGATTGATATTTAATTCATACTTGCACATATCAGTGAAAAGTGATTGCTTAATGCCAGTTTGTGCATGACCTGTTTTGTAAGTAATTTTGTCTGTGATGTGATTATTATTTAACTTTCTAATTATTATTTAAACAGTTTTGAGATCTGAACAGTCAGGAAACTGAAACAAAGAAAGGGGTAGGCAAGGACAGAAAATAAATTAAGAAAAAAGACAGTAAGAAGATGTGGGGGGGTGCTGATATGCGTGCTATGGAGTAGACGGATTAGTGTGGAGCTCCGCCGAGCGTGTTTTAAATAGTACCATTTTAGGCATATTTAATTGGTGAACCGTCGGTTTTGCTTTGGTCAGAAAGGAATCTGCACGTATTTAATCTGGAGAAATGGCTGGTAAATCGACCAGAGGGAAACAAACTACTCTTCAGACTGCGAGGCCTGCGGCGCCACCTCTGACCTCAGGCTCGCCTGTTCAGGGCCGCACAGAAGATTCTGGAACGGACGGAGCCGCGTCAGCGATTAACGTCGAGTCTTTTAAAGCTGAACTTCTGTCCGCGCTGCGAGAGGATCTGGTCGGTGCGGTAAAAAGCGAGGTCCGGGCGGTGTGGGAGAGTGAGCTGGCTTCTATTACATCGGACATAAGAGCGGTCCGGTCCGAGCTGAAGGAGAACAGGGGGACTGTTACTACGGAGCTGTCCGGACTCGGAGTTAAAGTGAACAACGTGGAAGAAAGCATCTCGACATGCACTGACGATATTACACGTCTGCAGGAAGAAGTAGGTCGCCTTACAACACTGACTGAAATGGTGCAGAATAAGTGCGACGACGCGGAGGAACAACGTCAGAACAATAGGAGTTCCTGAGGCTCAGATCTGCTCCACAACCTTCGTCTCGTCACTACTTCAGCAGGCTTTTGAGTTGAAAGAAGCTCCACTGCTGGACAGGGCGATTCACGATTGACAAAATTCGGGTTAAAATATCACATTTATTTTTCAGACTGGGTACATGTTCAGTTTCAGCTGATTTATTGGTGTGTACTTGATCAGTTATTATTGGTCGCGGACTGTTTACTGTTATTGATGACGTTGCCATAATTGCTATAATTTTTTGCTGTTACTGCTTGGCGGTGCTTATTAGAGCGTGGTAGTTCACCCTGAGCACTGTTGTGCTATGTTTATCACTCATTATGAGTGCTGATGTGGTCCCCCGCTTTATGGGGGGCCAGCATAGGTTTTGGGGTTTTAAGTTTGCATATTGCCTTTGGCGATAGCCCTTAGGAAAGAGGAGAGGATTACAGATGTGACCCAACTTAATAAAACCAGAAGACTTAATCTGCTGTCCCACTCTTTCAATGGTTGGATAAAAGAAATGCTCTCCGTGTTACAGTTCGAAAAACTTCAATGCAGTCAAGATAATCGTCAGGAAAACTTCAAGGAGATATTTAAATTTACAGCATTTATCAGACTCCCTTATCCAGAGCGACTTACAATCAGTAGTTACAGGGACAGTCCCCCCAGAGACACTCAGGGTTAAGTGTCTTTCTCAGGGACACAATGGTAGTAAGTGGGATTTGAACCTGGGTCTTCTGGTTCATAGGCAAGTGTGTTACCCACTAGGCTACTACCACCCTACCACCTGGTCACCATTTATTAATTATGTTAAATCATCCAGTTTAAGTCCAGCATAGGCATGTTATTTCCTAATGTAAAATACTATTAACACTGATAGGAGACTGCTTCCCTTCCCCATTCAGTTTACTTCTTTGATTTTAATTAATAAAATTTCCTCCTTGCTGTTTAACGGGTGGGGCTGAGGGTGGTAGGTGGATATTGGTCAACTGCTGTTTGTTGTTGGAAAATTAAAAAATCACAAATAAAACATTTAAATAAGAAAGCAGTAGTGCTGGAGGAAGTAAGTCCAAGGTCCTACACAGCCAGGACAGAGGTGGGACATCCTGCAAAGAAATCGAAGGGGTTTGCTGAAAACACAGGACACAGTAAAAGGACATACGGACAAAGTTCCCACAGAAGGATCTGCACTACATCAAACATCATAGAGCAGTGTTACCTGTGTTGAGAAGATCCACACGCAGAGTCACCAGACTGGATCCTTTTTTCTTGAACTATCAGAGTTCATGGTCATGGACAAAATGGTTTACTGATAATTGGATGTTTAGGAATGTTAAGAAAAAAAAAGAAATACGTTCATGTGGTTGTTGGTTTCTTTATACGTAGAAATCTACTCTGAAAAAAGGGGATGTAGTGATAAGTGAACATGTTGTGTGATATCTCAACCACTAGAGAACAGTGATATTACTGTGATATATTACAGTGATATAACTGTGATATTGAAATTAGAAGAGCCTGTGTTAAGTTAAGCTCACATTGTTAAAATATATATATATATTGTTAAATGTTACAACCTCGTTCGATTATTGGAAGTAACATTTATACCTGCAGGCTGAAACTGGCGCTCAGCTGCTCTGCTTTTCTCCTGTTTGTGAAGTTTGGTGAAACTCAGGGGTCGTGGTTTATGCTTTTGTTTTTTTATTTCTATATGCTTGTTTGTCTTTTGATTTATTGAAATGGGTTCTTCCTTTTCTTTTTGTGTCTTTACAAATTTAGACCCTTTTTCGCTGGAATCTGTTAGATTGTAGACCCCTTTAGTGAAAAATCTATAAACCTTTAAATCAAGTCTTATCTGCTTAAAATGCGACATTCTTTTTGGAGGTTGACCAGGAGAAAATGCACTCTTAACCCGGATTTTGTCTAAACCAAAAAATGTAAGCAGTCATCACGTATTCTTTATTGTTTTTTTAAAAAAAGTTGTCACTGCTAAAAAGTATTAGTTGTTTGCACTATTTAGACAAATAATTGACTACACTGATTAAGTTAAGAAGACATCTCTCAGTATGTTAAGTTTTTGAAAAGGGGGAGGGGCTTTTTGAAGCGGGTCGCTTGAGCAGAGAGCTGCAGCTGCCTCGAGAGACGCTCCAACGGTTAATTTTTGAAAACAACGTGAATCGGTGAGATTATAAAGAGTATTATCTGCAGATATCTTTCTGAAAAAAAGTGCTAACCCAAAATATGGACCGATGTTGAACTCTAAAAAGATGACAAAGTGTTAATGTGCAGATAGACGCTTTTTTTTCTGTCGGTTCTGTCGTTATATTTAGATATAACGTTAACTTTTAATTCAGCTATTTTTGTCATTTCATATATCGTAACATTATCCAGAGTGTCTTTGTATGCTCACAGTTTAGCTGCAACGTGTTTATTTCGTTAACTTTATTTTTTCTTCTGGTTCGCACTTATGCATGTAACGTTAAGAGTCCATGCATGTAACTTACATGTGCTTTCCATGTGGCTAATGCTAGCGTGTGTATTTTTTTATTTTAAACTAATTGGAAAAAATGCTAATGCTGTATTAGTGATTTTTATATAGCTGTTAACTTATCGAAAATTGGAATATACAAGATCATTACTTGGTTCCTAACTTTTACAGTGGAATTTTATCTGCTACGTTTTCTAAAAGTTAGCTTAGCTCTGTTTTCACAGGTCCATGTGAGAAGATGCAGTGGAAGTGTAAGTTTTGTGAATTTATATGTGACAAACGGGGTTACCTATTAAAACATTATAGGTTAAAACATGGAAGTTACAGCAGAACTGTTCCATTCCCTTGCCTACACCAAGATTGTTTGTGCACATTTAAATGCACTTAAGGTCCACTTGTCTAAGATCCACCCGAAAGCCCACAATCCTGAACTGTGTGAAACTGGCCAAATAACTTTTCACTGTGAGTTGTGTGATTTTGTGATAAATATATATATATACATTTGGTGTATATGTATATATGTATATGTATATATATATATATATTTATCACAAATACCTTGTGTGATTCTTCACCCCGTTACAACACACACACACACACATGGTCAAAAGTTAAAATATTATTATTATTATTTTTTTTACTAATCCTTTTAATGAAGAGTTGAAAAAGCAGTCATAACTAATTCATACATTAGTTTGCATGTGTCAGACTGTTTAACATAATTAATAGTTATTTAATGACTAATGTCTTGAATGTGTTCTGTTAGGACTCTGCTGATGATCATGTGTTCCAAGACCTTGACCTTGGAATCCTCCTTGTTGAGCGTGAAGATGCTGTCTCCCCATCCTCTCTGCATCTCAATCCAGCCTCATTTAAGATTGTCATCGAGGGAGAAGTTGTGATGGAAAGCATTAAAGACTTGCCAAAGGCTATATGCCTTCTCTTTGGACTTACGTATGCACTTCATCTAAACTACCCCAATCCAATGAAGAACACATTCCAGTTCATCCAACAGGTACTTCTAATGGTGGGCCACACTGACTTGAAGCCCAGGTTACAGACATTAAAGAACCAGCTTGCAATTTAATTTTGACAGGAGTGGCTGTTTACTGTTCTTGATGTGCACAATTAATCTCTGAGGTGATTCTCTTGTTTCAAATGTCCTTTCATTGCTGCAAGTTAAATTAAACCAGTTAAAAGAGAAAGAGGTTAAAAGAGAAAATAAAGAGTTAAATTGTACCAGTTTTCTGTGGTAAAAATGTTTAAAATTCACAGTGGTCATCTTTGTTTTAAAGAGTTGACTCAAGATTTAATGCTTATCCAGTTTTAATGCATGTTTAGCCATTCAGAGGGATATGGCATATTGTTGAATACTATGTGTTCATGTTACTGTAAGCAATTTGTACAGTTGTTGACTAGCAAACAAGAATTGCATGTCAAAAATGTTACTTGTCTTTTGTATGACAAGTTCATATATGGATGAATACACTGTACTGCCTGTTTTTATGAGCAATAAAAACATTGGAATGCGGTTAGTTTATTTCTTTAACTAGTATTTCTTAATTATAAGGCATTAAGTAATATAACATCAATACTTAGAATTAATATTCAATAAGATTTTTTTATATAAATTGTACACCAAAAAAATTGTGTGAACTAATGGTTTTCAGTAAAGACTACTAATGCAAACCTGATTTGTCTACTGCACCCACTAACATTTTAATGTTTATAAAGCTTAACACGTTTAGTTTTAGATTTGTAAAAACTAATCTTGATTAGTGCAACGGGTTTCCACGCAAATTTCTAGTAAATTCAACTAATTCGGGTTAAGAGTGTGAGAGAAACACATTTCGTCACTTTAAAGTTCCTCTCTTATTCATAAAGCAAAGGGCTGAAGCTTAGATGTCATCACCAAACTATTTCCATGGCAGCTCTCTTCTCCTTCTCTAGACACACAACATCTCACAGCAGTGAGACAAAACAGACAATTGGGCTGAATTTGGACATTTTTACTCCCTTGAATGTCTGTGTGTTAAGTTATTTTGAGGGGAAGCAAATTCACACAAATTCAAATTTTACTTAGTTATGACAACTCAATATTTTTGTTCCTTAAACAAAATTAATTTTATCCTTTGTGTTTTCTAATTGAATTTACACAATTTTAATGAGTAACAAATCTCCCTTTTAGCAGGTCTACCTCTGACTGCCATCTGGCCTCTGCAACTAAGAAGAATGCAGCAGCATCTTCCCAACTTGTCCCACAATTTGTCCCTCCGAGCCTCCAGTACTGCTCGCCTGGTCCCTCCATTCGGTACGAGGGAGACACTCGTCTAGATTCTTCTCTGTCTTGGCCTCTAGGTGGTGGAATGAACTCACCCTCTTGGGTTAGAACAGCACAGTCACTGAGTATTTTCAAATGGCATCTTAAGACCTTCCTCTTTAGAGAATACTTAGACTAACTTGTAACTTTCTTATAGTCTGATTTATGCAAGAAAAACATGTGTGTAATGTGTTGCATACATTTTTCTGAGTAGATTCATTTATTTACTGTATTTTTTCAGTTAAAATTCTAATGAGTTGCTGTAAAAAATTAAAAGTTTAATACAGCAGCAAATTAATTAAAAGGTAAAACTACATTTACCACCATTAACTGACCACAACAAACAGGATGAATGATGATTATTAAATTATTCATATCGGAATGAAGCTAAACCACAATTATAACCATTTTTACAAAAGCAGCATTCAGAAATAAAGTCTATTACAGCTCATAAAAAGTCACATAGTGGTCGTCACTGGGTGGGGCCGTGGTGGTGTTAGATATGCCGAGGATGAAGTTAATTTAGTCAATTATATAGTTAGTTACCTGGGGGTAAATGTGGGGGCACCAGCGGCATCATACCAGCCGTGAGGAACTTTGAGGGCCAGCAAGTCACCTTCTCTCCAGGGAAGTCACCGCTTTTTACCTGGACTTTGTTGGGATGAATGTGCATGAGTGTGTGAGAGAGTTAGGAATTTAAGATCTGGATTATCTGGGAGCGGGGTTGTTTTGGAAAACTGGGAATATTTATATTGGTGTGTGTGGTTTTTGCTGTTTAAAAAGCTTCTACTTTACCTACTTTATACATTTGCCACATACAATATATGTATGTGTGTGTGTATGTGTGTGTGTGTGTGTGTGTGTGTGTGTGTGTGTGTGTATATATATATATATATATATATATATATAGCAGTGGCTGTGCAGTTTGAGTGAGTTTTTTACAATGTCTTTTTTTAGGTGAGACTGCCCCAACCAGCAGCATAGAACCGGTCTAACCTGAGCTGACTTTATTCCTGTCCTTTCTGTTTGCCTCCTCTGACATGGGTGAACCTGTCCTTTCTGAGATCAAGTTATAAAACAGGTTTCACTCACTCAGACCTGTAATCTGATGCTCACTAGTTTGTAAATAGTTTTACAGGAATGACATTTATATATTGTTATTATGATCAATATTTGATGCTTGATTCATGTTTACTGTTGTGCTTGTCTGAGTGATGATTGTAAATTAGAGTAGGACTTTTATTCATAAGGACTTGGGTGATTTATGGGTTCAATAAAAGACGTGGCCTTCTGTATATGTCAAATATCAAAAATCTTAAAATGCATGTTCTAAGAGTGAAGAAACAAATAAACCGTTTTTAAATTTTCCATTGTCTTAAAAGTAAAGCTTGTGTTTTGTTGCTCAGTGTAAGGGACCAAACAGTCAGGCAAAAATACACTGGATTTTCAGTTCAAATGACAAACATAATACATCACACAGTGTCCAGCGCATGTCTGGGCCGACAAAAATGTGTCAACACAACTAGCTCAAAAATTAACTGAACACAACTAACCTTCTCTCACACAAAGACGATGGTTATATAATTCTATACCACTGTCAGGTTGGTATATAACACAGTAGCGGCTGGTGTGGGACGCTCCGTGTGTTGGGAGCATGTTGGACCGACCTCAGGATACTGGAACAGGAAGGCAGCTGGCGTGATTGGTGGTCTTCAATAACAGGAGAGACTCCTAATAAAGTGCCACGCATTCTATATACATGTTCACCAAGAAAGCCCATGGAGATCAGGAAGTAGATTAAGGGGTGTATCTGTGTATCTGCTCTATATTTTACTTTGCACATTACTACAATGTTCACACTTCAGATTAGTTTTGAATTCAAATCTTAAAAGTGCTGGTTTCTTAAAACTTTAGCAGAAACAACTAAGGATCTGATCACCATCACAGCTCTACTCTGCACTGAAGGCTCTCTGGCATCACAGATTGTTTTGATTTGCTGGACGGAGTCAGTGCATAGAACTGACCACGCCCCTGATGACTTCCTCCATTATGGATCTGTCGATAGAAGCCCCTCTGGTTCTCTCCTCACTCCTTGTATTGATGTACACATTGTTCTGAGAGACAAAAGGTTTTAATTTATTTTGTTTTTATGAATATTTTTCTTTAATTCATCTATGTGTTGCTTTTCCCTCTTTGTTTCACTTTGTGTAACAAGAAGTGATGTTACATACATGCTGCACAGAGTCGACTGGAGGACCCAGACTCAAAGCTCAGACCCAGCTTTCAACTCCACACTCAGCAGTTTCATGTACTGATGCAATCACAGTGATTTTAGTAAAAGTTTATTCACTTTCCACCACAGCAGCGCACAATGGCCAAATATGACAAGGGCATACTTTCTGGGGAAGAGATCAATGGTGCCTATGCGGTCATTACAGCCATGTCTGACCACCTGGGTCTCTATAAAGGCAAAGTTCTAGGCAGTTTGGCAAAGTATCGAACAAAGCAAGGCCTTTGGAAAGGGGATGGAATATGGCAGTCATGCCAGCACATATCTGCAGCCACCTGGTGGAAGGGACTATGTGAATCTGAGGCCCTTGCACCTGTAGCCTCCATCCTCCTCCAAATCCCACCATCATCAGCCGCCTCCGAGCGCAACTGGTCACTGTTTGGGAACACCCACACAAAGGTTCGCAACAGGCTCACAAATGTGAGAGTGGAAAAGCTGGTCGGCATTCGGGCAAACCTACAGCTCTTTGAGCCTGACACAAGGCTGGAAAGTGACACTGAAGAGGAAGACTCAGAGTTGGATGCTGAGGAAGTGGACATGTTGTTGGATGATGATGAGGTCCAGGAAGAGTCTATTGACTGAGCAAAAATGAGAAAAGAAGATTGCTTGAAGGAAGATTTGCATGTTTAATGGGACATTTTGGAGGATAAGTGGCATTTTTCATTTAACCTTTTGAATGGGACTTTGTGGAGATTTTTGAACAGGGGGCATTTTTGAATGAGCGGGGTTAGGGGATGGTAATATTGAACTCAACATTTCTGTTTTTATTCATCCCTGAAACAAGTTATTGAAACGTGTTCTATTCTACTGTACTTACAAATAAATCTGTTGAAATATCTGTTGAAAACATTTTGCATGGAGGTTTTCTTATGATTTCTGTTTATATTTATGCTTGGAAATAATATATTCCCAGTTAGTTCTCCTTAATTTCCAAAATTCCCAAGCTTAACTTACCATGGAAATTTACCGGAAACTTTTCGGAAATTTACTGGAAATTTTCCGCCCCTTTGCAACCCTAGCTGCTGCACCACTTTGTCTTCTATGTCTTCTATGTATCATGTTCTATGTTCTGTCTACGTGGGAGAGGTTTTCAAGTAAGAATTTCATTGTGCTCTGTACGCTGTACTTTGTACACACGACAATAAACTTCAACCTCAAGATGTTCAGAGATGCACATCTCTAGCTGATCCCTGTTTTCCTTGTTTTGTTTGGAATAACGTTTACAATACAAATGTAAAAAAATAATAAAAATGTTTTTAGATTTTAATAATAACATATAAACTGTCTCAGCGTTTGTGTTTCTTGTTGTTCTGTGTGCTGCTGTACCTTTTCTCTCCAAACTGTACATTCCATAGTCAACATACTTCTTCAGCCAGTCAATACATTCCTGGGTCAGGTAGTTCTTCTCCCACTCAGCAGCAGCTCCATCCCATTCCTGTTTGGTGATTAAAGCCTCTTTAACTGGAGCAACCCAAGATGTGCTCCTCAAATCCATTGAGAGAAAATCTGCTCCATCATAACCAAACTGACTGTATCCATCTGTAGCTCCAGTCTCAACATCCCACTCACAGCCAAACATTTGCAGAAAAGTGTGGATTCCTGTAAAAAGAAAGTTTTACTATTATTGTTGTTTTACTATTCATCTGCTGAATTTCAAACTGGAAAATATTTTTTTGAACCATGTATTGATAAAAAATGGGACCAAATCTATTTATATGAATCATCTTCATGCTAAAACTTAAGAGAGAAACTCTTTTAAAAAGCAGCTGTTTTTGTGTTTTTCTGTAGTTTTCAGCAGAAAAATAAGCAAAAACATGGAGATCAGGACAGATGTAAATTTCAGTAAATTTTTACTCAGAGAGCCTGCAGGATAATTCTAGGATGCCAAGTACTGATAGACCCCAGCAGTAAAACCCGGCACTGTGTTCTGTGATTAAACTTCAACATAAATAATTTTTTATTTGTACATTATTTTTTATAATGTAATAGTGAGCAGCGCTGGTTATCTGTAGTCTGTGGTGGTGAGTATAAAGGGCAGGGTTACAGGGTAACTTTTATTCTGGTGGGATTGGTAGATGCACCAAGGTTATTGCTTTTCTATGTTTGTTGTGTTTCATGTTAACCTGAAATTAATGTGGAATAAGCACAAGAAAATCAGAGCAGTGCAGTCATACTAAATGTATTTTAAATAAGAAATAATGGCTAAACAATAATAGATATACAACCAGGTTTAGATTTCTACTCACCACCTGACTGGTTAAAACGCTGCATCACTGTACCAATACTGTCTTTGTATATGGCTTCAAATCTCTGAATAATCTGGGTAGTTCTGGTCCAGTAATCTGGTCCTTCATTATTCTTGATCCAGTCCACCTTGGGAATCGCTTGCCTGATGTTACTGTCATAGTACATAAACTGTTCTCCATCCACCAGGCCGACAGCAGTGAATTCTGGGAAGTCCGTTCCTGGCGTCACCGCAGTGTAGAAATACTGCAGGGAATGAGAACCTGTAAATAAATATTAAATAAAAATAATCAAAATGGAAAATATAACTCACTCAATTACACTCTATAAAGTGGATGAATCTAACAAATAAATAAAATTCATTATATTCAAAAACGCAACACTATATTCCCCAGAATAATGTACCAATAAATGAAAATGAAAATTATTATTTAGAACGACAAAAGCAAGAATCAAAGAAATGCATTAAATTAAACGAATTAAATAATAATAAATCTTTAGCGATAGCGAACGGAATCGAATGTAAAAATAATCAAATGACGGAAGAAAACTTCTAGAAAAGAGTCGGGATAAAATGTTGTTTGTACCGAGTACCTCCAGAAACAAGAAGAAGGCCGATTATGAAAAGCAGAGCTGCAGCCTTCATGTAGGACTCTACTCCAGCAGCGAGATGAACCCGGACTGGAACTCCGACTCTAAATGACTCGATTCTCCGCCGTCCGGTGTTTTTATTGCTGAGAATCTGAACCAATAGAATCGAACAGGAGATCTGACGTCACAGGGGGGCGGGAAGCGCTGCCGTGCGGCACAAACAACGAACCGACTGGAGTGACAGGCGTTAAGGGAAATTCAGTTCCCCCATACTCCACTGGGGGGCGCTGTAACACGCTACTGCAACGTTAGGCGCCTTCTTATTTTTTAGACGTTTTCTCTGCCTTTTTAAGCCCGTCAACACAGTCCTTTTCCAGGTACTTCTTCCACTAATTAGATTCATTGCATTTTGTTTCAGCCTGTGCTCTTATAATAATTCAATAATTCAATCAGTGTTTTTCATATCCAGTCTCCAGTCTCATCATCCAACAGACAGCCATACCACTGCTGTTAAGTGTAGAGAATTTTAATTAATAAAGAAGCTCTAAACTCATCATTTGTTTGTTTTCTGCTTTGCACTTATGTCACTTTGGGTTCACGTCTTTAATGTAAATAACTGTGTGTTTGTGAAGGTTTATGTTGGTTCATGTTATCTGTAATTAAATATACTATTCATTATAAGGATATTGTTATTTACATGCTTTTCCTATGTCCTCTGCATTTTAATGAAATAAGATCCCTTTGATATTATTAATAATATATGAGAAGAAACACCATTTTCATTTCATTTAATATTTATTACTCCAAATATTTAGACAATAACAGGGATAGCCCCAAATAACAAAAATTGACAATGTCAGTAGAGGGTGTTTTCACCATTTGCCACAACGACAGCTTGACAGCGACGTCTCATGCTCCTCACCAACCTCATAATGTTGTTCTGAGGCAATGCGTTCCAGTTCTGCCAGGTCACATGGGGTTGGGGTACGATCATTCAGTCTCTGCTTCAACTGGTCCCAGACGTGCTCTATGGAGTTCAGGTCATGGGACATTGATGGCAGATGATTCAAGCTGTGACAATTCTGCCACGATGTGGTGGAGCATTTTCATCCATGAACAGAAAGTTGGGGGTGTTCTGGCAGAATTGGGGGATGATGATGGATTCTATGATGTCTGTGGTAAGAACGTGCAGTGACTGCGCCATGTACAATAATAAAATTTGTTTTGCTCTGACTGGTGATGCCTTTCCAAATAAACAAGCAAAACAAAGGAACACTCAGGTTAAGGCCTGATAACTATAATCTCTTGTGGGGTCTGTATGTGTAGCAACATTCTGCTGTTCAATAGACATTCAGCTGAATTACATCACAAACCCTATTAAAGTGCAAAAAACAGGGTGGCCGCTGTGCTTAGAGGTAATATAAATAGCTTTCAGAATGTATGGTCTCCCTTTATAGATCACTTATCTCCAGATGTGAGAGAAATGGTTATGTGTGTCAATTAGGGTTTTGAGGTAGTTACATTTCTAATAAAAATTCATAAATAATAGTTTTGGTTCTGTTGGATTCTAGTGCTTTTTCGTGTGTATGTGTGTGTTTGTTCAAAATGACATGTCTTTATTATAGTATTAAGGTATTATTTAAATGTTTGTTTGTTTATTTATGTATTTGTATATTTTATGTATTTATTTTATGTATTTATTTGTATTGCTTAAGTTGTTTTTGTATTTTTAAGTTAAATTCATAACCATAACCTGGATGACTGACATTGAGCACAGATATTGAGCACAAATGATATTTTCTGCTGTCAAATCTGTTTGTTGCAGCCACCAAACCAGACAGTGATGGAGGAGCACAGAGTGAATTTGTTAACTGCCGTGTTGAACTGGATCAGTATGTCCTGTGAAAACAGAACATTTCTATAAGAACATCTGTGTTAAAGACTGAATCTGGACACCAGTAAATAAGTTTAAATAACTTACTATTTGACAAAAGGCGCATCAGATACTGCAGAGCTATTAGACAGCGCATCAGATTCTAGATTAATAGAAAATATTTTGATTAAAGCACAAACATACAAATTTACACATAAGTCATATTTAAATACAAATTAAAATAAAGTCTTCATATTAAGTCATTTCTGAGATGAGTGTAATACTCTTTACCTTCTTGTAACCTGTATAAAAGAGAAGAGAAAGTATTTTAGTATTTTACTGATTAGTAGTTTCCCCACATGACACCATGTTTGGTGTAGAAGTTACTGATGTTGTTTGCTGCGTCTCTCACCTGATCTTCTCTTCACAACCATCACAACACCAACAACCACAGCGATGAGAACGAGAGCAGCAACCACCTGCCCACCAACGATGAATAGAAGATTATTACCTGCAATAAAAGTAAAAATCACTTTTATACTGGACTGTGTGGAGTGTGTCCTGGGTCAATATTAACATGTCACCTGAATTTGACAAATTCTTGCCAAAATAGCAGTACTTTAAATTCAATAGTGAAGTCTGAGTCTAGGTATAATATTATATTAATATTCTTTTTTCGTCTTATTATGTGTTTTAATGTGTAATTTGAACAGCACCAATTATACATTTTTTGAACAGTTAAGTAGATTATTAAAATTCAGTTTCTTACATGTGTCACTTTAAGAAATCATCCATGTTTTGAGTTTAAAACATTTCTGTTTAGAGGGGTTGGTGGAAATGTGTGTAATAAAAACAATTAAGTCAAGTAAATGTCAATAATGGAGGCATAGAAGGTGTGAGATTGGATCAGGGGGGCAAACTACATCCCGTTGATCTTTTTAATCCAGCTCACCACAGATTTTTTTCAGAATTGCCTAGATAAAATAATAATTATGAATGTGTTTCTTTGAACTTGTCCTTTAATGCCCGGCGTTCCACCCGGAGGCGCGTTAGGTGCAGATGGAGCTGAAGATCTTTGCCCGAACCAGACAGGTTTTTACACTGACTTGCGCAGTAAATGAGCGGTCAGGTGATGCGTTTCAACCAGCGAGAAAGATGCAAAAATGGTGAGAAGGTGCAGAGTTGAAATGGACTGTCGATTAAGTTTTTCAATGAACTTTGACCTTGATGTTAATAAAAAGTTTAATCCTCAGCACCAAACAGTGAAATGTTCTCCACCACACTTTATTATAAACTGATTCTATAAACACTTCTATCAAAGGGACTTTAACACTAGAATCCCAGAGATTAGTCATTTGGCTTTTCTACCTATAAAACCCACAGGATAGTCAATTGACTAGAAGACTTTTAACTAATATCCTTAATCACCTGTGAACAGATGCTTTTGTCATGTAAACAAGGCGGGGCCTTGCTGTTTGTCTGGCAGATTGAGGAATTTCCCGCCCAATCTTGTTGACTGTGCCGAGGATGGTGGTTTTCTGGCTAAGCAGTTTTTGTGCAAGTGACATCGATGTGAAGAAATTGTCTGTGGTAACATTTCTGCCCTTGTCTAGGAATGGTTCCATCAGCCTCATCACTACATTTTCAGACAGTCTCTCCCCACTGGGACGACTGGGGTCCTTGCCAAGATATGGGAGGACATTGTAAATGTACTTGGATTTTAGGTCGCAAGCCACCCAAAACTTGATACCAAACTTATCAGGTTTAGTTGCAATATACTGCAGGAAACAGCAGCGAGTCTTTGACAGGAAGAGCTGTTCATCAATGGTGATATGTAGACCAGGGTTGTAGGACGTGATGCAGTTGGTGACAAATGATCCCCACACACTGGAATAGTCCATTCTTGAATGCTACGAAGCATGTCAAGAGTGATGAAACACAGTTAGCTCTGAAGGCGACTCGAGATACTTCTTCTGGCCTTAGCCGTTGGCTCTCTATCTGCGGTGTACGCTTCTATTGGGGTGAAAGGGAGCAACTTTTAGCAAGCGATTTTTGGCCCGACCTCCTGTGGAGAGCCCATCAGCTCCATTGTCCTCCTGCTTTTGTTGTGCAAAAACACTAGTTACCTGTGAACCCTGGCACACAATTCACTTTTTGTTTTATAATTCAGTGAGGATTCTGTACATGGATGAGCATGTTTATCAACCATGGACCATGACTTCACTCAGGTTATGACAGAAAAATGTCTTGCACTTCAGATGGCAGTGAATGTCTGCTAAGGTGCACAAACAAAAAAGTGGAAAATATAAAAAAGGCAGAGTAGATATTTCCACTTACTTGTGGTATTTTCCATTTACTTGTTTGAAATGAAATAATGAAATGAAAATAATATGAAATAAAAATGAACCTGATGACTGATCAGACGGCTCTGAGTCTGAATCCGGCTGAAGTTCTATGTCTTCTCCATCCGAGTCACAAGGGTTTACTTCACTCAGGAGAATTTCCAAGGCCTGCTGAGTGGCGAGTCTTCTCTGGATGTTCTTTCTTTGGAGAGGAGGTTCGTACACCACAGAATTCTTGATGCCACTGAAGTAGTAGGCTATGTGCAGTGATATTTTATCCAGTTCAGCACAAAAGGAAGTTCGCTGCTATTAAAACCTTTTAGCAAACGTTTAGCGAGCGATTTTTTAATGGTTTTTCTGACTTCTGTTGGCTATCCATCACATGTATATGTTTCTAGTTGGCCGTGAGGGAACTCTGAGTAATGGGCCATCAGCTCCATTGTCCTCCTGCTTTTGTTGTGCCAAAAGTTACCTGTGAACCCTGGCAAGACAGGCCAAAGCTACAGTATGTGTGTGACATTGAAAAATTCACAAAATATAGAAACACAAGTGTGTTTTATTTATTAAAAATAGTCTGAAAATAGAATGAAAAGTTGCTAATAGAATGGAATGAATAGAATGAAAATGAAAAAATAGAACGCTCACACATCAGTCTCCAATGAATATTGTATGATCTCTACAATGGTCACTGGGTCTGCAAACGCTGCAAACACAGATTTTGAAACAGACAGACTGCGTGGGATAGTAACCACTGATATGATGAATTGGAACTGAGGGACTGAGACTTTATCTATTTATTTGTTTATTTATAATTATTTTTTATTTTATTTTTTGCTATTTTATATGGACAGGCAGAGGAGAGAGCACACAAAAACAAAATTCACTTTTTGTTTTATAATTCAGTGATGATTCTATACATGTTTATCAACCATGGACAATGACTTCACTCAGGTTATGACATTTGTGAACAAACACACATTGGAGTGGACTGTGTTCAAAAACACCAAACACTCCATTTTCAAACACTTCTTGGGGGGAAGGGGAGTGACACATTCCAATCGGCCACCAATTTACAAATGAATGGGAGCCATTTGTCGGTGATTGAGTTGTTAGTTCCCAACCAAGGGGCCATTTGGCCTACCTCTGCTAGAGCTGAGGGGTCAGAAAAACCTGGGACTTCTAGTGTTAACTCGCCGCGGAGGAGAACTAGACGGGGACTTACAGCGCCACCAACAGGTGTGGAGGGGGATGAAACAGCGTTCGGACTGTTCTCTGCGTCTCCGCGTGGACGACTCGCCTATTGTGTCCCTGAGCAAGACACTTAACCCTGAGTGTCTCCAGGGGGACTGTCCCTGTAACTACTGATTGTAAGTCGCTCTGGATAAGGGCGTCTGATAAATGCTGTAAATGTAAATGTTAACCCGTCATCCAGCTTGACAGGCATGACAAGTTAGCGTTAGCGCGTTAATAACAGTAGTAAAGCAGGGGTGCTATAAATAAAAGACTAAAGACGTGTTTTTATTCACTAGCCTATTTTGGACCATTTATTTTTCAATCAGTTGTCATGAATAGCTACACTGCAAAAAAGCTTTTCTTACCTAGTAATTTTGTCTCGTTTCCAGTCCAAATATCTAAAAAATCTTAAATCAAGATTACTAGACAAGAAAAATGGCATGAGAAAATTAAGTGATGCTTAAAACTTCTGTTTGAGATTATATCTCATTAAGATTAGTTTTCTTACCCCATTGGCAGACAATTTTGCTTGTTTTAAACAAACAATCACTTAATTTTCTGATTTTTATTGTTCTTTATTTTTTTAGAAATTATTTATCGTTCTGGCAGCTCAGGTGGCACGTTATAAAAAAAAAGTCTATATTTGGCAGATGTAAAGCATACATGTGTATGTTTTTTGTGTTAGTCAAATTTTTTTATTATTTTATTATTATTATAACAGCTCAAGGAGCAACATGTTTGTGCACTTTTTAAAGATTTTGGTTCCGTTTTTGAATAAAGGGTTGGAAATGAATGCTTTTCTTGTTGTTGTTGTTTTTTTTTTAATAATAATCGACAGATTAATCGATTATTCAAATAATCGTTAGTTGCAGCCCTAGTCATGAGTCCAGCATCACAAATAACCAAAGCATACAGCCAAGGCAACAAAAGAGGAGTTAAAGAAGCTAAGGCCTAGACAGTCTCCAGACCTTAATCCTATTTACAAATCTGTGTACGGACCTGAAGTGTTGAGTTGCCAAGTTGTTTATTCTGTCTACCTTCATTAAAATAAAACTACTATAAAAATGAGAAAAAGTTCATAAGCAAAATTACAAATTCAGAAGGGATCAAATAGTCGTCCCCGCCACTGTAAAATGTGTTAAAGAGCTGCTAGAAGCTCCTGTACCTGCACTGTTGGTCCTGATCTTATCATTCAGGATCATGTGGATTGGGTCTCCACTCTTGTGCTCCACCACACAGGTGAACTGGTTCTTCTTCCACACATCAGGAGTCACTTTGAGTTCTGCACGTTTCTGGAAGGTTCCGTCATGGTTTGGCAACGTCTCACCAACATCTACATCTTCATGCAGGTCCTGTCCATCTTTCTGCCAGCTGATCTTCACCTTATCAGGGTAGAAACCTGTAGCGTGACAGACCACTGGAGAGGAGGAGTCTGTCTGCAGCAGAGACACCTGAGGAGGGACTAGAGACAGGAAGACAGGAGGGGGACAGGGAGAGAATTTAGAAGAGAAACAGGACGTCTTCATATGAAGATACGTCTTTATTATTACTCATCACTTATTCATTACTTAGGGACAGTGGTGGCCTAGTGGTTAAGGAAGCGGCCACTACTCACTAAGGGTGATGGTTAAAAGCAGAGGACACATTTCGTTGTGGCACCGTGTGCTGTGCTGCAGTGTTTCAGAATCACTTCACTTTTCATTATTTGTCACTGATCATTTGCACGTTTTCACATGATTCCTTCCTTCTATATTGTCTGAAAATCCTTGAAAAGGTAATGAATTAAACAGTCTGTGTGCTTTAAATTTAATGTGAAGTATTTTACACAATGCTGTACAGTGAACAGAAATGTATTTAAAATAACTTTTATAAATGTTGTCAGATGTTTGGCAGACGCCTGGAGGACGCAATTTTCTAAATTTTATACAAAGTAGAAAATGACAAAAGTGGGCAGAATAGTAAAAAGTATTTATAAATGCACAGATACACAGATGAGGAGAAAGCCAGAGGGACAGGAAATAATAAAAAGGAAAATCAAACACAGGCCTATAACAAATTCTAAATCAGGTGGCCACTCTGATTCTCTCCTCATATTGATTTTAAAATTGTTCTGAAACAATCACTGTAACTCTTTATTTCTTTGTTGAAATTATTTTTTTGATAAATATATATTTCTAAAATTCATCAATGTGTGGCTTGCTCCTCTTTGTGTAACAGTAATCAATACTGATGTTACATATCAGTCGTGCTGTGTGTTTCTCTGTGTTGTTCTGTGTGCTGCTGTACCTTTTTTCTCCAGACTGATATTCCCGTACATCACATACTTCTTTATCCACTCAACACAATCATGTTCCAGGTATTTCTTCCAGTATTTAGATTGATCTCCATTCCATTTCTGCTTGATGATTTCTGCCTCTGGTCTTGCAGCAACCCAATCAGTGTTTTTCAAATCCAGACTTATAAAATCTGCTCCATCGTAACCAAACTGACTGTATCCATCTGTAGCTCCATCTTCATCATCCCACTGACAGCCGTACATCAGCTGTAAAGTGTGAGAAAGAGAGAGAACACATTTTGTTGTGTGCACTGTGTTCTGTGCTTCACAATGACAAAGTAAAGGACATTTTTTTCCACACAAGGAAGGAAGGCGTGGACCGTGGGAGAAGTTTCCAGATGAGTTTATTGAGAAGATCTCTGCGCGCTGCAGGATGTTCTGAAACAATTCTGCTCTCTGTTCACTTTTTATTGTGGGTAAAAGGGTGTGGAGCTTCACCAAAACACAACCTGTTTCATCTCAGATAAGAGATAAGAGGGGGGTGTCCTGGGTGGACTCAACAGAACTAGTTGTGGTTTACACACAGAAATAACAGGACTAGTTGTGGTTTACACACAGAGTTAACAGGACTAGTTGTGGTTTACACACACAGAGTTAACAGGACTAGTTGTGGTTTACACACACAGAGTTAACAGGACTAGTTGTGGTTTGCACAGCTGCTCCTCACGACTGAACATGAGGTCATATGCAAACACTGAAATACTGCACACAGTTAAATAATCTAAGAGAGGAATGCCATATAAACATAAATAATTATAAATGAAGTAAACACTTTTCCTACATCAATCACTTCACTTTCAGAGAAAGAATTTTAATCAGAAAAAAGCTCTAAGATCAGTTTTCCTGTTTGATTTTTGGTTTGTAATTTTGTCACTTTCTGTTCATTTATTTACTGTACAGAACTGGTTTATTTACGTTACATAAATAACTGAAGGTTTATGTTTATGATTATATAAATCTGTCATCAAATACTTTACTGTGTAAATTATTTATAACTAATTTATTATAAATAATGTGAAGATGTGGGGAGTTTACATGAACTGTTGGGGCAGTGGTGGCCTAGCGAGTAAGGAAGTGGACCCGTAACGGGAAGGCTGTGTAAGAATGGACATCGCAGGAGCCTGTTTTTGCATTGCATAACAGATGTCTGCAGGGGGAAGTGTAACATTCCTGTGTCGATGGTTGAGGGTGAAGATTCGACACCCCGGTTTTTACATGCCTTTGTCCGACATCAACGTGCGAAGTATCAGCCGTCAGGACCGCCCACCCTCTTTGTCTTCACCAAATGGGAGGCACCGGGGGCGTGACATCAGAAACAACAGGTTCTGATTGGTCAGTGACAACTTCCTGTAGGCCAGTGACAACTTCCTGTAGGCCAGTGACAACTTCCTGTAGGCCAGTGACAACTTCCTGTAGGCCAGGGGTATAAATGTCTGCACACATGTGGAAAAGGGACCTCTGAGCTATCTTGCTCAGGGGGGTTTCCCTCTCTTTCCCTTCTCTTTCTCTTCTCCCTCTTTACTCTTTCTTCTCATGTTTACTTTCTCTGTAACCTTGGTACCTTTTTACATTCAATATTCACATGTAACTACAATAATTATTTACCGGTGTTAATAAATTAGAAACTGTTCATTTTTAACCTCTGTTGTGTCATGCCTCTTTCTGCCAGGTAACATCAAATTGGAGTGGTTGAATACAG
The DNA here is from genome assembly GCF_900700375.1 of Denticeps clupeoides. Lineage (NCBI taxonomy): Eukaryota > Metazoa > Chordata > Actinopteri > Clupeiformes > Denticipitidae > Denticeps > Denticeps clupeoides. The sequence continues at coordinate 11,816,004 of NC_041726.1, forward strand.
TGCTTTGTGTGGAGGGAGAAAGAGTTTTTTCTACACACTCTATTCTCTTCTCCAACACCACATGGTCTTTTTACAAATGGTGATCCCGACGTGATACCTTTGCTCGGATGTGGATCTGTGACCGTAAGTCTCTTTTATCTGAATTTTACTGCATAGGGAGGAATAGAATCTATGTGCTTTAATTTAAATAAAAAGGATCTACATATCCTAAAAAGCCCGGGACCGTAGAAACCGAGGCATTTCTAAATCCAGATCCAGTCCGACAAGGTATAAAATGAACATTGACTAATTACTGTATCACTTACAATGTGGCATGTAGATATGGCTGGCACAATAGATGAACCCACAAACCAAACTGTAACCAGTAATAACCAGGATTTGTGACATTTTAGATTACTGGTATTACATTGAACATCATAAACCATGTCCCACGGTGAACAATTTGATAATAACTGATCAGGGATTGGAAATTGCACTGTTAAACTTAAATGTTTTTATTTTAAATTCATGTTCAGTATGATCAACATGTTTAGGATCAGAATTTAAATTTATGTGAAACTGTTTCTCTCTCTGAACACCTCAACAATGCCATAATCTCAAATAATAGCTTTTAGTGATAAAGGTGTAATTCTCTAATCACATGGCAACAAGCGGGATTTTATTTGTGTTTATTTTTCCGGCCACTGTTGTTGATTGAACTTCGTTAAGCCGATGCAAATTCGCAGAGTTATGAATTCCCTAATAAAGGTGTAATTCTCCAATCACATGGCAACAAGCGGGACTTTTTTATTTATTTGTGTTTATTTTTCCGGCCACTGTTGTTGATTGAACTTCGTTAGCCGGTGCAAATCCGCAGAGTTATGAATTCCCTAATAAAGGTGTAATTCTCCAATCACATGGCAACAAGCGGGACTTTTTTATTTATTTATTTGTATTTATTTTCCCAGCCACTGTTGTTGATTAGACTTGATAAGCCGATGCAAATTCGCAGAGTTATGAATTCCCTGATATCATTTTAAGCCTCCCACTATATTTACATGTTTTTTGCATTACAGTATCTGATCATTGTTGTCATTTGTTTTCCTGGTTTGGTTTTAATGTACGATGAACACTGTTTTTCTACATGCACAATCTGTATGCAAACCTCATCACACTCCAGACAAAGAACCCAACCAAGTGTGAAAAGCCCTGGATCCAGTTGAATATTCTATGTATGCTGCTGTGTTTGATCTATGCCAAGAAGACAGGTTTCCCTACAAGGGTGACCTCAGATGCCTGAGGATCACAAAGGACACAGAACCACAACTATCGGCTACATTTGAATTCCCGACTGACCAGGAAGCAAGCAGATACACAATCATGACCCAATTGTGATCCCCATGGACCCTGAATACTCGAGTGCCCCAGGGGATCAACCGGCCGTCTGTAAGAATGGACATCGCAGGAGCCTGTTTTTGCATTGCATAACAGATGTCTGCAGGGGGAAGTGTAACATTCCTGTGTCGATGGTTGAGGGTGAAGATTCGACACCCCGGTTTTTACATGCCTTTGTCCGACATCAACGTGCGAAGTATCAGCCGTCAGGACCGCCCACCCTCTTTGTCTTCACCAAATGGGAGGCACCGGGGGCGTGACATCAGAAACAACAGGTTCTGATTGGTCAGTGACAACTTCCTGTAGGCCAGTGACAACTTCCTGTAGGCCAGTGACAACTTCCTGTAGGCCAGTGACAACTTCCTGTAGGCCAGGGGTATAAATGTCTGCACACATGTGGAAAAGGGACCTCTGAGCTATCTTGCTCAGGGGGGTTTCCCTCTCTTTCCCTTCTCTTTCTCTTCTCCCTCTTTACTCTTTCTTCTCATGTTTACTTTCTCTGTAACCTTGGTACCTTTTTACATTCAATATTCACATGTAACTACAATAATTATTTACCGGTGTTAATAAATTAGAAACTGTTCATTTTTAACCTCTGTTGTGTCATGCCTCTTTCTGCCAGGTAACATCAAATTGGAGTGGTTGAATACAGTGCTTTGTGTGGAGGGAGAAAGAGTTTTTTCTACACACTCTATTCTCTTCTCCAACGCCACATGGTCTTCATGTGCGTTTTTTACAGCTGCTTATTCAAAGGTGCCACTGAGCAGAGCACCGTCCCCACACACTCCTCCCCGGGCGCCTGTCATGGCTGCCCACTGTTCACCAAGGGTGATGGTTAAAAGCAGAGGACACATTTCGGTGTGTCACCGTGTGCTGTGATGCAGGTTTTCGCAATGACAATCACTTCACAAGCAGTTACACAAACTTCCACAGCAAAAATAAAGTTACTCTCCAGGGTAGGTTAAACACAGTGTGTGTGTGTGTGTGTGTTATACAAATTCTCAACATTGGGGAAAAAAAAAAGAGTCTTTAATAAATGTGTGTTGTGTATTAATAATAGCGTTATACATAAGTTCTTAGTTATTGTCACATATAGGAGTTTGATGAATGAGGAAATGCACGACAATGATATTTAATGAAGGCCTAAATGTGAATAAAAGGCAACTCTTACGGTTGTCTAGACTACAGTAATAGAGCTAAATGAGTGACAAAGGAATGAAGGAAGACAAGGACACTAATTACACAGAAATGGAGAAATTATGGCAGTAATTAGGGGAGACAAAGACAGTGAATGGGTGGAGAATGGGTGACCCCTGGTGGGCAAGGAGCACCTGACTATTAGCGCTATAATACTCGGATCCTTTTTAGTATTCAGCTCCCTCTGAGTCACTAACCGGCTCTCTGAGCTGTTCAGATTCGGCTGCAGGAGCTACCCGCTACCTGCTACCCGCTCTCTGATCCGGGTGCATGAGTCACTTGAGTCAGTATTAGGCTGTAAAGGAAGGTAACCGGTGGATTCACTCGTGACTCTGGTCTGTGCTACAGGAGCGCTAACCCGTCTGTGAGCGATTCAGATTCGCCTGCAGGGCTGTTTTCGACTCTGACTGACACAAAGTGTCCACTAGGAGGATTCAACTTTGCGGGACGTTTGTAGGTTTGTAGGATAGACCTCATTTTTAATTGTGGTCGTGCAAAGAAACTGGAAGTTATGTAACTTTTATGGTAGTAATTGATGTTTTAATGATTATAAGATGTATTTATGTGATGGAGTTTACAATTTAGACATGGTGTAGTTAGGACTCGAAGGATTTGGTTCAATGGAGACCTCAGATTCGTGTCATTTTAAGGATCCTGGTGATCAACCAGGGTGAGTCATGAATCGCACAGCTCTACTGACTATTACTGTTCTCATTATAAGAAGCAGTGAATTCCAGATCAGTTTAGTGTTTCACTGATATTACAGATGAAATGTGCCAAATGTTAAACAACTTTTCTAGAATTGATTCATCCCTGGGCAACAACTAAATCTTCAGAGGTGTTTGGATTTGAAGAGGATGAAGGTGCTTGTTGATCTTACCTTGATCTCCAGTCTGATTAAATTCAGTCATGATCATTTTCAGGATCTCCTTGAATTTCCATGTAAAATCTCTGAAGCTCTTTATCTGATCCTCCACATACTTCTCTCCCAGCTCCTTCACCCAGTCCTGCCGGATCTCAAACTGGTTGTTCTTACTGTCGAAGTATCCAGTCACTTCATCATCGAACAAAGTTACACCAACAAATTTAGGAAGATCCTTTATTCCTGTAGTTGCTGTGTACAATCCTGTCCAGGAATGAATCACTGTTGGAGAAGAAACAGGAAATTTAGTAAAGCAGCAAATTAAACTCTAATAAAATAAAATTGCCAGTTATTCCTTTATGTTACTGGTTTACATGATAACCAACATAAAAAGTGAAATCAAATCAAATTTCCACATCATATGACACAAATACAAACATATGAATGAAATGTTATACCTAAGAAAAAAGGATTTTGGATTCAGTTTTTTGACTGAATAAATTTGGATGAATATTCACTGATTAATACACATATTTCTTACATTATGATTCATTAATATGCAGAATATGCAGATTTATTTTATTTTTTTTACAAATTAAGAGTCAGATTATTCTACATTTTCTGTATGGTAACCTGTATGGTAACCTAGCGGTAAAGGAAGTGTTACCGGTTCGAATCCCGATCCGCCGAGGTGCCACTGAGCAAAGCGCCGTCCCCACACGCTGCTCCCCGTCGCCTGTCATTAAGTGCTAATAATAATTTATTAGGATGGAAACAAACCTCCTGATGCAGGATCCACAAGTAGGAGGATTACAGCTGCCAAGATCTTCATTTTTTAACTCTTCACTTCGAACCGGTCAGATCCCCGGTTTTCCACAGACTGACCGAACTTTGCGGAAATTCCTCATATTTATTGTCTTCGTCACAGAGTTTAGAACCAATGATGATGATCGAAAACATCATGAGCGTCACTAAAACTGGGTAGAAGTCAGAGCCGCAGGTTCTTCTTGCAGCCAAAAAGTGACCCGATGTTAATTTTCAAACGTAGTTAAAATGATCTCAGATAACAGAACTTTATTTTAATTATAACAGCCTGGACATAGATATGAACTGCAAACGTCGCGTCAGGGAACAGAAAATGACATTTTAGCTGGCGGGGCGGAGGGATACCTGGCGGGGCAGAGAGTCACCTGGCGGGGCGGAGGGATATCTGGCGGGGCGTCGTGTAACACGCAGGGCTCCGGGTTTGGCGAATGAGAGTTAGAGGTATGAACCTTCACAGGTCTCACGATTCGATTACGATTATCAATGCCTCGATATCGATGCATCACGATGCAGCCCATTCATATTTTAAGTCACATGATGTTTTCAAATACAAGAGTTAAGGTCTGGTTCCTGGTTCTCTTGTGTGGACGCTGTGATTTGCTAAAATAGTCTGTGCTCAAACCGCGCTCACCTGACACCGCAAACGCCAGAAAAATATGGACTCAGATTTGTGGCAAAATCACATCAGGTCACATTCCGTCTGACCCCTGATCCCAACAGCTTCCTTCCCAGAAGAAGCTCTGCGCCAGCTGTCCCAGGTCTTAGTGATGCCAAAATGTCCTGCACCACTCTCGCCATGCACCAGCTGGAGAGCCGGGGTGCACATTCCTCTAGACACCACCATCTGCAGCACCTCCCAGCACCAGTTCCCTCTTTCAGCTGCGGGACGTCCCACATAACCCCATGTTGCTCCTGACGGTTATCCACTCTTTATGTAATTCTCCCCGTCCCACTTCAGACTCCATTGTAGCCTATTTAAAAGGGCTGAGTCAGGGAGGGCGGGTGGCACACCCTGTGGACGTAAAAGGTCCCAAAAAACTAAATACATAGTCAGCAAATTTTTAAATACATGGTAAGCAAATTAGTTACTTCTTCTCTGGCCTCCCCATTAAATATCTACATAAGTTTCAACTGGTTAAAATTTCTGCTGCGATTCTGGAATTTCTTATCATCCGATATAAGAAACATGAACTCCTTCCCTATATTTAAACTTATCTGTTAAATTAGCATATTCTATTTATCTTCCTCTCCATTCTCATTTTATACTGTTTCTAGTCTTGTTTATTCTTCATGTAGTTTGTTCTTAATATAATAATAATAACTATTGTATGTAATATTCTATGTAATATATTGGGGGCAGTGGGCAGTGGTGGCCTAGCGGTAAAGGAAGCGGCCCCGTAATCAGAAGGTTGCTGGTTCGAATCCCGATCCGCCAAGGTGCCACTGAGGTGCCACTGAGCAAAGCACCGTCCCCACACACTGCTCCCCGGGCGCCTGTCATGGCTGCCCACTGCTCACTCAGGGTGATGGGTTAAATGCAGAGGACAAATTTCACTGTGTGCACTGTGTGCTGTGCTGCTGTGTATCACATGTGACAATCACTTCACTTTCTATATTGCCTTGGATTTGTGTCATTATTGTAATAATATATATAAAGACACCAAGTGTAGAGATAATTTAAGGAATTCCCAGGTTAAGGATTATTTAAGGTTTGTTTAATCCAGTAAAATGAGTTTCCTTCTTGGTTTTATCTGGTCCATCGTACCCTGACTCACCGTGGCCCGGTACACATATCACTTAATTCAAGGCCTCTAATTCATAAATCCACTTTATATTCAAAACAAGTGCTTTCCCTACAAGGATATTATAACAGATATGTTTTATAAAAAGTATATTTGTCAGGAACTGACTCCAGAGGGACCGGAGTTTTGTTGTGTTTGATCCCAGTAATCCGGATTGTGTTCTGGCGTGTAGGAATGTTCTTGTTCTTGTCGGGTTCTTACAATGTCCTTCTAGTATTAGTGTGTGAGAATCTGTGTGAGAAGCCGTGTGAGTGTGTGTCTGTCCATCACAACACTGTGACAATATGGTAGAATTTCTCCCTGAGATACTGAACCTCAGTGAACGATTCTGTGAAAATCTGAAGTAACTTTTGAGAAGAGCGTATTTCTTAAAAATTGACACGTAAAACCACTTGGCCACTTTGTACAATTTAAGTGAGTAAATATCTGATAGTGTGATGATGTACAGTCATTAGTTCTCTCTAGAGTATTTGGGATGTAAATCGGGTACAGATTTCCTTGTTACTTTACCGTGTTGTACTTTATTCTTCAGCATCGTGTTCAATATGAAGTTATATGAAACATATCTGAAGGAAATTTTTGAGAAGATTGTATTTCTTAAACATGTAGGATGCTTGTAAGTGGAAATGTTGGATATTTCAAACAGGCAACACAAGACAAACATGTGCAGAAATGAGCAGTAACGTGCAAAAAGAGCAGAGATGTGGAAAATGAGCTGAGACGAGGCTGGAAGTGTTGTGTTGTTGAGTTGATCAGTTTTTTGGTGATGTGCATTGAGAGCATTGAGAACTCTGACTGCTTGGGGGAAGAAGCTCTTGCAGTGTCTGTTATGTACAGTTCTGATTCTGAACCGTCGATGTCTCCCTCATGTCCTGCAGCCGTATGTCTTTTGAAGACGTGAAGTGGTTGTTGCTCGCTTTGCCTCCTTAATGGCCTGTGACAGGTTGGCTCTGGCTGTAGAATAAGCGTCTTTGTCTTTGGACTGGAAGGCAGAGTCCCCGGTTTGTGGTTTGGACGGGTGATGACATCAGCATGTCATCACCAGGGTTACCCTGTCACGCCTATGGACGCGCAGAGGCAGGACATTCTGGGTTTTATTAACAAATAAACAAAAATACAAATAAACAGCGGCGCAGTGGGCAAGAACCGGAAATAGCGGTGAATATCTTAAACGAGCCCGCAGGCGTGTGGCGATTGCCAGAACTCAAACTACACAACAGTGCTCTAACGTCCACGAAAATGCCGTCCCTTTCGAATGGGCGGAAATGCCTGGCTTTTAAGGGCTTTTTAAGCCACCGGTGTTGAGCACAGCTGCAGTCAATCCTGACATACCCATCAGAGCCCAAATCACCACACTGCCTCTGCTGTCTTGCCTTCTTCCCATCATGCATTCTGCTGCATTGTCATTCTGAGATGTAAAAGGCAGTACGAATGGTGCATAAAACAAACTGTGATGCACTGTATGTTCCAGCAAGAACTTTCAGCAAATTGAGCTGCAGTGGATCTTCTGACATCATTAAGTCTTCATCACCAATGACCCTCTCGCAGGTTCACCAGTTTTCCATAATTGGCCCAGTTTTGGCAGGTCCTGACCACTGTGGAACAGGAACATCAGAGGTGTAAATTTGGAGATCCAGCGGTCTAATCATCACGATGTGCCGCTGTAATGAGATAATATTTACATCACGTGTCAGTGGTGATAATGTAATGCTGAGTATGAGCTAAAAATGTGCATTCATGAGATAAAGAGAGTTTTAATAAGCAATATGTGGTTTACTAGTTGTGTTTGTTTTGGTTTATGTTGGTTTGTCTATTTTACTGTTGAATTCCGGTAGAATAGACTGAAGTGTCACATTGTACACAGTCGAGTAAATTAATCCATTAAAGAAAAAAAAACTAAAGGAGACTTGATCCCAAGCTCTGTTGCAGGTCATACAGAGGCATGTACACATATCTATGTCCTGGTTTCATCTTTTGTACCATGTACTGAAAAAAATTCATATTCAACTTTAAAATGTAAAGTTGAATATGAATTCTAACAGACAGCTGTGTTTTATGGTCTGGTTCTGTTATGAAACTGCCACGCATAAATCCATACTACTGAAAATTCATACATGCATGTGAGATATATTTTAAGTAACATACAGGCTTCAGCAAAAAACCTAAAGGGTGTTAACGGGTGTTTTTTTTTAAACTTTGTTTATTAGAATTAGAGCATAAGCAATAACAATATTCTAAAAAGGTTACAAAAGAAAACAGCTCAAACTCTCAAATCTAGACCCCAATAAAAACAACCAAACAGAAGAAAAATAAATAAATAAATAAAATTATATATATATCAACCTATACAAAAAATAACTAACTAAGTAAATAAATACATTTAAAACAACCTCTGCAGAGCTCCACCAAGACACAGACTGCAACACCCAGGACCAGAACGGAAATTCTTATTCTTAACCAGATCAAGAAAAGGACCCCATATCTTTTTAAATGTCTTAAGGGAACCCCTAAGTGAAAGTCTTATACTTTCCAGTTTAACAAAATAAAGAATATCCTCAGGTTCAAATCCCACTTACTACAATTGTGTCCCTGAGCAAGACACTTAACCCTAAGTTGCTCCAAGGGGGGACTGTCCCTGTAACTACTGATTGTAAGTCGCTCTGGATAAGGGCGTCTGATAAATGCTGTAAATGTTAAATGTAAATATCTCGTATCCAGTGAATTTGGCTGGGAGGTTTCGCGGATTTCCAGTTTGTCGTAATTAGTCTTCTTGCCAGTGAGGTAGAGAAGGCCAGCATGTCCCTTTGATGAGCAGATAATGAAGAAGGTGAGGAGAAAACCCCAAACAATGCCCCAAGTGGGTTGGGCTCTATTCTTTTCCCCACAAATTCTGACAACATGTCAAATATTTCAGTCCAGTTCTGGTGTAAAGAAGGACAAAGCCAGAACATATGAATAATATTGGCAGGGGACTGCTGACATCTGTCACACAATGGACTGACGTCCTCATAGATTTGTGATAACGGTGTACACAATGAAATTTGTCCTCTGCATTTAACCCATCACCCTGAGTGAGCAGGTGTCAGGTGCCCGGGGGGCAGTGTGTGGGGACGGGGTGTGGGGACGGTGCTTTACTCAGTGGCAACTTTCTGATTACGGGGCAGCTTCCTTAACCGCTAGGCCACCACTGCCCCAGTAGTATTATCATCCAATAGTATTCAGTCATTCCAAAACACAATTTGCTTTATTGTATACAATAAATTAATTATATAATGAAATGCAGACCAGGACAGTTCTACCTGAAAACCTCAACAATTACAGAGGATGAGTGATATTATCATCAGTTAAAGGTGTAAACTTTGCCACTATATATATAGTGGCAAAGTTTACACCTTTAACTGATGATAATATCACTCATCCTAAACATATATATATATATATATATATATATATATATATATATATATATATGTGTGTGTGTGTGTGTGTGTGTGTGTGTGTGTGTGTGTGTATATATATATATATATAAATGTTTATTTATAGGCTATGTAGTTTGTTTGCATCCTTCTTTACAAGGTCCCTTAAAAGGAGATTGGGTATTGAAATAAACGTTATAATGTAATAAGCAAAGTTACCAATAACTGATTTCTGAACGGATCAATAAAAAAAATGTTAATACTTATTCCTGAGATTTCCTTGCACTGAATTTCCCACCCCAACTACACAGCAGAGTTATCTCTGCTGGCTTCTATCCTGGTTCATGCCCCTCCCTCACTCTTGATCTCCGCATTGTACTTTAGAACCGGTCTAACCAGCTGTAAACCAGGCCACAAGTATTATAAATAATAATAAAAAATCACGGAGAAGATCTTTTTCAATCAAAACAGTGTTACAGATTGTTGAAAGGGTAGTGACATTAATCAGAAAAGTTTTGGCCAGTTTTTTCCTCCACCGGTGGAGATAAGTGTGTGTAGAACTGGATAAGAACCTCTATAAGGTTCTTATCCAGCTGAATGCAGACACCAGTAAATACAGCTGAAACCAAAGATTTACATACATTGTATAAATAGACATATAACTTCTTACTGTCTGATATTAAATCATACAATTTCCTTTCAGTTTTCGACCCGTTCAGATTCCCAAAATAATTTCTATTTGCTAAATGTCAAAATAATGTGTGAGAATTTTTCATTACTTTCTTCAAAGTCAAAGGTTGCTTTGTGGTTTAGGGTTAGGGTTTGGTTAGCATTTGCCTTTAAACTGAATGACTTGATGCAAATGCTTTGGGTATCCTTCTCACAAGCTTCTCACCGTTTAATGAAATTTTGGCCCATTCCTCTTGACAGAACTGGTGTAATTGAGTCAGGTTTGTAGGTCGCCTCGCTCTCCCACCTCTTTTCTGACCACAATTTTTTAATGGGATCTCTACTTTGTAACCAATTTTGCAGTATGCTTAGGGTCATTGTCCATTTGGAAGACCCAAGCTTTAACTTCCTGGTGTCTTGAGATGCTTCTTCAATATTTACATTTACAGCATTTACCAGGTGCCCTTATGCGCTGAGTAGCCTTTCAGCGCATGTCGGTAGTGGTGTCAGTTAACCTATCAGACTCTTCCAAAGCCATGGCATCATCATCTGGGCTTTCCCAAATAGTTTAAAGGCATAGTAACCTTAGACTTTTGACTTTGTAATTAAAAAATCTCAAAAACAAATTCTCTCACACATTATTTTGACATTTAGCAAATAGAAATTATTTTGAGACTAAAACTGAAAGGGTTTTGTATGATTTAATATCAAACAGTAATAAGTATATGTATATACTTATATAAGTATATATCTTGTCTTTTGTCTTTTTATACAGTGTATGTAAACTTTTGGTTTCAACTTACTTCTTGTCCATAGATTCAGCAGATGTTGCAGAGCTATTAGACCCCATATCAGCAGACTGAAGATGACCCTAGATAAATAGAAAATATTTAATTTAAAGCAAAAACATACAAATTATAAAATTACACGTCATATTTCAATACAGGTTGAAATATTAATAGTAAGTAATTTCTGCGATGAGTGTAATACTCTTGCCAGGGGTTCTGGTAGCCTGTATAAAAGAGAACTAAATATTTTTATATTTTACGGATTAGTAGTTTCCCCACATGACAACATTTTTGGTGTAGAAGTTACTGATGTTGTTTGCTGCGTCTCTCACCTGATCTTCTCTTCACAACCATCACAACACCAACAACCACAGCGATGAGAACGAGAGCAGCAACCACCAACCCAGCAACGATGCCTGGAACATTATTACCTGCAGCAACGATGCCGGAACATTATTACCTGCAGTAAAAAATGAGTGTAAATTACTTTTATACTGTGTGGAGGGTGTCCTGGGTCAGTGTGATGGGCAACATTAAAATGTTTAATATCATTTAGGATATTTCCCACCTGAATTTGGCAAACTGTCGCCAAAATAGAAGTAAATTAAACGTCTGTAAAAACCTGTAAAATAAACCTGTAGAAACTTGTAAAATAACAATGTGTGAATCCAGATGTATTATAATGTGCTCTATGGTATGCTATGTGTAATTTGAGCTATTATAATAGTTATTGAGCAATAACTATTATTCCGTGCGTTGGAATTTACTAGTCTTATAGAATATATTAAGATGATTATAAGATGCTTTTTAAAATGTGTCACTTTAAGAATAAATCTTCATGTGTTGTGTATATGTGATGTTTTAATTGTTGTTTTAGAGGTTGGTATAAATGTATATAAAAGGGTTCTGATGTATTTCTGCGTCCTTATTTGTAACAGAGCTGTCAGTAACATTAAAGTCAGATCAATGGTCAATAACAGAAGCATAGAAGGGGTCAGTCTGTAGGGTATATATAATTAGGGCTGAAACGATTATTCGAATAACTCGAATTATTCGATTACAAAAAATATTCGAGGAAAATTATTTGCCTCGATGCTTCGTTTAATTCATAACCAAAGTCCATCTATTATCGTATCGCTCCCACGGAGCTACATGGTGCGGTGGTGCGGAGCTGCGCAGCATCGGTATCATTGTTCTACACGGACGGTTTTAACTGAAGCGCATTTCAAAGATTTATGGAGGCACGATTTATTGGCGGAAAATGAAGACACCGGTGTGCATAAAAGGCATAAAATGTCTAAAGTGTGGGACCATTTTACACAGCATGGACAACGTAGTGCGGTGTATACACTGTAAAATGGACCTGGCTTACCATAATACTACTTAGTCAAAACTACAGCATCTTAACCGAAAATATCCTCACGTAAACCGCACTTCTCCAAGCGGACTCGGAGCTTCTACAAGGTGTCGTATTTTTATGATTGCTAACTAACATTAGCGCTTCTTAGAACGTACATTATTTTTAATTATTTATGAGCAAATACACCAAGATCTCAATCATGTAATTCATCCTCCTCATCTCTCCCGCACGCACCACACACACACACACACACACACACTATTGATATAGTTGTTTAAAAACCCAAAAGTATGATTTATCTGATTGCTCGTTTAATCGATGAAAAAATCGACAGAATACTCGATTCCAAAAATATTCGATTGTTGCAGTCCTATATGTAATAATAAAATAATACATTTCTCGTTATCATTGTTATTAGCTACTGTGCATTTCAATATGATTACACAAAACATCAAATGAATTTTTATTCTGTTCACATGACCATACAGTGAAATGTTCTCCACCACACTTTCTTGTAAAGGATCCTGTACACACTTCTGTCAAAAGAAATTTACAAAGAGGAAACTGATTCTGTCTGCTGCTAGAAGCTCCTGTACCTGCACTGTTGGTCCTGATCTTCTCCTCAGTCAGGATCATGTGGATTGGGTCTCCACTCTTGTGCTCCACCACACAGGTGAACTGGTTCTTCTTCCACACATCAGGGGTCACTTTGAGTTCTGCACGTTTCTGGAAGGTTCCATCATGGTTGGGCAACGTCTCATCAACATCTACATCTTCATGCAGGTCCTGTCCATCTTTCTGCCAGCTGTTCTTCACCTTATCAGGGTAGAAACCTGTAGCGTGACAGACCACTGGAGAGGAGGGGTCTGTCTGCAGCAGAGACACCTGAGGAGGGACTAGAGACAGGAAGACAGGAGGGGGACAGGGAGAGAATTTGGAAGAGAAACAGGACGTCTTCATATCAGCAGATCATCCAACAAACACTCAACAGGTCTGTTGGATATTTTTTGCTTATTTAATGGGAACAATGTTTACAATGCAAATGGAAACAATATGAATATTTTCTGATCTTAATAATAACACATAAACAGTGTTTGTGTTTCTTGTTGTTCTGTGTGCTGCTGTACCTTTTCTGTCCGGACTGCTCTTCCCATAGTAAACATACTTCTTCAGTCAGTAAATACATTCCTGGGTCAGGTAGTTCTTCCTCCGCTCAGCTTCAGCTACATCCCATTCCTGTTTTGTGATTAAAGCCTGTTGAACTGGAGCTACCCAAGATGTGCTCCTCAATTCCAGGTAGAGAAAATCTGAACCACTAGGCTATTACCACCCTTTTCAGTGGATGTACGGCTGTGAGTTGGATGGTGAGACTGGAGCTACAGATGGATACAGTCAGTTTGGTTACGATGGAGCAGATTTTCTCTACCTGGAATTGAGGAGCACATCTTGGGTAGCTCCAGTTCAACAGGCTTTAATCACAAAACAAAAGGTACAGCAGCACACAGAACAACAAGAAACAACAAGAAACTCGCCTATGAACCAGAAGACACTTACTACCATTGTGTCCCTGAGCAAGACACTTAACCCTAAATTGCTCCAGGGAGACTGTCCCTGTAACTACTGATTGTAAGTCGCTCTGGATAAGGGCATCTGATAAATTCTGTAAATGTAAATGTAAAAGTGTGGATTCCTGTAAAGAGAGAGAGAGTTTTTTTTATTGTTATTGTTCTGTTGAATTTTCTAAAATATAAAATTGTATAATTTTATAAAATGTTCTATATTTTTCAACCATGTTTTGATTTATTTTACTATATAAGTAGTGATTAAAATATACTTTATGTCAAAAATGATTGATGACATATCTGTATGAGGAAAAAGCGCGTGATTTATGACCATCTACCCTTCTACATTCTCCCCTTCTCCACTGGACACCGTGCGCGTAATTTATGACCGTCTCCCCTTCTCCACCGGACACCAGCGCGTAATTTATGACCTCCTTCCTTCCTTCCCCCTCCAGACATCTGTTATGTAAGACAAAGCATGCTCCCGCGATGTCATTCTTACATAAACACTTAGACAGGCTTTAAAAAACAGATGTCTTATCACTTGTTTACAAACTATGACTGTTGTGGGGAGGTTATAAGCCAGCATACCATTACCTCTTTCTCTCAAACACTGAATCAATGTGTGGCCTTACAAATCTCACACACACACACACACACACACACACACACACACACACACACGCGCGCACGCACACACACACACACACACACACACACACACACACAGACCAAAACAGAAACCTTGTTTAAATGATATATGTTTTAAAACTGTTTCTAGTTAAAGAAAAACTATTTTGCCTTTAAACAAAGTTAATTTCATACCCCTACTGCTAAAATAAATGAAACCGTTTTATGATTTCCCTGACCCACACACACACGCAGACCCTAGCACATCCTCTAACAAATCTTTAACACCTAATCGTGCCATTTGTTTACAACGAGAGCCATCTAGTTCCACCATTCCCGCAAACACTGAATCAACGTGTGACCTTACAAATGTCACACACCCTTAGAACTTTCTTTTAAAACAGAAACCTTGTTTAAATGATATATGTTTTAAAACTGTTTTCTAGTTAAAGAAAAACTATTTTGCCTTCAAACAAAAGTTAATTTCATACCCCTACTGCTAAAATAAATGAAACCGTTTTATGATTTCCCTGACCCACACCCACACGCAGATCCTTGCACATCCTCTAACAATCTTTAACACCCTAATCGTACCATTTGTTTACAACTAGAGTCATCTGGTTCCACCATTCTCGCAAACACTGAATCAACATGTGACCTTACAATGTCACACACACACACACACACACACACACACACACACACACACACACACACAGAGGCCTATATAACAAGAGAGACCCTTTAGGTCTTTCATTCGACTGATCGACATCACAAGGACCATCACCGACGATGAACTCTCAGTAAGTTTTTCATAACACATAAACTATAAGTCTTGTTACAACGTATGTGTGTGTTTATTTATTTATTTGTTAATAGGTGTGACTTTTCTGCAGAACCACTCGAAGGACCATTAAACCTGGCGTGTTTTGAAACACCGGGGTTCGAAAGTCTATGGACCGAGGGTTTTGGTGCGGGTGATTCTGAACCACAAATTTCATACCAAGGTAATTGTAAAAACCACAGATCCTACTAATAATAATAATATCACTACATAGTTGTGAGTGTGTGTTTTTGACCGTGTATGCATTTCTAATAGCAGAACATTATCCAAACTCCAATGTTGTAACCGCTGATGTTGGATGCTCTGCCGACAGTTTAGGTAATATATTTATGACTATCTAATACGGTTTTATGAATTTTTCATCATATGTTTGTGATTGTAATATCTCTCGTTCTGTACAGCAACCATCAGACAACTGGTGGCCACCATTCCTGAGCCAGGCGTTGATAATACAGGGGTCGACAAGCCGTCAGGTCGGAAAGCGACACGCAAGCGAAAACATCTGGCTCCCGTGGTAGATCTGTGCGTGGAAAAGTCACAAAAGCGTATGGTGAAAAAGCCGCAAGGTATGTATTACATATGTTTTAACACAATTTATTATTATTTTAATAAAATATTGACAATCAGGTTTGATAAAACTATCAGGAAAGAAGACGAAAACAGATTTCAAGCTCCCGGAAAAGCCAGAAGGTGTGTATTTACATGTTTTAACGCAATCGTTATTTTAATAAAATATTAATTTTAACATCGTGTGATTTTGTTACAGGTAGAAAGCCCGTAAACGTTGATCTCGACTTTGTCGCCGATTGGACCAACACGGATTACAAAGCGTGGGATGCGGTAGATTTTGCCACGCAAACAGAACCAAACCACATCGACCCACAGAGGTACCGGCGGTTTTCTAATCATTCTGAATGCTGTGTGTGCCTTAAACAGGTATTAGATAACGTTGTTAAGGTGTATGACTTGCAAGAAAAGTTGATTAGGACTGTAGGGATTATAGCCAAAGCTGTAGAACATACATCAGATCTGAAGCGTGTCGATTGGTCATCATTATCAGCGGTTTTGTTGCGTTTAAGTGGCATTTCACGTGTGTAAGGGTGTTTTAAAACTTGTTGTCAGCCATAATGGAGTCGTCTAAACGTCAATGTATTGGTGGTGATGCTGTGGAAGATTTTAATAAAACACTACACGAAATGTTAAACATCGAGACATGGGGGGAAATTGAGATGTTTAATAATGTTTTACATCAAATTCAAAATGTTTGTGGTGCTGAATCTGATCCAGTATCCTTAGAAGAATTGTCTATAAGGGGTGGTGTGATAAACGGTTACCATGTTACACCTAAACCACGGTTCAATGGGGTGGTACTGCGTCGTGATATTAATTTCAGATCCGTTTCGAGCAGCGACATAACATCATATATTTCACACATCCACGATGTATTCAAAGATATCGTAAAATTCTCACACACACTGGTCGGACAGAGTGGTGTTTTCGACGTCACACTGAGTGGCGATACCCTGGTTTCAGATGTTAATGCGATCCTTTCACCCGCGAATAACCATTCGTATGAAATTCTGATGGACGCCATCGAAAAAATAATCCAAAGCAATAAAAAAATTATGTGCGATGAGACACTACACCTGACTGTTTCAATCGCTAGAGGTCGTGATGGGGGCGCGCGACGTAAATTGCGTGATTTGGCTCATGATCAGATAATAAGCAAGAACAGGATGAATCTATTCTGCCCCGTTAATGTTACAAACCATTTGTGCTTCGCGATATGCCTGGCAAATTTTGTAAACCCTGAGAAACCAACAGCTTATTTAGAAAAATTGGCTGCCACATTTCAGACACGGTGCGGTCTACCTATTCACCATAAAGTCGGCTTTAATGATGTTCCAAAATTTGAGAGCTTATTGGACATCAAGATTGTGATCTTTTACAGATCAGACGTAGGGGTGTTGCAGAAATTTCAAACTAGCACTGTACCGCATGCAAAAACAGTCTTTTTATACATACACGACAGCCATTACTATGGAATATTAAACCTCAAGGCGTTCATGGGGGTGCCATATGTCTGTGAATTCTGCTATGCCGGTTACACTTCGTTCCGAGACCATGGTTGCAAATACAGGTGTGATGTTTGTAACGACCCCGGCTGCCCTTCAAGGGTCACAGGTTCGAGATATTGCTCGTCTTGTGGGAGGTTTTGCAAGTCTGATTTTTGTTTTGACAAACATAAACAGCCCCGTCCTATGAAGAGCGATCCTAGCGTGGTAGCGTCAAATTGTGATCTTACAAAATTTTGTAAGAATTGTAACAGGCGTTACCACGTTAGTGTTAAAAAACCCAAACCACACACGTGTCCGACACCACACTGTGTTCATTGTCGTGAAGAACTGATTCCAGACGCTAAGCATGAATTTCGAGAACGGCAAACATCATGCAAATTTTGTTTGCGCAATTACATTTACAGGTGTGGAGTTCACGGCTGAGGGTGACGGGTGTGTGCGTGAATTTGTGAATTGGCTCCGTCGACCAAGGTTCAACGGTTTCACATTTTTAGCACACAACGCTGCAGGGTTTGACAATTTCATACTTTTGGAATATTATTCCAAAAACGGGATCAAACTAGATGTGACAATGACTGGATGCCGTCTGATATTCATGTTTGATGCATGTTTTAAACAGCGTTTTATCGACAGCTATTCTTTTCTACCGATGAGTCTGGCAAAAACAACAGCTGCGTTAAATCTCACCACCACAGAAAAGGGTTATTTCCCACACAAGTTTAACACACGCTCAAACAACCATTACATAGGCCCATATCCGGATAAGACCTTTTACGGATATGACAACATGTCAAATGCTGGCAGACGTGAATTTGATGACTGGTACAACGAATCAGCGTGCAGTGTTTTTGATTTTCAGAAGGAACTCCGTTTCTACGGTCGAAACGACGTCGTGCTGTTAAGAGAGGCGTGTCTGAAATACCGTGATGAGTTCATAGAATGCACGGGTCTAGACCCTTTTGGTCAAACCACGTTGGCATCGTGCTGCATGGCTGTGTACAAAACACACTACCTACCACGTGATACACTCGCTCTTACACATAACAACGCGTACACAAGCCAAAACAAGGCATTTTCAGACATTAGCATCGAATGGCTGGAATATGTCAAAACAACCAGGCATGTGAACATCCAACATGCTCTGACAGAGGGTGAGGTTGTGGTTGGGAAATACTGTCTTGACGGCTATTATGAAAAAAATGGTCGTAAATACGGTTTAGAATTTAATGGGTGTATGCATCACGGACATGATTGTAAATACACACCCACCCAAACTCATCCTTTGTCAAGGCTCCCGTACAGTGTTTTAAGAAGGCGTTTTGATGATAAGATCGAAACCCTCACCAAGGTGTACGGCTTAAAAGTCGAAGTTATGTGGGAGTGCCAGTGGCGTCGTTTAAAACAGGTCGATCCATCAGTCATAGAGTTCATGTCAACATATACACATCCCAGTCGTCTAAAGCCGAGAGACAGCCTCTTTGGCGGTCGAACGAACGCGTACAAACTCTATCACAAAACATCGGACGGTGAAAAAATTCGTTACTTTGATTTCACCAGTCTCTACCCGTTTTGTCAATCATCAAAGGAATATCCGATCGGTCACCCACAGATCATTTTGAAAGACTTTGATAGTCTCGAAAATTACTATGGGTTGATTAAAGCAACGGTGTACCCGCCACGTGGTCTCTTACACCCAGTGTTGCCTTACCGATGCGGCGGCAAACTAATGTTCCCGCTTTGTAGAACATGTTGTCATCTTGAGAATCAAGCGTCACCATGTACTCATACTGACGGCGAGAGATCTCTTTCGGGTTGTTGGGTTAGCATTGAATTGTTGAAAGCTGTACAGATGGGTTATGTTTTGGCTGAGATTCATGAAGTGTGGCATTTTGAACAAAGATCAGAAACGTTGTTTGCAGATTATGTGAAAACGTTTCTACAATACAAGCAGGAAGCCAGTGGGTACCCGCCGGGGGTTGTGACGGATGCTGAAAAGCATGCCTACATCGAAGATTATTTTCAAAAACAGGGTATCCGTCTGAATCCTGAAAAAATCTGTTCAAACCCTGCAAGGAGAAATATGAACAAACTCCTATTGAATTCACTTTGGGGCCGATTTTCAATGCGGGAAAACCTTCCATTCACAGAGTTGTTGAAAGATCCTGACGACTTTGCGCGCTACATTTTTGGGGGCGGTCATGAAATCACACATTTTGCATTTGTCTCGGACGAAGTGGCGTTGGTTCAGTGGCGTTATGCAGACGGTTATGGCGCTCAAATGCGTGACATTAATGTGTTTCTTGGAGCGTTTACAACTGCTCATGCACGCCTAGAATTATATTCTGTGATGGAGAAATTGGGTGATCGACTGTTGTACAGCGACACAGACAGTCTAATCTTTGTCTCAAAAGATGGTGACTGGGAACCACCCCTAGGTCCATATCTGGGCGATCTTACTGACGAGGTAGGCCCCGGGGATTACATTACAGAATTTTGTTCAGGCGGTCCGAAAACATATGGTTACATCACCGCTAACGGTAAGACATCCATGAAAGCCAAGGGTATCACTCTCAATGCTGAAAATTCAAAAGCTGTAAATCTACGCTCTCTGGTTGATTTGGTTAACAGCTATGTAATAGATAGAGACCGGTCGCAACATGTTTTAACACGCACAGACACAATTACCAGGAATAAAAGACACCTCACATTACATAACAAATCAGATGTCAAAAGGTTCAAAGTTGTGTACAACAAACGAATCCTGCTCCCAGACTTTACGACGCTCCCCTATGGGTATTGACACAAGATGACTTTGAGAGATGTCACAGGTAAATATGTAAATAATCATTATGTCTGTAACATCTGTATATATGTACAGTTTTCTATTATTTGTATCTGTGTGATTTTCAACATGTTTGTAATATATTGTATATATGGATGTTTGTATTATTTGCATATGTGTGATTTTTTCAATATGTCTGTGACATTTGTATATTTATATTTGTATTTTTATGCTATTATATGCATGTGTGTTATTTTCTACAATAAAATTTATGTGTATCATCTCAGGATTCGATCTCAGATTGCAACATCCGTTCTCGTGTATAGTAAGCGGACCGTCAAACTCTGGAAAAACGTTTTTTGTGAAAGCATTAATAGCCGATGCCGACCGCTTAATATCTACAACGATTGAAAACATTGTCTACATTTACGACTGCTGGCAACCTCTTTATGACGAGTTGTTAAAAATTAGGAATATTAATTTTATACAAGGTATTCCTGACACACTATCGGACGACCAACTCTTGCCGCCAACCAAACCATCGCTATTAATTATCGATGACTTAATGGATGTTGCGAGTGGCAATAAGCAGGTTGAAAAAGTGTTTACACAATACGTGCATCATAGAAATCTCAGCGCTATCTACATGGTTCAGAATTTGTTTTTTCAGGGGAAATCCAGCAGAACAATCAGTTTAAACACAAATTACCTAATACTTTTCAAAAACCCAAGAGACAATACACAGATTGCTGTATTAGCGAGACAGATGTATCCTGGTAATACCAAATTCTTCCTTGAATGTTTTAAAAACGCTACTGAAAAACCCTTTGGCTACCTCATGATTGATTATAAATCTAGAACACCTGACACATTTCGTCTCAGAACGGATCTGCTTTCAGAGTATCCGGTGGTCTATGTTCAGAAAAAAGAGTTTAGACGCTGACATGTCTAATCGTCTTTATAGAAATCTGCCGCTTCTAAAACTCTTACTTAAGGCTAAGCCGATACAGAGACGTCTCATTTTACAAGAGTAAATGAGTTGATTCTAACCTTATGCGAAGTGGCTTTGAATGTGCTCAGCGGTACAATACCATTGACAAAGTCACAATATAAAAAGTTGGAAAAAAAGAAAAAAGCTATAAAATTCATAGCCGATAAAAAAATTGGTGTGTTAAGAAAGAAATATGTGATCAATCAAGAGGGTGGGTTCCTTTTACCTCTGTTAAGCGTCGCCGTCCCCTTTATAAGTAGTCTAATCGCATCAAGACAGGGGGGCTAATGGAACACGCTGAAAGGATGTATTTGGTACCCCAGCGACAGCTGGACAGGTTAAAAAATGATGGTGCACCTATACCTCTGAGATAGCGCGCGGAAAATGATTTGGATGCATCGATAAAAAGTGTTTTGGACAGAACTGATTTGGGGGATTATGAAAAAGCCAAATTATACTCGACACTCTTGCAGAGGTATATATCGGTGGTTAAGCAGGGTGATCATGAGACTAAATCGATAACGCTTAACCTACCACAGGCATCTGAAAATGTACAGACATCACCCACAGAAGCAGCGACCGTTGATGACGACGCTACGGTTAAAGAGGTTTTACAAAATGTACCGCAGAGAAGTAAAAGGAATGTCCGGTATATATTAGAAAAAATGATGAAATCACAGGGGGTTGCTGCATGGGGTAGAGAGGGCGAATTTGTTTTCAACGGTACGATCATTCCAGGATCTCACATTTTCGATTTGGTTAAGAACGTTACCACCCCTCAAACTATGAATCCTCATAGGAGACCCAAGGGGTGGCGTGAATTCCTGAGTGCTATAGCAATGTTGAACATACCTCTTTCTACGGTTCCAAACAGACGTGTTAAAGATGAGGTCAATTCATTTAAAAACATTAACAAGACTTTTACCACCCGTGATGATGATGATTCAGAACCACCCGTGTTTTCGTCGCCACGTTTAGATACAAGCGCATGGTTACATTTTTAAAAAGTGTATACAGTCTTGTTTTAAAACGTGTTTGAACATGTGATGACAATAAACAAACTTGATGATACATATATTTGTTTTTCGACTCATTTATTTAGAATAAGATTTTTTCATAAACACCTCACCAGATTGTATACATTGAGAGTTTTTAAACATATCACAATTATAGACATGCGGGTGTAGTTTTTTCACAAATAGCGAGACCTTTTTATCATTTTTAGTCAAGTCGTTGGAATATTTAGATAAAACATCTTCATAGCTCAAACCCTTTGACATGTGGTAGAGAAAGAATACACAGTGTTCGCCGCACGTAACCGATGATAAATCCTGAACCTGTTTATTTGAAAATTGTACATTGTAACATGTAGTTTTTAGAAATTTATAAACGGTTGACGGAAACATCTTGCTGTCTGGCCTGTTTCCAAAACTGTCAAAAAAACAACCGACACGGTCTTCAGTTATGTACACAGCTAACCAGTGTTCACCCGGTTGGTCCGAACTGTGTGTGTTAATTATCACAGATGCTGGTAATGTTGCCACAGGTCTTTTGGGTAATTGGTCGGACGGCAGTACGCCTAAAAAACACGTGTTTGTGGAGATTTTGTCCATAATATTTAATAGTTGTACGGTGTTCATTAATTCAGTAGTGGTCCACAAGAATCTGCCTGCGATTGGACACTTCAATTATGCTATCAAATATAGCGTAAACTATTAAATTGATAGTGTTTCGAAGCGGTTGTCTAAAAAGCATTTCCAATCTGATGTTCCCTGATCTAATTAATGACATGTGTTGGCTACATTCTTCGTCCGGCGTGAGGTTAAAAGCGTAGAGTGTGTAACCGTTCAAGAAATCCTCTCTGTCGATAGACAATGCCCGGTTTTTTAGATGTCTGCCGGTTGATAACGCCAACTGATAAAACTCTCTTATAGCAGAACCTTCTATGTACTGTGGTTGAAACGGCTTGGCAGGGAATTGCTGTCCGTCCACATACACTGCTAGGAATTCTAAATCATAATGTTTGAATGCAAAAGGGTTTTTAGCATAAGATCCTGAAAATGAGTCATTATCAACCATCCCAATCACAATGGCTTTTGGTAGTGTCCCCAAAAACAGGTTTTCCTGATTAGCGACGCGTGTTCCGGTGGGCACGGAGAAATTTTTTAAGTATACCCTGTCGATAGGATATTTAGCTGTTGCTGTGAGTAATGCCTGCCGATCCCCCAGGGATACGTCGACCTGTGAAAATATTGTAGCGCCGGGGTAATTAACCAAGCCGACTGGTGCACCCTCATCTATATCGGTGCCATCCGGTTTAGTGATCTTGAGTCTTGTGTATAAAAGTGTATTGTTTAAATCAACATAGTCTTCACCGTTTCCAGCTATGAAAAACTCCAGGGGTGCAGAGTCAGTCAGTGCCGAGATAGGCGGTACTTCGATGTATGTACTTTTTTCTATAGACAACTGCGTCATGGGGACTGTAAACAAATCCAACTCTGACTTTACGCATTCATCGGACATCCCGTGTATTAACGCCATGACTAAAAGATGTTTTTTAAATTTCTTTTAGTCCGATACTCATGCATGCGTTGTTTACCCCTCGAGTTTCTTTTAGACACTGAGTTTTGTTTCTTCTTTACTTTGCTTTTCTTGCCATGCGTGATTCGTTTTACACCCGGTGGTTTGTGTTCATATCGCCTGTTCATTACCATCATACCTGAACCATCTTGTCCAACATCATTTTGTCTAGGTCTCATGACATTCGTTACTACATCGGTAACAATGTTCTTTGCCGCCGATTTTAGATGGGGTTTTGCTATAGCGAAACCTTTTTTCAATAGCGGTAGTGCCATTCGGAAAAGACCTCGGAAAATACCGCCAAGCCCTGCGCCGTACATGGAAGGGGCGCCATAAAAACCTGTAATCCCACCCCCCGCTTGGTTTTGATAATACGTCACATAACGATGAGGGTCTATCGTGTACGGATTAAAAGCCTTCATAGTTTCTCAAATTCTTTGAGATTGTTTCGTGGGTCTGAAGTGTAGTTTTGTAACCACCTTGCCGTACTTAAATGGTATGACACAATTCTGATCTGATTTCACTTCTACAGCTATATCGCTGATGTGTGATTTCGAAACACGTACGTAGTGCGCTCTGTCATACTTGACTGTAACAAACTCTTTGTTTTTCCCGGTTATATGTACACATCGTAGAAGGGGTACAAAATAGTCACCCACCGCCTGATATTCTATAAAGTCTGTATAGACAAAAAGGCTATATTCGCCACCATACAGGTCGGCCGGATATGATGCATATGATCGACTCGACGGATCCACAGTAATGCTTGCGTCCAAAAATTCGTTATTCTTAAATCCTAAAATAATCCTAAGCTTGCCTGATATCGCTATGGTGACAGGTTTGTTCGAATAGACATAAACCTTATTAATAAGGTCATCATAACCAAATGTAACGCCGTGTACCCTGGTATAGCCGCTTATCTCTTTGACTATGTCTGTAATGCTTGTGTAATAACCTACGCGTATTGTAACATCCAATCTCTCCCCTGTTATATTATTTGTCAAAAAGATGATTTTGTCATCCTCTCCAAAAGTCGGCCATGATCGCGGGTACTGGAATTCAATCAGCGCTACTTCCCAATCGCCCTTTAAAATAATAGGTTTCGCGAGTTTGGTCCTATACTTTGATATGGTATTATCAGGATATACGCTCTGTGAGGCATTACACGGTAGGGTCACATAAAAGCCTTCGTCCCCCATGGCGTTGTTTTATCGTGAATGAAAGACTGATTCTGGAACAAACTATTTAAACATCTACTACGTCTTTTTCATCAACCCAAGAGTTAAATTTTTCAGGCCACCCCAACCACTTCACAAAGACCATACGTCTTTTCCCCATGTTCTTCCTTTCCAAAATTTTCTCAACTTTAAACGGTTTATTACTGATTAGTTTGATCTTTTGCAATTCTTCTTCATAAAAGGTACCGTCTATTATATCGCCGTCATAATCTACCAATTTGTAGACCGGTGGATTACGCGGGATACATGCTGATATAGTAAAGAATTCATCTGTGAAGTTTTGTTCATATCCTTTTGTGAATGCACCTCTTGCTTTAGAAATTCTTACAATGTCGCCTGTTTTGTAATTGAACGTAACATTTTTCTGCTTCGCATCGTTCACACCGTACAATGACTGAAACACTCGTGCTTCATTTGTAGAGCAGACCTGTGCAGGTTTCATTTTAATGCTACGATGGTAGCTGGCATTGTATGATTTTATTAAATCAGGAAGTACGTCTATATACCTTTTAGAATTGACCGATGTCAGATATCGCCACATTCTACCCGTAATAGTCCTGTTAAAACGTTCGATAACGCTTGCCTTTAATTCGCTACCTGTGGCAAAATGGGTGATGCTGTGTTTTCTCATTAGGTTTTGAAATCCTTTGTTCGATCGGTCTGTAATTTTTGAGGTACTCGTCCTTCCTTTAGAATAGTTTCAAATGCTCTAGTCACCTCAGCTCCGGTCTTGTTTTTTAAAATACGAGCCCACGCATGTTTACTAAAAACATCTATACACGTTAACATGAATTTATAACCATCGTTTTCCTTTGAATACATAGACATGTCAACAAGATCTGCTTGGAATTGTTTGTCTATACCATACACCACGACTCTATTCCGCTTGTATTTTAAACGCGCTGGTTTGTGTAACGTGTATGCATCCTCCCCTGATAACCAGTCAGAAACCGTCTTATTAGACAACCTGACTCCTGTATTTTTAAACACGGCATCTTTTAACCTTGTTTTACCACCGAAGGAGCCCTCGCTGTCTGGCGTATAGTAGTATGTTTTTAAAAGGTCAGTCATGATGGGTTGCTTCGTGAAATAATGACACAATCTATTTTGGTTACACATCATTTATTTTCAAATTATGCGTTGTCGAGGTATTGTAAAAATTTCACACATATATCTAAATCTCTCTCAATAAGGTATGTGATGTACCCGTCTCGACGATGGTATAAACATTCATTATAACATTTTCACGCAGTTTAACAATACAGACATCGGTTACGTAAGCACACAGCGTTATGATGTGGCCTATTTTAAAACTATGATACAACAACATGCTTTCTATGATCCTACATATAGATGCATGACAACACCCGTCACCATTTACACACATGTGTACAAGATTACACCATACTATAGAATTTCTTCTGGCTAACGTCATGTGTTTTTTGAGATTGTCCAAACGTATGCTAGATGTCACATAAATACTGTTAAAATCAAACACTTCATCCGCAATAACATTACACAACAATGATGTTAGTTCAGATTTAACAAAATCTTTTGACAGACTGAAACCCATGTTTACAGAACAGCCTTCTCACCCCAGCTCTTTAGCGCTTCAAAAATTACACCAGCACTTTGTGAGTCAGCATGCCTCTCAGTCATCTGATCCAGCCTCTGGAAAAAGAAAGGTTCATCTTCTAATTCGTAGGCCAGCGCCCCCACAGCACCGTTGATTTTCTGAGGATGTACATAGAGGCCGCACGCTGTTAGAACGTTTGTGATGAGGTGGTGTGTCTCAGGCTGGAAAAGTCTCTGCTTTATCTTGTCCATGTTGGTCATGTAGAAATATCCCTCCGGCTCATAGAGACACGGGTGTTGGGTCTGACTCGGATGGTCCACCATGCAGCCATAACAGGTCTCCCGTAGCAGTCGTCCGACAATGTTTTGGAGGATTCTGCACACGCAAAACTTTATGATTTTAAAAGCTTTTAGTGTGGAACAAGCCAATTCGTCACCATCCCACGGGTTTGAGACATCGCCCGCATGTGCCGCCGCCGGTGGTGGCTTCTCATCAGAGGTTTGCAGCGACGGGATGTCTACCAATGGTCCAGGCATGTATGTCAAATTCTGCAACCCCAGACTGTCACCCAGTTTGTCGATCCAACAACAGTCTTCAGCAGCATCAGCTGCACCATTCAGTCTAACAGCCATGACTTAACAGAACCTGTGATCACCCAGATTGTGTTAGGGGTCTGAGGGTCCTGTTCTGCTTTTTTAATGGTTAGCCGGCGTGGGGGGTGGTTCAGGGTGTGACGTGGCATTGTCACACTCCACCTCCCCATGAAAAAGACACACCCTGATTTCGTTGTATCCGGCCAAAATCTCGCTCCATTTAAACAATCTGTCAATCTTCTTGAAGACGTTGTGGAGTATGGCCACATCACACCACGGGTACATCACTTTCACATCCTTTGGCGATCCATACACACGGCGTTCACAGTCTGGCACCACACGACTGACATTCTTACCACTACACAAGTAAATGTAAGACTCTGATTTCCGCTCTTGACATCCACCACACATGTAGTAGTGGTTTTGATCCGTAGCACCGGTCCACGATATGTAGAAAGGCCCCGTATTTACATCTTCAATCTTTTTCCACCCGTTATTCTTGAACAAACACCAGTCTTCAGCATAAAACGACACACACAATTGGTTGTCCGGTGTAAACTCCTGGTCCGTGTCCACCGAGTACAGTCTCACATGACGTTCCTTCTTGTCAAAAATATAACCGCCGACACGTCCATCGGATAACATCCATTCATATTCTTCACAGCCACCAGGGTTCTGAAGAAAATTCACCAAGGATCGTGGCCTTCTCCTTTTTGGCGCAAATGGTGTATCACAAACTATCCTGTTTGTAACAGGCGTAGGCGTAATACGTCTCTTCATAGCTGAACCAAGCGGGCTGGCCATTGTAACAGAATCTGTTGCACTCTGTTCAGAGACATCCTACGCCTCTTTTATTACCCTATACCACCGTGGTAAACACACACACACACACACACACACACAACACCTTAGCCATATGTATGGGTTGGG
This sequence comes from Denticeps clupeoides, assembly GCF_900700375.1. Classification (NCBI taxonomy): domain Eukaryota; kingdom Metazoa; phylum Chordata; class Actinopteri; order Clupeiformes; family Denticipitidae; genus Denticeps; species Denticeps clupeoides. The sequence continues at coordinate 11,844,101 of NC_041726.1, forward strand.
GTTAGAGAAGGGTCAGGGAGAAGGGAAGGAGGTCATAAATTACGCGCTGGTGTCCGGTGGAGAAGGGGAGAAGGGGAGACGGTCATAAATTACGCGCACGGTGTCCAGTGGAGAAGGGGAGAATGTAGAAGGGTAGATGGTCATAAATCACGCGCTTTTTCCTCATACAGATATGTCATCAATCATTTTTGACATAAAGTATATTTTAATCACTACTTATATATAAACTACATGAGGATTTATATTAATCATCTTCATGCTACCACATGAAAGAAATTATTTAAAAAAGATCAGGTCAGACGTCTCCAGTTCATTTCAGTAAAACCTGCTGCTGTATCCTGTGATCGAACCTCAACACAGTAACAGACACCATGATCATCTGCTTGAAGTTATAAATGATTCTTTTATTGTGTAAGATAATATAATGTAACAGTGAGTAACACTGGAAAGCTGTAGTCTGTGGTAGGCGGGGCTACAGGGATTGGTAAATTATTTCTGCTCTATGTTTGTTATGTTTCACTTAACTTGTGGAATTAAAAAAGTTTTTGCTAAATTTCATTCCCTGTGTAGAAATGTTGGTACTCAACATGGTAATGCACATTGATCTGAATTAAATAGGTTTATAAATGTTTATTAAGGAAAAACACTTAGTGTTTGCAAGATGTTGTGAGATTGTGGATCTTTATTTTTACACGTTTGTACAGGGAGTGCAGAATTATTAGGCAAGTTGTATTTTTGAGGAATAATTTTATTATTGAACAACAACCATGTTCTCAATGAACCCAAAAAACTCATTAATATCAAAGCTGAATGTTTTTGGAAGTAGTTTTTAGTTTGTTTTTATTTTGAGCTATTTTAGGGGGATATCTGTGTGTGCAGGTGACTATTACTGTGCATAATTATTAGGCAACTTAACAAAAAACAAATATATACCCATTTCAATTATTTATTTTTACCAGTGAAACCAATATAACATCTCCACATTCACAAATATACATTTCTGACATTCAAAAACAAAACAAAAACAAATCAGCGACCAATATAGCCACCTTTCTTTGCAAGGACACTCAAAAGCCTTCCATCCATGGATTCTGTCAGTGTTTTGATCTGTTCACCATCAACATTGCGTGCAGCAGCAACCACAGCCTCCCAGACACTGTTCAGAGAGGTGTACTGTTTTCCCTCCTTGTAAATCTCACATTTGATGATGGACCACAGGTTCTCAATGGGGTTCAGATCAGGTGAACAAGGAGGCCATGTCATTAGTTTTTCTTCTTTTATACCCTTTCTTGCCAGCCACGCTGTGGAGTACTTGGACGCGTGTGATGGAGCATTGTCCTGCATGAAAATCATGTTTTTCTTGAAGGATGCAGACCACTGCTTGAAGAAGGTGTCTTCCAGAAACTGGCAGTAGGACTGGGAGTTGAGCTTGACTCCATCCTCAACCCGAAAAGGCCCCACAAGCTCATCTTTGATGATACCAGCCCAAACTAGTACTCCACCTCCACCTTGCTTGCGTCTGAGTCGGACTGGAGCTCTCTGCCCTTTACCAATCCAGCCACGGGCCCATCCATCTGGCCCATCAAGACTCACTCTCATTTCATCAGTCCATAAAACCTTAGAAAAATCAGTCTTGAGATATTTCTTGGCCCAGTCTTGACGTTTCAGCTTGTGTGTCTTGTTCAGTGGTGGTCGTCTTTCAGCCTTTCTTACCTTGGCCATGTCTCTGAGTATTGCACACCTTGTGCTTTTGGGCACTCCAGTGATGTTGCAGCTCTGAAATATGGCCAAACTGGTGGCAAGTGGCATCTTGGCAGCTGCACGCTTGACTTTTCTCAGTTCATGGGCAGTTATTTTGCGCCTTGGTTTTTCCACACGCTTCTTGCGACCCTGTTGACTATTTTGAATGAAACGCTTGATTGTTCGATGATCACGCTTCAGAAGCTTTGCAATTTTAAGAGTGCTGCATCCCTCTGCAAGATAGCTCACTATTTTTGACTTTTCTGAGCCTGTCAAGTCCTTCTTTTGACCCATTTTGCCAAAGGAAAGGAAGTTGCCTAATAATTATGCACACCTGATATAGGGTGTTGATGTCATTAGACCACACCCCTTCTCATTACAGAGATGCACATCACCTAATAAGCTTAATTGGTAGTAGGCTTTTGAGCCTATACAGCTTGGAGTAAGACAACATGCATGAAGAGGATGGTGTGGTCAAAATACTCATTTGCCTAATAATTCTGCACTCCCTGTACACAGTCTAGAATAAAAGTGATTTTTTTTTTCTTTTTTAAATATTTTATTTGTCTCAGGGAGAAATAAACCTGTAAATGTTTAAATCAGATACTTCAAATAAGAATCTTCATTTTGTAAAAGATTCACTGTAAACAAATATGTAAGACTTTCAACATCTTCTCTTCTAGAAACTGGTCCGACAGATCTTACCAACACCCAACCTGCCAACCTGCTGCCACTTGTCACCCAGGCAACTCACCCAGGCAACCCATCTGCACCAGTTTCAAAGCTGAAACACAAGTAGGATTTTACTTTCATTTGTTCTTCAACGTACATCACAAAACAGTACAAGATTTTCCTCAAATGATCTTTGTTTCCTTGCTTTGTTTCCTTGCTCTTTTTGTATGGAGAAAATGTTTCAGATCTTTGAGTTCAGATCATGAAAAATGGGAGCAAAACAAGTGTTGCATTTATATATTTTTTCAGAATCCAAAAACGTTATTTATCCCAGAGGAAATGAATTACATCAAAACTACATGCGGTAGAAAGTACCAATAATTGCCCAATGAAGCTAAAAATGAAAAGGACTCAATATAATATTAATACTAGAGGTGGGCATAGATTAATTTTCTTAATCTAGATTAATCTCACGGTAAGCAAGAGTAAGCAAAATTAATCTAGATTAAGATAGAGTAAGCAAATCTAGATTAATCTAGATTAATCTACATTACATTAGTCTACATTAATCTAGATTAAAATGGCTCATTTGAATTCTGCCAAAGGCATTCAGAATATATGTGCTACCCAAATAATGACTAAAAGTAAGTCTTTGAGAACGGGTTTCTCAAGCCAGGTGGCGCATTAGACCAGGAGCTCATCTCCTATTTCCAAAATGCATCACAAACTGCTTGAGAAAGCTGTTCTACTATGATAATTGGTGATGAAAATAAATTATGTTCAATAAGATGTACTTGTGTTTACCAACTGTTTATTCAGTTAAATAGCTGCATCCATGTTACCACGTCACGTTTGATGTGGTAATTTCACAGTTCGAAGACTCGTTCTCGCCCCCTACAGTGCAATTCGGCTAGGTATACATCCGCGCTAAAATATCAAGGTGAAAGTCATCATAGTGTAGCGGTTCTTCTTCTGCGTTGTGTAACTTTTTGATTTCGTTTCTTGAACTGCAAATGTTCTTGAGCTGACACCCAAGAGATTTTCTATGCAAAGTGTATTTTGTACAAAAAGCAAGGTCGCGTCAGAACATCGCGTCTTTCTGCACCTCTCTCTACAATATACAGTATTAAAAGAACATAAAAAAAATATTCCTAATATGTACATAAATTAAAATTAAAGAAATAACTTTTGGCACACAAGCCCCACGCACCCCTCACAGCTCACGCCATGTGCCCAAGAGACCTGAACCGGGTCTCAAAAACAAAATAAAAGTCTTTAGGAAATAAGAAAATAAAAGACACAAGAAAGAAGAAATATACTTATAAATCTAGTGTAACCATTTAACTCCGGCACAATAGTTTGTGTAGTATAGACCCAGCTCCCAACCCAACTACGTGGTGGGAAGGAAGGATTTTCTGTGGCATTCAGTGCTTTGATGAGACTGTGGCTGAAGGTCAGTCACCACACTGTAGATGAGTGGGTGCTCAGAATTGCTCATGATGACCTGTGGTCTGGACAGTGATCTACTTTGTCTAGTTCCCTGCCCACCACCGAGCCTGCCCTCCTGATCAGTTTGTTCAGTCTCTTAGCATCAGTCACCACAGTATAGAAGATTGCACTGGCCACCACCATCTCATAGAACATGAGCAACATGGTGTTGCAGTCTAAAGGATCTACAGTAGAATATTTGCTTACTACCTGGCATTCTGATTCTTGTCCCCCAGGCGACTGAAGAACTGTCATCTACTAACACACCAAGCCAAACCAGCCACCCAAGCTGCTCACAAAAACGGCGTTGCCCTCACGGACTAGAACCAGGCCAGACGCTCCAACCACAGCTGACCTGAGATGTTCCTCCTGCTTCTCTATCTCTCCTTCGTTGGCTGGGACTCCTGTACTTGACAGCTGCTCTTCAAAACATGTACCGTGCCTCAGACACAAAGGGTCAAAGGGGCAAGAAGATGACAAGACTGCAGTGAACTCTTCTTGCTCAGGACACAATGGTAGTAAGTTACTACCTGTGACTTTGTAGTGTTCTAGTTCATGCAACAGTGTTCCCCACTAGGCTAATAGCACCTCGTTTACTCTGGTGGTTTCATGATCCATTTACATTTTTAAATTTACAGCATTTATCAGACGCCCTTATCCAGAGCGACTTACAATCAGTATTTACAGGGACAGTCACCCCCTGGAGACACTCAGGGTTAGGTGTCTTGCTCAGGGACACAATGGTAGTCAGTGGGATTCGAACCCGGGTCTTCTGGTTCATAGGCGAGTGTGTTACCCACTAGGCTACTACCACCCCGATCCGGTCCAAAAGGGGTTACTCCGGTCCGGTATCCGGTCCGTGTTTCACGTTAGTCATGTGAAATGTTCCCTTGTAGTTTTCACCATGTGTCAAATGTATAAAGCTGCCCTGTTCGTTTCTGTTCGCCGTCAGGTCTTGAAGTTATGTTCCATGTTCACCAGTGTCATCGAATGTCTCCTCTGTCGTGTTCTTCACAAATTAAACCCTGGTTTCGTGATGTCATGCGATTGCGTCCTTCTTCGTATTCCTCGGTACCTATTCTCATCGTCTCCTTTCACCTGCCTCGTCATGCCAACATGGTTGTGACAGACTACCATCTCGCCCCAGGGTGTGGCCATGGAGCCCAAGAAGCTGGAAGCAGTGGCATCGTGGCCCCTACCCTCGACGCTGAAACAGCTGCAATGGGTTCTTGGGTTTGTGAATTTCTATCATCGCTTCATCCGTGGATACAGTACAGTCGCAGCACCACTTACTGCTCTCACCCAGCCTTCAACACGCCCGTTTCACCTGACCACTGAGGCCATTCATGCTGTCAAGTCCCTGTGCCCTCGTTTCACCACCGCTCCTGTTCTTCAACATCCAGATCCATCACTTCCGTTTGTGGTGGAATTGGATGCGTCAGAGGTGGGTGCTGGTGCTGTTCTCTCTCAACCCGGTCCGGACCGGGAATTGCACCCGTGTTGCTTCTTCTCGCGGAAGTGAAGGATCTGGATGTTGAAGAATAGGAGCGGCGGATGAACTGAGGATCAGACGAAGGACTTCAGCTTGCTGATGTGGAATACAGGATAGGGTGGTAGTAGCCTAGTGGGTAACACACTCGCCTATGAACCAGAAGACCCGGGTTCAAATCCCACTTACTACCATTGTGTCCCTGAGCAAGACACTTAACCCTAAAATTGCTCCAGGGAGACTGTCCCTGTAACTACTGATTGTAAGTCGCTCTGGATAAGGGCGTCTGATAAATGCTGTAAATGTAAATGTAAATGGACACGGACGGTAGGAGGGAGCTGGAGACGGTAGGCGAGGCGAGCCACACTCTGTCCCAGAGTGTATTTTAAGATGCACGTCTTAATTATAACATTATCTGTCCCAGCGCAATGTTTCTCTTTGCTGTGTGTTCAGCTTCACCTTTTCTCCTCAGATTGATCTTCCCATACTGAATATACACACAAAAGCACTGCCAGCTATGACTGCTCAGGAAATCCATGCTATGCAGAAGGAAGACGAGGCCATCGGTCCAGTTTTGTTCTGTAAAAGCCAGAAACAGAAGCCCAGCCGTAGCGAGAAGATTCAAATGTGTAATAGGGGTCTTCTGCTTTTAAGAGTGCAGGAGGTTAGTGGTACATGATGGGTGGTGGAGCAACTGGTTTTACCAGAGAAATTGCACGTGCATGTCAAGACAGCACTTCATGATGACTCTGCACACTTAGGATTTAAAATCCAGGTGGCATGAATATGTGGATGCCATGACTCACAACTGCACACAACACGACTCCAGAGGGTACACACCCTACTACTTGATGTTTGGCAGACATCCCAGACTCCTTGAGCTGTCCACCACAAGGGAGACTATCCAGACCTTGCACAACTGTCTGTTTATTTGTAATTATTAGTGTTATGAGTCGATCATGAGGAGGAATGAGATCTCGCTCGTGTAATTCATCCCTCCCCATCTCTCCCTCCCGCGCTACACACACACACACACACACACACACACACACACACACACACACTGATAGGTTACATCTCAAAACACACCTTCCCCATACATAAGGTAGTAATAATAAATGCAACAGATGGACAAATCTGCATTCATTAGCATATAGATTTACTTTTTTGTTGGATTATTTGTAATACTTGAATTGTTTATTTATATTTTCTTTTTACTATTTTGTACTTTTTTTCTCTTTATTCTCAGATGGGCTATAGCAGGGGGTTACACCCCTTTTTCCTTTTTTTAATGAAAATAAAACTAAGGACAAATAGGCTAACCTATGTTTGTGAATTTCATAGTTTTTTTCATGTACATCATGAATGTTTCACAGAAAGGTTGAAAAAATCGACAGAATACTCGATTCCAAAAAATATTTGATAGTCGCAGCCCTAATCTGCTGGTATTTCTGTTTGTTGCCGTCTCAAACCAGACTGTGATACAGGAGCACTAAGTTGCAGTGTAGAACTGGATCAGCAGTTCCTGTGGCAAACAGAACACGGTTCCTCTATAAGAACATTTGTGTTAAAGACTGAATCTTGACATCAGTAAATAAGTTGAAATAACTTACTATTTCACCAGACACTCAGCAGATGTTCCAGAGCTATAAGACCCCATATCAGAGTGAACAGACACTGGAGGAGACTATAAAATTAATAGAAAAAAATTAGAACGAGAGCAGCAACCACCAACCCAGCGATGAATAGAACATTATTTCCTGCAGAAAAAGTAAAAAACACTTTTATACTGGACTGTGTGGAGTGTGTACTGGGTCAATATTAACATGTTTAATAATAATAATCTTCATTTAGGATGTTGCCCACATGAATTTGGCAAAATGTTGTCAAAATTAGTTCAATTCTGTGTTTAATGTGTATTTTTAACCAATTATATATTCTTCTTTGCCTAATAAAGTAGATTAGATAAGTACATAAGAACAGTCAGTTACTTAAACGTGTCCCATTTCTGCCCCACCACCATATCCAGCGCCTGTCAGGATCCGCTGCAAGAAGACCGAACACTGGCGGGCGGTGAGAGGGTGGCGCCTCACGTGATCCTGGCTGTGCCCCCTGAGGAGGTACTGGAGATCCCAGAGAGGGAGCCAGACGACCCTCTCTTCTGTCTGTCTGTCTCTGTGTGTGTGGGCGTGTCATTTTTGTCCGTATGTCGCCCCCACTTCCCCTTTTTGTGTCCACCAGATGGTGACCCAGCAGCGGAGCAGAACCTCAGGGAGGAAGCTCCTTCACTGGTTCAGGATGAGGTACCACCAAGTCCAGCCAGGGGGCGTGCTCCACCTACGTTTTTTTGGGGGGGTGCTGTTCTGTTTGGGGGCTCCTCCTGAGGGGAGGGGGGTGGGTAAGTGATGAAGCTGGGTCCTCTTGTAGCCGGTGAGGAGGGCGGGCCAGGCATAGGTGCAGGGAGAGAAGCTGGCCGCTCTGCCCACAGGGACGTGCAGCATGAGGGGCTGCATGTTCCCAGAATGCATCAGCCTGGGGTGCATTGAACGGTCGCCAGAGCGTCTGGGACCGCCTCCCTGCGCAGTGCAGGGAGAGAAGCTGGTTGCTCTGCCAGCGGGGACGTGCAGCGAGAGGGGCTGCATGGGCACAGAAGGCAACAGACAGGGTCCGGGACCCGGGACCCAGGACCGCCTCCACCTCCGAATGACACCGGAAGCGCCAGAGGGGACGTGCAAAGACAGGGCCCACACGTAACCGGAAGGTTTAGCCCTGTTTTGTGTGTGCAGGTTTGAGGTACTGACGCCACCATGCGGGACCACGTCGGGGACCAACCAGAGGGTCCAGGTCTGTCAGGATGGCGTCAGCTGGAAACATCACCTTGGGGCCAATCAGGACAGCTGTTAAAAGCCCTGTGGGTCCGTCCATGAGCAGCGGAGGCATTTTAGTGAACGTTTCATGAACATTCGTGAAGTCGTTTGTAGACCCTGCAACTGTTTGTGTTTTGAGTTCTGGCCATCGTCACACGCCTGCGGGCTAGTTTTTGTTCTCCCCGTTATTCCCCGTTTTCGGTCATCGAGCCTTGTTTTGTATTATGTCCCGTCTCTGCGCGTAATTACCTGACTGCTGCGTTCCCACCGGTATGCAAAATGTGAAATGTATGTAATGTAGCCACTATATGATCAGTCATTTTCATTCTCTGTTTTACTGTCATTTAATGTCACTGTTGGGCTCACCTGTAAATAGTTGTACTATTGATGACTGAATTCATGTGGTGGGTTATTTTATGAATTTTATTTAATTTTATTTCACAAGTTGTATTGTTAGCTGGTTGCCACAGTGTGCTGTGGGAACAGAGAAGGGATGAGAGGAGCCACTGACTGAACCCTGCTGTGTTCCCTCAGAAATAAAACCTCCCTTCTTGACACCAACTGATGTCCATGGGTGACTGAAGGCTGGAGTGCATCTTTTACACCTAAATTAATAAGTTATCTATTTTTAGAGTCAATTGTATTTCTCTTATTTTAAATTCTCTAATGTCAGAAAAACAGTCAGAAAACTAATTTGAAGTGTCAGATTTTAGTGTTTTATTATTATATTGTCTTGTATTATGTCTCTTGTATTATGATTGTCATTGTGAAACACTGCAGCACAGCACACGGTGACACAACAAAATATGTCCTCTGCTTTTAACCATCACCCTTGGTGAGCAGTGGGAATGTGTGTGGACGGTGCTCAGTGGCACCTTGGCGGATTGGGATTTGAACCAGCAACATAATGATTAAGGTGGCGCTTCCTTAACCATTAGGCCACCCCTGCCCCAGTCTTGTCTTGTATGGTCATGGAACTTTGATAAACTAAAAATGACAGTGCATTCAAACTATATGTAGTTTAAATACGAGATATAACTAATGACCAAACAATTTAATATTTAAAACCAGGATTAGATTACTACTCACCGCCTGACTGGTTAAAAAGCTGCATGGCTGTGACCACCTCATCTTTTATTTCAGCTTCTTCTCCCTAAAGATTCTTGGTAACTGTGGTCCAGTAATCTGGTTCTACATTCTTAATCCAGTCCACCTTGGGAATTGCTTGTCTGATGTTACTGTCATAGTACATAGTACAAGTACTAGTACATAGTACTGTCATAGTACATAGTACTGTCATACAGGGAGTGCAGAATTATTAGGCAAATGAGTATTTTGTCCACATCATCCTCTTCATGCATGTTGTCTTACTCCAAGCTGTATAGGCTCGAAAGCCTACTACCAATTAATCATATTAGGTGATGTGCATCTCTGTAATGAGAAGGGGTGTGGTCTAATGACATCAACACCCTATATCAGGTGTGCAGAATTATTAGGCAACTTCCTTTCCTTTGGAAAAATGGGTCAAAAGAAGGACTTGACAGGCTCAGAAAAGTCAAAAATAGTGAGATATCTTGCAGAGGGATGCAGCACTCTTAAAATTGCAAAGCTTCTGAAGCGTGATCATCGAACAATCAAGCGTTTCATTCAAAATAGTCAATAGGGTCGCAAGAAGCGTGTGGAAAAACCAAGGCGCAAAATAACTGCCCATGAACTGAGAAAAGTCAAGCGTGCAGCTGCCAAGATGCCACTTGCCACCAGTTTGGCCATATTTCAGAGCTGCAACATCACTGGAGTGCCCAAAAGCACAAGGTGTGCAATACTCAGAGACATGGCCAAGGTAAGTGTCAGGATTGCCTGCAGCTGGGCTCCACACCTGACTCCAATCCTGACGCCCCATAAATGCCGGATGTTTCCACCCCTTCTAAGTCTCCGGCATTTTCGTGAACTTGACTTTGTAACCGTGTGTTAGTATTTTCAGTTCTGGCAATCGCCACACGCCTATGGGTTAGTTTGTGTTCTTTGTTTATTTAAGTTAAATCGTTTTCGGCCACCGCGCCATTGTTTATTTGTATTTATTTATTGTCCGTTAATAAAAACCCCTTCCCAACATGTCAGACCTCTGCTCTTCCTTCCCCCGTACGTCCGTAGTCGTGACAGAATGCCGGAGACCTAGAAGGGGCGGAAACATCCGGCATTTATGGGGCGTCCGGGATCCGGGGCAAGAAGACCCAGCACTGGTGGGCGACGAGAAGGTCGCACCTCTCGAGATCCTGGCTGTGCCCCCTGAGGGGGTCCAGGAGACCCCAGAGAGGGAGCCAGACGACCCTCTCTTCTGTCTGTCTTTGTGTGTGTGCGTGGCATTTGTGTCCGTATGTCGCCCCCACTTCCCCTCTTTGTGTCCACCAGATGGCGACCCAGCCACGGAGCCGAACCCCAGGGAGGAGGTTCCTGACCCGAATGTGCTGGTCCAAGGCGAGGTGGACAAGCCCCAAGGTACCCCTAAGTCCAGCCGGGGGGGGTGCTCCCCCAAAGAATTTTTTGGGGGGGTGCAGTTCGGGTTGGGGACTCCTCCTGAGGGGAGGGTAGGTGGGGAAGCGATTGAGCTGGGTCCTCTGGTAGCCGGTGAGGAGGGTGGGCCAGGCATGTATCCGCAATCTCGTTCTTTCGGTCATTACCCAAAGCTCATGACCATAGGTGAGGATAGGGATGTAGCTCGACCGGAAAATCGAGAGCCTTGCTTTCTGGCTCAGTGCCCTCTTCACCACGACAGATCGCTTCTGCCCCAATCTGCCTGTCGATTTCCTGCTCCCTTTTTCGCTCATTCGTGAAGCCCAAGATACTAAACTTGAGGCAGGACCTCTCTCCCTACCCAGAATTGGCAAAAGGTCGAGAACCATGGTCTCAGATTTGGAGGCGCTGATCCTCATCCCAGCCGCTTCACACTCAGCTGCAAACCTACCCAGCAAGAGCTGAAAGTCAGAGCCTGATGAAGCTAGGAAGACCTCATCATCTGCAAAAAGCAGATACGAGATTCTCCCGCCACCAAACTCAACACCCTCCACACCACAGCTGCCCCTAGAAATTCTGTCCATATAGGTTATGAACAGAACCGGTGACAAAGGGCAGCCCTGGTGGAGTCCAACCCTCACCGGGAACAGGTCCAACTAACAGACGGCTATGCGGACCAAACTCACGCTCCTCTGGTACAGGGACTGAATGGCCCTTAACAAAAGGCCATCCGCCCCATACTCGTGAAGCGCCCCCCATAGTGTGCCCCTGGGGACACGGTCATAAACATTCTCCAAATCCACAAAACACATGTGGATTGGTTGGGTAAACTCCCATGCCCCCTCCACCACCCCAGCAAGGGTCAAGAACTGGAGTGCAATAAATGTTTTAGTTAAATAACTGTTTTATCACACCACTTTCCTTTTTTTGCTCAATCATCATCACTTTAACCCCTTTAACCAACTGATTTAAATAGTAAATATTAAAAAACTTGTATCTTTTATTTATTTATGTTGAAACCCCTTGTTTATATGTGCATCTGCTGATTTGCTCCAAACGTTATGTCACTGTACTAGCCAAAATCACTATCATCATATCACCATGATCAGTTTTGGAAGTTCAACCAGGAAAAAACAACATCTGTGCAAAAGGCAGTCCAGAAATAGGGATGTGCCGGGAGAAGCAGTCGTAACAGATGTGGATCAAAACCAGCAGGGCAGTTCGCGAAGGATCGTAAGGTTGAAGCAGGTATCGATACACAGGCACAGGTCAGTTAGAGGTTCCTCAATTAAGCGTCTCGTAGTTGTCAAGCGAACAAACTCTCATTTGAAATAATCAGATCTCAGATAAAGTACAAAGACATTACTTCTCTATATTCATGTTCAAACATGCTCTCCAAATCCACAATTCATGCTTGTTATGTTATGCTTTAGTTCTCGCTGGGTGTGAATAATTTATATACAGATGACATATTGTTATGTTTGACTTATTTAAAAAAAAATTTCAACAAATTATAAAAGGAATCATATCAATTCCAAATTCACCATCCAGCTCTCTCAACTATAAGTGTTCAGTCAACATACTAAAATACAATGGCGGGAAAAAGCTTGACTGTATAAGCAGAATCTTAGTCAATATGGTACTAAACTGAAAGCCAATGCAGAGGAGACAATACAGGTGTAATGTGTTCATATAGTCTTGTGTGTGTAAGAATTCTGGCAGCAGAGTTTGTAACAAATTGGAGCTTATTCAAGGAAAAAGCAGGGCAACCAGAAAAACAGGCTAGATGTTATAAATGCATGCACTGATTTCTCTGCATCAGAGATGGAGAAACTTCCTAACCCTCGCAATATTTCTCAGGTGGAAGTACGCCATTCTGGAAATATTTAGTTACACTTCACACCCAAATTAATTGATTTAGTAGGAACAGCCAAGAAACCAGAACACTCCAATCTACATTAATCCACCTTTAATCCACCAATCTATATTAATCCACCTTTAGGGCCGAGCATCCAAACTTCATCTCATCAGGGTTCCAACAGTCATTAAAAACCTGAAAAAGTCATTGAATTTGAAAAGAGAATTTCTCAGGCAATGAAAAGTTATGGAATGCGAAATAAACAGTCATGGAAAAAAAAAAAAAAAAAAAAAAAAAAAAAAAAGTCATTGAAATCTGATCGTCAGGTGCAAATTCTTAAACATTCGTGTGTCAAAAATAAAGTAGAACTTTTTTGGCCTGTTTCAGCCCAAGACTGACCAAGCAAATACAGGTTTAAAAGCCTGGCTTTCTTTGTGTGCACTATGAGTGCTAGACTGAGAGAGAAAGGAAATGTGTGGGGAAATTAATGAGTTTAAAAACATACATTTTAAACCAATCCATTTTCAAATCTCTTTTGTAATAATTACCTGAAATAAAATTACCTGACAACAGAGGCCGAGATTTGAAAGTTTAAGCATGGATTTACATGGCAGAGCTGCAGTTACAGAAGACGCAAAGACTAACCATACACAACATCGCCATCAGACTGACAGAAATGTTTCATTGCTCAGATTGCTGCTATATTATCCCTAGTGCTGCGTTTTTTAGATATACAAAACCTGTTTTTTTAAATTTATTTATTTCTTTTTGCAGCCACGTCAGAGATCTGGCATGCCCCACACATCCATTTGCAAAGTGAGGGTTCAGCAGCAGGGTGTTCTTGCACAGGGCACAAAACAGGGTACATCAATCGCATGTGTGTCCTGCACGCAGTGACCAGTGAACTACTGACAGATTGAAGGTTTGTTTCATTTGATTTATTTGGTCTGCAGTATTTTTAAGCCCTTTAACTCTGGATTTAAAGTAAAAGTGAAGTAATTGCCATTGTGAAATGTGTATCAGTTACTAGAAGAGAAAGACGGGTGATGAATGTTCCAGATGAGCTATGTCTGGAGGTTCTGGATCTGGCAGCAATGTTTCATTGGTGGCTGGTGCTGCTTTTTCATCAGCATTTGGGTGAGTGGGTGTCGCTTCTAGAGTCTGCTGGGGAAACAGGAGACATGCAGTTAGCAAATATTCAAATATATATTTGTAGACTTACTGTTTGGTTACTAACAAAGAAATGATCTCTATAATTTCAATTCATTTGAACAGTGAGAGACATAACAAAAAATGCATTTAAACAAAGTTATGAATATATTTGCATTTTCATGAATGAAATAAGTATTTCATCCCCCAGCAATCAAGATTTCTGGCTCCCAGTTCTATTTTATACAGGTGAGGACCTGACATTGGGAGCGTCCTGATTAGAAAACAACTCTCCATAGAAACAATCAATCTAGGATCAAAAAGGATGTCAGGCACAAGTTTGTGGATCTACACAAGGCTGGAATGGGCTACAAGACCATCAGCAAGCCGCTGGGTGAGATATTGACAACAGTTGGTTGCGATTATTGGAAAATTCACAAACCATAAAATAACTGCCAATCTCCACACAAAATCTCACCCTGATTATGAGAACGATTTGGAACAGCCCAGAACTACTTGGGAGACTGAAATCCTGCAAGCCCGCAAGGTCGCCCTGCTCAAGAAAGCACATGGCTTTCCTGACAGATCATTTCATGGCTGCCCACTGCTCACTAATGGTGATGGGTAAAAGCAGAGGACACATTTTGTTGTCACGTTGTGTTGTGCTGTGCTGTGTTTCACAATCATTTCACTTCACTAAGTCATCTGTGTATTTATCTTCTGATGTACTTCAGGTATGGGAGTGATACAGTGAGGACAATGGTCACCCAGGAGAGATGTTAATTTCATTCTGTCCCAAAATTAAACAAAACCATCCTGAGAAATAAAAATTGGGACGGGGTTTGTGTGTGTGTGTCTATTGGACGGTTAACTTGCATTGACTTAATTTGAACTAAACTGAATTAATGCTAAATTTAAATACATCATATGACACTTAATGTGGTTTGATAATAAATGTGCATTGTGTTCTCCAATAACTGTGCTATGAATGTGATTGAGAAACACAAGATGTTACATCTCCTCTGTTATGACATGAATTTATTTTGTCATTATTCCTGTGCATAATTGCTAATTTTCAGAGAATTAAAGTCCCATTCAGCTCTGCTCAATATAAACAATTGTCAAAATAAAATGAAGTTACTTACTGAGGGCGGAGAATGATTGGTCCACCATGAGAGTTCTAGAAGAGCAGAAAACATTTAGCAACATTTTATATGTTTAAAGTTTTAGATATTTGTTAATAGTACATCTTTTACCAAATAAAGAAGTGATTAAAAGCATTCAGTGGCTGAATGCTTAAAAGTTGATTTCCCCCTGAGACTATTAACCCAAAGTAAAATTTAAAAAAATAAATATTCAAATCCCAAGTTTAAAATCACCAAGAACACCATTAAAAACAAGTCTTGCAGTCACCACAATGTCCCCCTGCTCAGAAAGACCCATCTTAAGTCTGCCAGTGAACATTTAGATGTTTCAGAAAAGGCATGGAAAAAAAGTGCTGTGGTCAAACGAGACTGAAATCAAGCAAAATGGCATAAACTCCAACTGCTGTATTGGGAGGTAGAGAAAAACGACCGAAAGCACCAAGTACAGAGCCCTCCTTCCTCTGCCAGAACACTGAAACAAAAGAGGAGCTAAAGAATAACCACATCAAGATTACAGCGCATCCTAGACAGTCTCCAGACCTTAATCCTATTTACAAATCTGTGTACGGACCTGAAGTGTTGAGTTGCCAAGTTGTTTATTCTGTCTACCTTCATTAAAATAAAACTACTATAAAAATGAGAAAAAGTTCATAAGCAAAATTACAAATTCAGAAGGGATCAAATAGTCCCCCCCACTGTAAAATGTGTTAAAGAGCTGCTAGAAGCTCCTGTACCTGCACTGTTGGTCCTGATCTTCTCCTCAGTCAGGATCATGTGGATTGGGTCTCCACTCTTGTGCTCCACCACACAGGTGAACTGTTTCTTCTTCCACACATCAGGAGTCACTTTGAGTTCTGCACGTTTCTGGAAGGTTCTGTCATGGTTGGGCAACGTCTCACCAACATCTACATCTTCATGCAGGTCCTGTCCATCTGTCTGCCAGCTGATCTTCACCTTATCAGGGTAGAAACCTGTAGCGTGACAGACCACTGGAGAGGAGGAGTCTGTCTGCAGCAGAGACACCTGAGGAGGGACTAGAGACAGGAAGACAGGAGGGGGACAGGGAGAGAATTTAGAAGAGAAACAGGACGTCTTCATATGAAGATACGTCTTTATTATTACTCATCACTTATTCATTACTTAGGGACAGTGGTGGCCTAGTGGTTAAGGAAGCGGCCACTGCTCACTAAGGGTGATGGTTAAAAGCAGAGGACACATTTCGTTGTGGCACCATGTGCTGTGCTGCAGTGTTTCAGAATCACTTCACTTTTCATTATTTGTCATTGATCATTTGCACGTTTTCACATGATTCCTTCCTTCTATATTGTCTGAAAATCCTTGAAAAGGTAATGAATTAAACAGTCTGTGTGCTTTAAATTTAATGTGAAGTATTTTACACAATGCTGTACAGTGAACAGAAATTTATTTAAAATAACGTTTATAAATGTTGTCAGATGTTTGGCAGAAGCCTGGAGGACGCAATTTTCTAAATTTTATACAAAGTAGAAAATGACAAAAGGGGGTACAATAGTAAAAAGTATTTATAAATGCACAGATACACAGATGAGGAGAAACCCAGAGGGACAGGAAATAATAAACAGGAAAATCAACCACAGGCCTATAACAAATTCTAAATCAGGTGGCCACTCTGATTCTCTCCTCATATTGATTTTAAAATTGTTCTGAAACAATCGCTGTAACTCTTTATTTCTTTGTTTAAATTCTTTTTTTGATAAATATATATTTCTAAAATTCATCAATGTGTGGCTTGCCCCTCTTTGTATAACAGTAATCAATACTGATGTTACATATCAGTCCTGCTGTGTGTTTCTCTGTGTTGTTCTGTGTGCTGCTGTACCTTTTCTCTCCAGACTGATACTCCTGTACATCACATACTTCTTTATCCCCTCAACACAATCATGTACCAGGAATTTCTTCCAATAATTAGCTTCAGCTCCATTCCATTTCTGCTTGATGATTTCTGCCTCTGGTCTTGCAGTTACCCAATCAGTGTTTTTCAAATCCAGACTTATAAAATCTTCTTCATCGTAACCAAACTGACTGTATCCATCTGTAGCTCCATCTTCATCATCCCACTGACATCCGTACATCTGCTGTAAAGTGTGAACTCCTAAGAGATAGAGAATTTTATTCATTAAAATTGTAATCATTGGTATTTCTGCTTTGTAGTTTCCAGTTTAATTATCAAAAAAGCAGTAACTAGTCCGAACTTGAACCTCTCTTTGTGGGGTGCTCCAGATCCATGTTACAGACCGGAGTTGTGTGTCTGTTGGCCCAATTACCTGATTGTTTCAATCTGTGTTTATGTGTATAAATTTACATTTACAGCATTTATCAGACGCCCTTATCCAGAGCGACTTACAATCAGTAGTTACAGGGACAGTCCCCCCCTGGAGACACTCAGGGTTAAGTGTCTTGCTCAGGGACACAATGGTAGTAAGTGGGATTAGAACCTGGGTCTTCTGGTTCATAGGTGAGTGTGTTACCCACTAACACCCTAACATCCTAAATGTATCCTGCGATGTCATGTGCATGTAAGGTCATTTAAATGTTTCATCACTGCGCTGTCGCTGTTCCACTGTTTCTGTTAGAAGTGGAGGAAAATAATTGATACAGCATAATATTGCAATATCTTATAAGCTAATACTGTATTGCTACAGGAACACCAAATATCAATATTTTTTTGTACACAAATTTAGTCCACAGGGCGGTGCTGTTGAGCGTTATATTTAGCAAGATCAGAACAGGTAAGAGTGCGACTACAACCTCCACTGGTAGATGGCGCTGTACAGCTGGGTACTTGAATTACCACTTGGAATTACATGCAGAGTGAAATCGCTGATTGTCATTACAGCGGTCCATTGAACATGTAAATATAGGTAGTATGAACTTCAACATAGAAAATGCATTTTGCAATTCAGACAACACAACCGATTTGAGCAGAAACCATCCAGATACAGTACAGCAGAAACCAAAGCCTATTGACACAAAAACAAAGTACGCTGCAAACAAACTTGCCATCCTCCTTGCCTCACATTTTGTATTTATGTTTAGTGAAGTGGACAATGCAAATAATGTTTGAGTTCAGTTAATTAACATGAATCTAACTGTTTTGCTTTCTTTAGTGTTCACCGATAAGGAATGTCTATGTGCATATGCACTTTATTTTTTGTGTTCAAATTTCAGCTCGGCCCCCTACAAGTACCACACCAGCCTTAGATAACTGACTGGATCCTTAAAGTTCTTGTTTTCAATCTTACGCATTTTATCTTACATTTTTTTGTTTTCACCACTTCAGTTTGTTAATGTGCAAAGACAATAAAGTTACAATTCAGTTCTGAGTTATGTTTTGGCAGAATTATTAATGTAATGTACTGTCATCCACCCAGATCGTACACAGCATGTTGCATTTCAGCTGTTTTTACATTTTCAATGAACTAAAGAATATCCCAATCGTCATGTATGTATCATAATATTGTATCGTGGCCCATGTATCGGGATAATATCATATTGTGAGGTCCTTGCCAATTCCCACCCCTAGTTTCTGTGTACATGGCCAAAACAAGTCGTATGCCCCGAGTGCTGTGCTGTGACAATGACAATCACTTCACTTTCACTTCCTTTATTGCAGCTCCCCAGATGGGAAATTTCCCACCACACTGGAAACTCGGAAGGGAAATGATGTTAAAATGCTTTTCATTGACTACAGTTCAGCATTTAACACAATAATCCCCTCCACACTCACCACCAAGCTGGAGCACCTGGGACTCAGCTCATCTCTCTGTCAGTGGATCTTCAACTTCCTAACCGGGAGACCACAGGCAGTAAGGATGGGTGGACATGTCTCAGCCTCCATCACTCTCAGCACTGGAGCCCCCCCAGGGCTGTGTTTTGAGCCCCCTGCTGTACTCCCTGTACACCCATGACTGTACAGCCACTACTAACTCCACCACCATCAAGTTTGCTTTCCTGATCTCTGACAACGATGAGACGGCCTACCTGGAGGAGGTTGGAAATCTGGTGAACTGGTGCCAGAGGAACAATGTCCACCTGAACGTCAGCAAGACAAAGGAGTTAATAGTGGACTTCAGTACAAAGCAGGAGAGGACCTACCAGACCCCTGTCATCAACAGGAGCCCAGTGGAGAGAGTGGACAGCTTCCGTTACCTCGGTGTTAACATCGCGCAGGACCTGTCATGGTCCTGTCACATCAACACCGTGGTGAAATGCCTGGCAGCATCTCTATCACTTTAGACTGCCCTCCAAGGTGCTTAGGAGCTTCTACTCCTGCCCCATAGAGAGCATCCTGATGGGAAACATCTCAACCTGGTTTGGGAACAGCACCATGCAGGACAGGCGAGCCCTACAGAGGGTGGTTCGATCAGCCGAACGAATCATCCGTACCAAGCTCCCTTCAATCTATCTACAGCAAACGGTGCTGCACCAGGGCCAGGAAGATAGTGAAGGACCTCACCCACCCCAACAATGGACCATTCTCTCTGCTGCAATCAGGGAAGCTATATGAGCACTCAACAACCACAACCAACACTTCATAGGACAGAATGCTAATACACTCCAGCACTTTCAATCACTTTCAATAACCAATATTTGGTTATGTTTGCAATATTTGCATATTGGTTCATTGTTACTTGCAATATTTGCAGTACTGTGGTCTATAGCAGTCGCTAAAGCATTTCTCTGCATATCATACCGTGTATGTGACAAATAAAATTATAATTTGATTTGAATTTGTTGCTATCAGGGCACTTAATGACATTTAATTAATCGTTCCACCTCCAACTCAATTTCTTTTTCATGTACAATTAGGCTTCTTCAGGTGCAATAAGGTTTCTATACACCCTTTAATTTAAATTTTAGATTTTGTATCATATTTTGTATTATATTAGAACATTAACATTTAAAGCATTTATCAGAGGTCCTTATCCAGATTGACTTACAATCAGTAGTGCAGACACTCAGGTTTAAGTGAATGTCTCCACTAGTACTTACATTGCTGAAAATTAATAGGTGGATTAACGCCTTCACTGTTTCTATTCATCTCTGTAAGATTACAGAAGCAGCTTCATCCCTGGGTAACAAATAAAGTTTTTTCTATATAAATGTTGAGTAACTTATTAAGTTAAAATTGATTTGAGTTAAATAAGCAACATTAAACTGTAATTATCACTTCAGTTTAAATCATGTTTGAGCTGTTTGGATTTGAAGAGGATGAAGGTGCTTGTTGCTCTTACCTTGATCTCCAGTCTGATTAAATTCAGTCATGAGCATTTTCAGGTTCTCCTTGAATTTCCATGTAAAATTTCTGAAGCTCTTTGTCTGATCCTCCACATACTTCTCTCCCAGCTCCTTCACCCAGTCCTGCCGGATCTCAAACTGGTTGTTCTTACTGTCGAAGTATCCAGTCACTTCATCATCGAACAAAGTTACACCAACAAATTCAGGAAGATCCTTTATTCCTGTAGCTGCTGTGTACAATCCTGTCCAGGAATGATTCACTGTTGGAGAAGAAACAGGAAATTTAGTACAGCAGTAAATGAATGAAAATGTAGTAAAATAAATATCTATTAATGCAAGATATTTTCTGAATGTATCCTTCATACTTTTGATTCCTTCATTATATATATATGATAACTCTTCATATGAAATTTGATACTTTAATGTGAGAAGCACTCTTCACATGTTTGTGTTGTAGATGTAAATGTGACTAAGTTTTTGTCATTGTGAAACACTGCAGCACAACACACCATGACAAAACAAAATGTGTCCTCTGCATTTAACCCATCACCCTTAGTGAGCAGTGAGCAGCCATGACAGGGGTCCGGGGAGCAGTGTGTGGGGATGGTGCTTTGCTCAGTGGCACATGAGTGGTTCAGAATTGAAACTGAAAATCTTCTGATTACGGTGTGTTTCCCGCTAGGCCAACCACTGCGAGGAAGACCTAATAAGTGCAGGTTCCTGAAATAAAAAATAAAGAATCTCCCCACAACCACTGTACTCAACCAAATGGAAAAATAATTACTGAATATTATATTTACTGTGAAAGTAGCACAATAACTATAATATTGAGATGTAGATACCTATATACACACACACACACACTTGGATAATTGCAATCATTAATGAATTTCCATGAAATTCCAGTTATGCTCTACATGATGTACTTCTAAGTGCTTTCATAGTTAAAAGAATAAATTATTTTTAAAACTTTTTTTTTACTGCAGTAAAACTCATAGCAAGTGAAAATATTAATGGTCTCTAGACTCTCGCCCGTACTTTCCGGATCGGTTCCAAGCATGTGCAACGGTTATGGATCTGTCCGGAGTACGCATGCGCAAGTGGTACGGAATACTGCAGCCATGTTGGGACAGTCCAAGCTCATTCACCTACGCTTCTTGGACAGTACCCATAGATATAGGAAGTTGAGATTTATTGTTATTTCAGCTACATACATGTTAGACAGTACATAGTGAAACGGAACAACGTTTTTCCGGAACCTGGTGCTACATGTAACATTTGAGCAAAGTTACATACTGATATAAAGTGCATAAAGACCATTGAAATCTGCAGAACATCTAGAATACAAATCAAAGGTCATGGGGCCATGGAAATAGCTTCCAACGGTGTATTTTTTTTTTTACATATGCTTCTGTTTATAAAGTTCAAACGGCATGCGATCCATTTTAATTGGCCTGCAGCTAATTAAAAAATATAATGAAATATGGCCCACACATAAAATTAGTTGTCAATTGTATTGTACTTCTTATTTTGCACAAAAGGTGGAACTTGGGCCCTGATCAAGGTATGTTGAACAAGTGTAACCAAAGAAAGATTTTGCTAAGAGAGCAAAAATGGCAGAACCAAAGAAACACAAAATAGCAAGCGAGTGCATAACATTTCTGACACAGTGGGGGATAATGCGAAGTGCATGATATGTGCAGGTTAACATGTGGCCTTTGAGCCTAAGATAAAATGTGATTCACATAAGGCAAATAAGTGAATTTCTCAAAAATTCTATGGCGTTCACAAGTGTCAAAGTGCATGATGTACACGGACTTACACTTGTAGTTCGACCCCAAGCTGAAAGGCACTATATTCATTCATATTAAATCATACGCAGTCTTTCCATTTGGGAATTATTTTGAAACGTAGCATAGAGTCAAAGGCGCGTCGAGTGAAAGGGCGGCTGTATTATTTCAAATTTTCGCAATTTTTCCGGCTGCAGCAATTGTAAAACCCGGCGTAGATCTGCGGATGTCTGTCGAAATGCTAAATTAACTGGTTAAGTTAAGCAGACAGTGGCGAAGCGGAAAATTTGCAGGACCGGATCCATGAAAAACGCAATAGACACACCAGTTAGTACTTACTTATCTAACTTCTTCTTAAAGCACTGGTATTTAACTCGATGGATCAGACAACAAATCACCCGAAAACATCGAGGAGGATCGACTCCGCCTTTTTACCACTCCCATAAAACTTCCCCTGACACAATTCTATCCCAGTCAGTCTAGTTTGTTCTTTATTTTTCTTCATAATAAACCCAATTTTGCATTCTTTAGCCTGGATTTTGTCATTTATCACATGCGCATGACAGTTTAAGTATGTGTATGTAATTCCACACATATTGTTGAGCCGTACATAAAAACACAAACCTCCCCGTGCCAGATCGATTTTCAGGACCAGAACTGTAAAGCAGAGAAAGATGGTCATTTTCAGAGAGTCATCTTGTTCGTAAAGGCCGACGTACGCAATGCGATTTAGGTCTATTTCCACAACCCGTCCTTTCCGGATCGTTTCCGCGAATGCTCAACGGTTATGTTCTGTCCTGAGTACGCATGCGCAAGTGGTACGGAATACAGCAGCCATGTTGGGACGGTCCAAGCTCATTCACCTACACTTCATGGACTGTTAGTACTATAGATATATGAAGTTGAGATTTATTGTTATTTCAGCTACATACATGTTAGACGGTACATAGTGAAACGAAACAACGTTTCTCCGGAACCTGGTGCTACACGTAACATTTGAGCAAAGTTACATACTGATATAAAGTGCACGTGTGCGACAAACCAGCTACATGAAGTGCAAACATGGAACACAGGCAGCGCAAGTCAAGCAGTGCAAGAATAACAATATAGACAGCGCTAGTGAAACGGATCATGAAGGCGCAGAGAGCAAATACGGCTGTAATACAAATGTAATAGAGATATGTTCTGCACATATGAGGCAGTGTGTCTTTACCAGATGTCGCATTCAGTCTCTCATGCCATAAATTCCGCCGTCATATATGGACGGGGTTCCAAGCTCATTCAACCACGCTTCTCTGAAGGTACTCCGGAGTTTTGCGTCGCGTACGGCTGTAATAACGTGCGAACGTATTGTAGTGAACCGCTGTACCCCCACAAACCGAGCGGAGGCAGTGACTTTTACCGGATCTATAAGAACTGAACCAATAAAAGCTTCTGTTATGGCAGCAGCTCACGCCGCCGAGTCAGACGCCAGTGCGCAAGCGCACTACTAGACCCTCCTTTTTATCACCCACAACATTAACCCTTGCAACATACAGCAGAAAACAACTTTATACAGCTTGTCACGGTATTGTGTTGTGTACAGTTCATTGTCTATAGTTCTCTACAAACCCATACAAATGCCAGTTGCTTTGGATAAAGACGTATATATAAATGTATGAGTCGTAAAGGCTACAGGGCTTATCACAAACACTTCCACTTTCAAATTCTTTTTTGTGGTGTTTGCATGTGCCTTACTCTGCATGTAGAAGGAGTCAGTCAAAAAACGCTTCTCTATCAATTAATTCGAGGCTCGGTCGTAAATACGACTCTGACATTTGAAACGAACCAATACAATAAAATGGTTTATGGTCCTTTATTTCTGTATTCCACCTTGTTCCTAATACCTTTAAAAGCAGCGCTAGCCCATCCCAAGATGGCGGCTCTGTTGACGCATTCGCGACCTTAGACGCTCCATTCAACGTCACATCCAGTCTATATGTCTATGACTACTATGATTAGTACCAGCGAAGATGCCAAATAACAAGCGAACGAAAAAACGAATGACCAATGCATAGCATTTCATAAGTAACATTTCATTTTTACCTTTTGTTTGTTATAAAATTGTGTGTCCAACAAGTTATACAGACACTAGGCGTGTTGAAATTAATCGTATAATCGATGCATTGCGATGCAGACATGGACAATATTGCACCGATGCAGTGCAGAACATAATCAATTACATCATAATGACATTGCTTGGTGATTTTCTGAAGTGAAAGTGAAGTGATTGTCATTGTGATACACAGCACACAGTGACACGGTGAAATGGGTCCTCTGCTTTTAAACATCACCCTTAGTGAGCAGTGGGCAGCCGTGACAGGCACCCGGGGAGCAGTGTGTGGAGACGGTGCTTCACTTCACTTTAGATAAAAACGTAATTTAAATGTATGAGTTGTAACTAAGGTGCAACCGCCGGACTGGTGTAAGGTTGACAATCTGTTTCTGAACATGGACAGAGATGATTGACTTGAGAAGAGAACGGAGGCACCACTCTCCACTGAACATAAACAGATCTGGTGTGGAGATAGTCAAGAATACAAAGTTCCTTATCTATTAGAGAACCTCTCCCATAATCAGGAGGTTGCCGGTTCGAATCCAGAGCCGCCAAGGTGCCACTGAGGTGCCACTGAGCAAAGCACCATCCCCACACACCACTCCCTGGGAGCCTGTCATGGCTGCCCACTGCTCACTCAGGGTGATGGTTAAAAGCAGAGGACACATTTCGTTGTGTGCACTGTGTGCTGTGCTGCAGTGTTTCACAATGACACTCCCTTCACTTTCATCACTAGCTCAACAGCCAAGAAAGCCCATGTCCCACTACCTTATATAGAGGGAATATTGAGAGCATTCTGAGCAGCTGCATCACTGTCTGGTTTGGGAACTGGACCTTATCAGACCACAAGATTCTACAGCTATAGTAAGGAAAGCTGAGAAGATCAAAATGGACTTACCAAACATGCTGCATCCGGAAAGCCACCAGCATTGTGAAGGACTCTACACACCTCTCACATGCACTCTTCACCCTCCTGTTATCTGGAAAAAGGTACCGAAGCATTTGAGCCCTCACTGTCAGACTCGGCAACAGCTTCAACCCACAGGCAGTCAGAAAACTGAACTCTCAGGGACTTTGAACTCTGGACTGACACATAGACACTACCTATATTATATTGAGTAATATTATCTATTAAATGCAACGTTCCATTTTGCACAGCAGAATTTGCACTATTTTACTTTGCACTTTATGTAGCCCAGTGTGTCTGTCACACAGGCACTTTATGTCAGTATGTAACTGTTTAATTGTTCCAGGTTCCAGAAAAACTTTTCATTTCACTACGTACTGTCTAACATGTACTGTATGTAGCTGAAATGACAATAAAGCTCAACTTCAACTAACATTTGTGCATCACGTAAATTTGTTTTGGAGTTGAGAAATGCATGTGAAAGGTATTATATAGAGTCATAACATATATTTGTGAATCTTGTTACATTTGTTGCTGAATCAAGAAATATATTTGTGAGTGGTGTCATTTATTGATGAATTTTGAAACATACATAGATGGCTGTATTAAATGCAATGTTTAGTGTATATATCCATGCACAGAAAAAAACAAATTTGAGAAGTGATTTGGTTCATTACAAATGTAATCACTAGATGCTTGCCAATAATGCATTTAAGAAGGAAACATGCATCTTCTCACATCTAGCGTATTCATTTGAAAAAGTATAAAACTATTACATTTATTAGCTTCTTTTTTGCGAGAGATGTGGACATCACTAAATGATCTTACACTCACGTGTTATGTATTATGAATCAGTCGGTGAAATTGTTGCATTGTATAATTTTATCTTGATACAGGGAAAAATAAACCAAAAAGTAAAAAAAAAAAAAAAAAAGGAAACCAAAATGAGCCCTTTAAATCACGTAAGAACTTTCTCTCTGCTGGTTGGTCAGATGTATCACCGCGGGAACAATGAAAGTAAATACAGAAAGCAGATCTGCTGTTGTGGATTATGTTTGCGTAAAAATAGTGGGATATTATGTAATTAAATTTCCGATATTAATTTATATTACATGCATTTACCACATTAGGCAAAAGCGCATGATAGGGTTGTGTATTGGCAAGGATCTCACAATATGATACGTATCATGATACATACTTTACATATTGCGATATGTAGAATATTACAATATGTACAGTATTAAAATGTAAAAACAGAGCTCAGATACAAGATGCTGTGATCAGTCTATCATATTTTGCTATTTCACTCTGCCTGAAATGACAAGCAGTAATTCCAAGTACCCAGCTTTACAGTGCCATCTACAGGAGTGGAGGTTGTAGTCACACACTAATTCTCATCTCTGCCAACCTCCTTGACAAATCCTTGACAGAACCACCCGGTTGTCTACATTTGTATACAAAAATATCAATATTTGATATCCCTGTATCAATTCAATATCATCAATTAAAATGTTGTGATATATTGATTTATTATAACACCCCTAATGCATAACAAGACAACACAGGAGGTGGCAAGCATCAATCATATGGAACTGTGAAAACATCAAAATGTACCCATAAATACCCACTGTTCTCAAATAATGTGATACTATTTGGTCTTGTTTTGGTTCAGTACGAATCACACATGAGTATGCTATTTGATTCGAATTGAGGCTACTTCTTTTTGTTGGCCTTGGTGTTGCATCAGCCTGATTTTCAATGACTCTGATGGACTGATTGGTGAATACGGGGTACTGGCTGTGGGTAGATCTGTGTTTCTTATAAATTGGGCCCACCTTAAGTCATCAGGAGCATGTTTTTTCGGGGAGAGCGGTGACGAGCACCCGGATCCGGGTTACTAGACATGATTGATGAAAGCGTCCGGAACGGCGGCGACGTGACCAGACACTGGGCCGTGACCAGCGGAGTAGTAGAGGGTGGGGCAGCCAGCGACAACAACGCAAGCTAAGTATCCCTGAAGTTACGTCGAAGTTGTAATTTCCGGTTTGCGCGCAATAGTCTGCGGACCCGAAACATGGTCGGGAAGCAGACCAGTTTTAGGATCTTTCTCTTATTAAATAGGTATTTTTATATAGGTATATCTTTACTGAATATTCAGGATTGTTGTGTGAATGGGGGGTTCAGGTAACCAGCCTGGTTCGTTTACTACACTGATTTATTTTACCCACCCAACCCTTTAAGAGTGAATTTGTGGTACTTTACTGCGGTTCGTAATGTGTGTTTGGGGCGATTTCCTATTTTGATTAATTGTGGGTTTGTAGATGTGCTTTGTCACGATTTGCGGTGTGTGTATCGGGGAGGGTGGCATCAAAGTGCCAGTATTGGTGATGTGTACCAGCTCCGGGCAGTGTTTTATTCTGATACGCCCCCAACAGGTGTTATATCTGCTTGACCTAAACAATAAATAGTGTTACTGGCTTGAATTGTACTTTGCGT
Organism: Denticeps clupeoides; assembly: GCF_900700375.1. NCBI lineage: Eukaryota > Metazoa > Chordata > Actinopteri > Clupeiformes > Denticipitidae > Denticeps > Denticeps clupeoides. The sequence continues at coordinate 11,871,585 of NC_041726.1, forward strand.
GTTGCCTGTGTCTGGGGTTGGCAAAGTTGGACATACACAGTAATGCAATGCAATTCAAAATACAGTAGAACCCTTCAGTGAATTGAGCCACACATTGGAAAAGGGGAGGGTCAAAGGTAACCACCATGATACAGTTTTTTCTTTTCACATTTTGCTAACAGAGGAACAAGAGCATTGAAGACCTGTAATTGGTTAGATCTCACAGCTGCCAATGGCCCTCGAGTATTTAGAGTACCTTAAAATATATGGAATGGTTTTTGAGAAGGTTCCCAAAGCGGTGGATCCTAATAGTTAAGGATCCCATCGGCAAAGTGTAAGAGCAGAAAACCGCTGTCCCTGGGGTGTTGGGCATAAATGTGATTTGTCATTGTTTTATTGAATTGTACGATGAATACACATCTGAGCTCTTTCAGTCCCCCCCAGGTGCAAGCCCTGCGAGCGAGTGAGAAGATGGAAGACGTGGTCAATGCTCCACCCCCATTCCTGTCCTTGTTTATATTATGTCCCGCCTCTGCGCTTACTTACCTCATCAGCTCACCGATGTGACAATAATTATTTTACTATGTTCTAGACTTTATCTTGGTTTTAGATTATTTTATTGGTTATTTATTCTGATATTTTAGGATTTTAGTTTAGTTCCTGGCCGAAGCACCAGTAATCCCTAACAGATGACTATATAAGGAAAGTTGGGTTGTCACCTGATTGTACCATTAAATTGCATGTGTTTTAAGTGGAAACAACTAACAGATTATTTCGCATGGAATATTTTTATTTTGATTGTCTTATTGTCTGGTTTTTATACTTTTACCAGTGAAAGTGTACACCCAACCTCTCTTTTGTAACTCTTTGTTTTTCAAGATTTTAAATTGTATATTGAACCCAGCAGCTTAGGTGGCTCAACAATTATGCAAAATTACATATAGGCGGGGCTGCAACCCAGCGACTGGAAATGTACGTGAGGGTTAGTTTCTTGGTGTCTGTCTCAAGTCCAGGTAAATGGAGAGGGTTGTCAGGAAGGGCATCAGTTGTAAAACTTTGCAGATCTTTGTTTGGACAGCCCGACCAGCAACCCCTAACAGGAGCAGCCGAAGGGAGATGTTCCCATTGAATTGCCTGTGAAACCTCAGAGTCTCTATACTATTGTGATTACCTGTGAAGGTTCTCAGTCGTCCAGGTCATGGTTCTCAAAAATGGTTATTTCACTGGCAACTGGACTTGTTATGGATCCTTGATCCTTTTGCTCACTCTGGATAAGTACAGGTTTTGGAGAGTGGGGAGGGATATTCCAATGATTCTCTCAGCAGTCCTGACTATCCTCTGCAGCCTTCTAAAGCCATAACTGTCTGGTTTGGCTCAGCTACCAAATCTGACTTTTGAAGACTGCAGAGGATTATGATTGACAACGTTTCACCCCTCAATTCCAGTGGCCTTTGTCTTTCAGGTGTAAGTGCTGATAAACATAACATTTTGCTCCACGTTTGAATTCATTAAGGTTTATTAGCTCTGGTTGAGCTTGGTTAGACTTGGGTAATTAATTTACATTTACGGCATTTGGTGCTTTCAAGTTACCATCGATGAAGATCAATTCCGGTTCACTAGGACCCCAACTATGAATACAATCTTTGTATCACTCTGTTGTAGATTCTGTACACAAGTTTGACAATAAGTTACAAGTTAATCTAAATATTCTTTAAAGAGGAAGGTCTTGAGCTGTCGTTTGACCTTGAGGGGAAGTTCATTCCACCACCGAGGGGCCAAGACAGAGAAGAGTCTAGATGAATGTTTTCCTTTTACCTTCAGAGATGGAGGGACCAGGCGAGCAGTACTGGAGGCTCGGAGTATACGAGGTTGTGAGGTAGGATGGTGCTAATCCTTGTTTGGCTTTGTAGGCCAGCATCAGTATTTTGAACCTGATGCATGCAGCTACTGGGAGCCAGTGGAGGGAACGTAGCAGAGGGGTGGTGTGGGAGAACTTGGGAAGGTTGAAGATCAGTCGTGCTGCTGCATTTTGTATGAGTTGAAGAGGTCGGATGGTATATAGTGGTAGACCAGCTAGAAGGGAGTTGCAGTAGTCCAGTCGTGAGGTTACTAAGGACTGAACCAGTAGTTGGGTGGCCTGGGTTGACAGATAAGGGTGGATTCATCTGATAGCTGATGTGAGTCGAGAAGGAGAGTTGGTTGTCTATTGTTACGCCAAGGTTGCGGGCTGTTGCAGAAGGAGAGAGCTGCGAGTTGTCTAGGTAAATAGCAAGATCCTGATGTGGTGAAGAATCTGCTGGAATGAATATTAGTTCAGTTTTGGTGGGATTGAGTTGGAGGTGATGGGCTGCCATCCAAGACGAGATGTCTGTTAGACATGCAGAGATTTTGGAAGCGGCATGAAGATCAGAGGGAGGAAAGGAGAAGAGGAGTTGTGTGTCGTCAGCATAGCAGTGGTAGGATAATCCATGTGAGGAAATGACCTCACCAAGTGATCTCGTGTAGAGGGAGAAAAGGAGAGGACCTAGCACCGAGCCTTGAGGGACACCAGTGGAGAGTCTACGTGAGGTAGAGGTGGATCCTTTCCAAGTCACTTGGTAAGATCGCTCATCAAGGTAGGAAGCAAACCACTGCCATGCTGAGCCCCGAATTCCAAGCCTCTTCAGGATTGACAAGAGAGTCTTGTGGTTAACTGTGTCAAATGCAGCAGATAGGTCGAGGAGAATAAGAACTGATGACAGTTTTCCAATCTGGCTGCATGTAGCTGCTTGGTAACCGCCAAAAGGGCAGTCTCGGTGGAATGAGCTGTTCTGAAGCCAGACTGGTTAGGATCCAGGAGGTTGTTCTGTGATAGATGGAGTGATAGCTGGTTGTAGACACAGCGCTCAAGGATTTTGGATAGAAATGAGAGGAGGGAAACTGGTCTGTAATTGTTAATGTCTGTAGGATCAGCAGTGGGTTTCTTTAGGATTGGAAGAACCCTGGCTGTTTTGAAGGCGGAGGGTACGTGGCCAGATGAGATTGAGCTGTTTATGATATAAGAAATGAAAGGGATGAGGTCAGGGGAGATAGTTTGAAACATTGCAGAAGGTATTGGATCTAGTGGACAGGTGGTTGGGTTGCCTGTGGATATAATCTGAATGATTTCATCAGATGTGATCTTAGAAAATTGATTTAGAGTAGTTGTCGAATTTTCAGAAGGAAGAGTAGGATTAGTGGTGGAGAATGTCTCACAGATTTTTTCAATCTTCCCTGTGAAGAAGTTGGCAAAATCATCAGCTGTTAATGAAGTTGGGGCAGGGGGAGTCGGGGGGTTGAGTAGGGATGAGAAGATGTTGTGGAGTTTTTGAGGGTTGTGGGCAGAGGCTTCTAGTTTTGCTTTGTAGAAAGCAGTTTTAGCAGTAGTGAGGTTAGTAGAAAATTTGCGCAGAAGATTCTGGTAATCCAGTAGGTCTGAGTCAAGTTGAGATTTCTTGTATTTTCTCTCCGCTGCTCGAAGAACTCTTCGATTGCTACGCAATGTATCGGAGAGCCAGGGCGCAGGGGGAGAAGTCCTTTTGGGTTTAGTTGATAGAGGACAGAGTTGATCAATGGAAAGGGAAAGTGAGGTGAGGAGAGAGTTAGTAGCGGTCTCTAGTGGTAAGGAGAGGAATGAGTCAGAGGTTGGGAGATGTGAAAGAATGCAGGAAGATACAGATGAAGGTGAGACAGTGTGAAGGTTTTGTCTAATGAAGGATGGACGGGGGACAGTTGTGGATCCTGTAGGTACAGTGAGTGTAAAGGTCAGGAAGTGGTGGTCAGAGATGTGAAGGGGAGTGGAAGAAAGGTCAGAAGTTGGAGAAGGACGACTGAAGACCAGGTCCAAGACATTCCCTCCTTTGTGTGTGGGAGAGATGTTGCTGTTGGTTAAGGAGAAAGAGTGGAGAAGGGGAAGAAGGCAGGATGATTGTAGCTGGGCTGTTGGAAGGTTGAAGTCCCCAAGGAGAGTTAGGGGGGTTTCTAAAGAGAAAGTGCTGAGGAGAGTGTCCAATTCATCTATAAAGGGCCCAAGTGGCCCTGGGGGGCGATATAAGACTATGAGAATGATGTTCACAGGAGAAGAAACTGAGACTGCATGGAATTCAAAAGAAGAGATGCTAAGATGTGTCAGAGGCATTGGTGTGAAGGACCAATTTCTAGATATTAAAAGGCCAGTACCCCCTCCTCTCCCAGTTTTTCTAGGAGTGTGGGAGAACGTGTAGGCAGAAGAGAGGGCAGCAGGTGTAGCTGTGTTCTGTGGGGATATCCAGGTCTCTGTTAGTGCCAGGAAGTTTAGGGAGTGGAGAGTAGTGAGACCAGAGATAAAGTCAGCTTTTTTAACAGCGGATTGACAGTTCCAGAGTCCACCTACCACCCTTGTTTGAGAAGTAGATGACAGGTTGGGGTAGATGAGGTTGTTTGTAACAGAGCCTCTGCAGCGTGAGTATGTTTTTCTGGGTCTGTAGGAGACAGTTACTGGGATAGTTTTCAGACACATGGTTACTGTGAAGAAAAAGGCTAAATGGAGGTTTAAGGAGAGATGCCAGGTTTGAATTTGACAGCTGATGCTTTTCCGCTACAGACATAGTCTATAAATCCCTAAGTCCAGCCCCCTAATTTGCACCTCTGGGAACCCGAAACTATCAGTGATTGACCAGCTGAGTATGATAATGATGCCAATCACTTGGTGCTGCTTAAAACACAATCTACCTTTCAAATACACACAACACAATTGATACTGCTACACAGTCCTACAGCTGAGCTTACAAATAGACAGTAAACAAAATCTAGATCCTACCTTTCCAGAAGAGACTAATACAACGATGGACAAGAAGCACTATAGAGGGTTTAAGTATGATGGGCAGTTGTGGAAAGTAACAAATTACATTTACTCATGTTACTGTAATGGAGTTGTTTTTGTGAGTAATTTGTAATTATTAAGTTGTTTTTTTGGGGTCCTAAATCCGGTCAATTACCAGCCAATCAAAAAATGAAAAGGTCTACACAACAGCCAATCAGAAAATAGCAGTATTTTATCTGGACAAAACGCAAAACAACAAGCAATGAAAAGGTATCTGGGAATTCTTCACATTCTGCTTCCGAAAACTTTGTTGATCCAAACAATTATGATTTGTGCCTTGAGACAGTCCTATCTCGGAGGTCTACAGACAATTCCTTTTACTTCTTGCTTGGTTTGTGCGCTGACATCTTATCTGACATCATTCTATGGTATAGTGTTGTGTTCTGTGTGCTGGGGCAGTGTGGTGAAGACAGCTGATGCAAATAGACTGAACAAGCAGACTAAAAAGGCTGGTTCTGTCCTGGGTGTCAGATTGGAGACCCTGACGGAGGTGTTTGAGAGGAGAATGCTAAAAAAGCTTCTCTGTATCATGGACAACCCCTCTCACCCCATGCATGCCATCAGAGCACACGCAGAGCAAACGCAGCAAAAGACTCATAGCCTCTAAATGCAGAACTGGCCACCACAGGAAATCCTTCCTACCTGGAGCTATTAGACTGTACAACTCCTGTAGGTGATTTTCTCAGGGTTAATACCAATGTTGTTTTTGTTCTCACTCAGATTGTGCAATATTACTCACCTGTATGTTTGTTTAATTCCCCCATCACACGCTGCTACTTTCTCTTTATTCATTACATAAACACAATATCACTTTGCATAATCACTTGCATTTTGACGGATATATTTTTATTAAATATTGAGTTTGAGCTATTTTTGATATTTGCAGTATTCTACTATAATTTATTCTTCAATTCTTATCGTATATATTTATTCCTCTTGTTCCTCTTGCTGCACCGAGCATGTTTTCGACAAAAGAATTTCCCTCGGGATAAATAAAGTTCTTTCCTATCTTCTTATCTTATCTTATTTTATCTTATCTTACATGAACTGTCAATTTTGGGACTGTATATAGACAGGTGTGTGTCTTTCCAAGTGTTTTCTCCATAGGTGGACTGCAACTAAGCTGCAGAAACATCTTGTCACGGTCCATGGAACCAGAACATGAGCACGTGTAGGAGGAGATGAAGAACCCCGGTGCGGTGGGACACAAGGAGGCAGGTAAGTTCCTTCCAACTTATTATGCGAAGGCGAACCGGCGTAAGACGCAACACCACACAGATGTTGTCGTTCGCGTTATAATACACTTTAGTACGGGGGAGGGGGGAGAGGAAGGAGTTCAGGAGAGAGGATAAGGTCAGACATGAAAAGGGTGTGTAGAAGGCTGGGTGAGAGCAGTAAGTGGTCGCCAGAAATTCGCAAACCCAAGAAACCGTTGCAGTTGTTTCAGCGTCGTGGGTAGGGGCCACGATGCCACTGCTTCCAGCTTCTTGGGCTCCATGGCCACACCCTGGGGCGAGATGGAACGTGGTGGAGTGCTGGTGGAAGGCGCATTTTTCCAACTTACAGTACAGTCGGTGGGTGAGCAATCTCTTTAGGACTGCTCTCACATGTTGATGTGGGATTCCAAGGTGGGTGAGTAGATGAGGACATACACCCACCGTCCCAGCATGTCCTAGAGAGCGTTGTTAAAGAACTACTGAAAGACGGCGGGTGCATTGCACAGTCCAAATGGGATAACTAATGACTCGAAGTGACAAGTGGGGGTGATGCTCTAACTAATGAGTGGTCTATGAAGTTTCCAGCTGCCCCGAAATCCACGGTGGTGTAGACAAGGTGCTGACTCCATTCCAGGATGGCTGGGAGAGTGAGTCGTGAGGTTGGCGTCAGAAAAGGAGGAAGAAGTGGGCCAGTTGATCGGGCCGCTCTGATTAGCTGGGCGGCCCATTATCCGGATGAATAGGGCAGGTTAAGCGGTTGTGTGAGGGGGAAGCACAGTATGCACACAAGCCCTCCCGAAAACGCCGCTGTTACTCCTTATTTGTGAGGGCTGCCCGTCCAAGCTGCATGGGTTCCCCCCGAATGTCTGGAGGAGTAACGGTGGTTCGAGGGGGTGAGAACGGGGGTCGAAGGGTCCAATGCACTATTGGAGTGGGAGCCGCAGTTTTCAGGTGAAGCGCCAGCTGGATCAGTGCTTCATAGGTTGCTGGAATCTCCTGTTGCTGGCTGAACATCTCACCGCGGATTCAGAGCCATTCATTCATAGTAAATCATCCGGAGGGCGTGGACATCCAGCGGAGATGATACAACTACGACGCGAGGCCTTCCACGCAATCTGCCATCCTCCTCCATGAACGCGGGATAGGTCAGCGACGCGGAAGCGGGCACGTACAGCCGCGCGGCCGCCCATTCGGCAGCCGCACCGGTCAACTGCGATCGATAACTGGGGTAACGGCGAGGCTGCAACTCGAAAATCAGAGACAGGGCGGTTAGGAGTGCCTCGCCGCTCCCCTCGGTCCTGTTCCATCGCTTCGGGAGCGCCAGACTGGGTTCAGGAGCCACGGGGGGGGGGAGAAGACACTGCGCTGCGTTCACCTCTTCATGCTCACGGTGCCCAGCCGCCACCTCATGTAACCGCTGCTGCATTTGCCGAACCTCCTGCGACAGACATTCGATGAGGTTCTCCTGGCGCGCTACCCGATCACATAAAGCAGCGAAATCGGAGAGATTCACAGTGGTCTCAGTCGTTCTGTCACAGTCCACGGAACCAGAACGTGAGCACGTGTAGGAAGAGACGAGGAACCTTGGTGCGTTGAGACGCAAGAGGCAGGTAAGTTCCCTCCGACTTACTATGCAAACGTGAACCGGCAGTACAATCTAGGACGGGACAGGACAAGAGGAAGGAGGTTCAGGAGAGAGGATAAGATAAGGTCAGGAACGGTCTTACTTTTCGAAGAAGGATTGGAGCCGATTCTCGTTGACGTGTGTCAATCAATGACTGAGCGGCTGGCAGTGGCCATCTTGCCAATTTATAGGAGTCACGTTACCTCGTTTCTGTGTTGCTTCCAGTCACGTGGATGGAATCATGTGACACATCTCAAGTATGATATGGGGGAACAGGAGGCACCTGAGCTCAATTTTGAGCTTCATGGCAAAGTGAATAATTTCTCAGTTGTGCTTTCTCATTTTTTGAAACTATTAATAAATTTGCCAAAATCTTTTAAAATTTTTATTTACTTTGTCAAAATGGGGTGTTATATGTATAGAGTTCTGAAGAGGAAAAAAGGTTGCAACATAACAAAACATAAAAAGAAGGTTGCAACAACACTTTCCGGATGCACTGTATATGCTTTTTGTGTATTCTTTTCATTACATTGCTCAAACTGAACAAAATTTTACAGTTTAATACTTTGGATTTATTTTCTATTCTATTTTTTGTTTTATGGGGTGGTCTGAACATAGTTTGCACATTATACAAAAGTTGAATGAAAAATGTCTAGTACTGTATTGGATTTATGATTTATGAAGTAATTGAAAGTAACTTTTACTCAAAGTAAAATTTAAATTAAATAATTTTTACTTTTAATTGAGTAGATTTATAGATTGGTGCTTTTACATTAACTTAGGTAGAAGTTAAGCAAAGTGAAGATACTTTTACTTAATTACATGTTTTCTGTACTATTTTCACCTCTGATGATGGGTGTCATCTGTAGTGGCTGCAAAGTCCATTGAGACATACTGCTTGTGATTTTGCTTGGGCTATACAAAATTTAATTGTTTTTCTGGATAAGGTAGTGAGAAATCTAATTACAGATGCTTTTAGAGAGAAAGACAGAGAGACTGATCTATAAATGGAAATATCTGAGGGACTGGCATTTTAATTTTTCCTCTTAATCTGTGATCCAATGTAAATGTATAATGAAAACAATTTATTATAGTTGCAGAACACTACCTTATGTCTGGAGAAGGCTGAAGCTGTTTTGCTGGAACGAAAAAAAAAAAAAAAAGAAGACAGTGTTCGTTGTTACCAAGTAAAGGAAGCTTATAAAATGGCATTTTAAATATGTAGTTAAGCAGGTTTTATAATCTGATAAGAAGAATTGATAAAGGCATTGAAATTTCTTTTCAATTCCCATTCCTTATTGCAAATTTGTGTATACATGTGTTTCACTTCTTTTAGTAGAAATACTAAGTATGAGTATACATACTAAGAAATTTGATTCTGGTCAATGGTGTCACTCAAATACAACATTATAAATCAACAACAATATAAAATATAGTTCAGCAGTGTAGGAGGGTGACTGCGAGAGGTACCTCAAGTAAGATCAGCGACTGGACGAGTATCGGGAAGGCAGGGAGGAAGGACAGGAAAAACAGGCAAGGTAAGTAAGTACATAACTCCACATGTGTTCATTCATAGTTTTGATGCCTTCAGTGAGAATCTACCAATGTAAGTGGTCATGAAAATAAAAAGAAAACACATTGAATGAAAAGGTGATTCCAAACTTTTGGCCTGTACTGTATTTTATGTGCTGCATTAAACAGGTTTTAAAATAATCTATTAAACGTAGCTTAAATTATACGATTCGAGCTGTTAAACAATATATTGATCATCCGGTTTCTTAATACAATAGCAGATGACAAACAAAAGGTCCATTACTCCATTAAAAACTCTGCATCATTTCTCAATATTGGAGAAATGGGAACTGGAGGACTGAATTTCAGAAAATTCAGAAAATGGAGTATTGAATTTTACTTTGGGCAACTCAAGTTTACTTTAACTCAAGTACATGGTTTGTGTACTTCGTCCATTTAAGATTTTTATATCTATTCTGAAATTCTCAACATATATATGAACATATGAAATTCTCAACAATATAAAGTTGGATAAAAATGTATGATGTTTCAAAGAAGCAGCCATAAACATACATTTACAGTTGTGGCACACCCAGTTTGAAGAAAGAGCAAGACAGAGAACAAAATACCACTTCCCTCTTCTACCATTAAACCGTGTAATGTATTGATCAATACTAAATTCGGCTGAAAATGATACTTAGTGCTGATCAAGATGGCTTTTTTATGAGAGTAATACTGACTAGTTATCACCATTATTTGTAATTTAATTCCGGATGTTTTAGACAGGCTGTCTAGACAGGGATGAATGCAGGCAAACTGACTAAACGATTACTCTGTTGTGGCATTTGCATTTATATCTGTATTTATTAATCTATTCCAGACCACACTCAAAGTTGACAAACCAGGGTTAAGTTTTTTAGGACACAAACAGCTGAACAGCACTAGATGGGTAATTGTACAGCTCATTTTAAATATATATGTAAAGAATACAAACCTCCTGAAGCAAGACACCAGAAACGGCAACTTCAAATCTGACTCGCTAACCAGGTACCTGATGTGTTGTGTGACCAGCAGGGCAGGTTATTCAAATGCAAACAAAAGTGAAACCTCTTTGCCAGGACGGACGTTAATAAAATTTGCTGTAAATGGAGAGGGTGAAGAAAAAATGTAGACTCATTTCAATTACACCTGAAATACAAAGGCAGCGTTTAGAGTATGAAAAGTAAATCTGTAGACGCACGTTAGAACTGTAGTGTCAAACTGGCATCAGGAGCAGGCTTGCTCGATTGTCTTTTTCATAAATAAATTGTTTTGAATTTTCATGAATTCAAAACAATATTATTCATGCATGCTCAAATTCAACTCCAAATAAATTCAAGGTCAGAAATTCAACTCCAAAATCAGCGATCACTTTGACTCAGCATGTCATGTAGAATGTATCAGTCCCACGATGGGTTACACTGGTGAAGCGACAATATGATTCTGGTCAATGAATCAAGAGCCTGGATGCCAGCATATCCGTTATGTTATTTATTAACTAATTTGTGTGGAAGAGTGAATGTGTGTGTGTGTGGGAAAGTGTGTGTATGTGGTCTGCAGTAAACAGAGAAAAATATACATTAGCACACATGCAACTGATATGAAACACAACACTGATTAATAACACTGCTGACAGTAACCTAAAATGCATCAGACAATACAGTCATACATAAGCAGCTAACCAGCACTAGAAAATATTACCCAGAATATAAATATAGGCAGCTAAAACACAAGAAAGATTATTGAACCTTGTTAGCTTAGTTCTAATAATAGGCGGAAATTAGCATAAGACTTAAATGATTCACAAACATCACAAACTCTCTCAGCATATAAAACAGTATGAGAGGATAAACAACTCAAACACACAAGCGTGAACAACGCTCCTCAGCACATATTTAGTAAGGAGAGTAAAAAGGCTTTTGCATCAAGGCTCTCTAGGTGCAAGCACCTTGTGGTCATACACTTGTACAGGATCCCCCATTCTTCTCTTGACGACGTCTGACCTTTATCACAAATGGCCCAAAGCAGTCTACTCCCACGGAGTAAAACAGAGGTTTATACAGGCGTAACCTGGAAGGTGAAAGATCAGCCATTCTAGGAACTTGGGGTTTGGCATGCCATAACTGACAGCTGGCATTTGCGGATGACCGCTCTGCCTTGAAGAATCCAGTACCGGTGCTGAAGTTTGGCTAGAACGCTCTCAGTATCTGGGTGCTTAAGGTGTTCATCACAATCCTTTATCAGGAGCTTTGTGGCGTGATGTTTTTGGTCGAAAATAATTGGATGAATCGTGTCAACATCAAAGTCAGAGACACGTCGAAGTCTCCCTCCGACCATGATCAGTCCAACAGCCTCATCGTATTCAGGTGCCAAAGCACTCAACCAACTGTCTGGTCAGAGGGACTGATCAAGGCCTTGAGAGCCTTGACTTCATGTGGGAATGATTCCTATTGAGCTCATGCAGCAATGGTAGTCAGAAGCCTCATACGTACTGTCTCTGGAGGGAACAGCCGCCCCGTGTGGTTCCCTCACTGTGGCATGGATGAGCTCTTGCCAAGTCGGGCACTGCTCAAGGTCCTGGGCTGAAGTCTTCACTACTGAAGTAGCTCCAACAAAGGCACCCTTCCGAAGCTCACCTTGGTCTGGTTCAGGACGTGCTGGGCATGGTAGGCCACTGGGCAGGTGAATTCAGTAAGAATTTGGAACCCGATCTCCACTACTGGGGTTGCACAAATGCCTGTAAAGGTAACGTTAGGTTCTCTGATAACATGAGTGAGGTATCTCACTATGGGAATGCCCTCAGCGTGACCGATCGTGGAAGCACCTGTCACGCTGGAGAAAAATGACGGATGGCAGGGGGAAAACAGTTTATTTACAACAAAAATACGTCAGGGAAAAAAGGTCAAAAGTCCAATGAACAAAACCACCGCGCCTTGCGCTGAACCGAGGGAAGGGGCGGAGTCCCACTCGACCCTCGGGCGGGGTCCTCCTCACGAGCGCTCCTGCACAAACGGCCAGGCAGGTTCGTGAGACTCCGCAGGGGTCTGGGGCGTTTGTACTCACAACCACGCTTGACAGACACAAAGGGGATCAGACTCCGGTAGTCGCGTTGGAGAATCGCTCTGTAGACTCTGGATCACGCGGGTCTTTTATAACGAAGCGGATTAGACTAAACCAGCCGCACCTGACGCTCGTTAGCCCGTGAGGATCACTAGCCGTGCCGAAGGAGCCTGGAGAGGGAATGTGTTGAGGAACCCACGACCCAGGACTGTGATAAGGGACACGCCCCGTGCACACTAGGGAATTGGGACTTACCCGGGCACCCGCGGCTACACGACATGACACGCAGACACGAACACACAGTCTAATACTCTGGGGAGGGTGAGCGTGTTGGGTGGGGCGGAGCCGGCACGGACGTGACAGCACCAATGACACCACATCCACCACATCCGACAACGGAGGGAATAATTATTTGATCCCTGCAGATTTTAAAAGTTTGCTGACAAAGAAATTATCAGTCTATAAATTCCATGGTGGTTTATATGAACAAACATGCATTTTGAAATATTTATAATTTAATTCACATGAAATAATTATTTGATTGCTAACATACAAATAATTACCCCCCCCTCCCATTTCCGGTACACTATCATTTTTAAGCATGATGAAAATGGAGATGATCAGTGGATAAATGCTCTCATTGTTGGTTTTCTTATAAGATTCTTCAAGCTTTTTTGCAGTGTGGCAAGGCACGTTATCCAGCTGAAAGAGGACAATGAACTTGAGGCAAATCATTTTATGTGGTGGTGTCACGTGACTCCATCCATGTGACTGGGAGCAACACGGAAATGAGGTAACGTGACTCCTATAAATTGGCAAGATGGCCACTGCCAGCCGCTCATTGTGTCACTGATTGACACACGTCAACGAGACAAGGCTCCACTTCTTCACCTAAAAGTAAGACCATTCCTGACCTTCTCATATCCTCTCTCCTGAACTCCTTCCTCTCGTCCTGTCCCGTACTAAATTGTACTGTAACACGAACGACAACATCCGTGATGCCGGTTCGCGTTCGCATAGTAAGTCGGAGGGAACTTACCTGCCTCCTTGCGTCCCACTGCACCGGGGTTTTACATTTACAGCATTAACCAGACGCTCTTATCCAGAGCGACTTACAATCAGTAGTTACAGGGACAGTCCCCCCTGGAGCAACTCAGGGTTAAGTGTCTTGCTCAGGGACACAATGGTAGTAAGCAGGATTTGAACCTGGGTCTCCTGGTTCACAGGCGAGTGTCTTACCCACTAGGCTACTACCACCCTATGAGTAGGGTTCCTCATCTCCTCCTACACCCACTCACAGTCTGGTTCCGTGGACCGTGACAGAATGACTGAGCCGGGTAGAGTGCCAGGAGAACCTCATCGAATGTCTGTCGCAGGAGGTTCGCCACCTGCGGCAGCGGTACAGGAGGTAGCTGCCGGGTGTCCTGAGCATGAAGCGTGAACGCGGCACAGGGTATTCTCCCCCCCCGCGGCACCTGAACCCAGTCTGGTGCTCCCGGAGCACTAGAACGGGACCGAAGGGAGTGGCGAGGCACTTTTAACCACTGTCTTTGATTTTTGAGTTGCAGCCTCGCCGTTACCCCAGTTCCCGATCGCAGATTGCTTTACTCCTCTCCCTGTTGACCGGTCTGGCTGCTGAGTGGGCGGCTGAACGCTTCCGCGTCGCTGACCTATCCTGTGTTCGTGGAGGAGGTAAAAAACACATTCTGCCATCCGGACGTGGGATTCCAAGACGTCCCATTGCAGTTGTATCATCTGCGCCAGGGTTCCTTGTCCGTCAGTCAATTCACCGCACGATTCCGGACCCTGGCTGCAAAATCTCCACTGGACGTCCACGCCCTCTAGATGACCTACTATGATGGACTGGCCCAAGAATCCGCGACGAGATGGTCACCCGGGAGTTTCCAGCAACTTATGACGCACTTATAAAACTGCCGCTTTGAATGGATCGCCACCTGCTGGCGCACCCAAAAACTGCGGCTCCCACTACAACCGCGCATCGGACCCCCATGAATCACCGTTACTCCTCCAAACAATCCAGACAGCCCATGCAGCTTAGACGGGCAGCCCTCACCAATGAGGAGAAACAGCGCCGTTTTCGGGGGGGCTTGTGTGAATACTGCGCTTCCCCCTCACACCACCGCTTAACCTGCTCTATTCGGAAACGGGGCGCCCAGCTGATCGGAGCGGCACGATCAGCTGGGCCGCTTCTTCCTTATTTTCCGACACCAACCTCACGACTCACTCGCCCAGCCATCCTGGAATGGAATCAGCACATTGTCTCCACCACTGCCTTTGTGGTTTCCGGGCGGCTGTAAACTTCATAGACCACTCATTCGTTAGAGCACATCACATCCCCATGTAACCCCTCGCATCTCCACTCACTATCACTTCCGTGGATGGTCGAACCGTCTCCTCGGCACCCATCTCTCACCGCACGGTTGCTCTCCAGCTCCCACGGCAAAAAAAATCCAGTTTTTGATTATAACCATCATCACCTCACCACTCCTCCTCTGGTTCCCCTGGCTGTCTCTCCACAAACCTCATCTCTCCTGTTCATCAGGCGTGGTGTTGGAGTGGGGAGCGCATTGCCATCGCCACTGCCTTCTGTCACAGCCCTCTCTGTCTTCCACCTCGAATCCAGAATCAACTCGTCCTGTTTTTGATAACGTTACCACAACCTAGCCGCCATCTTCAACCCGTCCAAAGCTGCCCAGCTGCCACCCCATCGACATGGCCATTGACCTGCTACCGGGATCCACTCCACCTAAACGACATCTCTACTCTCTCTCTAAAGCAGAGCAATTGGCCATGGAGCAGTTTGTGCCCGAGGCGCTTCAGAACGGCACCATCTGCCCATCGACCTCACTGGCCGTGGCATGGTTCTTCTTTGTTTCCAACAAGGATGGTGGTCTGAGACACTGTGTGGACTATCGTGGCCTCAACAAAATTACCATAAAAAATTGAACACCATTGCCCCTTACTAACACCACCCTCGACGCCCTCTCAGAGTATTTCACAAAGCTGGATCTACGCTCGGCCTGCAACCTCATCCGCATCCGAGAGGGCGACGAGTGGAAGACAGCATTCATCACCCCCACTGGTCACTTCGAGTCATTAGCCCTTTGGACTGTGCAATGCACCCGTCGTTTCAGCAGTTCATTAACGACGCTCTCCAGGACATGCTGGGATGGGTGTATGCTTACCTGGATGATGTCCTCATCTACTCACCCACCTTGGAATCCCACATCCAACATGTGAGAGCAGTCCTGAAGAGAGTGGCCCCTACCCACGACGCTGAAACAGCTGCAACGCTTTCTTGGGTTTGCGAATTTCTATCGTCGCTTCATCCGTGGCAACTGTAGAGTCGCAGCCCCACTTACTGCTCTCACCCAGCCTTCTACATGCCCTTTTCACCTGACCACAGATGCCATCCATGCCTTCACCACCGCTCCTGTCCTTCAACATCCAGTCACATGATTCCATCCATGTGACTGGGAGAAACACGGAAATGAGGTAACGTGACTCCTATAAATTGGCAAGATGGCCACTGCCAGCTGCTCAGTCATTGATTGACACATGTCATTGACACACTTGACATCCTGATGTGTTGAAGGATCTGCTGGAATGAATATTAGTTCCATTTTGGTGGGATTGAGTTTGAGGAAATGACCTCCCCATGTAATCTGGTGTAGACGACGAAATGGGGAGGACCTAGGACCTCCTTTAGACTTTGGACTTTTACAAGCCAGAAGAATATTAATGGACTTTCTACTCGACTGTGGACAAATTAATTGATGGTTGCCTAACTCAGGAGTGACATTTATTGTAAGAAAATATGCATATCATATATATATACTTACTATGTTTTTTTTTTTTTTTTTTTTTTTTTTTTTTTTTTTTTTTTTTTTCTCTCTGAAAAGTTCTGTAAGGTTTTCAATACTTTTTTTTTTTTTTTTTTTTTTTTAACAAGATTCAAAAGCAGTTTATTGTCAATACAACAGTATACACAATATACAGCATCTTGAAATCCCTTTTTCAAGATGGGGGGGGGGGGGGGTGTTAAATAAATAAATATATATATATACACACACACACAGATCTCTGAGGAATACGGTTTGGAAAAAAAATATTAATGTATATCCCTATTTGCATGAACCAAACTAAATAAAAAATAAAAAGGTGTGTTGCTGGTCTATGTGTATGTTTGTATCACACAGTTGAGATCAAAATTCTTGTTCCTTTATTTTAAAGTGAAGTTACTTTAAACAAGTTAACATAAAAATTTCAACAAACAATTAGACTGAGAAAAAAGTTCAGTGATTTCACAATATTGCTATTTGGTTGTCTCCATGGGAATATTATTAAAGTAATTCCTAGTGCTCCAAAAGGTAGCCGTCTGGATACAGCGGACGGAAGCCGAAGTGAGAGCGGGCAGCGGCCAGTATAAAAGCCAGGAGACCCCGAGGAGACCCTCTTTGTTGAATTTATTCCCCAGAGATGCTAGCCTGCTTTACCTACGCCTGACAAAACCGTTCCTTCTGACCACGACCTTTGCCTGTCCTCGACTTTGAGTTTTGCTGCCGCTCTTGATACGACGATTGTCTGCCTGCTGGAACCTCATGACCACGACTGGAACCTCCACCACACAGGTGAACTGGTTCTTCTTCCACACATCAGGGGTCACTTTGAGTTCTGCACGTTTCTGGAAGGTTCCGTCATGGTTGGGCAACGTCTCACCAACATCTACATCTTCATGCGGGTCCTGTCCATCTTTCTACCAGCTGATCTTCACCTTATCAGGGTAGAAACCTGTAGCGTGACAGACCACTGGAGAGGAGGGGTCTGTCTGCAGCAGAGACACCTGAGGAGGGACTAGAGACAGGAAGAGAGGAGGGGAACAGGGAGTGAAACAGGACGTCTACATATCAGCAGATCATCCAACAAACACTCAGTTTATATTCCACAATTTTCAGATTTTTAAATATGGTTAATTTGTAGATGATTCCTGTGTACGTTTTGTCTCTCTGTTTTCCTGTGTTGTTGGTGTAACAGTCATTTGCATTTAATGTTCTTTGAGCTGTCAATCCAGTTTACTGTTTTTCCGCCATCTAGTGGTGAATTACAGACGGAACAATTATTACGGGTTAAGGTTCCGCCCGACCCCTTTTTATATATGCACTCATGCCGTCTGCACAGCGTTGCTGCAGATTGGCGCCACTGAAGAGAAAGAGAAATAAGCAAAGTAATGTTGAGAGGAAACTACAGCCATAAGAAAATATTTAGCCCCTCATGGATGTCAGCTCACGAGGTTTGTTGACTTTAATATTTTGTTTGTGATCAATGCAAAATAGACCAAAATAAACCCCGTTTTTGACTTCTGCCTCTGTTATTCCTTGAGGGTGCTACAATGTTTGTCACACTTAAGATATGTGACAGCTTGAAATAAAACGGGGATTTATTACTTACCAACTTCTCGGAATGTACACTATCCAGTTATCAGTAAAACTCTGCAATAGCGTTGAAAAATTCTTCTGCTGTAAACCTTCTGCTGTTGGATTTGCATTAAAGGACAGAGGAGTGAAGGAACACTTCAGGGAGCCAATCAGTAGTCCTGTGGCCTCCCCGCAAGGGCTTTGTACAAAGTAATTAATAGATGAGAGTATTCAGGAAAGTACTCAGGAAGAATGTTACACACAGCGATAAAAAAAAGAGTATGTATACTGCATGCTGAGCATGAGAAAATCGCAAAGCACCGGGGGAAGACTTAGCCATGTATTAACACCCTTAAGGTGTAATAAAGTTTATTATCATACGTATTCTTTCTGCAATAATGTTACAATAAACATATTCTTTATTTAACCTTAGTACAGGGTAGAAGTGTATTAATTTAATGAATAAGTGTTACTTAGTTAACAACAGACCCAAATGGAAACATCAGTGGACCTGGGAGACACACCAGTGGGAGCCTTGACTCCATCGGACCAGGAAAACCTGATGAGCTGAATAGAATGGGAACAGACAGGCTGGACGGGGAACTAACTCATCCATCCAGATCACTGTGTGAGTTTATCATTCATTTAATGTACGTAGCCAGTCACCTTGGTATTAAGGAAAATAATATGAGGTCAGGATCAGGATAGTCTATCGAGAAGGGTAACTATCTTAAAGAAATGGAATTTTTAGAAACTACTAAAATCTGGGCAGACTTCAAGGCTGCAGGTTCCTCACTGAAGTGCTTCCCAGCTGTCAAGTGACCAAACATTAATTTTAAATGATCAGATCTCAGATGAACATCAAAAGATAAAAAAGAAATGTCAATTTAAATGTTTTGACATTTAGGTGAGTTTATTTAATCTTTGGATTCTGTGTCATTCAAAGTGATAATAATGGAATATGATTAAATTGTATTTTTCTCTCAGAATGTCAGTGCAGCCCTGGATCCACCTTTTGATACAAACAAAACTACAAAGCTGAAAATCTTCTCTTTTTCTCTAAATCTTCTCTAGAAGTTTCATGAGGAACGCTTTACTCAGGCTGACAAAAATACAACAGTAAAATATAATAAATGGTACCACCCGGGTCGATGCAGCAGCGTTTTTGTTCTACGATTTTAATTTTTTTTTAGTGGACCGTTTTGACTTTTTGAGCTCTTAGTTCTTGATTTACGTTTAATAAATGTTCTGTTTAAATAACCTTTTCTACTCCTCCTTGAGCCCTGAGTTTATAAAAGCAACGGTGTAGTATAAAAACTATATGTGTGTAGATGGTGCCCTTTACATGCACAGAAGTCATTTATTAAACTTCTAGATATTTCTTTTCAGTTCTTTTCATTCTTGTGATGGTCAGTATTTCATCTTCCTCCATTCTACAGTGTACCTGTATTTGGGAAGATGGAACCTAGTTGTTGTGTTTCAGTTTCTCCACTTCAAGGCGCTATCGGTCCTAAAGTTCCTGCTGTTCCCTGCAGGTACTTTCCATACAACAAAGAACCAGTCTAACCAGCACCGATACAGACGACTTCTCTATTTTCATGTCCATACCTGCTCTGGTACAGAGTTCCTGTCCCTGTTCTAGGTGTAAATAGTTAGATAAAGATGGCTCATCTCTATTTTATTTCTTTATTTGACTTGATAGGAAATATTTTGATATTGTTTATAAAGGATATTTCTTTTGCAACAAATTGATATTAAACAAAGCAGAACAATTCCGAAAACCACCGTCCAGCTCGCTGAACTATAACTAGAACTGTGCAGTCAACATAATGAAAGTCCAGAAAGCCCAACCACTTCATGTTTAGAGTTGCCCAGGACTCCAGTTTCCTTCAGGTCACATTTTGTAATTTAAATCAATTTACACAGAGCAGAGTGAAATTTTAACAAAACTACATGTACACACAAAGTGAAGATTAGTTTTTGTTGCTTATTTGATTTGAAACAGAAGGTCCATGAGTACCCTGACATTTTTAAGCATGATGGAAATGGAGATTCTCTCCATTTCTCTCATTGATTCTTCAAGCTTTTTTGCAGTATGACAGGGCACGTTATCCAGCTGAAAGAGGACAATCATTTCATGTGGTTGTGTACTTGAACTCCATGAGCCAAAATGATTTCAATGTACAGACTTCCCACAATGCAACATGGCACCATGTCTTATCCACACCTGGCAAGCATTGAAGTAAAAGAAAACATGATTCCTCAAACCAAGACACCTTCTCCCACTGCACCATGGTCCAGTTCTGATGCTCCCATGGCCACTGTATGATATTTTGGTGGTGGATACAGGTCAGCATGACTGGTCTGTGGCTCTGCAGCCCACATACACAACAAACTGTATGTTTCTGCATTCTGAATTACAGTAGATCTTCTGACACCAGACCAGGCCGTGTTCCACATGTGCATCAGTGATCCTGTCACAGATTCACCAGTTTCTAATTCCTGTCTTATAGATCCCACTCACTGCCAGGTTTAACTGTATCGAGACAAACAATCATACTCAGTTCATCTGTCAGTGGTGAAGTGTTCAACAATTCATGAACTAAAGATGTCTGTCACATTACACAAAGACAAGGAAAGCAAAAACATTTATATGAGAATAAAATATTTCAACCACAAAATCAATGCAGCACAATATATTGTGGGTCTGTTGATGGATTGTTGTGTTTTGTGGTCTGGTCATGTGGGTTTGATGATGTGTTAGAGGACCTGCAGCGTACCATTCTTCTGTCTGAAGACCTTTCTGCTGTTGCTGTTGTGTGAAGAGGGAATAATTTTTTTTTTTTTAAGTTCTTCTTTACAAGGTTAATGAGTTTTTTCAGTTTTTCGTATTGTACTTTTGATACTGCAGTTTTGGTATAGGTTTTTTATTCTATTTATTTTTGAGGTTGAAGTTTATAGTCATATGTACAAAGTACAGCGTACAGAGCACAATGAAATTCTTACTTGAAAACCCCTCTGACGCAGACTGAACATATAACATGATACATAGAAGACAAAGTGGTGCAGCAGCAATAAATAAGTCACAGAAGGCTCAGTTGTATAAAGTGAATGTGTACAATTTAAAGTGTCCGTGCATAATGTTAATAAGTTACATATTGTAAAGCGTAAATCGATTCACGCGCTGGGGTAGAAACTGTTGTGTGTTGTGCATGTGTGAATTGTCCTGAGTCTCTTGCTGCTCTTGTTCACTTTCTGCTCTGACTATACAAATTTCCCACTTCTGGGACTAATAAAGAATTATGTTAAGTGATACATAAACTTGTTACTTAATAAAACACCCACCCTGTGTAAATTCCCTGCTGCCCAACTATACACTCATCCCAGGACGTTCTACACACCAGGGGTCCCTGACCTGGCTTCTATCCTGATTCATGACCCTCCCTCAGTATTGAACCTGGGCGTCTGACAGTACTATGATGTCAGGTTGTCGTGTTTCAGTCTTGTTCCTGCCCCACCCAGCAGCATAGAACCGGTCTAACCAGAGCCTATTTGTATGAACTTCATTTCTCTCTTTTCTGTTCACCTCCTCAGGCATGTGTAGACCCGCCCTGTCTGAGATCATGTTGGATTCCCTGACTGGTTTTAAAATTATCTGGTGATCACTAGCTTGAAAATGGTTCTACAAGAAGGATGTTTATATATTATCATAAATTTTGATGCTTGATTCATGTTTTCACCATTTACTAAAACTATAATTTTATGAGTTGTGATTGTATATTAAGTAGGTCTTTTATCCGGTGCTCATCTCATGGGTTTCCGTCGTTCTGCTTATTTATGTTCTCACTACTTCAAATATCTATCTAGAATGGCTTTTGTAAATTTCTTGTAATTGTTTTAATAAACCACATGCTGAAAATGATTTCATGATGCATACATTAAACCATTTATGTAAATGTTTCAACATGAATGTAAATACACAGGACCAGGTGTGAATAAGGACTTTTGTATTCGGTGTGTCTTGCTAGCTGCAACCTCACATAAAATAGAAAAATGAACAAAAATAAACTGGGTGTTTAGTCGTTCAGTAAAACGTTTGGCCTTCGGTACAAATAAAATTCCAAATGAGCAAAGAAACAAACTAACTACTTTTTAAAAATTGGTTTCATTATCTTAAAAGTACTTTGGTGATCACCGTAAGGGACTTATAAAAAACAGGTTTTCAGTTCAGTAGCATAATTTTATTACACATTGTACATCACACACGACCAAACACATCTAGACCAATAAAATAGGTAAACTAAACCAAACATACCTTCCTCCACACAAAGAGAATATTTAAATTGAAAAGCTATATACCTCCATAAACTGTATTAAAGTGCAAAGATCCTAATAATTAAGAACCAAAATTAGGAGAATAAACACCCCCAACCCAAATGAGAACTGAGGAACCAGGATGGAAAAAAGTCTGAATGCAGGTTTTACTCTTCTTTTGATTAGTGGAGAAACTGTTCCTAATGATCAACCATCCCACAGGATTTTGGTGCAACAAAAAACTACACAAGACTCCAAATTACAGGTTCCTGTAGGACTGTAGATCAGGAGCAACATTGGATCCAGATTTATATTATGTGACAAGCAACACAATATAACATTTAAAAGAAAAATATAATGATATGATGTACAGGTTTAGGTCCAGGATGGAGCGACTGGCAGTACAAATTATAAGAAATGATCTGCTGTCATTTCTTTTTGTTGCAGTCAGACTCTAATGGAGGGGCACTTAGTGGATTTTTTGGCTGCGGTGTAGAACTGGATCAGTAGTTCCTGGCAAACAGAACACGGTTCCACTATAAGAACATTTGTGTTAAAGACTGAATTTGAACACCAGTAAATAAGTTGAAATAACTTACTATGTGACCAGAGGCTCAGCAGATGTCCAGAGCCATCAGACCCCGTATCAGAGCAAACAGATGCTGTAGGAGACGCTAGATGAACAGAAAATGTTTAGTTTAAAGCAAACATACAAATTCTAAAGTTACAAATAAGTCATGTTTAAATACAAATTAAAATAAAGTCTTAATATTAAGAAATTGCTGAGATGAGTGTAATACTCACTTCTGGCCTTCTCGTAATCTGTATAAAAGAGAAGAGAAAGTATTTTAGTATTTTACTGATTAGTAGTTTCCCCACATGACACCATGTCTGGTGTAGAAGTTACTGATGTTGTTTGCTGCGTCTCTCACCTGATCTTCTCTTCACAACCATCACAACACCAACAACCACAGTGATGAGAACGAGAGCAGCAACCACCAACCCAGCAATGATGAATAGAACATTATTACCTGCAGTGAAAGATTAGTGTAAATTACTTTTATACTGGACTGTGTGGAGTGTGTACTGTAATAATACAGTACAATAATACAGTATACTGGACTGTGTGGGGTGTGTACTGTAATAATACAGTACAATAATACACTATACTGGACTGTGTGGGGTGTGTACAAACAATAATCTTCATTTAGGAACTGTTTAGGAACTGCTGTTGCCAAAACAGCAGTAAAGTAAATCAAATGGTCTGAGTCTAGATGTATTATTTTTGTAATATTATTTTTTAGTTTTATTCAGTGTTTAATGTGTATTTTAAACAGCACCAATTAAACTTTTTTCTTTGCCTAATAAATTACATTAAGAACATAATGAGAACAGTCTGTTACTTAAACGTGTCCAGTTTCTGTGTAGGGTTGGTATAAATGTGTGTAAAAGAGTTCTGTTGTGAAGGGATCTGGCTATTGTGCATAGGATGAAGGAATAAAAGATTGTGTCCTCAGTGAAATTCTCTCCACCACACTTTGTTGTAAACTGGTCCTGCACATTTCTATCCAAAGGACATTAAAGCAAGAAAACTGAAGATCCTGACTAGAAGCTCCTGTACCTGCACTGTTGGTCCTGATCTTCTCCTTAGTCAGGATCATGTGGATTGGGTCTCCACTCTTGTGCTCCACCACACAGGTGAACTTGTTCTTCTTCCTCTCATCAGGGGGCACTTTGAGTTCTGCACGTTTCTGGAAGGTTCCGTCATGGTTGGGCAACGTCTCACCAACATCTACATCTTCATACAGGTCCTGTCCATCTTTCTGCCAGCTGATCATCACCTTATCAGTGTAGAAACCTGTAGCGTGACAGACCACTGGAGAGGAGGGGTCTGTCTGCAGCAGAGACACCTGAGGAGGGACTAGAGACAGGAAGAGAGGAGGGGAACAGGGAGAGAAACAGGACGTCTTCATATCAGCAGATCATCCAACAACCTTCAGATATTTAAATATGTTTAAATTTGTAGATGATTCCTGTGTAAGTTTTGTCTCTGTTGTACTGTGTTGTTAGTAAATGTTATTAACAACAATATTTTCAGAATTTAATAATGACATATAAACTCTCTCAGCGTTTGTGTTTCTCTTTTTTCTGTGTGCTGCTGTACCTTTTCTCTTCAGACTGATCTTCCCGTACTGAACATACTTCTTCAGCCAGTCAAGACAAGTCTGGGTCAGGTAGTTCTTCCTCCTCTCAGCTTCAGCTCCATCCCATTTCTGTTTGGTGATTAAAGCCTCTTTAACTGGAGCTACATAAGATGTGCTCTTCAAGTCCAGTGAGATAAAATCTGCTCCATCGTAACCAAACTGCTCGTATCCATCTGTAGCTCCAGTCTCATCATCCCACTCACAGCCGCACATCCGCTGAAAAGTGTGGATTCCTGTAAAGAGAAAGCATTGTTTATAAATGCTTCTGATATCAAATATATTCTCCAGAACTCCATCAGTACAAGATCTCCTCTCTCACTTCTTCTTCTGCTGGAGGAGTGAAGACCTCCTGCTTCTTCTCTCCTCCCTTCTCTCTTCATGTGTGTGTGTTTGGTGAAGTGTGTGAACCTCGGTACTTTACTGTGTGAATAACACACACTCCTCTGCCTTCAGTGTCGGTTTTCTCCTCGTTTTCTTCAGTTTCTTTGGCGCAGAGACTCAGCAGCAGAACCGATAAAAACCCGGCGAGCACCAGACCCACATGGTACCAGTTTACACCGCGCCTCCACATTTACTTCCTTCCATCCACGCTCACCAGGAACACGGACAGTTTATCCTGGTTTTATACCTCGTTACTCGCTCGTCCTTGTGAAGTATAGAAGGTTTCTTCACCATTTCTGCACCATGCTGCAGGCGGGACTGTGGACCTGCTGTCCAGGTTTATTCTGCTGCTTGGACAGCGGAGTAAAAATCTGATGACGGAGTGAAGCTGACAGGATCAGCATCTCCACCTTCTTCTTCTTCTCCTTTTTTACAGTAGAGCTGTAACTGCACCTCCATCCTCCGCTTTTCCTGTGGAACTTGTTTCGAGGAGGCTGCAGAAGGACAAGATCCCACAAGAAGATCCCACAGGACGGACAGGAGACTTGGCCACAGTCCGCGCTGCGGGACGAGTTCCAAACCCCAGTTCCACCGGTACAGGGTCCGGGTAGAACTTCACCCCGACACGGACTACAGAGGGAGATACACCGCACAGTGACGTCACAACGGCTTGGAGCCACGTAATCGCGCACTCGCTTTATAAAGGCGCTTCAGTCGCAGTAAAATTATAATTTCGTGCTGCAGATCTGGACACTCAGAGACTGATCAGATCCGCGTCATGTCTGTGTTGCCTCCAGGCCGCGTGTGCAGCTTCGGCAGAAACTCGCGATCTTGTACAAACGGAGGATGAAATGATTCGTGATCAGCTCAGTGAAGACAGAGAGAAGTTATTTACTGGAGGACGATCTTCCTCTGGCGCAGACCATCGCGACGCGGGAAGAAATGCTGATTAAAAATGAGCCGAGATGTCCCCACTCGCGCCTGTACACGACATTACAGCGTGTTGCTTCCACGGGAAGAGCAGGACGCGCCCGGCCACGTTACCGGAGGCAGAAGAAGCAGAACAACATGCTGCAGACCTGGAGCCACCAAACATCTAACTACCGACAAAGTTCATCTTGCTGAAGTTTGCAGATCCCTCACTAGTGAAGTGAGAGACGTGGTAGTTCCGGAACTTTCTCTGCTGTGTGTGGATCATGTTAAACTTCTGGCTGCAGCTCATGATAAGGTTACCTGAACTGTTCACATTGAAGCCCTGGAGATAACTGTAGATGCTGGAGCTTCTGTATTTATTCTTCCGGAAGTAACGTACAAGCGATATTTTACTGACCGCCAACTCCGCAAGTGAAGCTGGTCACTTGTGCCAAACGTGAGCTGTCGGTAGTCGGCTGTTTTCAAGCCTTCGCTGCCTCAGCTGGACGCAGCAAAAGAGTTTCAGCCTCTTTCTACGTCGCTAAATCCGGATCATCACTGCTGGGCCTCGACCGGATTAAAACTCCGGATTTCAGCATCACGGGAGGAGAAGTGCAATATGCTGCAGGGGAGAAAGCAAACGCACAACCAGCTACCCGGCAGAAGCCGTCAGTATACGGTGTTGTTCCCGCTCCATCCTGCCAACTTGGGAGTGAAAGGATTCAAACACGAAGTCCAAGTAAATAGCGAAGTTCAACCAGCACGTCAGAAGTGGAGACGTCTACCACCGAGCGTACGTAAAGAAGCGTCAGAGGAGCTTCGGAGGTGACTGCAAGCAGGTTTAATTGAACAAGTGGAATCTTCTGAATGGCCGAGTCCTCTAGTTGTAGTACGAAGACGCAAAGGTGGACTGCGTTTATGCGTGGACTTTCGTGAACCCAATAAGTCCATAATTATGGATGGCTGTCCACTTCCAATCTTCTTCAGTCACCCTCAGCCGCAACACTGCCCCCCTCCAACAAGCCCCGCCTCCCAGCAGCCTCCCACAAGCCCCACCAATTCTACCCCATGCTGCAGGTGGGACTGTAGACCCTGTTTTTGACGGTCTGGTGACCAGCAGGAAGCGAGGGGGGCAAATAAAACTTCATCCCGACGCGGTCACTTATTCAGAGGCGGGTTCGGGCATAAAGTGTAATAATAACACATCACCTACACAGACTGTCGCTGTTATATGAGAGATCAGGCAGGTTCGGGTGGTGAAGGACGTAGCTGGATGGTATAAGTGAGTAAGAGAGACAGGAGATAATTCGTACAGTAAAGGTTACACATCACGTCCTACTGGCTGTTGGACGTTTCACTGGGGATTTCAGTTTTAAGTTTGGTGAATGAGGAGCTGATCCTGAATCAGAGGACATTTATACCAACAGCAGCAGCAGAACTGGGTCCAGACCAGCAGGACCTGAGCACAAGTAGAGAGGATTTTATGGTCATTTGAGGGAGAGGTGGGGTGAAGGATGAAGTTCAAGCACAAGAAGATTTAATCTGGTCTCCAGCACGGCTGTCAGAAACGTAGCAAACATCTGTTCTTGAACCGGACCTCTGTGTGTGTGTGTGTGTGTGTGTGTGTGTGTACAAGTGTCTATATAAGTGAGTTTGTGGCTCTATATTTATAAGGAGTGAAGAGCTCAGTGTTTCTAGTCTCTGCTGCTGCTTCTCTCATCTCTTCTCAGGGCTGAAGATGTGGAGAACGTCACAGTTACAAGGTCCATGTGGGTCTGATACAGGAACTGAGCAGCATCTTCTGCTCCCTGCTGCTTATCTCCAGTTATTTTAGCTCCATTATAGAAGTAGAATCCGTCGCCGTCTACAACGTTCAGGCTGAAGACGTCCTGCTGTGTCTGGAGTATTCAGCAGTAAAACCAGCGCTGTGCTGCTACTGAACTTCACGCTCAGCTGCTCCACGTGACGTGGGAACCTTTCTATTTCATTCTTATCTAATAAAAATGGCTGCGGTTCCGACAGTAACTTCTGGTGAATTTCACCTCCTCAAGCATCTCCAGACAGTAATTGAGTCACTTGATGATGCTGAAGAAAACGCTAAAAATTAATTTCTTCACGTTATTTAGTAAAAAAATACCGAAGTTTTGTGTAACTTTCAGTTCAGTTTGTCTGGTAATTTGTATTTTACTCAGACCAAGTGGAGATGAAGCACTGAGTCTTCAGCGAGTCGATTCACCTTCATCTCCCATCATCTCTCAAATCTTCTGATGTTACTTTCAGAGAAATCAAGAAATTGTGCTGCTTATTTCTTGGTTTTTCTACTTTTTCTCTGTGTCAGGGTGGGAATAATTAGTATTTTGCTAAGTGTGTGAATTAATGGCAATTTGTAAATGTTTATTGTAAACAAATACTTGAAATTTGAAGACACATGTATAAAATAATAATGCACAAATTTCATATATTTACTTCCTGGGTGGGATGTAAATGTGGACATAAATGTAAGTGCGTATGGAAACCAGGTGGACTGAGCGTCCTGCTTTAAAACCTTCAGCCTTAATAAGAAGTATAAGCTGGAAAATGATTGCAGGGTCGCGATCTTCATCAGTTCAGAAGTTTCTTCTGAGTCTCAACATCAGAGTTTTCTGTTTTCTGTGACATGAAGGTCGGTGGAGAAGTTCGTGAGAACTGAAAAAGAATCTTTAACAGACTAGGACTTCAAGTGGACAAATGACATTACTGCACTAATATTTACTCTAATTTTCATCTGGGTTTGTAGTTTCTAAGAATTAAACGTCTGATAGAAAAGACTCAGGACTTGACCGCATCAACCACAGCAAATCAAACCAAATAAACGTTCTGGATCATTTCTTGTTAGCCGACAAAAACCCAGTTTCCCTACATTAATAAGTAATTATTTTTATATTCAGTTGTATTTCTCTTATTTTAAATTGTCAGAACAACAGTTAGAAAACTGATTTGTAAGAGTTTAGTTTTTTTTATTATTATCTTGACTTGTATCATGAAACTTTGATAAACTAAAAATGACTGCATTCGAACTATATGTAGATTAAATAAGATATTTAACTAATGACCAAGATAATTATTATTTAAAACCAGGATTAGATTTCTACTCACCGCTTGAATGGTTAAAACGCTGCATCAGTGTACCGATTTCGACTTTGAAGTTGGCTTCTTCTCTCTGAAGATTCTGTGTTTCACTGTTCCAGTAATCTGGTCCTTCATTATTCTTGATCCAGTCCACCTTGGGAATCATCTGCCTGGTGTTACTGTCGTAGTAAACAAACGGTTGTCCATCCACCAGGCCGACATCAGTGAATTCTGGGAAGTTAATTCCCCGCGTCACTCCAGTGTAGAAATACTGCAGGGAATGAGAACCTGTAAATAAATATTAAACACAACAAAAATAATTAATAAAAATATATTAAATATATCTCACTCAAATAGACTCTAAAGTGGATGAATCTAACAACTAAATAAGATTCATGATATTAAAACGCAAGACGATACTATAAAATTTCTAGTAAAAAGTCGGGATAAAATGATGTTTGTACCGCGTACCTCCAGAAACAAGATGAACGCTGATTATGAAAAGCAGAGCTGCAGCCTTCATGTTGGAGTTTATTCCAGCAGCGAGATGAACCCGGACAGGAATTTAAGTGACTTGATTCCCCGCCGTCCGGAGTTTTTATATCTGAGAATCTGAACCAATAGAATCGCGCAGCAGGTCTGACGTCACTTAAAACCAGGAAGAACAGCAGAGTCTGGGGTTTAGTCTCGAAACTGAAAGCAACGTCCTGAAAAAAGCTGGTCACTTCCAAACACTTTATAACATGATATTTTATACCCTGTATTGTTGTCCATTTTGTGTATTTCGTTAAACCCAATTAATGCAAAACTAAATTCCAGTTTGAATTAAGGGGGTCTTGGAGCAAACATGTCTTTTCAAATCTGTAAAGTGTGGCACATAATAAACAATATCTTAAAATATCTTGATAATCTGTTGTTGCCGGACATGGTCTTTTTCTACACTAATTACTGTACTGAATTCACTGCATCTATTATATAAAAAAAATAATCTGAATAAATTGATACCTAAACATGTATCTGTTTGGATGTCCATTTTGTCGCAATGCCTTATTATTTTATTTAATTTGAAAATGCATGTTATAAATGAGTCGGTTGGATGTTGCTTTTTACAGGGAATGCAGAATTATTAGGCAAATGAGTATTTTGTCCACATCATCCTCTTCATGCATGTTGTCTTACTCCAAGCTGTATAGGCTCAAAAGCTTACTACCAATTAAGCATATTAGGTGATGTGCATCTCTGTAATGAGAAGGGGTGTGGTCTAATGACATCAACACCCTATATCAGGTGTGCAGAATTATTAGGCAACTTCCTTTCCTTTGGAAAAATGGGTCAAAAGAAGGACTTGACAGGCTCAGAAAAGTCAAAAATAGTGAGATATCTTGCAGAGGGATGCAGCACTCTTAAAATTGCAAAGCTTCTGAAGCGTGATCATCGAACAATCAAGCGTTTCATTCAAAATAGTCAACAGGGTTGCAAGAAGCGTGTGGAAAAACCAAGGCGCAAAATAACTGCCCATGAACTGAGAAAAGTCAAGCGTGCAGCTGCCAAGATGCCACTTGCCACCAGTTTGGCCATATTTCAGAGCTGCAACATCACTGGAGTGCCCAAAAGCACAAGGTGTGCAATACTCAGAGACATGGCCAAGGTAAGAAAGGCTGAAAGACGACCACCACTGAACAAGACACACAAGCTGAAATGTCAAGACTGGGCCAAGAAATATCTCAAGACTGATTTGTCTAAGGTTTTATGGACTGATGAAATGAGAGTGAGTCTTGATGGGTCCGACTCAGACGCCAGCAAGGTGGAGGTGGAGTACTGGTTTGGGCTGGTATCATCAAAGATGAGCTTGTCGGGCCTTTTCGGGTTGAGGATGGAGTCAAGCTCAACTCCCAGTCCTACTGCCAGTTTCTGGAAGACACCTTCTTCAAGCAGTGGTACAGGAAGAAGTCTGCATCCTTCAAGAAAAACATGATTTTCATGCAGGACAATGCTCCATCACACGCGTCCAAGTACTCCACAGCATGGCTGGCAAGAAAGGGTGTAAAAGAAGAAAAACTAATGACATGGCCTCCTTGTTCACCTGATCTGAACCCCATTGAGAACCTGTGGTCCATCATCAAATGTGAGATTTACAAGGAGGGAAAACAGTACACCTCTCTGAACAGTGTCTGGGAGGCTGTGGTTGCTGCTGCACACAATGTTGATGGTGAACAGATCAAAACACTGACAGAATCCATGGATGGCAGGCTTTTGAGTGTCCTTGCAAAGAAAGGTGGCTATATTGGTCGCTGATTTGTTTTTGTTTTGTTTTTGAATGTCAGAAATGTATATTTGTGAATGTGGAGATGTTATATTGATTTCACTGGTAAAAATAAATAATTGAAATGGGTATATATTTGTTTTTTGTTAAGTTGCCTAATAATTATGCACAGTAATAGTCACCTGCACACACAGATATCCCCCTAAAATAGCTCAAAATAAAAACAAACTAAAAACTACTTCCAAAAACATTCAGCTTTGATATTAATGAGTTTTTTGGGTTCATTGAGAACATGGTTGTTGTTCAATAATAAAATTATTCCTCAAAAATACAACTTGCCTAATAATTCTGCACTCCCTGTAAGTAATGCATTTTGATGCTCATGTTGCATCCGAGGTTCCTGAAAGCAGTCAACATATTCGTGACAAGTTCCGCGTAGTTAGGGGCCTTATTGTAGTTTTTCACCACCATAACAAAAGCCTTCCACGCTTCCAGCTCCACTTCGTTCGTTGACTTTTCGAACTGAGGATCTGTGATGAGCTGACGGATTTGAGGACCATCAAAGATGCCAGCCTTTGTCCAATACTTTGGTGAACTGCTTAATCAAACCAAGTTTGATGTGCAGTGGTGGGAAGAGTATCTTATCTCTGTCCACCAGAGGGTTGTTGATGACGTTCTCTGCTCTGCAAGGCACCAATTCCTTCTGTTCAGGCCAGTCCTTCTGTATGTAATGATGAGTTCTGTCCCTACTGTCCCACATGCAAAGGAAGCAGGGGTACTTGGTAAACCCTGACTGTCCCAACAAAAAGTTCACCATCTTTAAGTCAACACAAATATACCAGTGATGATGATCATAGCAAATGTACTTCACTGCTTCATACTTCTCCTTCAGTGTAGTCGAATGTGCGAGGGGTACAGAGGCATAGAGGTTGCCATTGTGCAGCAAACACATTGTGCAGCAAACACATTTCAGTTGCCATTGTGCAGCAAACACATTGCTTGCTGCTGTCAATGAACAGTCTCCAATCTGTGGGTTCGTATTGTGGCACTCCAAGCTTCTATAGAAGTTGTGCAATATCTGAACAGTACACCAAATCCTTCTCTTGAGAGAAATAACATAGGTAGTCTTGATGTCTGTTGCTGTAGAATGTGATGCGAACGCTGTCTGAGAGTAAGTTTTTGTCCTTTAGTCTGGATTCTAATAGTTCGGCAGATGATTTTGACAAGCTGAGATCACGAACTAGATCATTAAGCTCCATTTGAGAGAAAAGCTTTTGCGCACCGCTTTCATCAACCACATATTCTTCTTCATTTTCTTCAACACTGGAAGAGTCTTGGTCGCTAATTACAGGAAGTTCTCCAAAGACAGGTATTGGGATTTCATCGCAATGACCTACAGGACAACGTGCTGATTCAAGATCAGGATATGTCAGGTTGTTCCGTTTTTTTCTGTTTATCCCAGTCACATCAATAGCGCAAAAGTAGTAATCAGTGTCATGGTTTCTCGGCTCCCTCCAGACCATGGGTATTCCAAACTTCAGACAACTCTTATGACCCTTGGTCCACAGATACTCAGTGCAGTTTTTGCATACCATGTGTGGTGCCCAAGCTTTGTCTTGGTCACCTAGTGTCATACTGAAATACAAAACTTGTGATTGGTTTCCTGTTATGAACAAGATTGTATTCGCCGCAAATGTAACAGAAGACATCAGGCTTATTTCTGCAAGATCTTCTTAATGATGCCATCTCATTAACTTTGAAACTCTAAATAACAATATTTGTAATATGCAGCAACAAAATTTTAAGTATAGACCTATAAATGAGAAACTCACATGCACGCACACAATGTAGTTTACGTAATGCTTTGCATGGCATCAGTTTATTTAATTTCAAATAAAGATCAAAAAGTTGACATGGTAGTGCAAAACCAATGTGATTTTTGGATTTAGTGCATTAAAATTATCCTAGATCAGCTATAAAAAGTTAGACCTCTTTTTCACTGTTGACCAGTGTTATTATTGCCTATTGAGAATATAACCTAAAATTTTAAGATGGAAGTATGAAAGATCTTTAACTGTGTCCTTAGAACCATACAGTGAAATGTTCTCCATCACACTGTTATAACCTGGTTCTATAAACACTTCTTCCCACAATCCTGAGGTACAAGCAGGACCACACAGGAGTGAATCATCACCTCACAACATGGACCCTGGACCACCTCACCAACTGACAACAGTACGTGAGAACTCAGGGCTGTGTGTTGGACCATGTGGTCTGCAGTACGGGGGCCCCACAGGGAACGGTTCTGGCCACGTTCCTCTTCACTATCTACACTGCAGACTTCACTCTGTGACTTTGTGGTGGCCATCTTTTATGGTGTGGTCTGCTGGGAAGGTAGCATCTCTGCTGGGGACAGGAAAAGACTGAACAGGCAGATTCAGGTCTTTTCTGCCAACCGCTGACCACACAAACCCACACATCCATTACACCATCTCAATTTCTCTTAAGTGCAATATGTGTATATTTATCCTCTCTGTACATATGTAAAATCTCACAAATATATATTTTATGTATATACTGACATATTTTTTATTTTTACAACTCGACATAGTGTCTGTGCTATTGTTTTTTGCTGCTCTTATCTTGTATTGTCCACTTCCTTCAGTGACAATGTAAATTACCCACTTGTGGGACAAATAAAGGATCATCTTATCTTATCTTATCTTATCTTATCTTATCTTATCTTATCTTATCTTATCTTATCTTACTTCTATCAAAAGGACTTTAAAGCAAGAAGACTGATGTTTATATCTAGATGCTCCTGTAAAGATGATCCTGATCTTAATCTCAGACAGGGTCATTTGGATTGGGTCTCCACTCCATTCGCTCCACCACACAGGGGAACTGGTTCTTCTTCCACACATCAGGGGTCACTTTGAGTTCAGCACAGGCTCCGTCATGGTTGGACAACATCTCACCAACATCTACATCTTCATGTAGGTCCTGTCCATCTTTCTGCCAGCTGATCTTCACCTAATCAGGGTAGAAACCTGTAGCGTGACAGACCACTGGAGAGGAGGGGTCTGTCTGCAGCAGAGACACCTGAGGAGGGACTAGAGACAGGAAGAGAGGAGGGGAACAGGGAGAGAAGTCCAGTGAGATCAAATTTGCTCCATCAAAACCAAACTGACTGTACCATCTGTAGATCCAGTCTCATCATTCAATTCACTGCCGTACATCCACTGAAAAGTGTGGATTTATGTAAAGAGAGAGAAAATTTTATTATTGTTTGTATATCTAAAATATAAAATTAGAAAATTTCATAAAATGTTTTATATATTTCAACCCTGTATTGATAAATAAATTAATGACAAAATAAATGATCTAATGAAGACTCTTCATGCTACCACGTGAAAGAGAAATTATTTTAAAAAGCAACATTTCCATGTTTTTCTGTAGTTTACAAGAGAAAAATATAAAAAGATCAGGTCAGACGTCTCCAGTTCATTTCAGGACTGGAGGAGGAACCCCAGCAGTAAAACCTGCTGCGGTATCCTGTGATCGAACACAGTAACAAAACAGTGATGATCAGCTGCTTGAAGTTATAAAATGATTCTTTTATTTTGTAAGATAATATAATGTAACAGTGAGAAACACTGGAAATTTGTAGAAAATTGAAGTGAAAAAAGTGCAGTGATTGTCATTGTGAAACACTGCATCACAGCACGTGGTGCACAAAACGAAATGTGTCCTCTGCTTTAACCAATCACCTTAGTGAGCAGTGTGGTACTGGTCTCAGGGATTATTCTGCCCTGTGGCTGGGAGACCAGGATCTGCGTCTGATCCTGCAGGAGGGTCTCCGTAGAATCTTTTGCAGTGGCTGGCGTGGAATCATGTCGCCCTTTCCAATGTCTTAACTGCTGTGTGGGTGACCAGCAGGACTTGATAAGGACCCCGTCAATGTCTGGAGCGACAGTGCTTTCGGCAAAACTCCTTCATCAGCACCCAGTCACCTGGTTTGATGGGATGGAGCAGACCATCTGCAGGCCGGGGTAGAGCAGAGCTCTCTTCACCACATACCTGTGAGAGAGTTCTGGAGAGATTCAGACAGTAAGCATTCTCTGTTCACTACAAATAACTCACTACAGTTATTTCCAGACTTAGTCTTATTCTGGAAAAGATTTTGACATTAGGCTCACACTCAAACTTCTCCCTGATGCCTACAGTGGGTGATGTGTGCAGGACATTTACACCAAGAGATGTAGGACCTGGATTTTGTACTTACTTCCTTACTTCTCTTTTATTCTATTTTATTTCCTCTCCTTGTTCTATTTTATGTATTTTTTGTATAATTGAATTTTTTATCTTTGCACAGCAAAAACACTGTGGTTCAGATTGTGCTTCTATATCTATGCATGTGACAAAAAAACATTTGAATATTCCCGCCCCACCCGTTTTGGTTGTCCCTACTTCAAAAATCTGTACTGCGCCATGGCTTTTACACTTTTCTTGTATACGGATTTTTAATATCAACCATGTGCTGAAAATGATTTAATGTTGCAATGTAACTGTAAATACTGTATGTAGGTCCAGGTGGTGACAGGTGTTGTATTAGGAGTGTCTTGTTAGCTAAAATCTTACATAAAACATAAGAATATAAAAAAGTTGTCATGCAATGAATACGATCTTGTCAGTTTAGCTTTACAGATGAATAATTTGTGGGATTTAGTTCAATAAACACTTTTGTCTTCTGTATGTCAAGTATCATTAAATCTCTAAATGTACAGGGTTTAAACTGATTTAATAGAGGTATAGATTTAATAACATTATTTTGTTGAAAGCAGGGAGAAGAGAGTAGAAGTCCTGTTGTTCAATCAAATCACAGACAAATTACAGACAAAATACATTCTTTACAACTATTGTATGAAACTCAATATTTTTGTTCCTTAAACAAAAGAAATGTTATCCTTTGTCAGGCTTGACTGCAGCTGGGCTCAACACCGGTGGCCAATCCTGACGGCACATAAATGCAGGAGACTTCCCCTTCGGAATCTCTGGCATTTCCGCGAAAATCGCCAGCGCAGAGGTAAAAAGAAACAGAGAAGAAACACCGCGAAGAACGCAGAGACACGCCACCCGTTTTAGTGGAGCGGTTTCTCCCCGATGAGCCATGGTACGCGGCAGCGCATGATATCACCCGCCCGAGAATCCGCGAAACCTGGAATCCGCAACCCCCACGATCTTCGCCATGTCGAGCCAGGAACTCTGCGCTCTGCTGGCAAGGCTCCCCGTGGACTGGGACGACACGGACAATGACGATGAGAGCACGGGAGACGAGAGTTGGGCTCCGCCCATCGTCGCGAGGTCCGTGGGGACCCACGTCACTTCCAGGGGGCTGAGAAGCGACAACAGCAGCGTCCCTCCAGTGAGGAGGTGGGCAGCCTCCAGCCCAAATGCCCAGAGTGCTGTCCATGGGAGTTGATCGCACCCTGGGTCCAGAATGCCAGCAGGGTGGACGACCCTCGGAGTCACCGGTGGGAGGACACGAATGACGTAAGCAACAATGACGTGGATTTTCGTTGGGGGGTCAGGGCCGTGGCCCAGCGTGCGCATCCGAGATTGTTGCGACATCTGTGAAGACCCATGTGACTTCTGAGGGTACAAGGTCGATATGGACTATGACGAGGATGACGCCGAATGGGAAGTCGGTGCCGGGATGGCTCCGCCCATCGTGCATGTCCAGGATCATGGCGAGGTCCGTGGAGACCTACGTCACTCGCAGAGATGCGACAACAGCAAGGAGGAAGACAGCGATGCGGGGGTAAGCTGGTGGAACAGGGCGACAGGAGGTCGCCAGCCAGCAACTGCACTGCTGGAACTGCCTCGCAGGGAAGACGCCTTCCCAGCTCCAGTCGATGACCCGGACGTTCCCCCGGACGTTCCCCAGCTGAATGGCAGTGCATCACCAGCACCCCCACATGCTGGAGAAGACGTCCACCACCCCCCATGACACACACCCACCACCAGAGTGCCCAGAGAGGGAGCCAGATGACCCTCTCTTCTGTCTGTCTCTGTCTGTGTGTGTGGCATTAGTGTCCATATGTCGCCCACACTTCCCCTCTTTGTGTCCACCAGCTGGCGACCCAGGGAGGAGGTTCCTGACCCGAATGTGCTGGTGCAAGGTGGATGAGCCCAGCCGGGGAGGTGCTCCCCCAAAGAATTTTTTTGGGGGTGCAGTTTGGGTTGGGGGCTGCCAGGGAGCCAGCCCGAGGGACTGTGGCCGCCACGCCTGACCACGCCGGGGAGCCATCCCAAGGGACCGGGTCATCCAAGGGGAGGATACAGCAGGGCAGGAGCCCTGTGGTTGCTGCCGTCCGCCCCGCCACCTCCACTGATGGTACTGCTGGGGCTCCGAGGACGTAGCCCTTGGAGGGGGGGCTCTGTCAGGATTGACTGCAGCCGGGCTCAACACCGGTGGCCAGTCCTGACGGCGCATAAATGCCGGAGACTTCCGCCCCTTCAGAATCTCCGGCATTTCCGTGAACTCAGGCATGAACTTGACTTCCGTGAGTGAATGTTTTTATGTTTTGAGTTCTGGCAATTGCCACACGCCTGCGGGTTTGTTTATGTTCTTACTGTTTTCGGCCACCGAGCCGCGTTTATTTGTTTATTGTTTGTTTTATAATAAAAAAAATGTTCCCAGCATGTCACACCTCTGCGCTTCCTTCCCCCGTAAGTCTGTAGACGTGACATCCTTTTTGTTTTCTAAATGAATTGACATATTTTTAATGAGAAAAAAAAAACTCCCTTCTAGCAGGTTGCCCTCTGACTGCCATCTGGCCTCTACAACTAATACAGAATGTAGCAGCAGCTCCCCAAATTGTCCCACTGCACCCCACTGCTACACACCCTCCACTGGGCTCCCCCCCTCCCAGCATCAGATTCAAAATACTGATGCTGGCCAACAAAGCCAAACATGGAGTAGCACCATCCTGCCTCACAGCCCTTATTACACCTCGCACTGCACCTCGTATACTCCGAGCCTCCAGTACTGCTCGCCTGGTCCCCCAGTCGCCAGTGTTGTTTTTGACAACCATCCTAGATTTAGTCTTAGTCTTAGTCTTTTGGACTAAAATGTTTATTAGTTTTAGTCAAATTTTAGTCACTTCTATATGTGATAGTTTTAGTCCAGTTTTAGTCGACAAAAACTCAAAAAGGTTTTAGTCTAGTTTTAGTCAAAAAAAGGAAAAAAAGTATAGTCTTTTAACAAATTAATTTAGGTCAATAAGTATTGGGGATTTCTGCTGGGCAGTGTCACACATAAGTTGTGAAAATAGAAGCAGATCTATAAGTTCAACACATTGTGAGCTTGCAGATCAGCTATTTTCACCAATAATTACAATAATAAAGGAATGGTTTTAGACGTATTTTCCACCCAACTGCAAATACTTTCTGATCTAATGATTGTGCATTACACACAGATAAAGTGGTAACAGTGGAATCAATGTTCATTACTCCAAAAAAGCCAAAAACATTCTACTTCAACAATTGCGGCTTTATTTCTCAGAATTTGCTAAAGTACAATGAATATACACATGCCCAAAATATGAATGATGGATGAGGAACACATATGCTCAACTTGGCCTTGTCTGCCAGTGCAATTAAGATGCATATTATTTGTAAAAACAGACATCATACAACCCCACTCTATCTTTAACTTGTGCAAACAATGTAATAAAAGAATTAAAGATTCCAAAGAGCGATCGCCTGTTCTTTGGCACGTTGTTCCAGGGAGTCTGACTTATATTTGGATGCTGCGGCGAAGGCTGCTGGGATAGATGACTGTGCCCTGTTGTCCTTTGGACCACCAGGTTTCTCTTTAGGAGTTCTGGTCTCTGGGATCTGGTTGAGGAAAAAACAAAGAAGGGATACAATTACTCTATCTCTGTATACAACGTACATGTCCTGTAAAGGATTACAGGTGAATACAAAACAATCAAATGTAGGTATACCATAAAAATACTTAAAATACTCGAAATACTACCATGTTAAGAAAATAGAATGGTCTTAACTCTCACTCTATCTTAAGTCTCAAACAAGCAAAACAAAAATACATAGTTTATTAACTGGCCCTGTAGTAAAACTTTCTGATCTTTCATTCTGAGCAGCAGCCAAATTATATTGTATCTGTACTGTGTGTGTGTGTGTGTGTGTGTGTGTGTGTGTGTAATTTGACTGTGAGCGCACAGGTCATGGTTAGGACTGTAGAGCGTCACTTGTGGCTTTTAGACTGAAGCTAGCAGACTCTACGTATAACAATAACTCGACCTGTTTAACATATCAAGTTACACGCTGACAGAACATAGACACACAAAGAGATGACCACACCGTCACTGAATGTAAACATGGCTAAAGTAACACACACACACACACAATGAACTGACGTTAGCGTAACAAAAGCTAACTTTAGCCTGAAGTTAGCAGCCCATTTGCGGCAGGAGTATGTGGAAAACGTACTAATTTATAAGCTTACTATAAAATTTATCACGAGCCGATTGTCGAGTAACATTGTAACGTTACGTAGGCTAAACGATATGTTAACAGAACTTGTAACTTACCTTCGAAAAAATATCCTTGTGGTGAGCCTTCAGGTGCCGCTTAAGGTTGGTCGTATTTTTTCCGCCTACTTTGTGGCCACATTTGTCACCGTCTTCCTTCACAATACACTCTGTTTTATTATCTGCTGGGTTATATTTAAAATACACCCATATGTCGTCTCTACGTTTGCGACCACCAAGCCCGTGTGTTGAAACTGCCGCCATTGTGGTCCATTGTCTGTGATGAGTGACAACAGTGTGACGTGTTGAGCACGTTGTGCGCTGCATGCCAGGTGATGGGCGTGACCAGATACTTTTTAGGTTTTAGGGTGTACTCTTGAATGAACCGGGCCCGAGTCCGATTGTCCCCCCTCCCCCCTCTGGCCTGAACTCACATATGCTTTCAGCATTCGTGCCGGAGCACGCTTACGTCATTATGGTGGGCGGGGTTTCAGCTTAAACAGAAAGCAGCGCTCTCGCTGTTCGCAATGGAGTCCATCGTTTTATACGTTTTGTCCAGCTGTTGTTGTATGCTCTCATCTGCCCAAATTTCCAATAAACATTGCACCTCTGCAGTAGACCAAAGCGACCCTTTCCCCGCCATGTTGGTTTTGGAACGTCGCAAAAACGTGACATCACGCGTACTGTTCCGTGCTTCAGCACGGTTAGCTCTCACACTTCATACGAACCGCGCCCGAGTTAAACTGAACCGCACCTCTTCCAACCGGGCCAGGGCCGGCTAAACGAACCGCGCCCGGGCACGGCTCGGAGCACTCACACTAGCCAAACAAGCCGCGCTTTGGTGGTCAAACGCACTCGGGCACGGTTCAAACCGCCTAGTGTGAGAACACCCTTAATTGACACACACAATAAGCAGAAATGTCATGCATTTAAAACGTCTGACAGACCACCCACTAACATTTTCGTCCATTCTCGTCTCGTCAACGAAAACTCACACAAGTCTCGTCATGTTTTAGTCATCAAAGAGCAGTGTTTATCTCTTCACCGTCTCGTTATTGTCATGAAAAAAAGTGACGTCAACGAAATGATTTCGTCATCGTTGACGAAAACAACACTGCCAGTCGCACAGTATTTTCAAATGGCATCTTAAGATCTTCCTCTTTAGAGAATACTTAAGCTAACTTGTAACTTTCTTATAGTCTGACATATGCAAGAAAAACGTATAACATGAAAGCATGATGTAAGTCGCTCTGGAAAAGCGTGTCTGCCTGTACTAGCTGTAAACATAAATGTAAATATCATGTGTAATTCAATTAAATTAATTCAAAACCAAGCATCATTATATTTAATCGATAATTTTTCATGTAATGTGTTGCCTAAATTTTTCTGAGTAGATTAATTTATTTGTGTATTTTTTATGCTAAAAATAAATTACGATAAATAATATTTAGAATGATCTAAATTGTTCCATGCCTAAACCTTCTAATCATGTCCTAACGTTGTAAACAAATAAAAAAAAAACATTTATCTGACCACAACAAACAGGATGAATGATGATTATTAAATTGTTCATATCGGAATGAAGCTAAATCACAAGTATAACCATTTTTACAAAAGCAGCATTCAGAAATATAGTCTATTACAGCTCATAAAAAGTCACAGTGGTCGTCACTGGGTGGGGCCGTGGTGGTGTTAGATATGCAGAGGATGAATTTAATTTAGTCAATTATATAGTTAGTTACTGGGGGTAAATTTGGGGAGACCAGAGGCATCACACCAGCCGTGAGGAACTTTGAGGGCCAGCAAGTCACCTTCTGTCCAGGGAAGTGACCGTTTTTTTTTTTTGGGATGAATGTGCATGAGTGTGTGAGAGAGTTAGGAATTTTAGAATATTTAGAATTTAAGCTTGTTGTGCTTTGCACTGTATTGGCTCGGAGTGGGAGTGGGAGTGGGATTATTTCTGGTGAGCTGTGTGTTTGCCTTTGGGGGAAGAGCTAAAGTCTGCTGGAATACTTCAATAATTCTGACCCATTTAGAGCACAAAAACAATTAGAATACATTTTTGTATGTTTGTATTTTGTATGTTTAAAAAGCTTGTACTTTACCTACTTTATACATTTGCCGCAATATATAGATTTTTAAGGTAATATCTCAGAAAGGACAGGTTCTCCCATGCCAGAGGAGGAAAACAGAAAAGACAGGAATAATGTTCATGCATGTCGTCTCAGAGAATTCCCACACCCAGCAGCATAGAACCGGTTGAACCTGAGCCGACTTGCATGAACATTAATCCTGTCATTTCTGTTTGCCTCCTCTGGAATGTATGAACATGTCCTTTCTGAGATCAAGTTATAAAACAGGATTCACTCACTCCATTAATCTGATGTTCACTAGTTTGTAAATAGTTTTACAGGAAAGACATTTATATATTGTTATTATGATCAATATTTGATGCTTGATTCATGTTTACTGTTGTGCTTGTCTGAGTGATGATTGTAAATTAGAGTAGGACTTTTATTCATAAGGACTTGGGTGATTTATGGGTTCAATAAAAGACGTGGTCTTCTGTATATGTCAAATACTCAAAATGCATGTTCTAAGAGTGAAGAAACAAATAAACCGTTCCATTGTCTTAAAAGTAAAAAGCTTGTGTTTTGTTGCTCAGTGTAAGGGATCAAACAGTCAGATAAAAGACACTGGATTTTCAGATCAAATGGAAAACATAATACATCACACAGTGCCCAGCATGTCTGGGCCAACTACAAATTGTCAACTAAACACAACTAACTCAAAAATCACAAACTATAAATGAATCAACTAAACACAATTTATCCTTCTCCCACACAAAGACAATGTTTATATAATTCTATACCACTGTCAGGTTGGTATATAACGCAGTAGCGGCTGGTGTGAGAGGGTGTGGTTGGGGCCTCTGGGTGTGGCGCAGAGGCCACACCCAGTTGGACCGACCTTGTGGAGGAAAATTGTGTGACCTGAACTTCTCACGTGTTATTTGACCACAACCTTCGGTCATGAAATAATTAGAAGACAACTGTGTATCTTAGGCCTGACCCTGTTGATGCAAAAGCGGAACATAAGCTGATAAAAGGAAGGTTCTGTGACCTTGATGGGCGCCATCTGGGGTGAGCTTATGAGGGTCCGTTTAGGAAATATTTCAGACTTTTGTTACACAAACACATGTGAAACACACACACATTCACATATGAAACTGACAAGCATGCATTTATACTATTGAAAACTCACACACACATATGAAACACTCACACAGATACAGGTGAAAAGCACGCACGCACACACACATATGAAATGCTCACACAGATACATGTGATGGACTCTTAACATCACTTTGTGATGTTACATTTATGCTGCACAGAGCCAACTGGAGGACCCAGACTCAAAGCTCAGCCCCATCTTTCAACTCTGCACTCAGCAGTTTCATGTACTGATGCAATCATAGTGACTTTAGTAAAAGTTTATTCACTTTCCACCCCAGCAGCTCACAAAGGCAAAGTTATTGCTGTGAGACGCATCCTATTTTCAAAGCTTTGGAGCAGGAGGAGTGCGCTGCTGCGCATGCATGTACCAATAATAACAGCAATGATTCTACTACTATTGCATCAGAGACCACAGCTAGCATGTCTACTCCTGCAGCACCTACATTTACATTTACATTTAACATTTACATTTAAAGCATTTGGCAGACCCCTTATCCAGAACAACTTACAAAGTTACCATCGATGAAGAAATCAATTCTGGTTCACTAGGACCCCCAACTATGAATACAATCTTTTATTCACTCTGTTGTAGATTCTGTACACAAG
The DNA here is from genome assembly GCF_900700375.1 of Denticeps clupeoides. NCBI lineage: Eukaryota > Metazoa > Chordata > Actinopteri > Clupeiformes > Denticipitidae > Denticeps > Denticeps clupeoides. Next base: position 11,914,912 of record NC_041726.1, read on the forward strand.
TTTGACAAATAAGAAAGTGCACTGCTTTTCCTGACCTCTGCCAATAACTGCTCAAAGCAACCCGCTCAGCTACCCAGTGACTTAAATGGGAATAAACCATCCCAGCCAATACAATACTGGGTAGTTACCCGGACTCTGGATTCAATGCTGGAAGGTAAAACAAAAGCCATTACAATGTGAAGAGTATTGGGTAATGAGTAGTGGGTAATGATGATGGATAAAAAGGATATAATATACCTTGGAGAAGAATGAGAAGCAAGCAAGTAAACGTATACCAAAAAATGCTAAACACACATCTAAGGATATCCAAATTTATTCAAAGACTGGCTTACATGGTGCTTGGAGGCGTCAGGAAAAAATATCAAAGTGATTAAATCAGTGTTGTTTTCGTCAACGATGACGATGACGAAATCATTTCGTTGACGTCACTTTTTTTCATGATGATAACGAGACGGTGAAGAGATAAACACTGCTCTTTGATGACTAAAACATGACGAGACTTGTGTGAGTTTTCGTTGATGAGACGAGAATGGACGAAAATGTTAGTGGGTGGTCTGTCAGACGTTTTAAATGCATGACATTTCTGCTTATTGTGCGTGTCAATTAAGGGTGTACTCGCACTAGGCGGTTTGAACCGTGTCCGAGTGCGTTTGACCACCAAAGCGCGGCTTGTTTGGCTAGTGTGAGTGCTCCGAGCCGTGCCCGGGCGCGGTTCGTTTAGCCGGCCCTGGCCCGGTTGGAAGAGGTGCGGTTCAGTTTAACTCGGGCGCGGTTCGTATGAAGTGTGAGAGCTAACCGTGCTGAAGCACGGAACAGTACGCGTGATGTCACGTTTTTGCGACGTTCCAAAACCAACATGGCGGGGAAAGGGTCGCTTTGGTCTACTGCAGAGGTGCAATGTTTATTGGAAATTTGGGCAGATGAGAGCATACTTTACTGTGTTACTTTAGCCATGTTTACATTCAGTGACGGTGTGGTCATCTCTTTGTGTGTCTATGTTCTGTCAGCGTGTAACTTGATATGTTAAACAGGTCGAGTTATTGTTATACGTAGAGTCTGCTAGCTTCAGTCTAAAAGCCACAAGTGACGCTCTACAGTCCTAACCATGACCTGTGCGCTCACAGTCAAGTTACACACACACACACACACACACACACACACACACACACACACACACACAGTACAGATACAATATAATTTGGCTGCTGCTCAGAATGAAAGATCAGAAAGTTTTACTACAGGGCCAGTTAATAAACTATGTATTTTTGTTTTGCTTGTTTGAGACTTAAGATAGAGTGAGAGTTAAGACCATTCTATTTTCTTAACATGGTAGTATTTCGAGTATTTTAAGTATTTTTATGGTATACCTACATTTGATTGTTTTGTATTCACCTGTAATCCTTTACAGGACATGTACGTTGTATACAGAGATAGAGTAATTGTATCCCTTCTTTGTTTTTTCCTCAACCAGATCCCAGAGACCAGAACTCCTAAAGAGAAACCTGGTGGTCCAAAGGACAACAGGGCACAGTCATCTATCCCAGCAGCCTTCGCCGCAGCATCCAAATATAAGTCAGACTCCCTGGAACAACGTGCCAAAGAACAGGCGATCGCTCTTTGGAATCTTTAATTCTTTTATTACATTGTTTGCACAAGTTAAAGATAGAGTGGGGTTGTATGATGTCTGTTTTTACAAATAATATGCATCTTAATTGCACTGGCAGACAAGGCCAAGTTGAGCATATGTGTTCCTCATCCATCATTCATATTTTGGGCATGTGTATATTCATTGTACTTTAGCAAATTCTGAGAAATAAAGCCGCAATTGTTGAAGTAGAATGTTTTTGGCTTTTTTGGAGTAATGAACATTGATTCCACTGTTACCACTTTATCTGTGTGTAATGCACAATCATTAGATCAGAAAGTATTTGCAGTTGGGTGGAAAATACGTCTAAAACCATTCCTTTATTATTGTAATTATTGGTGAAAATAGCTGATCTGCAAGCTCACAATGTGTTGAACTTATAGATCTGCTTCTATTTTCACAACTTATGTGTGACACTGCCCAGCAGAAATCCCCAATACTTAAAGACTATACTTTTTTTCCTTTTTTTGACTAAAACTAGACTAAAGCCTTTTTGAGTTTTTGTCGACTAAAACTGGACTAAAACTATCACATATAGAAGTGACTAAAATTTGACTAAAACTAATAAACATTTTAGTCCAAAAGACTAAGACTAAATCTAGGATGGTTGTCAAAAACAACACTGGTCTGCGGGCCATGTAAAATGTGTGGTAAACATCAAAGGCACAGGAAATCCAGTCTTTTGCAGATAGGAATGACAGGCACAACTTCTACAATGCAGGAAAATCCTCTTATGGACCAACAACCCAGAGCATCACTCCCCTGAAAACATTATACGATCATAAAAACCCTCAAAGAGAAATGAAAATCCCAGAGAACCTCACCTTTTATACTGTAATACGACAAGAAAGGAGGCAATGAACCCCATGCAGATACCCCATAAGGGGGGTAATTAAGGGTCCAAATAAACAAGCAAAACAAAGGAACACTCAGGTTAAGGCCTGATAACTATAATCTCTTGTGGGGTCTGTGGGTGTAGCAACATTCTGCTGTTCAATAGACAATTGGCTAAATTACATCACAAACCCTATTAAAGTGCAAAAAACAGAGGGTGGCGGCTGTGCTTAGAGGTAATATAAATAGCTTTCAGAATGTATGGTCTCCCTTTATAGATCACTTATCTCCAGATGTGAGAGAAATGGTTTTGTGTGTCAATTAGGGTTTTCATTGTTCACGTGCACATTTGAAGCGCCCAGCTTCATTCTGGCTTGAATAAGATCTTTATAAAAAGTTTTTAGCTTTAATTTAATCCTCAGCACCATACAGTGAAATGTTCTCCACCACACTTTATTATAAACTGGTTCTATAAACACTTCTATCAAAGGGACTTTAAAGCAAGAAGACTGATGATTCTGTCTAGAAGCTCCTGTACCTGCACTGTTGGTCCTGATCTTCTCCTCAGTTAGGATCATGTGGATTGGGTCTCCACTCTTGTGCTCCACCACACAGGTGAACTGGTTCTTCTTCCACACATCAGGGGTCACTTTGAGTTTTGCACATTTCTGGAAGGTTCTGTCATGGTTGGGAAACGTCTTACCAACATCTACATCTTCATGCAGGTCCTGTCCATCTTTCTGCCAGCTGATCATCACCTTATCAGGGTAGAAACCTGTAGCGTGACAGACCACTGGAGAGGAGGGGTCTGTCTGCAGCAGAGACACCTGAGGAGGGACTAGAGACAGGAAGAGAGGAGGGGAACAGGGAGAGAATTTGGAAGAGAAACAGGACGTCTTCATATCAGCAGAACATCCAACAAACACACATTTTATATTCAACACTTCACTACATCTACCTGCCAGTTTACACTTCTAATACAACTGCAGCACTCAGGACAATTCACACACACACATGATTCAGGAACAGTTTCTACCCCAGTGCCATCAGGCTTTTCAACACATAGTATGCAGTTCTGTGACTTATTTATTGCTGCTGCACCACTTTGTCTTCTATGTATCATGTTCTATGTTCTGTCTACGTGGGAGGGGTTTTCAAGTAAGAATTTCATTGTGCTCTGTAGGCTGTACTTTGTACACACAACAATAAACTTCAACCTCAAGATGTTCAGAGATGCACATCTCTAGCTGATCCCTGTTTTCCTTGTTTTGTTTGGAATAACGTTTACAATACAAATGTAAAAAATAATAAAAATGTTTTCAGATTTTAATAATAACATATAAACTGTCTCAGCGTTTGTGTTTCTTGTTGTTCTGTGTGCTGCTGTACCTTTTCTCTGGAGACTGTACATTCCATAGTCAACATACTTCTTCAGCCAGTCAATACATTCCTGGGTCAGGTAGTTCTTCTCCCACTCAGCAGCAGCTCCATCCCATTTCTGTTTGGTGATTAAAGCCTCTTTAACTGGAGCTACATAAGATGTGCTCCTCAATTCCAGGTAGAGAAAATCTGCTCCATCGTAACCAAACTGACTGTATCCATCTGTAGCTCCAGTCTCATCGTCCAACTCACAGCCAAACATTTGCAGAAAAGTGTGGATTCCTGTAAAAAGAAAGTTTTAGAAAGTTTTACTATTGTTGTTTTGCATTCATCTGCTGAATTTCAAACTGGAAAATATTTTTTTTGAAAAAATGGGACCAAATCTATTTATATGAATCATCTTCATGCTAAAACTTAAGAGAGAAACTCTTTTAAAAGCAGCTGTTTTTGTGTTTTTCTGTAGTTTTCAGCAGAAAAAAAAAGCAAAAACATGGAGATCAGGACAGAGGTAAATTTCAGTAAATTTTTACTCAGAGGGACTGCAGGAAAATTCTAGGATGCCAAGTACTGATAGACCCCAGCAGTAAAACCCGGCACTGTGTTCTGTGATTAAACTTCAACATAAATAATTTTTTATTTGTACGACAAAATAATGTAATAGTGAGCAGCGCTGGTTATCTGTAGTCTGTGGTGGTGAGTATAAAGGGCAGGGTTACAGGGTTACAGGGTTACAGGGTAACTTTTATTCTGTGGTGGGATTGGTAGATGCACCAAGGTTATTACTCTTCTATGTTTGTTGTGTTTCATGTTAACCTGAAATTAATGTGGAATAAGCACAAGAAAATTTGAGAGCAGTTCAGTCATACTAAATGTATTTTAAATAAGAAATAATGCCTAAACAATAATAGATATACAACCAGGATTAGATTTCTACTCACCACCTGACTGGTTAAAACGCTGCATCACTGTACCAATACTGACTTTGAAGTTGGCTTCATTTGCCTGAATAATCTGGGTAGTTCTGGTCCAGTATTCTGGTCCTTCATTATTCTTGATCCAGTCCACCTTGGGAATCGCTTGCCTGATGTTACTGTCATAGTACAGAAACTGCTGTCCATCCACCAGGCCGACAGCAGTGAATTCTGGGAAGTTAATTCCCTGTGTCACTCCAGTGTAGAAGTACTGCAGGGAACGAGAACCTGTAAATAAATATTAAACACAACAAAAATAATCAATAAAAATATCTAAATTACCCTCTTCTATTAAATGTAGTGTGTGAATATTTTGAAAGAAAACACATTAAACAGATAAATAAAATACAAATAGTTACTGTATGTTCAATAAATATCAATATAGTGGAAGTCTATTTGATGGGTTTGGCTGACAGCTTCAAATCTCAGACTGTCAAGCAACAATTCATACTGATTCATAATTTAATAATTACTGATTATGGGTGGTAGTAGCCTAGTGGGTAACACACTCGCCTATTAACCAGAAGACCCAGGTTCAAATCCCACTTACTACCATTGTGTCTTGTGCAAGACACTTAACCCTGAGTGTCTCCAGGGGGGACTGTCCCTGTAACTACTGATTGTAAGTCCCTCTGGATAAGGGTGTCTGATAAATGCTGTAAATGTGAATTATTCTGATTGGCCACAGAGGCATCAAACGTGCCCACATATGTGAAGAAGGGTTGTAAAATCAGAAGTATTCAACACATATAATTCACTGAGCCCTGACAAAAATCCATCTGTCTCTTTCTGAAGTGACCACTTTTATTTACCAGAGTGTTACAATTTCACAAATAACTAATTTTCTGAATAATTTAAGCTCTTCTCTTGCAACCATATGGGTATTTGGGTCGTAGTTTTCTAGTTTTTCTCTGTACTTTGAAAGTTTTTTGTACCAAAGTACTGTGACCCACTTCCATTCATTTAGCCAACAATTTTAACAACAACTGACATTCAAGCTCAGGAAACATAAAACATAAAAGAACTGCTTAGTTTAAAGTGTGTGAAGTTTATTTGGAGGTTAAAATCCCAAACTGCCAAGATGCCATTGAAGTTCTCGGGTGCCTTTCACCAAGGGTGATGGGTTAAAAGCAGAGGTCACCATGTGCTGTACTTGCTGTGTATCATTTATATAAACACAAACCCCCTGACTGCTTTTAAAGACCAGAAAAGAAAAGACGAGAATGAGCAGGATTGTCATTTTGCCAGATGAGTCAATAGCCCTAAAACGACAAGTTCATCAGGGGTTACACACGTTAGACCAGTAGAGAACCCTGTGGAAATTGGTTGTATCTTCCTGCATTCATTACAGTTTATAACCAATGATGATTGTAGAGAACATCAGCGTCACTTAAATATGGGCAGAAGTCAGAGCTTCAGGTTTCTCACTGCAGCTCCTCCCATATGGCCGAGGTTTCACATACCAGCGCGGTTCAAATGAAGTTCTTATAAATAATAATGTTTACATTTTTGTTATTGTTATATGATGATAATCTATGAGCTGCAGTCACACAGTGAGCAGCCAACAGGCCACATGAAACAGAGGAATTTAACAAGACCGGACCAGACAAATAAAGAGCCAAGCAGCTGAAAAGCTTCTGTTCCAACAGCACAGACTTGTTAGGACAAGCTGATATTTGAAAAGAATAAGCATTCAAATGCATGAATTCATGCATTAATTTTCATTTAGTATTGCAATGACATAAACAGATAAACTTAACCAATTTGGATAATACATAAATCAAGTTCATGACTATAAAATTAGTTTGAATTGTTGTTTCATCACATCAGTCCTGCCCACAAGTTGCCCATTCCAAACCTACCCACTATTACCCACTAATTGCATTAAACTCATCCGCTTAGTCTTATGAAACAAAAGTGTTTAAAACAATCTATTACTTTAGCCTTTAGTCAAGCAAACCAGGCTGCTATTGTTTAATGATGTAAAAGTTAACTGAACACTTACACACTGTTAAAACTACTACAAAACCCCCCAACCCCCCCCTAACAAGAACCCACACAGTCCCTCCCACCAACTCACATCTACATTTACTTTCATACTGTGTTGTCTGTTCAAATATCACAAGAACAACAAAATATTAAAACTCCACACACACATATATATGAATGTTGAACCATATATAAAAACACAAACCTCCTGATGCAAGATCGATTTTAAGGACCAGAAGGGGACAGATGAGAAGATCTTCATTTTGCCAGATTAATCAATATTTGTCAGATCGCCCCGGAAGGATCAGATCCTCACACGATACAGACGCTGGGCCAGTAGAGAACTTTGCGGAAATTCCTCTTATTTACTGTGTTCGTTACACAAGTTTAGAATGGTTTTTAGAATAGTTTTATGGTTATGTAATTCTTTTTTTGTTTTTTACATGACATTATTCACATTACATTATGACAAGTATAAGTGGTGTCCTCAAAGCGAAATGGCGGCGTGCTGAGTTCTTCTTTTCCATTGCGAGTATTACACCATCATCACATCATCACAGTAAACAGGCGGTGACGGTTCCTAGAAATCACGTGATTGGCGCGAGCATGTCACAGCGCCTCCCCCTGGCCATTTCCAGGGGGGCATTTAGAGTACCTATGCACAGAAATGCAAATACATGTGGAAACTCGGATAGCTCATTGCCACAAGACGCATTGCTATTTTCTTCTAAAGACACGAGTGTAAGGATCTGACCAGCTTTGACAAGAGTCAGATTGTGGTGCTGGATGACTGAGTCAGAGCAGCTCAGAAATTGAACTGATTCTGGGCACCATGTGGATGTTACTGTATATCCCTTCATAGTGTCCACATGTACTCCAAATTCCCCTGATCAAACATCTGTGGGACGTGTTGGAGGCATCATCTTAGCATCTTCACAGGACCCAACAACTTAGTTTTATAAAAAAATTTATAATAAATGGTGTTGTGGTAGAATGTAAAACACTTCTGATAGAATGTGCGATTTTAGGAGATTTTTGGAGCTGTCCAAGGACCAGTTACTTCAGCGTGAATGTCTCCAGAGAGCCGGGGCAGCAGCAGCACTGCATGCTCTGTCACCAAAAGACTGCAGTGTTATAAGGGGGCTGCAAAGAGACTCTTTTCAGACCACAAAGTCACCAGTTCAAACCCCACTTATTACCATTATGTCCATGAGCAAGACTTTTAAAGTTTTAAAGTTGTGTACTGCAGTCCGTAAAATGGTGGCCGAAATAAAAATAAAACGAATTAAATTATTAAATGTACATAAAAGAAACAACGTCACCTTTAACAATTCTAATAAACATTTTTTTACCTGCTGATGTCCCTTTGTGGACGTTTAGAAATTCAAATGAGCAAGACCTCAACTCTTGTGTTGTTTGCTAATTCAAATGTAAGTAAACTATAACTGATTTTCTCAGGTTGTATTTAATACCCTCCAGAGTAAATTAGGGTTAGTACACAATTAAACACCCGACATTCAATTAATTCAGCTAACAATTATTGAGTAGCATCATTTTTTACATAAAGCCTCAGTCTAAAATGACCTTAAGCCGGTTGTCACGACCGCTTGCTGACGGGGGAAGGAAGCGCAGAGGCAGGACATGCTGGGAAGGGGTTTTATTAATAAACAAACAATAAACAAAAATAAATGCGGCTCAGTGGCCAAAAACAGTTTAACTTAAGTAAAGAACTCAAACAAACCCGCAGGCGTGTGGCGATTGCCAGAACTCAGAATGCAAAGAGAAAACTCACTGGAGAAAAGGCACTGCATATCAACCCAAAAATTCCATAACAGTCAAGTGGGGAGGTGGGAACTGATGGAAGGATGAATCGAAATACCTTAACTTAGAAAATGAATGATCTGTTCAATTCTTTATTTACTGCTGTATAGCTTTTGTTTAAAACAGTGTGTTTATTCTTCCCATGTTGTCATATCTTTTTCAGTGCTGACTTGTGTTTTTCAAAATTATACTATGGTTTCAGAGTTTATTTGGAGTAACAAAGCTTTTCAGGTCCCCTTTTCTAGGTCTTCTCTGGGCCTCATCCATAGACTCCTTCCTGATACCATCCATTCACATGTAGGGACTGATTTCATAATTTTAATATTCTCTCTATTTTGGTATTTTTTGTAAAACTGGTCTGATTTACGATTGACAAAATTCTGGTTAAAATATCACACCTGAGTTTCAGACTGGGTACATGTTAAATTTCAGCTAATTTATTGGTGTGTATTTGGTCAGTTATTAATGTTTACTGACTGTTTACTAATGACGTTGCCATAATTGCCATAATTTTTTTGCTGTTACTGCTAGGCGGTACTTATTAGAGTGTGGTAGTTCACCCTGAGCACTGTTGTGCTATGTTTATCGCTCATTAGGAGTGTTGATGTGGTCCCCCGCTTTATGGGGGGCCGGCATAGGTTTTGGGGTTTTAAGTTTGTATTTCAGAATTCATTTTTTTTATAATTATTGTTTTATTTATTTATATGTTTTCTCCCTCTACCTCCCCCTTCTTTATCCCTTTCTCCTTCTCAGTGTCTGGGATTGTTTAGGCTACCACCCTATAAAACGTTGCAGGGTTTTTTTCCCATCTGAGGAGACTCATCTTCGAGTTAATGGACACTCAAAATTAAAGAGTGGCTGGACAGATCACATTTTCCACACTGAATATGGGGACAGATCAAATGGCGCAGAGATATTGATAAGAAAGGGGGTTTCGGTTGTAACTGAGTCTGTAATATCAGGTAATATCAGCAAATGTCTACAGCCCCAATTGGGACGACCCACAGTTCTTTTGCACCTTTTTTGCAAAGCTGCCCAACCTAGACACATATCACTTTTCATTTTACATATTTACATTTTTACATTATGTACATTTTACATTATTACTTAATTCTGGGGGGTGACTTCAACCTGGTCCTGCAGCCAAATCTAGACTGATCGAATCCCACACTGTCCAAGATTGTGTCCAAGTCTGCATCAACTGTTTTGTCATTTATGGAATTCTACAAATTGTTTGACCCCTGTCAATCGCCTGTCAATCATTCATACTCATAAATAGACTTTTTTGATTGATAGTAGGTTTCTCTCTTTCGTTACAAATAGTCAATATCATCCTATCGTGATCTCGGATCACTCCCCTGTGCAAGTCGATATGTGCTTTCCTATCAACATCACAACTCGTCAAATGTGGCGCCTCGACCCATTACTGCTTTCTCATAAACCATTTCGAAACCACATTTCGGAGCAAATTGAATTCTTTCTTGATGTCAATCTCACGCCTGGTATGTCCTTCATGACTATTTGGGAGGCTCATAAAGCATTTCTTAGGGGACAAATAATTTCATATACAGCCCATGTGAGGAAAATGCATAATCGGCAGCTTTTGGACATGCCCCACTCTGAAAGCTTCCCTCTTTCAATGGTTGGATCAAGGAAATGCTCTTGTCACGGGTGGGCTGGACATGGCATGAAGGAGGACGCATTCGCACGATCACAGGACAGGGGTTTAATACAAACTTCACGAGACAAGGGAACATTAACACGCACAATGACCCGACGGCGAACAGACACGAACAGGATAGTTTTATACAATTATATAAATATACACCAGGTGAACACAATCAGGGAACATTACACAGGACAAACATGAAACTCCGGTCCGGACACCGGATCCGGAGTAACCCCTGCCGGTCCGGATCATGACAGCTCTCCATGTTGCAGTTGGAAAAATTGCGATGCAGATTGACTTGATGAAAAATTGAGAATTACAAGGTATGAAGGCTTGTTATTTTTCCAGCTGTGATCTTGACACTTTTGTGATTCCTATGAAGAAAAGTACAACAGTACTTTCACCCGAACTAGGTACACGCCCACTCTTGCGTAGTCGTGAAACGGGTGTAGTTAGCGGCACTTCAGGAGACCGGTTAAAAAGCGGCTCCCTGCAACAGTGTCTTCAGACACAGCGGTAATCTTTCTCGCGCGGTTCTCTGTAGAGGTGAGTAAATAAACTTTGACTCTGTCTTGGGTAGCTTGTTTTTAAGAAGTGCTTGTGTTTTTGTTGACGTGACTAGGCGAGCTAAGTTAATGTATTAGCTTTCGCTGTCGTTATTGTTGTCAATCGGCGTCAGTTTCACCCGAACTAGGTACACGCCCACTCTTGCGTAGTCGTGAAACGGGTTACAGTCAACTCCACTACCTGTGGACCGCACCTGTAGCCACTCACAATTTGACCTGTACTTGTGGTACTACGCGGTAGCGTCAGCCCTTGTGTGAAGACCCACTTGGGTAAAGTCCTGCGCGACTCTACCGAGCAGTAAAACCAAAATACAGGTAAATTCACCCATGCTCTTCTCCTACTTCTTTTTGCTAATCATGTCCATCCAGAACATTCCGCTCATTCACTCCAGGCGCCCTCCTCGATTCAATATAAACAGAACACGCAACACACATAACCTGCACACACTCTCCCAGGCCTCATCTTGCCACCCTGAGTACTTGTTCGGACTGTGGAACTGTCAGTCGGCAGTCAACAAAGCAGACTTCATTCCTGCTTTTGCTACAGAACGAAACCTCCAAGTACTCGCACTGACTGAAACCTGGATCCGCCCCCACGACTCCGTTACACCTGCAGCCCTTTCCACAGACTTCTACTTCTCTCATGCCCCCCGCCCCACTGGCAGGGCAGGGGGCACAGGCTTGCTCATTTCCAAGGACTGGAAATTCACTCCCGTTTCTGCTATTCAAACAACCAGTTTTGAGTTCCATGCAGTAACTATTACACACCCAGTAAAAATGTCCATAGTTGCTGTATATCGTCCTCCAGGTCCGCTGGGGAACTTTGTAGAGGAACTAGACACAACTCTCTCCTCAATTATAGATGAGGAACTGCCCCTTGTGCTACTAGGAGACTTCAACCTCGATCTCCTCAAGCCACAAACAACTGACTTCCAACACTTCATCTCTGCTTACAACTTCACACTTCTCTGCACGCCCGCAACGCACAGAGCTGGAAAACAACTAGATCTCGTACTCACACGCAAATGCTCCACAGCCAACACTTCTGTTATTCCTCTACATCTATCCGATCACTCTTTTATTCACTTCAGACTATCCCCCCTGGCACACACCACACCCACCTCACACTTAACACAATTTCGCCGTAATCTCCGTACCCTCTGCCCTACTCAATTGTCTTCCGCTGTCTCCTCTGAGCTCTCCCCCCTAGACATCCTCTCTATTCAGGACACTAACCGTGCTACAGACATCCTTTTCTCCACACTAACATCTTGCCTCGAGAGACTCTGCCCTCTAACCTCAAAACCAACACGTGCGACTCCACCCTCGCCGTGGATCTCTGATGAGGTTCGTCGCCACAGGACCCATCTTAGAGCAGCTGAAAGGCAGTGGAGGAAATCCAAGTGCCCGCTTCAACTTAATAAGTATCAATCTCTCCTAAAATCCTTCTCTGCTGCTGTAACTACAGCAAAGACCAGATACTTTCAGGACAAAGTAAGCAACTGCAATGACTCTCGAAAACTTTTCTCGACTTTCAACCATCTCCTGAATCCTCCACCCCCTCCCCCCTCCACTTCTCTCTCATCTGAAGACTTTGCCACCTTCTTCACAGAAAAGGTGGCTGACATTAGCAAACAATTCTCACCACCTAACCCCAGACCCCGTCCTGCTGTTACCTCTGAAACCAGGAATCTGTCTTCCTTTACTCCCCTCTCTGAATCAGACGTGTCTAAATTTCTCCAGTCTAGTCACCCCACCACCTGCTCCCTGGATCCAATCCCCTCACACCTCCTTCAGTCCATACAGCCCACCATATTATCTGCTCTGACACATGTCTTAAACTCCTCACTCACAACAGGAACATTCCCCACTGCTTTCAAACAGGCTGTCATTGCTTCCCTGCTCAAAAAACCCACATTAAACCCATCTCTACTGGATAGCTACCGCCCAGTCTCCAACCTTCCTTTTCTTTCAAAAATTCTTGAAAGAGCAGTCCTGGCTCAACTTTCCTCATTTCTCCACAAACATGATCTTCTTGACCCTTTTCAGTCTGGTTTCAGGAAAGGGCATTCTACTGAAACCTCCCTCCTGGCAATGATGGATGACCTTCGTGCTGCAAGAGCTGCCCGCAGATCATCTGTCCTTGTCCTACTTGATCTATCTGCTGCCTTTGATTCAGTTAACCACGAAATTCTTCTCACCACACTCTTTGATTTAGGAGTCACAGGAACCGTACTAGATTGGTTCACCTCTTACCTTTACGACAGGTCCTTCAAGGTATCGTGGGGAGGTGAGACATCTGTCCTCTCTAGGGTAACCACAGGGGTTCCACAAGGCTCTGTCCTTGGCCCCCTTCTATTCTCAATATACACTCGCTCACTTGGTCACATCCAATCACATGGCTTCTCCTATCACTCTTATGCTGATGACACCCAGTTCTATCTGTCATTCCCCCCAGAAGATGCCACTATAGCGACAAAAATTTCGGCCTGCCTCTCAGACATATTGACATGGATGTCTGAGCGACACCTCCAACTCAACCTATCCAAAACCGAGATTCTGATCTTTCCGGGCAACAATTCTCCTCAGCAAAACCTTTCAATTCAAATTGGATCGCTATTGTTAACACCCACGGCATCTGCAAAAAGCCTTGGAGTTTGGATAGATAACAAACTGAGTTTGAACCATCATGTTGCTGCGATCTCCAGATCCTGCAGGTTCACTCTCTACAACATTCGCAAGATTCGGCCTTTTCTCTCACAACAGGCTACGCAGCTCCTCGTCCAGGCAATGGTCATCTCCAAACTCGACTATTGTAACTCTCTCCTGGCTGGAGCCTCTGCAGTCACCATAAAACCACTCCAGATGATCCAAAATATGGCAGCTCGTCTCATTTTCAATCAGCCAAAATACACCCATGTTACACCTCTTCTTACCTCCCTCCACTGGCTCCCGGTAGCTGCTCGCATTGAGTTCAAATCCTTGATGCTTGCCTACAGGGCTGTAAATGGAACTGCGCCCTCCTACATCAACACACTACTACCTAGCTACACTCCTGCACGCTCTCTCAGATCGGCAAACAAAAGGAGACTAAAAATTCCTTCTTCACGGGGTCTCTGATTCCAATCATGTCTGTTCTCCGTTGTTGTCCCTGGCTGGTGGAACAACCTGCCCTCCTCCACACGACTAGCCGAGACTATCACCACTTTTAAGAAGAAGGTGAAAACCCTCTTATTCCAAAAATATTACAGACAAATCTAACACTTACACAAGCACATGCGTACACATTGAATAAACAAATACAAAATGTATAAATACATTATAATTTTTCTTAGTCTAGCACCCAACAATCTCCGAGCATGCTCTTCACTGACAAGTCTAAGCCTTATCAGGGCTCTTAGTTTGTAAACTCGATATTCTATAGAAATCGAACGAGAATTGCTGGTGTCTTCCTATTGTAAGTCACTTTGGATAAAAGCGTCTGCTAAATAAAGTAAAGTAAAGTAAAGAAACAACTTAAAACAAAAATGTCAGCAAATATTAAGGAGGAGCGAAATTTTGCTCTAGCAATAGATGTAATATAATGTATATGTAATGATATTAACATCCATAGCTATTTACATGCATTAAATTGGTACACAGGAATAGAAAGGTGTTGGGCTTGTGTATGTGAGTGTTATTGTGTCAGACACTTGACACTTATTGTGTGGTAGTAGCCTAGTGGGTAACACACTCCTATGAACCAGAAGACCCAGGTTCAAACCCCACTTACAACCATTGTGTCCCTGAGCAACACACTTAACCCTAAGTTGCTCCAGGGTGACTGTCCCTGTAACTACTGATTGAAAGTGCTCTGGATAAGGGTGTCTGGTAAATGATAAATGCTGTAAATGTATTGTTTACTTCACTATAACTATGTTTGGTTTTGGGTGCAGATTATGTACACAAAATCCACCCCCTGCTATGAAAATAATTCCACAACAGACCATTACACTGAGGAACAAGCTCAAAGTTACTATACAGCCATTACTATGGTGTTAAAATATTAACACTGTATTGTTCCCAAAGGAATATCCTGACAGGAAATATTTTTATTTCATCATTATTCTCTGATCCGATTTCTATCCCCATACAGCTCTCTAACTCGACACCTCTGATCTATATGAACAATTGTGGAAATATCAGGGTTTACTGCGTCTGGGGACTGTTATAGGGCGCTGTGTTTCCACCCATTCTTTTGTGGACCCTACAACGTATGTGTAGTGTTGTTTTGGGCTACTTTCTGTTCTCCCCTTAGTTTCCCGTTTTTGGCCATCGAGCCTGGATTTGTTTCTGTTAAATAAATCCTAGTTTTCAGAATGTCCCGACTCTGCGTTTCCTTCCCCCGTCAGCTCGCGGACGTGACAGAATGTCGCAGCCCTGACCGAAAGCGCAGAGACAAAAAAAGCAGAGAAGGACAACCAAGCAGGAGAAGAACTCAGCCAGTTGTGGTGAGTGCGGGCGCCAGTGGCAAGATCCGCTGTAAGATGCGCCGGGACTGGGGGTCAAGCCGTGGCGAGCAGTGCTGCGGTATGACTGCGATCCCTGGATAGTCCGCAATACCCGGAAGTGGCAGCGTCGGCGGGTGAGGAAGTGACATGGGCAGCGATCGCAGAGGATGCGACCCCCACAATCTTCGCCATGTCGGGCCAGGAATTCTGCGCTCTGCTGGCAAGGCTCCCCTTGGACTGGGAAGACACAGACGACGACGAGGGTGACGACGACGTGAGATGATTTGCAATCGCCTGTCTGCAATCGTGACCCACGTCACTTCCTGTGGTGCGAGAACCGCGCGAGACAGACGGACAGTGAGGAGGAAGACCGCGACTCGGGTAAGCTGGTGGAAGAGGGCGACGGGAATTCGCCAGGCAGCAACCGCAGTGCCGGGAATCCGCGGGGAATCTGCCTATCCAGCACCGGTTGCCTGGACGTTCCCCAGGAGAATGGCAGTGCAGCACCAGCGCCCCCACCTGCTGAGACCAAGTTACTTACTGGGAGCAGATGTGCATCTCTTCAAAAAGTTATAGTTTACACTTGGCCTGCTGGTAATCTGTATAAAAGAGAAGAGAAAGTATTTTAGTATTTTACTGATTAGTAGTTTCCCCACATGACACCATGTTTGGTGTAGAAGTTACTGATGTTGTTTGCTGCGTCTCTCACCTGATCTTCTCTTCACAACCATCACAACACCAACAACCACAGCGATGAGAACGAGAGCAGCAACAACCAACCCAACAATGATGCCTGGAACATCATTACCTGCAGTGAAAGTAAAAATCGCTTTTATACTGGACTGTGTGGAGTGTGTCCTGGGTGGATTTATGGGGGTCACAGTGATATTCGTAGAGAGTTCAGTCATATTTACTACTATGGGAACAACTCTTGTGAAAAACAAACCTACAAAAGAATGTAAATCATATCAGCAGATCTAACATTACAGCTCATAGTGACAATGTCATCATGGAAACTTAAATATACGTACATCCCAGCAAATCACGTTATTCCACATGAGATCAAATAACCTTCCTTTATCAGTAAAATAAAATAACCAGGACTGTTTTAGTGGGATTTAATATAAAATGTGTCGATGAGCTGCTAGAAGCTCCTGTACCTGCACTGTTGGTCCTGATCTTCTCCTCAGTCAGGATCATGTGGATTGGGTCTCCACTCTTGTGCTCCACCACACAGGTGAACTGGTTCTTCTTCCACACATCAGGGGTCACTTTGAGTTCTGCACGTTTCTGGAAGGTTCCATCATGGTTGGGCAACGTCTCACCAACATCTACATCTTCATGCAGCTCCTGTCCATCTTTCTGCCAGCTGATCTTCACATTATCAGGGTAGAAACCTGTAGCGTGACAGACCACTGGAGAGGAGGGATCTCTCTGCAGCAGAGACACCTGAGGAGGGACTAGAGACAGGAAGACAGGAGGGGGACAGGGAGAGAATTTGGAAGAGAAACAGGACGTCTTCATATCAGCAGATCATCCAACAAACACTCATTTTATATTCAACACTTCATTACTTCTTCCAGCCAGTTTACACACATTTCTAGCTGATCCCTGTTTTCCTTGTTTTGTTTCATCTGTTTGTTAATCATTATACATTAACAGGTCTGTTGGATGTTTTTTGCTTATTTAATGGGAACAATGTTTACAATGCAAATGGAAACAATATGAATATTTTCTGATCTTAATAATAACACATAAACAGCGTTTGTGTTTCTTGTTGTTCTGTGTGCTGCTGTACCTTTTCTATCCAGAATGCTCTTTCCATAGTAAACATACTTCTTCAGCCAGTAAATACATTCCTTGGTCAGGTAGTGCTTCCTCCGCTCAGCTTCAGCTACATCCCATTCCTGTTTTGTGATTAAAGCCTGTTGAACTGGAGCTACATAAGATGTGCTCCTCAATTCCAGGTAGAGAAAATCTGCTCCATCGTAACCAAACTGACTGTATCCATCTGTAGCTCCAGTCTCACCATCCAACTCACAGCCGTACATCCACTGAAAAGGGTGGTAGTAGCCTAGTGGGTAACACACTCGCCTATGAACCAGAAGACCTGGGTTCAAATCCCACTTACTACCATTGTGTCCCTGAGCAAGACACTTAACCCTAAATTGCTCCAGGGAGACTGTCCCTGTAATACTGATTGTAAGTCGCTCTGGATAAGGGCGTCTGATAAATGCTGTAAATGTAAAAGTGTGGATTCCTGTAAAGAGAGAGAGAGTTTTTTTATTGTTATTGTTCTGTTGAATTTTCTAAAATATTAAATTATATAATTTTATAAATAAATAAAAATTTCAACCATGTATTGATTTCTTTTACTATATATAAACTACATGAGGATTTATATTAATCATCTTCATGCTACCACATGAAAGAAATTATTTAAAAAAGATCAGGTCAGACGTCTCCAGTTCATTTCAGTAAAACCTGCTGCTGTATCCTGTGATCAAACCTCAACACAGTAACAGACACCATGATCATCTGCTTGAAGTTATAAATGATTCTTTTATTGTGTAAGATAATATAATGTAACAGTGAGTAACACTGGAAAGCTGTAGTCTGTGGTAGGCGGGGCTACAGGGATTGGTAAATTGTTATATTTCACTTAACTTGTGGAATTAAAACAGTTTTTGCTAAACTTCATTCCCTGTGTAGAAATGTGGGTACTCAACATGGTAATGCACATTGATCTGAATTAAATAGGTTTATAAATGTTTATTAAGGAAAAACACTTTGTGTTTGCAAGATGTTGTGAGATTGTGTATCTTTATTTTGACACGTTTTTATTTTGCATCCCATGATGCTCTTCGATTGTGATGTGCTGTGGAAACGAGGGACTTTCATTTATAGCTTTCTGCGGATTGTGCGCATTAGGTGAAGTAATAAAGGAGCAGGAGGGTCTCAGTCCTGGCTCGTCAAAAACGAGTTTGGCTCGCTGTTTAATCTGTGTTCACACACACAGACACAGACAGAATAGTACAGAGTAGTTACTGTGGAAAGTAAAATATTTTCATGCTTAGTACCAAGTTTAGCCAGAAAACTTCTGATGTGTTTGCAGGGGAAACAGATTGGTCTGAGTTCAGTTGTTCCGTCTTGAGATAAAAATCAGATGTGGATGTGCTGATATTCAGGCCATTTATTATTTAAAACCAGGATTAGATTTCTACTCACCGCCTGACTGGTTAAAACGCTGCATTGCTGTAACCAGACTGGCTTTGTATCTGTCTTCAGATCCCCGAATAATCTGGGTTTGACTGGTCCAGTAATCTGGTTTTACATTATTCTTAATCCAGTCCACCTTGGGAATCGCTTGCCTGGTGTTACCGTCGTAGTACAGAAACTTCTCTCCATCGATCATGCCCACAGCAGTGAGTTCTGGGAAGTTAATTCCCCGCGTCACCGCAGTGTAGAAATACTGCAGGGAATGAGAACATGAAAATAAATATTAAACACAACAAAAATAATTATTAATAAAAATATTCATGGGTTCTTCAATTAAGCAGTTTAAAGAAAGACCCCTTCACAACTTCCACTCAAGTGAAGAACTCTCCAGGAAACAGGTGTATCAGTATCTAAGTCTACCATAAAGAAAAGACTTAATGGGAGTAAATACAAAGGATTCACCGCAAGGTCCAAGCCATTAATCAGCCTCAAAAATAGAACAACATTGACTTTGCCAAGAAGCCAGTCCAGTTCTAGAACAGAATTCTTTGGAGTAAGATCAACCAGCACCAGAATGATGGGAACGTTTGGAGAAGAATTGGAACAGCTCATGATCCAAAGCACACCACATCTTGTGTAAAACATGGTGGAGGCAGAGTGATGGCATGGGCATTCATGGCTTCCAATGGCACTGGGTCACTTGTGTTTATTGATGATGTGACAAAATACAGAAGCAGCCGGATGAATTCTGAAGTGTATATAGAGGAATATACTTTGTTCTCAAAGGCAGCAAAGTTGATTGGACGGCGTTTCACAGTACAGATGATCCAAGACATATTGCAAAAGCAACCCAGGAGCAAAGACGTGTAATATTCTGCAATGGCTGAATAAATGACCAGATCTCAAACCAATTGATGATGCATTTCACTTGCTCAAGAAAAGGCAGAAAGACCCACAAACAAGCAACAACTGAAGACAGCTACAGTGAAGGCCTGGCAAAGCATCTCAAAGAAGGAAACCCAGCATTTGGTGATGTCAATGGGTTACAGACTTCAGGCAATCTTTGCCTGCAAAGGATTATCAGCAAAATATTGAAAATTAACATTTTACTTACAGTTATGTTTATCTTTCCAATTACGTTTGAGCCCCTGAAATGAGGAGTATTTGTATAAAAATAGCTAATTCCTACATGTTTAATCATATATTTTTGTTCAACCCCTTGAATTAAATTTAAAATGAATTAAAAATGAATAAGTCTGCACTTCAGTTCTGTTGTAGTTTTTCCATTTCAAATCCAGTGTGGTAGCATGATGAGCCTAAATCATGAAGATTGTGTCACTGTCCAAATATTTTTGGGCTTATCTGTAACTTGCAAAACATTTATTCACACACCCGGATCAGTTTAGTGAGTGACTCGGAGGGAGCCGAATCCTAAAAAGGATCCGAGTATTACAGCTCTAGTAATTTCACAGTTTGAAGACTCGTTCTCGCCCCCTACAGTGCAGATATATATCCGCTAGTTATACAAAATAAATATAAAGGTCTTTAGGAAATAAGAAACTAAAAGACACAAGAAAGAAGAAATATACTAAATCTAGTGTAACCATTTAACTCCGGCACAATAGCTTGTGTAGTATAGACCCAGCTCCCAACCCAACTTTGTGAATATATTAACGGCGATATTTTTTTTATCACCGATAAGAGTCTCACGTTAACGCAGCACGTTAACGTCGATAACGGCCCACCACTAGTTTTTATTGATTTTGTTTTTCTTGTTAAACAAAATTAATCATATTAATGCATCATTTTAACATCATGTAACACATTGTTACTCTGCACCTTCATCACTTGTTTCTTGCACTGAACTTTATGTAGCCCAGTTTGTCTGTCACACGTGCGCTTTATGTCAGTATGTAACTTTGTCTAAATGTTACATGTAGCACCAGGTTCTGGAGAACCGTTATTTCGTTTCACTACCGTCTAACATATATCTAGCTAAGATAACAATAAATGTCGACTTTAACAATAACAAAATAAAAACTAGTTTTATGAAACATGAGTACTGTTCTAAATCTAAAAATATATAAATAAATATACAGTACAGGTCTCTCTTCACTCCAGCTCACCCCAAACCATCTTGACTGGGTTCAGGTCCGGTGACTGTGGAGGTCAGATCTCCACTTTTTGTTAAGTACATAACTCCACATGTGTTCATTCATAGTTTTGATGTCTTTAGTGAGAATCTACCAACGTAAATAATCATAAAAATAAAGAAAACACATTGAATGAGAAGGTGTGTTCAAACTTTTGGTCTGTACTGTATATATGCAATAACTATAAATCATGTCACGAGGCGAATTCGGTGACGCACTTGCAGACATCCTGTGAGCGGGGGGACAAACCGTCGAAAAGGGAGAGGACAGTGGATGAGCTGGGGAGGAGGACCGGAGGCGTTTGGTTGGTGAGGGGGAGACTGGCGGGGTGAGAGGACGGGGAGGAAGCAGTGGACGCGCTGCAGCACGGCGGGGAGTGAGTTTTGGATCTGTGGGAAGTACCAGGGAGAACCGAGGAGAACCAGAAGATGGCGGGTTTCAGGAGGGTCTGGGAGCGTGGACTGGACGGGAGGACGTCTTGGGCAGAAGGAAGGTAGGGGAGCATGCATTCACGTCATAACACAAGGGACAGGCAGGCTCAAGGTCAGGGACGGGCAGAAGTCGTGGCCAGGAAGTTCAATTCGGAGTTCCGTCGTGGTTTCAAGGGGGTCAGGCAATTCTCAAAGTCGTGGGCAGGCAAAGGTCGTAGTTCATGGGTCAAAATATTTGGGCGTGGGTAAGTGAGCTAGCGTCTCTGGTGAAGAATCTCATTCAAAGTTCGTGCGGCGTCTCCTCAGGGTCACCTGACTTTTATATTGACGCTGCCCGCCTTCATTTCGGCTTCGGGATCGTTGTCTTCCTGGCTGGGCTGGTGCTCTCTGGTGGGTTGGAGGTGTGTTGGCCATGACACACTGTATTACACAGGTGTTGTGCTGCTTTACTATTAGAATTAGATTCTTTTTTTAAAGTGAAGTGATTGTCACATGTGATACACAGCACACAGTGCACACAGTGAAATTTGTCCTCTGCATTTATCCCATCACCCTGAGTGAGCAGTGGGCAGCCATGACCGGCGCCCGGGGAGCAGAGTGTGGGGACGGTGCTTTGCTCAGTGGCACCTTGGCGGATCAGGATTCAAACCAGCAACCTTCTGATTACAGGGCCGCTTCCTTAACCACTAGGCCACCACTGATTCAAGAACAATTTATTGTCAGTACAACAGTATACACAGAATACTGTGTATTGAAATAATGTTTCACACAGACCCCCCATAGTGGAATCATAAAATAAAGAAAAAAATATATGTATATACACACTAAAATAAACTATGCTAGCTAAATTAAAAACTTAAATACTGTACAGAATTTCTCTATAAGAAAAAAACTCAAACTTTTCTGTACAGTGAACAGGACATAACTGAACATCATGCAGGATGCTTGTAAGTGGACATGTTGGATATTTCAAACAGGATACACAGACAAGACAAACATGCAAAAATAGCAGAAATATCTCTATAATATAAAATAATATATTATATTATATCGAATATAATAGTAGAGATTGTCACGTCCATGCGGCATGACGCGGCGGGTGATCGGAGAGGATGACGAGGAGTGACGAGGAACGAAGAATGAAGGACGCTTTCACCTGACATCACGAAACCGGGGTTTAATTGGTGAAGCACAAGACAGGGGAGACATCCGAGACGAAGACACTGGTGAACATGGAACATAACGTTAAAGACCTGACAGCAGACAGAAACGAACAGGGCAGCTTTATACAATTAACACAGGTGAAAACGATTAGGGAACATTACACAGGACAACAATGAAACTCCGGTCCGGATCCTGAACCGGAGTAACCCCATTTCGGACCGGATCGTGACAGAGATGTGGAAAATGGTCAGTATGTTTTCAGGCACATAAGGCTGGAAGTATGTTGTTGTTGAGTTGATAATTTTTTTTGGTGATGGCGGTGCATTGTGAACTCTGACTGCTTGGGGGAAGAAGCTCTTGCAGTGTCTGGCAGTTACAGTTCTGATGTTGCCGAACTGTCTGCCAGACGTGCAGTGGGGTGGGTACAGTCGGTTTCTTTCTGAAGTTGACAACCATCTCTTTGGTCTTGGTGACTTTGAGAGTCAGTTATTTCCAAATGAAACAAAAAATAAATGAAATGTGTTTGTGTACATGTGACACTTTATACTATACAGTACAGGCCAAAAGTTTGAACACACCTTCTCATTCAATGTGTTTTCTTTATTTTCATGACCATTTACGTTGGTAGATTCTCACTGAAGGCATCAAAACTATGAATGAACACATGTGGAGTTATACACTTAACAAAAAGTGGAGACCTGACCTCCACAGTCACCGGACCTGAACCCAGTCCAGATGGTTTGGGGTGAGCTGGACCGCAGAGTGAAGGTAAAGGGGTCAACAAGTGCTAAACACCTCTGGGAACTCCTTCAAGACTGTTGGAAAACCATTTCAGGTGACAACATCTTGAAGCTCATCGAGAGAATGCCAAGAGTGTTCAAAGCAGTAATCAGAGCAAAGAAACTAGAATATAAAACATGTTTTCAGGTATGTCACCTTTTTTTGTTAAGTACAAAACTCCACGTGTTCATTCATAGTTTTGAGAATCTACTAATGTATATGGTCATGAAAATAAAGAGAACACATTGAATGAGAAGGTGTGGTAGTATCCTAGTGGGTAACACACTCGCCTATGAACCAGAAGACCCGGGTTCAAATCCCACTTACTACCATTGTGTCCCTGAGCAAGGAACCTTAACCCTAAGTTGTCTCCAGAGGGGGACTGTCCCTGTAACTACTGATTGTAAGTCGCTCTGGATAAGGATGTCTGATAAATGCTGTAAATGTTTATCAAAATGTTTATTTAAAATGTGTGTCCAAATTTTTGGCCTGTACTGTATGTGTGAACTTTTTGGTATTTTGTATATAAATTTAAAATGTATTTATGGACATATATTAAATATGTCATAAACGTTTAAGAACTTATAAAATAAATAATATCTGGATTAATCACTGAATGTAAGCTTTTGGCTTTAAGTAAGTTGATTTTAATTGAATAAGCACAGCTTTTTTGATGCTGCAAACCATGATGCTGCTGTGAACCGAGAAATTCCCATCATTTAGTATTCTCTGTTCTGGATTTAGTCTATATTAAATATCACAAGAACATTATGTGCACCGTTCTGTGCTGTGCTAAGCTGTGTATCACAATGACAATCACTTCACTCACATTAAATATTAACAACACAAAAAACCCTATAACCATTTTAATAATTTGAGCATAACACAAACCTCCTGATGCAAGATCGCTTTTAAAAACCAGAAGATGAAAGATGAGGACAAGCAGGACCATTATTTTGACAGATTATTCAAGGTTGTGCTGAAATTATTAGATCCTCACGGGCTGCAGACCTTAGACGAGCTGGAAATTCCTCATGTCTTCCTGTGATCGATACAGACTTTAGAACCAGTTGGTTGAGACCAGTAGCGTCACTAAATGTCGGCAGAAGTCAGAGCTGCAGGTGCAGGTGGCTCCTCCCCGAAGCTCCTCACACACCGACATTTCACTACAAGCACGGTTCAAATGACAACAGATGAACCACGGTGATCATGTGGTCCTACACACACCCCATTGCCGTGACGATGCAGTGGGTATCTCCAGTTTCACACTACATTTACATTTACAGCATTTATCAGACACCCTTATCCAGAGCGACTTACAATCAGTAGTTACAGGGACAGTCCCCCCCCGGAGCAATTTAGGGTTAAGTGTCTTGCTCAGGGACTCAATGGTAGTAAGTGGGATTTGAACCCGGGTCTTCTGGTTCATAGGCGAGTGTGTTACCCACTAGGCTACTACCACAAACTACATTAAATAATATTCAGAGCTTCCCTACTAATTATTACTGCATTTTAGATTAGCAACTGCTTCTGCCTTTAACAACATAGAATAAGTTGGTCAGAGTTAAGCCATGTTTACTGGTAAAGTTAACAAGACAACACACTACACATGAAGTTTAATACCAACAGTGCAAGAATGGCGTGTAGACCAAGTAGCATTGGATATGGAACCTGGTTTATAAGGGTGATGGTGTGAGGGAAGAAGCTGTTACTGTGTCTGTTGGATCCGGTGTACAGACTTCTATACCATCTGCCAGAAGGAGCTTAAAAAGACTACGTCCAGGGTGTGAGGGGTCTATTTCCTAGATGTGGTGTCCCACTTCAAATCATGGAACATGTTGATACCCAAGAACTTTACACTTGAAAAACGTAAAGTAACCCTCAGGCAGGTCTGAACTTAAATAGTGAGTTATATGCTGATCAAAACACAAGCCCCCATGTGTGACTGTGGTTTGTTATATTAACCCTACAAATTTTAAAAAATGGCTGTTCATGCAGGTGGAACTAGAAGGACCAATGTGACTCCAAACATCATCGGTAGATGACAATAGAAAGATATTATTGTGCAAAATTTGGTACATAAATAGTTACATGTGTTACCGGAGAACCTGGCGGAAACCCACACCAACACGGGGAGAGCATGTAACACACACAGGTCCCAGAACAGCCTTCTCGCACTCTTCCCTGTGAAGATGTGCGACTTGTCCTCAGCGCTGAGACTGTGGCTGCTCCCTGCTCACAGTTCACAGGCAGCCGCCAAGAACCTGGCAGCAGAACGCAGGACCGCTGTCACTTTCCTTAAAGTACTGAAGCTTTCTTTTAGCTTGAGGAGGACAACGTTCTCAACCAAGCAACCCACCATCTAACACGTCAAGGTGAGGAGGTTAGAAAAAAAAGGACAGATTAAGACATAATGTAACGTGTTGTGGCGAGTGTCCGTGATCATTTCAAGTTTGTAATGGACAACCCCTCTCCAGGCAAGCCCCTGCATGCACACACAACATTCTGTCCCAGTTGTGTATAACACACATCAAACCCGATGATGACGTCCACTTCTGTCCTTTAGCAGTGAATTCTTACCCCTAAGGGGGGTAATTAAAGGTCCAAAGAAACACTCAGCTCAAGACCTGATAACTATACTCTCATGTGGGGTCTGTGTGTGTTGCAAAGTACTGCTGTTCAATAGACACAATCAGCTAAAATACATCACAAACCATATTAAAGTGAAAAAAAAAAACGTAAAAAAGATCTTCGTACTTTTATTGTCATTATTACAATGAAACAGTGCTGATAAACTGTTAACATCTTGAATTTTTCTTTTCTTTTTCTTTTCATTTTTACTTTTTTTACTTTTTTTAACTTTTTCCATCTTAAATGTTTTGCTTTCACTTTACTGGCAAAGAGAAGAGAGTGAACTGCAGTGTTGAACTGGATCAGTATTTCCTGTGGAAAATAGAACATCTGTGTTAAAGACTGAATCTGAACACCAGTAAATAAGTTTAAATAACTTACTATTTGTCCAGAGACACATCAGATGCTGCAGAGCTATTAGACCGCGTATCAGAGCAGATCATAGAAGAATCTGCAGTAGACCCTAGATGAACAGAAAATATTTAGATTAAAGCACAACTATACAAATTTAGACATTAACTTAAGTTACACACAAGTTATTGTCACTGCCAACACACCTCCAGTCCACCAGAGAGGGGAAGTGAGAGCGGGCAGCGCCCAGTATAAAAGCCAGGAGACCCCGAGGAGACCCTCTTGTTTGAATTTATTCCCCAGAGACGCTAGAATGCTTTACCTACGCCTGACAAAACCGTTCCTTATGACCACGACCTTTGTCTGTCCTCAACTTTGAGTTTTGCTGCCGCTCTTGATACGACGACCGCCTGACTGACTGAACCTCGTGACCGAGACCTTCGCCCGTCCCTGACCTTCAGTTTGCCCCCTTTGCTAAGACGATAATTCATGCTACCACCTTCCTGCCACTCAAGACGTCCTCCTGTCCAGCTCACGCTCCCGAACCGTCCTCAAACCCGCCGTCTTCCTGTTCTCCTCTGCCCCGGTCCACCCAGCCTCAACCCCTCGCCTCCTTCCCCGCTGCTCCCCACGGAGCCAGAGCTCCATCCCCGCCGCTCCACTCCTGTTCCCACTCACCTCCTGCCTCCATCTCACAGACCAAACGCCTCTGAAGAATGTCCGAAGCTCGTCCAGTGTCCTCTCCCAGTACGATGGCTTGTTCCGCCACTCCAAGAATGTCTGCAAGTGCGTCTGCAAATTCACACAATGACAGTTATGTTTAAATACAAGTTAAAATAAAGTCTTAATATTAAATAATTTCTGAGATGAGTGTAATACTCACGTCTGACCTTCTTGTAACCTGTATAAAAGAGAAGAGAAAGTATTTTAGTATTTTACTGATTAGTAGTTTCCCCACATGACACCATGTTTGGTGTAGAAGTTACTGATGTTGTTTGCTGCGTCTCTCACCTGATCTTCTCTTCACAACCATCACAACACCAACAACCACAGCGATGAGAACGAGAGCAGCAACCACCGACCCAGCAACGATACCTGGAACATTATTACCTGCAGTAAAAGTAAAAATCACTTTTATACTGGACTGTGTGGAATGTGTACTGGGTCAATATTAACATATACTAATAATAATAATCTTCATTGGGCCACCTGAATTTGCCAAAGTAGCAGTACTTTAAATTCAATAGTTAAGTCTGAGTCTAGGTGTCGTTTAATGTGTAGTTTGAACAGAAACAATTATACATTCTTTGAATAGTAAAATAGATTATTCAAATTCAGTTTCTTACATGTCACTTTAAGAATTCATCTATGTTTTGTGTTTTAAAAATTTGTGTTTAGACTAGTTGATGGAAATGTGTGTAATAAAACTAATAATTAAGTCAAATCAATGGTCAATAATGGAGGCATAAAAGGGGGTGAGTTTAGATCGGGGGAGCAAACTACATCCCGTTGGTCTTTTTCATTGCCGTTTCTTAGGACTTGTCCTGTAATGCCCGGCGTTCCCGGTGGTGCGTTAGGTGCAGATGGAGCTGAAGATCTTCACCCGAACCAGACAGGTTTTTACACTGACTTGCGCAGTAAATGAGCGGTCAGGTGATGCGTTTCGACCAGCGAGAAAGATGCAAAAATGGTGAGAAGGTGCAGAGTTGAAATGGACTGTCAATTAAGTTTTTGATGAACCGGGGTGTACGGAAAACTTTGACCATGTTAATAAACGGCACATTGTTGACGTGCACATTTGAAGCGCCCAGCTTCATTCTGGCTTGAATAAGAGCTTTATAATTGTGTCCTCAGCACCATACAGTGAAATGTTCTCCACCACACTTTATTATAAACTGATTCTATAAACACTTCTATCAAAGGGACTTTAAAGCAAGAAGACTGATGATTCTGTCTAGAAGCTCCTGTACCTGCACTGTTGGTCCTGATCTTCTCCTCAGTCAGGATCATGTGGATTGGGTCTCCACTCTTGTGCTCCACCACACAGGTGAACTGGTTCTTCTTCCACACATCAGGGGTCACTTTGAGTTCTGCACGTTTCTGGAAGGTTCCATCATGGTTGGGCAACGTCTCACCAACATCTACATCTTCATGCAGGTCCTGTCCATCTTTCTGCCAGCTGATCTTCAGCTTATCAGGGTAGAAACCTGTAGCGTGACAGACCACTGGAGAGGAGGAGTCTGTCTGCAGCAGAGACACCTGAGGAGGGACTAGAGACAGGAAGAGAGGAGAGGGACAGGGAGAGAATTTGGAAGAGAAACATTTTATATTCAACACTTTAATACATCTACCTGCCAGTTTACACTCCAAATACAACTGCAGCACAGTTACACATTATTATTAGATTACTTTGTGATTATTTGTCATTGGGCAATAGCAGATTTTCAGATAATTCCTCTTTTCGTTATTGTTCTTTTCTTTATTTTGTCCCTGTCTGGCAGTTGTATCTTACACATTTCTTTTGCTGTTTTGTTTTAGTTTATTTTTGATGAATATTCTTCTTTAATTCATCAATTAATGGCTTCCCCCTCTTTATGTTACAGTGTTTGTAGTCATGACTTGTAACATGAATCCCTACTGATGGTACATAGCAGTTGTTGTACCACATCGAAAAGTGGAAAAAACACAAGCGCAATATGTTGAAAATAAAGCGGTTTCAATAATGAGAACAGAAAGATGGTCTGAAAACGCAATAAAACAAAAAGAGACGTCACGCAGCATCACACACATGTAAAGCTCGACAGGGGTGTGTGGTCACGTCCCTGCTGTTAAATCCCCAATTACCCCGACACTAATAATGATGCATCTGAGAGTGATTCAGCTCCAAAACCACCACAAATAACCAAACCAGGAGCACCTCAGCATTATATCAGTCCTGCTGTGTGTTTCTCTGTGTTGTTCTGTGTGCTGCTGTACCTTTTCTCTCCAGACTGATCTTCCCGTACATCATATACTTCTTTATCCACTCAACACAATCACGTTCCAGGTAGTTCTTCCAGTAATAAGCTTCACCTCCGTTCCATTTCTGCTTGATGATTTTAGCTTGTGATGTTTCAGCAACCCAATCAGTGTTTTTCAAATCCAGTTTAATAAAATCTTCTCCATTGTAACCAAACTGACTGTATCCATCTGTAGCTCCATATTCATCATCCCACTGACAGCCGTACATCTGTTGTAAAGTATGAACTCCTGAGAAAGAGAGAGGACACATTTTGTTGTGTGCACTGTGTGCTTCACAATGACAAACTAAAGGAAATTTTCTCCACACAAGGAAGGAAGGCGCGGACCGTGGGAGAAGATTCCAGATGAATTTATTGAGAAGATCTCTGTGCGCGATGCAGGATGTTCTGAAACAATTCTGCTCTCTGTTCTTTTTTATTGTGGGAAAAAGGGTGTGGAGCCCTGGAGACCAACTCCAAATAAGACCTGGAGCTTCACCAAAACACAACATGTTTCATCTCAGATAAGAGATGAGAGGGTGGTGTCCTGGGTGGACTCAACAGGACTAGTTGTGGTTTACACACAGAGAAAACAGGACTAGTTGTGGTTTGCACAGCTGTGTCCCTGCTCACGACTGAACTTGAGATCATTTGCAAATGCAGCACAACATTGACAGTGGTGGCCTAGCGGTTAAGGAAGCGGCCCTGTAATCAGAAGGTTGCCGGTTCGAATCCCGAGCCGCCAAGTTACCACTGAGGTGCCACTAAGCAAAGCACCGTCCCCACACACTGCTCCCCGGGCGCCTGTCATGGCTGCCCACTGCTCACTCAGGGTGATGGGTTAAATGCAGAGGAAAAATTTCACTGTGTGCACCGTGTGCTGTGCTGCTGTGTATCACAAGTGACAATCACTTCACTTTCACTACTGTGCACATCGTATATTTAAATAGTAGAAGAGAGGAATGCCATATAAACATAAATAATTATTAATAAGGTAAACACTTTTCCTACAACAATCACTTCCCTTTCAGAGAGAGAATTTTAATCAGAAAAAAGATCATCATTTGTTTTCCTGTTTGATTTTTGTTTTGTAATTTTGTCACTTTCTGTTCATGAATTTACTGTAAAGAACTGGTTTATTTACATTACATAAATAACTGAAGTTTTAGGTTTATGTTTATGATTATATAAATATGTCATCAAATTCTTTACTTTGTAAATTCTGTATAATTACTTTATTATAAATAACGTGAAGATGTGGAGAGTTTACATGAACTGTTGGGGCAGTTCTGTGTGTGCATGTGTGTGTGTGTGTGTGCGTGTGTGTGTGTGTTATTCTTCAGCTGTGTGAGAAAGGAGAGCTGCAAATGCTCAACATTGGGGGAAACTAATTCTTGTCACATCAAGGAGTTTGATGCATGAGGCAGTACACGACAATGATATTTAATGAAGGTAAACACAAAGGAAACACCACTGGGGCCTAAATGTGAACAAAAGGCAACACTTGGGGTTGTCTAGACTACAGTAATAGAGCTAAATGAGTGACAAAAGAATGAAGGAAGGCAAGGACACTCATTACACAGAAATTGAGAAATCATGGTGGTAACTGGGGGACAGTGAATGAGTGTAGAATGGGTGGCTCCTGGTGGGCAAGTTCTCTGTGCTCATTATAAGAAGCAGTGAATTCCAGATCAGTTTAGTGTTTCACTGATATTACAGAGGAAATGTGCCAAATGTTAAGCAACGTTTCTAGAATTGCTGAAACTAACAAGTTTTGCCTTCACAGTTTCTACTTAATTCTGTAGAGTTATAATAGAAGCTTCATCCCTGGGCAACAAATAAAACTTCAGAGGTGTTTGGATTGAGGATGAAGGTGCTTGTTGATCTTACCTTGATCTCCAGTATGATTAAATTCAATCATGATCATTTTCAGATTCTCCTTGAATTTCCATGTAAAATCTCTGAAGCTCTTTGTCTGATCCTCCACATACTCCTCTCCCAGCTCCTTCACCCAGTCCTGCCGGATCTCAAACTGGTTGTTCTTACTGTCGAAGTATCCAGTCACTTCATCATCGAACAAATTTACACCAATAAATTCAGGAAGATCCTTTATTCCTGTAGTTGCTGTGTACAGTCCTGTCCAGGAATGAATCACTGTTGGAGAAGAAACAGGACATTTAGATTATTAAACTGTAGTAAACAAATTATTAACCCAATATAGGGTTAGTGGCATCATTGAATTGGGCTTTTACTCAGTAGAAGTAACGTATATAAAGTGGGAACTAACAGGCAGGTTCCAGGTGTTGTTAGACGGACCAATTAAACTGTTTTATACTGTTTTTATACTGTCTCAATCCTCTGCCACCATACTCGCCACTTGTATGTTTGTGTTTATGAACTGTCATATTAGCTATCGATCATTGCAAATATTTGACAATATTTGCAACAATAAATAAGGTACCTTAAGAAAAAGATCAAAGTCTGGACAGCGTTATTAAAGTGGAGGGCGTCATCACGCACCTACAGCGGCGGTACCAGCCCGTTTGGTGCCCTGGGCGAACACCCCTAAAACAGTTCCATTCATCAAGCCAATACACAGTTCCCATGAAATGTTCAGTGAAAACAGTGTTGGGCCAGACAGGTACCACTTGATACCATTTGTAATACTTCAGGATGTTTAGATGATCACCATATTCAGATTAAAAAACTTCTTTATTTCTGAAACAGATTTCCTGGATGTAAACCTCGCTGAACGTGTAAAACGGTACTGCAGCCTGCTGAGCACAATTAAGGAGCTACTTCCTGTTCTACTTTGTAAAATGGTTATTAGATGCCGCTTCAGCCAGTCAGAGAATCTTATAATCTCATAAATTCCTGAATAATCGCCATCATTAATGGATTTTGTGCTTAGATGAAAAAAAATTCTGATAAGTGTTGTCTTGTAGGATGTATCAACACTGCAGTCAAACACACAGCAAGTAAAGACAACAAGGTTGTACAGGGTGGGCCATTTATATAGAAACACCTTAGTAAAATGGGAATGGTTGGTGATATTAACGTCCTGTTTGTGGCATATTAGTATATGTGAGGGGGCAAACTTTTCAAGATGGGGGGTGACCATAGTGGCCATTTTCAAGTCGGCCATTGGATCCAATTTTTAGGAAGAGGGTCATGTGACACGTCAAATTTATTGGTAATTTCACAAGAAAAACAAAGGTGTGCATGGTTTTAACGTAACTTTATTCTCTCATGAGTTATTTACAAGTTTCTGACCACTTATAAAATGTGTTCAATGTCACCAACCATTCCCATTTTATAAAGGTGTATCCATATAAATGGCCGACCCTGTATATTGAGGATATTAAGAGGATATAAACCACTTCAACTCCATAGGTATTAAAATATACAGACAAAACAGAAGCAGGAGGAATCAAACAACTTTATATTTTTCTCAAACGAGACAAACCAACACAAATAATGATCCAAGCTTGACAAGACAGGCTGGTATAAAAAAACAAACTAACTAACTAAGGTCATCCAGTTACAGCACATTTTCTACATAATTATCATAATATCAATACTGGATTAATTAATAGCAATAGCAATACTTTTTCATTCAATATTGCAATGACAAAAAATTGACAGGATATAATATAATTGTGTTTATGATTATTAAATATATGTTTATTCCAGTAAAAATACAAGCTTGAATTCTGTTTCCTTGTTGTCACAATCCAGATCACTGCTCCTGTCTGTCCTGTTCTGTCACCTTCTTGTTTTGGAAGGGGTTCAGACCGAAGTTTCATGTTGGTCCTGTGTTATTATGTTTCCTGATTGTTTTCACCTGTGTCTGATTGTATGAAGCTGCCCAGTTTGTGTCTGTTTGCGGTTGGGTCACTGTTACTGGATGTCTCCCCCTGTCCTGTTCACCATGTTTTAAACCCCTGTCTTATGACGCCATGTGTATGCATCCTTCTTCCTCGCCATGTCCAGCCATAGTTCCAGATCTACTGCCCGCCATGTCAAACCAGCGTGACAACGCTTCTGGTTTCTGCTTGTTTGTGTTTCAGCCCCTGTGGTTAAGCGTCATTAAAAAAAATTCACTATGTCATGAAATTGCGCCCCCTGCTTATTTTCCATGGCGTGACACTTGTTTTTATCTTGTCGGTCACACCCTGAAACAGATCAGCCCTGCCAACAAGTTGCTCAATTTAAACATTATTTTTGTCATCCACTAAACATACAATTCATAAATCCAATAAGTCTTAGAAACAAAACATTTTTTAGAAATATCTTCATTTTATCTTCAAATAAAACACATCAATTCCAGTATACCAGACTGTTTTTGTGTTATGACTGTGTTATGACAGTCACATAAACAGCTGCACTATAAACAAGAGCCTCACCCTGACTGTTAATATTTTGGTGTATAATTACTATTGTGCTACACTGAGGAATCAAAACTGAAATACTGGATGTGACATCCGCAGGCTGACAGGGGGAGAATGCGCAGAGATGGGATGTACTGGGTACAATGATTTATTAACACAAAGAAAATGGAACGATGGCCAAAAACAGGGAAAACAAAGGGAACAAATAAAAACAAACCCGCAGGTAACAGGGTCCACATAAATGTTGCAGCGTTGGTCTGCTGCCCAACAGGTCCTTATAACAGGACTCCAGTCATGTACGCCTAATCAGACATGCTGATTATATACAGTAGGTTAGTGAAGAATGTAAAGACCCAAAACTACTGAAGGAACATTATTTCTAAGGAACAGGAGCAGGATATTCATTCCAAGAAAAATTCTTACATTGCATAAAATTGCTTAGAGCCACACAATTCTAAATGTGCAGAAACACATCTGCCTATTGTTAATAGTTACAGAATTGTGAACTAATCAGATTATAGTTATTATCTATTTATATGCTTCAATTGTTCAGTATTCAGTTGTCAACGCATTAGACAATAAAACAGCGGCTCCGACTCCGCCTTTAACTCCGCCCCCTCCACCAATTCTGCTCCTTCCTC
This sequence comes from Denticeps clupeoides, assembly GCF_900700375.1. Lineage (NCBI taxonomy): Eukaryota > Metazoa > Chordata > Actinopteri > Clupeiformes > Denticipitidae > Denticeps > Denticeps clupeoides. The sequence continues at coordinate 11,949,037 of NC_041726.1, forward strand.
TACTTTTGTTCTCGACTTTAGACCAACAGAGAACCTCGCGGAAAACCCTATTATCTTCGTGATGATTTAGAACCAATTGTTTGAAACCAGTAGCGTCACTAAAATCCGGGTAGAAGTCGGGGCTGCAGGTTCCTCCAACTACGGCCAGTCCCGCCCACTCGCTCTTGATTGGTCAGAAACTGCCCTGTCAATCAAAACCTGATTCATTTCCTCCATGTCTGTCGTTCTCCGTGAAGACACTTACTGTGTCCCCGAACAAGAGTGTCTCCAGGGGGGACTGTCCCTGTAACTACTGGTTGTAAGTCGCTCTGGTTAAGGGCGTCTGGTAAATACTGTAAATGTAGATGAACGTGATGTAGAGGAGAATCGATTCCGCATTTATTCCCCCCTTCCCCATAACCGCCCATCTTCCGTCTACTGTGTTCTCGACTTTTATAACATACTCCATTTTGTATTCTCTGTTCTGGATTTTGTCTATATGAATTATCACAAGATCGTAAAAGATTAACAACACAGGAAAGCTCCACCCATATATGAAAATCTTACCATATAACCATTTTAATAATTTAAGCAAAAAAATTACAAACCTCCTGATGCAAGCTCGCTTTTAAAGATCAGAAGATGAAAGATCAGGATGAGAAGGATCATGACTGTGACAGATTGTTCGAGATTCCTCACATCGCCCTGAAAGAATTAGATCCTCACGCTCTGCTGATGTTAGAGGAGCTGGAGGTCCCTGCGATCGTTACTGAGTATAGAACCGGTTGGTTGAGACCAGAAGTCATTTCTCGACCGAAGCTCCTCCCGCGCTCACATTGAAATGTTCCATTTCAAATGACTACGGATGAACCAAGTTTAAATAGGTTTGTGCTGGTTTAATACTGAATGTTTTACGTAGTTACACTGAAAAAACGGCTGATAAATGCTGTAAATGTAAAAAGTGAACACTGGCTAAACTTTAAAAAAACTAATTAATCTAATCATTTTGCATTGATCTAAATCCCGCTGTTACCCTGTTCATTTACCTTACAGCAATAAAATAATGCTAAAATATTAGGTGGGACAGATTACTTCAGTTTTTTTAGGTTTAGCCAGTGTTCACTTTTTTCAGTGTAAGATGAAAAAAATCCTTCACTACATGTGCACAAAATAAACAGCAGAACGCAGGATATTTAACTATATTTAAGTATACAGATCCCCCCAATAGTGCTATCTCTAAATAAATTAATACATTAATACAAATATTGTTCTAATAGTATACAGTTATAATTATATTATTATATTATTGATATCATACTATTATAACATATATAATATATAATATCAGTGCAGGAGACTGTGAAGGATCCACCTTGTGTGAAGAGGTGAGGTGAAATGCAGCCATAGAAGAAGCAGAAACATTAATTCAAACAAGACAAGCCCAGACAAATATATACCCAAGCAGCTGTTCCAAAAGCACAGACTTGTCAAGACAGGCTTATAAAATGCAAAAGTGAACAGTAAAAATAAATACTAGGTTCAATACAAGGTCATCCATTTACAGCATATTTTCTGCATATATATTATACAGTCAAAATTGTTACTGTTTTTTTATTTCATTCAATATTGCAGAAACAAAATACATCTAATTTGGACAGTTGTCCTACCTCCAGCCTCACTGCCTCGCTCCTAATCTCCCTTCTACTGATCACAGCCAGCATGAAGGACCCTGATCAGCACCGGCCAGCACCGATCCTCGTACCCCAGTAAAGTGTGCCCTAGCACCTAGTTTATACTGTTTTGTTGTACTTTCAAAAGGGAATAATTCTAGAGGCCGTCACCACACATGTTTTGTGTCTTGTGCCTTGTATACATTAATTTGGCACTTGGTTCTGAATATTCTTGCCCAGTGTGACTACAGCATTATATACATATAAGCATTATATAGGGCATCCGGCTTAAAATTTCTGTTGTGTGGAGAGACCAGACCGGTTGATCCACTGTGGCCACCCCAAACAGTGAGTATAATGTAAACACATAAAATCCTGTCTAAGGACCAGGAGCAGAATATTAATGTTAATAACGAATAGAATTGCTTAGAGCCAACCTACAGCTAGCTGAAGCATGTGCAGAAACACATTTGAGCATAGCTGTAGAGTTTTCAACCAATCAGATATAGTTCACACAATGAAAGCTAAATATAAATTTAAATGAAACACAGCACATGGTGACACAACAAAATGTGTCCTCTGCTTTCAACCCTTGGTGAGCAGTAGGCAGCCATGACAGACACCCTGGGAGCTGTGTGTGGGGATGGTACTTTACTCAGTGGCAACCCACTGCCCTGTAGAATTTAGGGACTCGAACTGAGGACATAACCAGTATGCTGCAGCAGCATATGTGTCACAGCTCCAATCAGACCTGTAACAGGGCATGTTTTTTTTTTTTATGTAATACATTTTTTAATAATCACACGGTATATAGTACACTGAACACTATGCTGTGGTCATTTTTAGTTAAAGCACGTGGAGACACACCTCATAATCATTTTCTTATAAACGCATTTACCGTGAAGAGGGGGGGAGGTTAAAGTTTCTATTTTCTAGAAATCACGTGACGCCTCACGGCCTCCGGCGTCGTCATCCGCGATCAACGCCGTGACGCGCATGCGCGCCAGAATCGAAAGTAAAAGCCAGTTATTGTGGGGAAATTACGGGGATTTTTCTTTTTTTCTGGTATATTTTTACTCTGACATTTGGTATCGCGCGCTGCACGATACCATTTCAACAGCGCAAACATGAGTGAGTTCTCGACTATTTACAAAATCTGCATTATCGCGTTTGCAGCGCTTATCCTTCATGGTGAGTAGCCGGTATTTGAATATAAACCTGCGCATTTCGAAGAAATAAATATACTATTGAGATGCAAACGTTGCCATATTCTATGTGAACATGATCTTTAAATTACATTTCTCTGGTGTCCATGCACAGAAAAGCAAATACTTGTGGAATTTATAATGCTCTTTGTTGTGCCACATGATCCATCTTTCTAAAGATGCAGATGTCAGGATCTGAGCAGCTTGTGGCAACTTGTGACAAGTGTGGGTCAGAACAGCTCCAAAATGATTGTAATTCTGGGCATCATGTGGATGTACTACATTTCGTTGCCCTGTACTTGTACATGTGTAATGACAATAAAGTTGAATCTAATCTAATGTTACTGTATGTGCCTTCACAGTGTCTAGATGGACTCAAGATTCCCCAGATCGAACATCTGTGGGAATTGTTGGTGGCATCATCATAGCATCCTTGCAGGACACAACAACAACTTAGTTTTATACATGCCTTTCAATAAATCCAGGGTCACTGTACACTGTACATAGAGATAACTATGTTTTAAAGGCCTTTGAGAGAGTATTAGATTTTAGGAAGTTGTAACTGGTTCTGATTAAGAGTGCCTGCTAAATATTCTATCAGTTCAGGGGTGAAGTGATCACAAATTTTATGCGTTTGTTTTAATTTTGTGGCTGCATGTAGAGCAGTGCTGTTACAGCCTCATTATCTCCCACAGTATCTGGAAACAGATGTCCTGACATGGAGTGCTGGTTTGTCCAGGAGAAACCAGGACGAGGAGGAGGTTTCTCGGCAGCTATGAGCCAGGAGAAGTCCATGATGTTCATCAGAACTGAGCCACACAGCGAGGAATCCAAAACCCAGCAGCACCCTCTTCCTGCAGACATTAGCCCTGCCAGAATCTACTACGTCACTGGTCAGTGCTCAGGTTTACTGTAACCAGTTTAGCTTATTATATTATACATGTATATGTTTTTACCTGCTAGGCCACCGCTGCCCCCAGATAAGTTTATATAAATCACTACTGAAGTGAGACAGTGTATGATGCTGTGAAAGTTTAATTATGAAAGTCCAGAGAACAGAAAATAGGCACAGTGGCCAAAACCAGCTCCACATTCCAGTCCGGAGATTCCTGTTGTCTATGGCATTATCCCAATTTCCTGATTGTCTAGTCTGTGTCGGGACATTTTATGTCTGTATGTGCTTGTTATGAGTAAAATCCCCTTTCTCATGCCCTGTGTTTGTTCTCCTGTCATCTAGACCCTGCTGGTTCCTTCTGCCAGCTCCCCCTCCACAGACCTAAGGGCAGCGTGAAGAAGCCCCAGTGTGAGATCAACCCTTTCAGCCCACAGCCCTCCATTGTCCCGTGGGCCAGAGCCCTGACTGATACGGCCCAGAGCCCCATCTACCTGCAAGCAGAGTGGTTGTCTGTGTCTGCACAGGGCCTCGATGGAAAGCTGGTGTTGTCCAATGTGATGCGGGCTCCCTCAGGATCCCAGGAGCCAAGTGGTAAATCATGCTGCTGTACCCACAGAAAATAACTTATACTAAAATGCCTGTTTTCATAGCTGAGCATACATTAGAATCTTGCTAATTTGTTAAATTATACAAAATAAAACAATATTTTTCATTCCACATTTAGGATAAATAGTATTTTTTTTATTTAAATCCCCTTTTCTATGTTCATTGTAAATTTTGATATTAGAACATCACGTTATTTGGAAACAAGTTTATGAAAACACACAGGAATATCACAGCGCATAAATAATATGTTTTAAATAAATTATGTTTTTACTTGTTTCCCAACTTTAGTGTCTGGTGTCAATAAATGCTAAGTTCTTATTTATTTTCTCTACGCCCTTTGCAGGGCCTCACTTGTCATTTGTTCTTTCACACAGTGATCCTCAGTATAATCAGCAAAACTGCTGGAGTCCGGTCCAGACTGGGCGAGCGAGTGATGCTGGATTGTGGTTTCTGGGTGGATCCATCCTCTCCCCTCTTTGGGGTGGGCTTCTCTGTGGAGTGGCGTTATCAGTTCCGGGGTGAGGGACGTCTGGTCCTTGCCTACGATGCCAAAAATGACCGTTTTGCTGACACCACTGAAATGGGCGCCGAGCTGGATTTGGATGCCCTGTACAAGACAGGAAATGCATCAATGGTCCTTGAGGAAGCCCAGGTCCGCCATTCAGGAACCTACATCTGCACAGTGTACCTGCCTAACGTACTGGCCCAGGTGACGATGGACCTGGACATAGTGGGTGAGGACGTATACGTACAGAAAAATGTACAGTTACTAGAACCGCTAGTACTTCATGGTAGTGTGAGAGAGGGATCAATGCCTTATTATTCAGTGTTATATAAGATGCCAGGTGAAGCTGTGTCAGGGGTCACCATCCCCGGTCACACGTTTCGAGATTCTTACCACGACCCATCTCTTTATGTTAATAAGGTGGGACAACAGTTTGTGTATCCAGCAGGTTGCTCCCGCTATAGATATTATATCACCCCCATGGTATCTCCAGTTTCACACAAAAAGTAAGGTCAGCTAAAATAAGTGCACTTATCTGTCTTACCCGAGGTCGGAGGGAGAGGAACAAAAAAAAAGGACAGTTTAATGAAACGCAAAAATTCTGAAGGGAAAAGGGGGGACCTTCTCTGTCTCGGAGTGAAATAAAGTATGCTGGCACCACCTTCTGCGGTTGCACTCGCTACACCAGGGCTGATCCCCATCCGTGCCGAGAGGACCTGGGGAGGGAAGGTGAGGCGGTAACCACAACCAGGAAGTGTGAGAGAAGCCACGCCAAGTGCACATTACAGTATCGGGACTTACCAGAGTGCCTGCGGCTGTAAACGACATGACACGCAGACACAGACACTGACCCTAATACTCAGTGTTGTGGGGGGTGGAGATGTTATTAGGTTTTTTTGTTTAAATTCACATGAGTGCCTCAAAATATTTTAAATATCATGCCATTCTATGTGTACTTCCATTCTGATTATTACAGCATTCACATTTTTAGATTAGGCAAGTGCTTTCACCCTGAACAAAGGGTGTAGCCACGTGGCTGTTTGTGTGAGAGAAGGGTGGTAGTAGCCTTGTGGGTAACACGCTGTGGGTAGTAGCCTTGTGGGTAACAGAAGACCCAGGTTCAAATCCCGCTGACTACCATTGTGTCCCTGAGCAAGACACTTAACCCTAAGTTGCTCCAGGGGGGACTGTCCCTGTAACTACTGATTGTAAGTCGCTCTGGATAAGGGCGTCTGATAAATGCTGTAAATGGTAAATGTAAATGTCTCTCAAGCAACATAGTACAATATACAGTACAATACAATATATACAGTACAGTACAATATACAGTACAATACAGTACAATATCCAATGACTGTTTAACAGTTGAAAATGTGTCACACTTAAGATCAGGCAAGAGGCAGATTATAGTTAATCTATAAAAATATAATATTATAACAGTAGTATTATGACATTCTAAATCTCTTCAATGCTGGCAGACATAAAAAAAACATTTTATGGGCAGAAATGGAGAATAAAACATAAAGATCATGTTCATTATATGTTTAGAACAGACTACTTATACACAGTTAGGAAGTAAGGAAATTAATAAATGAGTAATGGCAATTACTTAATTACTGTGTGACAGTGTCTGTAATTTTGAAGGCTACAAAATTAAATTAATTAAATTAATAGACTGTATGGCTATTAAATGAGTGAAATATTTATGCCAACTATATTTATTTTTTTCTCTCTTTTTTTCTTCAGAGCCCCCATCCCTCTCCGTGTTCCCCAACCCGCTCCCTCTTGTTGTGCCTGGCCAGTCTGTGTCTGTGCAGTGTGAGGCGTCAGGATTCTTCCCTCTCACTCTGGATCTGTCCTGGGAGTTTGTGGGATTCGATGGTAAATCCTTGTCCCTGGGCCAGGGCAGTGTGACAGGCCATCGTCAGGCATCTGATGGAACCATTAGCCAGAGCACCCAACTGGAGCTGAATTTGGCCAGGCTGGACCTTGGACGTGGAGGAGAGGTCACCTGTGTGGCTGTTCATGCAGGTGGAACTAGAAGGACCAATGTGACTCTAAACATCATCGGTAGGTGACAATAGAAATACACATGATGGAGAACTCATGATCTGGCCCATCCCGTAGTTTCTGTGCACAGCGTTCCTGCAGTCATTAAACACCTGGAAAAGTCATGGAATTTGAAAAGAAAATTTTCCAGACCTTAAAAGTTTGGAATACGAAATAAACATATAAAGTCGAGGAAAAGTAGTTGAAGTCTGATTGACACGTGAATGTATAACGAAGAACATAGTTCCCGGAAGACTGTACAAGAAAAGTTTCTACATTTACAACTACAATGTTTAAAACTAGCACAGGTCTGTAGTGTCTTTGCAGGGGAGATAATGTGATCAAGAAGGCGGTTCACCCAGGGCGAGGCTGCCCACTGCTCACCAAGGGTGATGGTTAAAAGCAGAGGACACATTTCACTGTGTCACCATGTGCTGTGCTGCAGTGTTTCACAATGACAATCACTTCACTTTCACTTTATGTAGTGAACCACGTCCTGTGGTGCTGCGTGCGTTACTTCAATATTCCAGCACATCCACAGTCTTCTGTCTCCTTCTAAAAGCCATGTAAATTTAAATGTAAATGTCTATTTGTTTCTGGAGTAATTTACTCTGGCTCTGGCTGTGTGAACGTGGGGGAAGAAACACTTCTTTTCAGGGTTGTCATAAATTTTATTCAATGTAGTTTCAATGTAGTTTGATTTTTTGTGCTTTTTTTTTCACATTTGCACAGAAATTTTAGAGAACATATGGTCTTGAAAATTTGCCTTAGAATAATTGAAAAGTCATGAAAATTATTTTGTAAAAATGTGTAAGAAGCCTGTGTGCATTTGAATCCAAATATTTTATTTAGTTAATATAGTTATAATAATGTTTTACTTTTTGTTAATCTAACAGGAGTAAGTGCTCCCTCTATTGAGGACTCTATGGCGATGGTTGCTGTGGCTTTGGTGCTTTATGGTCTGATTAAAATAATTTCTTGGACTTTCACTTCATCAGGTATACCAACCATTTACATTTGAAACCTACTTATTTGAAAGCCTGCTATTAATGTTATATATTTAGCTTTGACTCATATGCATACTTCATGGGGTGAGGACCAGGTGAAAGCTTTTCAGTATGTGTTTTAAATTACCGATTATAATTCTGGCCATTATTGAGATCATGCACCCAGCTTGTCCTCACCCCTCTGTTCATAATTACAGTTTCTGCAATTCTGTGGACAGCTGCATTATTATGTTCACTTCTTTTTTGGTGCAGGTACTACTGATTTGGACAGAAATGAGAAGGTACATTTCTCTTTATGCTGTTGTATCACTTCTGTCTGGGAAAGGGATTTATTGGCAATATAATTCCATAATGAATCATTTTAAATTTTGCAACCACCAGTCTGTCGACATGTTCTTACCTGCTTCTCTGGTTTCTCATTTTCAGAAAGAAAACTGAACAGGAGGACCATAATAGAAAGAGCTGTGTAATATTAATGTATTTTAATGCACTCAAGTGTATAAAGTCAGGAATATATTGGAAAAACAACTTTTTTGTACTTTAATTTGTTTCTGGAGAAACTATTGTTCTGTGTTTTTTTTTATCTATGAAGGCACTACTGTTTAAATTTGAGCGATTTTGTTTAATTTTCTTGATTTTTGTTATGTGTTTAAATGTTCATAAAACATAAAATGTTCATAAAATTAAATAAAAAAATAGTCTTTATTCCTTATTACAAAGCAGTCAGATGACATTTCCCTTTATTCTATCTGGTGTACAAACATGGGAGCATGATGACAAGTTATATGATGACAAGTAATAATACCAATATTACTTTTTTGTACTGTTGTTTTTAGAATTAGCTTATTAAAATTGTATTTTCCATGTCACTGAATTCACATATTATAATAACCACATTAAAGTGAAGATTATTCCAAATGGATTAATCATCTAGCCTAATTTAACTGGTCAGTAAAAATATGCGCTGCTTTCTTTCGGTGATCATAACGACGAACGACCGATCAGTTTTGGTGACCGATCGGTTTGGTGACAAAGGAACAGTGGACAACACGAGGAAGCGGCTTCACGACACCGCCGAAGTAATCAAAGCACCGCGAGCCAATGGGCGGCGCTCTTACTGGAGACCAGCGAATCAGTGAGCCGGATGCTTCCGGGTTCCCTCTCGCGTTCACTGGTTCAAGTTGGAAGTCCTGCGTCAAGCTCGTAAGTTTCAGAAATTAAATTAAATGGTGCGTTAGAAGTGCTTTGCTTGGAGTATAAAACGTGTAAAATATTTCTGTTCGCTTGGGTTGGAATTAAGAGCGTCGCCTGAATTCAGAGTTCAGTGTTTATTCAAGGAAAGCTGTCGAATGAGCTAGTCTGCTAACCTACCTTGTGGTATATTTGTACCTTTATATACTGAAACACCGAAGATTAAACCATCACGCGAAGAGGCCAGATACTAAAACACAACCGCAGGGAGTTGTGTATTAACGGTACGGGGATTCGTTGCCCGAATACCGGTCGGCAGTCGCACAGTTTTCATTTTATTGACGAGAAATTGAAAAAACAACAATGATCGGTCGGTGGTTAAACTGACGCCGGACGATATTAGCAGCCCGGTCACCAGTTTACACCGACTAGATATACTACTGATAGAACGGCTACGGTCAGCTTCGGTTTTCAGTTCGCTTCGTTAGAAGAGGAACCCTACCAGTCGAAAAATAATTCACACCAATTCAAGAGAAGCCTATGGTTGCTGTGAAGAAACGTAGGACACAAATATTTCGTATTTATACAAAGACATTTGGTTCAATCAGATTCTTCAGAATTTCTGTATTTCTCACTTTTTGATCATAAGCAGCTTGTTGAGATGCTCTTTTACAGGAATGAAGGAACCAAGTGAAATAAAATAAGAGTGAAATACTATAATTAGAGTAAAAGTTCACTGATTTGAAGAGCCTTGTTTGAGTTTTAAATAACCGCTTTCTTCTTTTGATTCTTCAGTTTTGTTCTAAATTGGATGACTTGTGTATATCCTATTTGCATTTTCTTTTATCATTTCACCCGGAGCAGAAACGACCACGGAGTTGTGATCATGGACAGCATTGTGATCCTGGACGATGATGAGGAAGACGAGCATCTTCAGATGTCATCATCAGAGCCATCATCTTCCTCCTCTCTTCCCACTACCAGACGGATCACCTTAAACAGCCAGTTGCCCGCGCCCACCCATATCACCCAGTCTCCTTTCGCCTCGGCTAAAAAAAGTAGCTTTGTGCTGCAGAAGGAGATTGAGACCCTTTTTGCTGAGGTAGGAGAGCTTGCTAAATAAAGTACCTTTTATACTTTCTCACATTTTTACCATCCCGTATTTTCCTCTTTTGACCCCTGTGCTCTATTCCCAACTCAGTTTGTTAAATACTGCCAGCAACAGACCACGGACTGCCCCGAGGTCCTCACCTTCCTGGAGGCCAAGCACAAAAAGGCCACGCCGGAGTTCCTCTCCTCGGTGGAGTTCCGGAACACGCTGGGACGTTGCCTGACCAAGGCCCAGGAGAACAAGACAAAAACGTTCGTCTACATCAATGAGCTGTGCACCGTTCTCAAGCAGCACTCCACCAAGAGGAGGCTCTCCACACTAACGCCTGCAGCTGAGGAAGGGACGAAAAGGCCGATGAAGGAGGAAGAGGCCAACGCAATCGAGGCTCCATCTACCTCGGCACAGCCGGATGAGGACGGGGTTACGGGTGAGGAGGAAAAGAAAGTCAAAAAGGCATCCAGAAGACAGGTCAGTAAACTGTGCTCGTCCGTTACTTGTCTTGTGGATTTGTAAATGCAGAGCCTGAAATGTTTCTTATTGAACTCTTGCTCAGAGTCGCTGTACCTGTTTATGGGCTTAAAGGTCCCCTGACATGAAAATTTCATTTTGTGAGATTATTTAACATTTAATATGAGTTCCTCTAGCCTGTCTATGGCCCTGCAGTAGCTAGAAATGGCGATTAGTGTTAAGTGTGTTTTGGTCATTCTACAGCAGCTCAGATGGTCGGATCTGGAATTTGGCCCATTATGTCGTCATATTTTTTTTTCTGGGAAAAACTCAGACATGACTTCCTGTCTGCGCCAAACATTGTGGTTGGTGAATGGTGTTGATGGCATAATTTCTGTGAATGCCCGCTTACTTCTATAAGCCGCGCTCCTCCTCGTCCCACCTCTCTCCTCCTCATTTGCGTTTAAAGCTAGAGACACCAAAGCGGTGCGTCCTGGGGGAATCTCACTGTGGGACTGGATCAAAGTGGCTGTAATTCTGCAGCAAGGTTGGATTTTAGAAAGAGACTTCAGATACAGTATTAGGGGACCACTAAGACCAATATAAAAGCAAAAAAAACTTTTCATGTCAGGTGACCTTTAATTTAACCACTAACAGAATGTAAATTGGTGTGGTGCTTGAGTCTCATCTCCTTCCATCCACCTGAGTTCTCTTGGTGCATGATGGGTATCTCAGTAAAGAACCTGTTTATGTACTTTTTTTTTACATTGTCTTTTGAATCACATCATCTTTTCTCATATTTTTTTGTTTTTTGTTGTGGTCTTTCAGATAGCGTATCTGGAGAACCTGTTGAAGGTGTATGATGAGGAGATTCATCGTCTACAGAAGAAGGAGCTCAGTCTGGATGAGCTGGGTGAGGAGGATTCAAGCTACATCCAGGAGCACAAACTCAAACGGAAGGTCAGGAATCTCAGCCATGCATTTCCAACCACATTTCAGCGTGTCTCAGAATTAAACTATTTGAACTGTTTTACTCTCTCATGGCACACCTGCAGCAAAATTGCTCTTTCGTTTTCCATCTTTTCGCACCTCCAAAGTTTTTCTTCAAAAATGTGTTCAACCGAATCTGTCTCTCACGCACACAGTTTCTGTTTCTTTTTCTCAGCGTACCTGCTTACAGTTTCTCTTTCTCTCATTCCCGTTCTTACTTTCTGTTTTTCCATTCCAGCTCTACCAGAATAAACTCCTTATGAATTCGCCCAACAAAATTCTTCATCTTTTCACCAATTCCACACATATAACATTATTACCCCTGACCGGTGACATAAGACTGATTACCTCATTACAGTGGCTAGACCGTGAAGTCAGGGATGAAGTGTAGCATTGAGCAACCTGTGATTTGCATCTCCAGAGCTGCAATTATTGGTCAGGACTTGCAAAACAAAGTAGACCAAAGAAGGCGTGAAGGCTGGACTATCATCTGATCCAGTAGAAGAGCGAGTGTTGTTGGCCGTAAAGGTGCATGCTGGTTCTGATAGAAAGCTGTCAGAACACACAGTGAATCAAATGATGGTTCTGCGTAGCTGCAGGCCTGTCGGGGTGGCCATGCAATCCTGGATCAACATGTGGGTGGCCTCGTGGGTAAGGAAACCAGAGGGTTGCTGGTTCAGATCCCAAGCCGCTGAGGTGCCACTGAGCAAAGTACCGTCCCCTCACACACTGCTCACCAAGGACACATTTCATTGTGTCACCATGTTCTGTGCTTCACAATGACAATTTCCCTAATTAATTTCTTCATTTGTTTGGCTACATACAGATGATGAAGATCTATGATAAGCTCTGTGAGCTGAAAGGGTGCAGCACTCTGACTGGCAGAGTCATTGAGCAGCGGATTGTGTTCAAGGGATCACGCCACCCTGTCATCAACAAGAAGGTATGACGAGTTAAAACATTTCTGTCTGTTTTTGATGACACTGTATTAGAAAGAGTCCCTAATGTAGAAATGTTTTTTCCCGCAGATTGAGCATTTTATCAACCGCCCCGATTTAAAGGAAAACCCACCAGATTTTCGGGACATAATGCAGCTGGTGCAGCGCACCAACCAGCGCCACAATCTGCTGCTCACCCCAAACCAGGTGAGGCAGACAGCGCAGGAAGCCTTCCAGGAGACGGGCAACCTTCTGCAGGAGCGGCGTCACCTGGACCTGGTGTACAACTTTGGCTCCCGCCTTACCGACAGCTACAGTCAGAGTAAGGGCGCTTACATAGTGAGGCGCATTCGTACCGGATATGGATACGAGGCGACACACGGAAGCGGGTGCTTCTGATGACAGCGGTACCAGTGCTTCAGCTGCACTCTGTGGAGATTCAGTATTTTTGAGCAATTGCTCGTTTGTCACCACGTAGACGAGATATTTTCAGGAGGAATGGAGGCTGCAATGCATCGTGTAGTGACATTGAACATTACATTCAACAAAAGGTGCAAACAAGCAACACAGTGAAGTACAGTGGCATTCAGTGAGGTGTAAGAAACTTCTAATAAAGAACAATAAATAAACGCCACTCCATTACCAACCTTATATTGCACAGGTTGGATGTAGAATTGAAGACCAGTGAATTCCAGTTTTTGTCTACATAGTAGTGCAATTGAGTATTTAAGTAAATCGTACCCTGTAGTCAACCCTGCAGCATGAGGAATAGGTCCAACTGGTGGTATAAATGAGAGCTTTTTCATGACTGTTGTCACTCATTCATTCAGAATATTTATTTGGCAGCTTTATTAATATCTTTACTCTACAAATGCAGTAATAATACCAGTGCTCATTCGGAGAAGTAGTTGACTGGTTGTCTGTGATTTTGCCCCTTTAGCCTCCGACCCTGCCATTGCTGACCTGTCCTTACGTCAAACGCTGCAGAAGAACAGGCAGGTGGCCATCACTGGCCTGGATGAAGTAATCACCAAATACGCAAAGCAACAGGATGACATTGAGGAGGAAGAGAGGAAGAAACGACAAAAGGCATTAGAGAAAAAAAAGCAGGAAGAGAACAAGAACGTGGTGAGAGAGTGACTACTTTTAATTTTGTGCGATGCGCGTTTGCTCCGACTCATGAACATGGACACACACTGGATCTTGTTCTTTCACCCGGTCTCCCTGTTTTTAACCTGGAGGTTTGTGACACGGTCTTTTCTGACCATAGCCCTGTAATATTTGATGTTGTTCTTGCCTACACTACAGCGAAACCTTGCGCTACTGTTCGGCGGCGTTGTGTGTTTTTAACTCCTCTACCGGAGATGAGCTCTTGGTTTTATTCAACCTGCCAGACTGTACTGGACACCATCAAAAACCCTGCAGCCTGAAATCAAATCTGAGCCTTGGCTGAACGATAGGACGTGAATGTCGACGTGCCAAGCATAAATGGAAAAGAGGACAATGTGTCTTTTCAAAGATTAAAGGACTGCTGGCATCTTTTTCAGACGGCCATAAAAAAGAAGCTAGAAGAATGTTCTTGTCATTGTTATTTAATTATAACAATCCTAAGGTTTCATTTAGGATCATTAACTCTGTCTTTGGGGCTTCAAGAACACAGAGTTCTGAACTTTCTTTTACTGCCTGTGAGATCTTCCTGCTCTTTTTCCATTGAGAGTCTCTTCTAGTAGGGCATTTATTTCTTCTGTTGCTCATGGCCCTTCTGTGTCTGGTTCCTGCTCCAGCAAAAATATTTTAGAGGTTTGTCAGTCCCTTTTAGGTCTTTACACAGCTCTGAATTGGTGCTTTAAAATTTTTAACAATATATTTATTACTGTACTTTTAGATTTGACTACGGCTTTTGATACAGTGGGTCATTTTATTTTCATGTTTCATGGAGCAGTGGGTGGGCATCAGGGTTCAAGTCTTTGTGTGAAGGATTGAACTTTCTGTGTCAGCTTGGGTGACCATGTGTCTCCCTCTGCTCCCCTTCTGTATGGTTTCCCCCAGGGCTCCGTTTTAAGTCCTTTCTTTTATTCCTACTCCTGCTTGGGTCTATACTTGGTATAGCATTCCAATGCTATGCAGATGACTGTCAGATCTATGTCTCTTTAAACTAAAATGTCTTGAAGACTTACGGGCCTGGCTGTCTTATAACTTAAAATGTAATGATGATAAGACAGAGGTAATTGTTTGGGTGTTCCACTGTGACCTCCAAACTAGAGTTAGGCTCTTTAGCTCAATATATTAGGCCTACAGTCACAAATTTAATGGTAAAGGTGGATGCTGACCTTAAGTTTGACTGCCAAATTGACAGCCTTACAAGCCTAGTCATACCTTATTTTATGATTTTAGTTTTTTCTGTATATATTTTCTCTCTCTTTCAATTCGTTGTACAGCACTTTGGGTCCTAGGACTGAATGTTAAAGTGTTTTATTAATAAAGTTGGTTGGTACTGTGGTGTGTGTGAACTGTGTGAACTTAGGGGCTTTCTTTTCTCAAATAGGACACCTCAAACACAGCAGAAGAGCCAAATGCAGAAAAAGGATCTGATGAAGATGGGAATGATGATGGAGAGGAAGACGAGGAAGATGATGTGTCCTCTGACCCTGATATTGAAGAAGAGATCGAGGCCAGCAAAGCCCAGGAGGGACCGGGTAAGAAATACCTGCAGATGGAGCAATTCAAGTCTCACCAAACAATCAAGAAAATTCCCAAAGATCATTTATGCTCACTTTGCTTCCCTCGTCCAGTCTGCAGATGCATTACTAGTTGTCTCTAGGGTTAAAAAGTTTTTTTTGTTTTTTTTTTAAACTGTTGAACACAATTAAAAACAGTGAGATATCATGCAATGTTTGAGGCTCTTCAAGACAGTGACTGTGTGATGACAGCAGATCACATTCTTGGCTTAGACAGCGGGGATGGTTGAACATGTGTAGGCTAATTTTTGACTTGATATATGCTGTGATTTGTTCAGTTAACCCACCTTCCCCAGGCTCTCGTGGAATTTAATTACTTTTCTGTTTTATTCCATTTCTTTCCCCAGACGTTGAAGGGGATGATGATGATGATGATGATAAGGATGACGAGACAAATGTCTCTGACAGTCAGATTGAAGAAAACGGGGACTTAACGTCAGTAAAATCCTCTAACCAGGATGAAGACGACAAGGAGGAAGATGAGGAAAGAGAAGGGGAGCCTGAGGATATGTACATGACCAGAAACACTATTGTAGTTGAGGCTATGATACACAAAGCACCCCAAAACACCTCCATTTCAGACAGCCCCAGTCAGTCTGAAAACGACAGCAACTCCTGTGTCTCCAGCCACCCCACTGTCAGCAGTCACACTGAGCCAATCACAACCAATCTGGACTCTTTGCCACCATCGCCTGTGGTGGTCTCGACCTATCAGGACACATCAGTACCATCACCATGTGATGAAGAGAACAACAAATCCCAGCGCTTATGCAGAAAACGCAAGGGAAGAATTACCAGCTCTGAAATGACTGACAAGAAGAGGCATAAACACAGCAGCAGGTAGAACATTTTAATCATTATTACCAACTAGCCACCCATCTCAAGTGGTCAGTTTGCCCAAACTACCAGTCATCTACAAGAGTGAGATCTAGATTTACAGCATTTATCAGACGCCCTTATCCAGAGCGACAGTAGTTACAGTGGTGCTGGTGGTCTACTGTGCTTTACTTCTATCATGGTCAGCATTTAGGATTTTCAGTCATTTGTGCTAGAGTTGATTTTGGACCAGATAAGTTCTAAAGCTTGATGTGTTTAGACCCTTGCATAAAAGTGTTCAACCAATGGAATTATTGGAAACTTCCCTGCAGTGACTCTGTGGGTGTGAGCGTGGCTAGCAGCCCCCTGCAGGCAGATTCAACCTCCGAGGACCCAGCATTGCAGATAGTCAGCAGCTCCCAGTCAACTCCGCCACCCAAGAAGAATAAGGTGAGTTCATAAATAAGAGTTTCAGGCATGGTTCAGTTAATTTATATACATGGTGGGGAGTAAATCACAATCAAACTATTTGAATGGTGTTCAGAATTCTGCCATATACACTTACACATATACACCCATAAAAAGAGGTTTGGTCACACTAATAAAAAAAATGTATTTGCAAATTACTGAACAGAAATATGAGTCAAGTGCTTTTGTATTTTTAACAAGATAGAATGTTTTTCAAATACAAAAAATACGTAGTGCAAATCTTGAAACTGCATACAAACTGGAATCCATGCGCTCTTGCAAATAACAACTTGCAAATACAAGTTCAGACTTGCACACACAAATCATTTTGGCACCAACTTGCATAGCGCTGGCAGAAAAATATTTGCTGGCATACCCACCAATCTGATTGGCTAGGAAATTAATCAATCCCAAAGCTGCAGGTAAGGTAACTACCAATCCTGGCAACTGACTAAGCACAACATTACGGCAAGATGTCGAGTAGTGAGGCAGGCGAGTTCTGTTTTAATCAGAACTCCCAGACTACCGACCACTTGCCATCAACATTACACCATCTGGCCGTAATGTTGTGCTCTGGCGCCCTCGGCGTCTTCTGCGCCAGGATTGGTCGCGCAAGTCTGAATTTGCACTCGCAGGTTGGTATTTACAAGAGTGCTTGGATTCCTGAACACAGTTTCAAGATTTGCACCTCATATTTTGTAATGGTAAAAAAAAAAAAGATTAAAAATACAGATCGCTTGAGGCGTATTTCTGTTCAGCATTTTGCAAACACAAACTGTTTTCAATGCAAGCAAACGTCTTTTTATGGGTGTAAAGTGAAAAGTACACATACAAGTATAAATGCCTCAATTCTGGCCCCATAGAGGTGGAATGAAGAGAATTCTTTCTAACGCTTAATTCCACAGGTGAACAAGTCAACCCAATATGAACCAGAAGTGATCATCCTCTCAGATTCGGATTGATTCCGAGGCTGTCACCAGATCTGGGCAGGACCGCATCATGCTCAGCGCCCATATGGGCCTGCTGTTGCTCTCCAGTGCCTGCCAGCGAGGACATTTAAAGACTCCATACAGCGTTAATGTAAGAGCTTCTGAGAACCGCTCAGTGGTCGGGGCTACTCTCAACGCTATGCTGTACCTGGATTAAAAATGGTACAGAAGGGAGTTTTTATGTTTTTTTCCACCCACTTTGTAGTATTTTATATTTTTTTATTGAGTGAATAGGTTTGGGTGCACCTTGTACAAGTTTGAGCGCAAATAGCAATTCTCATCCAGGTTCAATAAAATCTTGTTTTATTTTATGGGTACCTTTAGGCATCTTGTTCAAGAAATTGCGAAGACTTGCCATTTCAGTGTTTTAGTTCAAAATGTGTATGTTTGTGTACCTCATCATGAGTTTTGCACAAGGCTCAGGGATAACATGCAGGTCTATCTTATTTTGTCTGAGATACAAAAAATTGATTTATAAAGTTCTTATTATTTAAAATGCATTGATCTCCATGATTTCACATCCAGACACTTTAAGCCCGTGCTGTACATTGGTTGAATCTGTATTGGTTTATACAGATTTTGGTATCAGGAATGTTGATTAAAAACAGTGAAAAAGACCACAAGCATGAAGGACTTTACGAATGAACACGACCATATATTTCCTAAATGTAGGAATATGCAATATTGTAAGATTGCATTGTCACCATATGAACCAGCAAGCTCAAGGTTGGAGGCAGCGATCTATCCAAATTAGCTGACGTTGCTGTTCTTTAAAAAAAGAACATCTGTTTAATAGCCGTAGAGGTAATAAACATCGATTACCTGACATCACACATTCACAATCGGCCGCTGCAACCTGCTGTTTCCTTAAATGACCCTGAACAGCAACTCAGGATTGGTAAGGTATTCCTTGTTATAAAATGCCACACTTGCTCAGAATCTTTTCTGATTATCGGAAAAAAAAAAAGTCCATTCAGTGCTTGCCCAACGTTTAAATTGTGGCCAAGTGAGCGTCCTGTGTGTGTGTGAATGGATTTGTGGCCCTCTGCTTCACAAAATGCACCACACGGATAACAAGGTCATATTTATTTCTTACTCTGATGTTACATTGACGACATTAGTGAGTAATACATCGATACATTATTTGCATTATTGGCAATCACTTGAACCCATATCAGATTTTTTTTTTTTCCTGAAAAATATGTAATTATATTTTACCACACCATTTCCTTACAACATGTACCATTAGGTTCTTTTTTTTTTTTTTTCTTTTTTTCAAATGATGGAAGTAGTTTGTTGACTAACTGTTGCACAAATCAGTGCAGTCAAGTGAGGTTGTCTGAGATTCGGTAAAGACTCCATTTTGCACCTAAAATGAAATTACGTTGAACGTGAGGTATCAGATATTTATTGTTCAGCCTGTCTAATATGGAGTGATACTCTTTGGTATCACCACAACGTGAGCAATTTATACTCAATCAAGAGCATATATTACTGTTAAATACTCTAAACTACACTCAAAACTTAAATATATGATTCTGCTTTTCTTTTTCTTTAAAAATTATATAAGAGCAACCAGATACCAGCATACAAAGCAAAAATCAGCCACCATATACCCTAAAAGAAAATAAAAACTGATTTCATGTTTTGGAGCTTAATTATGTAATCCCCCCAACAAAAATGGGTTCTGTTCTAGTGGCAGACACATTCGGTGCCTTCCAAACACTTCCTCTAAAGCAAAAGTGTCCTCAAACATATATATTTTTTTCCAAGTGGCAATTTCTTTTGTGGACCTTGTCTTTCCTTCACAGAAGGTAAACCCACTTTCAGCAGTCAAAACTTGTGTGAACTGTACATCCCATTCTGAATTCTGCAATCGTTCACTTTTTTTTTTACTGAAAGATAAATTTAATGTTATCATGTAGGCCAGATTGCAATTACATTGCCAATTTTAATGTGATTTTTGGCACATACACCACCGTGGCGGCTACGGTGGAATCTCGTAGGGAGTCGCCCACCTTTGCCTTCGCGCCTGCTTTTAACCCCCCCCAAATGCCAATAATATAGTTGTACATCGATATGCAAGTGTCACAAGACGATGGCACTAAAAAGGGAAAGTCGGCACATCTGTGAGGAACCGCAGCCCTCGAACAGTCAGTGAGGGTTATGGACCAATGAGAAGAAGGAATTCGCTATAGCAGCCTAATCTACACGGCACAGCAGCGAAGGCCACCGGCTCTGTATTCATATGCTGTACAAGTGGTGGGTAAAAGCAGCGGCTTCACGTTTTTTGGGGGCTCCCGGGGGCTCCGTTTTTTTGGTATTTTCGCTTGACGCTCACTACGGCCAGTCGGTAAAGTGTCTCCATGATATGAACTGTACGTCTGGTCCCTTGAGCTTTTTCCCAGGTGAGGGTCCTGGCTCCGTCTAAGTGATGCTGCTCTCGCCTACGCTCACCTCACACACTTCGTCCTCGCACCCACCTCGATTGACACCCAGACCAAAAACCCCCGAGCCCACGTTCTGGGCGGGGCCGGCGACGGCGACGCCGCTCGCGCTGGAATGGTGTGGCGACAGAATGCCACTTTTCACTGGGACGCTGGCAGAGAGGCCGTTCCTGGGGCCAAAATTTCCTTGGCTGGCCTCGCCCTGGGGCTGAAGGTGGTGCGACGGGGACAGCACGGTCCCGTCGGAGCCGTCGCTGCCGCTGCCGGAGCCTCCGGCCCGCCTCTCGCAGTGCGAGCGGTGCCTCATGAAGCTGTCGCGCCACATGAACTTCTTCCCGCAGCCGTGGCAGTCGTACGGCTTCAGGCCCGTGTGCGTCTTCATGTGCTCCGTCAGGTGGTGCTTCATCTTGAACTTCTTGGCGCACACCGGGCAGTGGAAGGGCCTGAGGTCCAGGTGCATGTTGATGTGCCGATCCCGCATGCTCTTGTGGGTGAAGGTCTTCCCGCAGTGGCACATGAACACCTTGCCGGCACCCCCCACCCCGGCCGCGTCCAAGCCCTCCAGGCTCCCGCTCAGGCCCCCCGGGCCCGACAGGTGGACCGCTCCGTGTTCCAGGCTGGGCCCTTTCAGGGACGAGGCGGACATGCCGCCGGCGAGCCCCAGCGGGGACGAGGAGTCCAGGGCGGCCTGGCTGTACAGCAGGATCTGGTTCCCCTGCATGTCCAGGGGGAAGAGTTGGGCCCTGGCTGCCGCGGGCTGAACCGGGCCCAGCAAGGCGGACACGGCCCTGCCGCCGCTCTGACCGGCGCTGTCCAGGGCGTGCTGCTGAGGTGCTTGGTCCATGAGGGCACTTTCAAACTTGAGGTAGTCTTCAGAAGACTGGCAGTAATCGACCTAGAAAGGATGGTGAATTTTTTATTAGTTCGTACGAAAAAAATCAGACGGCCCGGCTTAATAAATAAATCAAGTTATTTCTGTACTTTACTGGAGCTGCAGCCAAAAAAAAATGGTTTAAAGTTTCAAATGAATTTTTTTTAATGGTTTCAGAGTTTATTCTGTTGCCATGGTTACAGCCAATTACCATCTTGAAAGGGATACGCTTCCAAAACTGTAAGTCAAGGAAAACCAGGATTTTAAAAATTACATTTCATCACTAGTGTGAAAACTACATTTTGGAATGAATAACGGAAAGAACGGAAACGGAAAGAAAAGAAACGGAACGGTAACGGAAAGAAAGAAAATAAACAATTTCAAATGTTCTGAAGTGAAAATGTCATTTTCTATTCCAAATAAATCATTGCAATTAACTGTTCAAATATTTCTGATATTAATCTGATATGAAACCCCACTTACAACCATCGTGTCCCTGAGAAGGACACCTAACCCTGAGTGTCTCCAGAAGGGGACTGTCCCTGTGACTACTGATTGTAAGTCGCTCTGGATAAGGGCGTCTGGGAAATACTGTAAATGTAAATGATAATTGCACCTTACAGATTTTGCGTCATCGCCCCATATTACAAAGGACTGTTAAGATATATAATCTTTCATAACATTACCTGTCCACAACGGTCCTATATTAAATAAATTACTGATATACTGCTTAAAGGGGGGTGGGTGGGTGGGATGGAGTCTTTTTTAATTAGATGAGGCGGCTTCACAACACTGGAATCAATGGGAAACATTCAGTTTTCATCTGTGGACCAAAGTGGCTAATTTCCTATGTTTCTGGGTTATTATTCTCTTAACCAGCATTCAGGCCACAGACCTGTTCTGCAGAAACAAAGAACCATATTTAATCATTTTAATATGGAATGATTTTTGAAACACGCCTGAAATAAGATAAAAGACTGACCTGCGCCTCCATGTCCGCTTCAGATCGGCTGCTTAGGTCTTCTGAAAGGGTCCTGACGTTAGAAATGTTAAATGTCCGCTCCTTGTCCCGTTCTCGCTCCATCTCCACCTCCCTTTCTTCCTCTTCGTCGCCACCTTCCTCCCCTGACACCACGATCAGCTCGTCCTCTGGGCTGCGCTCGGTCTTCACCACCACCCACTGTTTCCTCGGCATGATGCTGGGCTGGCTGTAGGTCGGCCTCTTCTGCGGCGGCGAGGAGTCCCCGTCCTGATAGGACGAGACCCCGAAGCTGTCGCTGACCCCGACCTCCTGGTCCGACGCCGAACTCGTCTTCTTCCTCCTGCCGCTTCCTCGCTCGTGTTTCCTGTGGTACAGGAGCTCCTCGTCCTCGTCCTCCTCATCCTCTTCGATCAGGAAGGCCTCCTCTCCACCGGACGGCGTGCAGTAGTTTGGGGTGGAGTTCACGGCCCCCTCCCCGCCCGCCCCCGCGCCCACCGAGCCCCCGAAGCTGGCGTCTCGCGGGCTGAAATAGTTGGTGCTGCTGGGAGACTGGCTCTCGCTGACGGGGGGACGGCTGGGGGCCTGGGACGCCGCATGGGCGTCGCCGCCCGCCGCCGCGGCACCGGCGCCTCCGGGCGGATTGTCCTGGCCGGCCCGGGCGCCCTGAGCGGCGGCGGGTCCCGCCCTGCCCTCCTTCAGGAGCTCGGTGCACTTGTCCACGATGTGCCACATTTGCAGCACGCTGCCGACGGTGAGGTAGTTGACGATGTCGTCGCGGAGCATCCGCAGTTGTCCCGTGTACGCGCAGCTGAGGACGCTTTCAAAGGCCAGCGGGTCCATTACCGCAGGGATGGACACGGTGGACATGTTCTTCAGGAGGACCTGGCATGTAAAGAATAAAAATAAAAAAAACAATACTGAACTTTTATCTTGGACACACACACACACACACACACACCTGGTCGTGGAAGTAGGGGGACGACGCCGCCAGCACACAGCGGTGGGCCTTGAACACCTGGCCCTGCACGTGAATGGCGAGGTCGCACAGGCGACCCTCCTCCCGCTGCCGGTTCAGGCCGTCCAGCACCGACGCCTGGATGGCGGGGAAGCTGACCTGCACGACCGGGCCGCCCTGCTCCATTCCTGCACACTGCGGACACACAAGACTCTTCAACACGGACCATCATCTTCCTCCAAACACGCAGTCAATACCACCGAACTGAATAACTAACATTAACAATTAATCATAAAAAAAAAAAAAACACTCAACAGGTCCAGACACACAGAGTTGAATTATTTAAAAAGGTTTTAAAGGAGTATTATCAGGCCACAGCTCCCTGTCTGCGGCCACCGTCATCACTTCAGCCCGACTTGCCCAACACGCCGCTCGGCGAAAACCGGACAGCCAGCCTTCTTTTTTAGTAAAACGACAAAATAGGGTTTTTATTTGACACAAAGGCTACACGTGATAAATATGGCCCCGGGCAGGAGGCGACCTGGCTGGTGAGCAAAGGTAAAGTGCGTCCCGTCACGTCGTCCCCGGGACGGACGAAGCGCCTGACGTCGCCTGTTCTAAAACGGAGGGGGAAAAGCGCGTTTTTCGGGTGGCCTCGTCCTGCGTGATATTCTCCACTCGTGGCGGTGTTTGTCGGGAGCAGCTAGCGGGCTAACAGCTGTTAGCCGCGTTAGCAGCCAGCGAGCCTTCACTCGGCCCCGCGTCGCGGGATCTTTTTTTTTTTTTTATTTATAACCCGCATGCGGCTCACCGTGTAAACCCCCCCGTTATCTGGACTCTAACGGCGGGTCGCGTCGTTCCGTGGAGCGCCGGCCTCGCCCATCGCTTCGGGAGTTCTGGTCCGCTCGCTTCCCCCGGTTCTGTCTCAGCACCAGCCGCGCCGCCGCCCGTCGCCTTTAACAGGCGACAGACGGAGCAGGTTCGCCGACAGAAATGACGGCGGGCTGCCAGGTACCGGCGAACGTTCGGAGAACGTTAAAGGAACGGGTTTTTAAACCAACGGGGTCATGTAAGGCGAGAGTCTTTACACACTTTTTTCCCCCTGAAATATTTACTAAACGCGAACTTTACTGCAGACCACATGCATTATGAAATACATGGATGAAAGATCTAAACTTGTTCCTCCAAACGCGCCAGTACAAACCATGGCTCGGGGATTTATACACATTAAATACATGATTCAAACTAAGCATGAAGACTCTAATTACAGATGAATCCATTTAGTTATTTAATCGATCCCGGTACTTATACACGTCACTGGAATAAAAGCCACGAAGCTGTTACTGCACGTTACATTTTACAAGAAATTAAAAATATTAATAAATTTATAATATATCGGATTCAATGAATTCAAAAATCTTCTCAACATGTTCACGGTTAAGAAACGTCTGAGATGTCAGATGCAATTAATATACCTTACAAAACACTCACACTGACCACCAGGTGGCGCCATTCTATAAGGCGCATGTGGATGATAATCAAAAACAAAATTCACGTCGATGATGATATTTGACGGCTGCTGTATTTTAACCAAACCTGCTTGTATTTTGTGCTAAATCGGTTCGCCCCACCCTGAATGTCCGTAGTTTGAATGTGGATTTTAAGCGCCCAAATAAAACCACAAAAGGCACAGTGGAAAGACAACAAATTTATTGTACATATTTTTACTATAGGACGTACCAGAGTTACTATAGAAAATGTGACAATTGCGACCACAGTATCTCTCCCTCTAAAAGAAATGATATTTAGAGAAAAGTAAAAGATTAAATATTTCAGATTTGAATAAATCAGTGTAAAAAAAAAAAAAACCCGAGAAGAAACTGGAAAATATATGATTGCTCAAATGGAATTAAAACCTGCAGTACGAATGGCCTGGTAAAGAGATCTACTGGTTTTATTATAACAAACCAGTGTAAAAGCTTTTTTAAAAAAATCAGTACATAATGCCCAGCCTTCAGGTACATAGACTTCAACTTATTTTCGATTCGCAGAAGCAGTCCCAATAACACAGTCGTTCACCTGCAACAAAACGTACAAGTAAGCAACCATGAAAAAACACAAATCATTAAAGTTGTGAAAAATCATAAAAAATGTATGCTTTTAAAAAAACATACATATTTTAAGTTATTATAATAATTGTATGGGACTATATAGCACTGACCTTACTAGCGAACCTCAGCGAGTTCAGGGACTCAGAAAAGCTCTCTGCTTCTGGAGCAATGTTAACAAACATAAGCCTAGAAAGAAAGAAAGAAATTCTGTTAATTCACATGTCTTATAGAGGGGGGGGGGAGAGAAAATTACTTAGAAAAGGGCATAACCTACGTTTTGCTGTTGCCGCCAAGACAGTTCTGTAGTAGGTAGGTCAGTTTGGAGTTGCGATATGGAATAAAGTTTTCCTGAAATAAATTAAGAAAAGGTCAGAAATGCAGCACTACAGACAAAGAACAGGGTTGCTTTTTGTTGAACTGACCTTGTTGGCCAGGGCAGAAATGACGATGCCCAGGTTGGTAAGGGAAGAATTGATGGCGGTCATTTCTTTGAAACGATCTCCCTGGGACTGGCTCTTCTGCACTCGCTCACTACCAGCCAGGTCCACCAGACACAGAGAGGCTGATTGGTCAAGGGGAGAGAAAAGATAATAAATCCATTATGACCAACCATAAGAGCTGAATTTAGACACTGCAATAAACACTGATTACTGCACATCAATTCTGCAAACTTACATATGTTACATGTTCTGTAAGACTTACATTTGCACTTTGTATCTCTGTCCAAGTTCTCGCCCTCAATATCAAGCTGGAAAACCGAGTGGGACCGAGATGAGTGGTCATTCATGTTGGTCCTGGCTGTAGAACGGTTTTGATTGGCCAACAGGATGAGGTTGCAGACCTGTAATAAAAGATTCCACTTTTAATATTTGCATTTTGTCTTATTTATTAAAAGGTCCCCTTTACACATGAAGATTAATTAACATTAATACGAGTTCCCCTAGACTGTCTATGGTCTTGCAGTGGCTAGAAATAGCGATAAGTTTAAATAGTGCTTTCATCATTCTGCTTCGCCGTTCAGAGAGCGGCAGCTCAGACTGTTGTTTCTCGTGCTTTTTCCACCCAGAGAATGTCCCACCCGTCACCGAAAAAAGGAACTCCACCAACCGTCATGGCATCCAAACATACAAAGCATTGCAGTTGGATGTAAAAATTAGCACAAATGTTTTTTTGTTTTTTAGTTCACGCAATGAAGAACCAGTGGTACATTCCCCACTCAGCTTTTATAGGCCTCTCTGCGCCTCATTGGCAGTGGTGGCCTAGTGATGCATTGGTGGCGGTTAAGGAAGCGGCCCCGTAATCAGAATGTTGCCGGTTCGAATACCGATCCGCCAAGGTGCCAGTGAGCAAAGTACAGTCTCCACACACTGCTCCCCGGGCGCCTGTTATGGCTGCCCACTGCTCACCGAGGGTGATGGTTAAAAGCAGAGGACACATTTTGATGTGTCACAGTGTGCTGTGCTGCAGTGTTTCACAATGACAATCACTTCACTTTTCACAATTCTGCACCACGGCTGAATTTCGGAAAGAGACTTCAGATACAGTATTAAGGGACCAATAAAACAGATACAAAAAGCAAAAAATAATCATAATAGGCGCCCTTTAAAACAGACATAAAATACCCCAGTTTATTCAATTCATAACTACTGGTACAGTCAGGCAGACAGTAGCGCAATGTCCTGTACCAGCAGACTTCTACTGTAGATGAGTCTGGAAGAGTCCAGTGGTTCCTCATCTGATGTCCTGACAGAAAATCAATAAATGTCGGTTTTTGGCATGCTTGTGGTTAAGTTAACTAGAGCACTTATCATACCGACAAGTACCATTAGCAGTAGCAGTGCCAGTACTAAATGTGGTAGTGGTAGTAGCCTAGTGGGTAACACACTCGCCTGTGAACCAGAAGACCCAGGTTCAATCCCCTCTTACAACCACTGTGTCCCTGAGCAAGACACTTAACCCCGAGTGTCTCCAGGGGGGGACTGTCCCTGTAACTAATGATTGTAAGTCCCTCTGGATAAGCGTCTGATAAATGCTGTAAATGTAAATGTGTCAGTTTCCTGCCCAGTTCTACACTAAAAGAGAATTTCAGTTCTTCAAGTTCTTCAGTCAAAAACTCTTTTTAGTTTAGGACTTAATCCTTGAACAGGAAACAGACCCAAAATATTTGACCACAAAGAGGATTCCTCCCTCACCTCATCCTCTGAAACAACTTTCTGGTAGGTCAGATTGGAGACGGAGATCTCAGAGTTGGGATTCTTCCTGATTTCATGCTCCGGCCTCTTGCTGGGCTTGCCTTTGTACAGCAGGTCCCTCAGGGTCTCATTGTAGATCTCCACAAAGCTGGCAGTGAATGTATACTACAGAAACAGATATTAAAAACGCTCAGAAAACATTCTGAAGGTGGAATCTTGAAAGAGCACTAACCCCATTATATGGGGGAAAAAAAGCTGTAACTGTGTACCTCCCAGCCCTGCTCCTTGAGGATCTTTGCAGCTTTAAAAATCTGTTGAACAGCACGTGGGATGACCCCATGCATCTCATCCATTTCCCCGCCCTCCATGGTGAAGGTCTTCCCGCTGCCTGTCTGGCCGTAGGCAAAGCAGCACACATTATATCCATCCAAAGCTGACTGGACCAGGAGGGAAATCTCCTCAAAGACGTCCTTCTGGCTGGAACATGGCCCAAAGACGCGGTCAAAGCTGAAGTTGTAGCTTTTGTGAGTATCACCAGAACGACCTGTGTGGGACTTTGGTGGAAAAGGACAATGAGACGCACTTACAGTGGCAAAAAAAAATACAGTACAGGCCAAAAGTTTGGACACACCTTCTCGTTCAATGTGTTATCTTTATTTTCATGACCATTTACGTTGGTAGATTCTCACTGAAGACATCAAAACTATGAATGAACACGTGGAGTTATGTACTCAACAGAAAGTGGAGACCTGGCCTCCACAGTCACCGGACCTGAACCCAATCCAGATGGTTTGGGGTGAGCTGGACCGCAGAGTGAAGGCAAAGGGGCCAACAAGTGCTAAACACCTCTGGGAACTCCTTCAAGACTGTTGGAGAACCATTTCAGGTGACGACCTCTTGAAGCTCATCGAGAGAATGCCAAGAGTGTGCAAAGCAGTAATCAGAGCAAAGGGCGGCTAGTTTGAAGAAACTAGAACCCACAAGGGTAGGATTAGTTTTCAGTTATTTCACCTACATAACTCCACATGTGTTCATTCATAGTTTTGATGCCTTCAGTGAGAATCTACCAATGTAAATGGTCATGAAAATAAAGAAAACACAATGAATGAGAAGGTGTCCAAACTTTTGGCCTGTACTGTATTTCCTATCACTGTGACTAACATTTCAGTGGGAACCTTCTGTTTCATTTATGTTACTGAAGGTTCTAATTCCAAAATTTGATGCAAAACTAAGGAAATACTAATATGCTACTGTTCCAATTGAGTGCAAAGAAAGAGGCTGGACTGTGAATTAAAGCCACGCAATATAAAACACAAGGTCTGTTTTTAACGAAATGATCCAACTTATTCATACCTCCTCAGTCTTGGCCAGGATGAGAGCCTTGTCATCGTGGGCCGGTAGTTGGATGTGTGGGATGTCAGACTGGTTACCAGTGAGGAGAGGACGAACCCTGCAGAAAACTCTGATGTTTCCCTGCAAACAATATGAACAATGGCAGACAAATTGCTTTAAATATAAAAGCAATCTTCGCTGAAACTGAGAAAATATAAAAAATAAAAAAATAAAATGGGATAAGAGTCTGGCTTCCTCTAGCAAACCTTACTTTCAGCTCCTGTATAATGTTGTGGAGCCTTCGTCTTTCCATCTCCCCGCAGTGGATGTCATTGCTCTGCTGAGCCACTGTTTCCTCAAGCCTTTTCACTGTCTCCTGGGTTTCATGCAGGTTCTCCTGACACCGATCCAGTGCAGAGGTCTGGATGGACAGTTGTGTCTGAAGACAACACAAATGATTAATATTAACTCAATAACGAATAAGATCTAAATGGGGCCTTTCGAACAACATACATACAACAACATTCATATTTTACAAATACGCCAATTATCAGGCACCCTTATCCTGAACAACTTACAGCCAGTAGTGACAGGGACATTCCCCCTGGAGACACTGGAGGGTTAAGTGTCTTGCTCAGGGTCACAGCGGTAGTAAGTGGGGTTTGAGCGTCTTACCCGCTTGGCTACTACCACCCATACAAATGCAACATTATAACAATTCATTCATAGTTTGCAATAAGGCAGAGAGAGGGATCTGTACCTGCACACTACGAAGCTCCAGTTCTAAACTGTCCCTCAGTCCAAGCAGAACCTTCCGCTCCTCTGTGACAGCGTTCAGGTCTTTCTCCAGAACACTTCTTTGCTGAGAAACCTGTTCGAGTTGTTCTCGCACAGTAGACAGGGCAGCCAACTCCTCTTCACACTTGCTACAACATATATATAAAAAAAACGAAAGCAGTTTGTAGAACGGATCACCACCACAGCGAATAGCTGAGAATAAGAGACATTGCAGGGTGGCCGGGTATTCACCTCAGCTCCTGTTTCAGCTGTCGGTTCTCTTTCTGCAGTTCAGTCTCGCGATGCTGCGCTTTGGCGACAGAATCCTTCAGGCCTGCATTTTCCTGGTTGACGGACTTCATACGGCTCTGGTAGGTCTGAACTTTGACCTCCATGTCACTCACTTTGCCTTTCAAGTCCCATCCAGGCCTCCGAGATGCCCCCATGCCCACTGGAATTAGTCACAGTTATGATTTCAAAGCCTGTTTCAAACTTTTATGCAGATGCACAAATATGGTCCTACCTTTGGCAACAGCTGCAACGGGTTTCTGGACACCTAAAAATGTTAAATACAATAATTTGCATCCAGCGTGGAACAACTAGTAAAAGCTGCTGAAATCAATCAATCAAAAAACATTGAAAGACTTACCTTTAGCAGGGACCGCAGCCACAGTCGCTGCACTAGTGGCACGTCCATATGTACCTGTACATGACAGTAAAGTGGTTCAAATAAAGTGGTCTTCCTCATATTTCAACTTGATTAGTGGATGGGGAGCACTTACCCACTCGCTTTGCTGCCTCCGGCCTCTTTGTTATGCCGGCCACGGAGGCTGCTGGCTTCACTTTTTGGATCTCTGGCTCAACTTTACGTATTTTCTTCTGAAGACAGAGAGGGGAAAAAATCATCTAAAATCAATACATGTAAATACACAGATGTCATCTAAACCTTCTGGCAAGAAGCCCATGCACAGCCATACCTGTGCAGGCGGAGGCTCACTATCAGTGCTGCTGGTGAGTGCTCGTTTCATAGAAATGACAGGCAAACGTGAAGCGGTGTTCTGATGGGAATGGGAATATAATGATGATGATAACTTTAACAATGCGGTAAACACGATTTGCTGCAGGCGTGACAGAAATGCAATGCATTATTGGGAAAAAAACGATGTTTGTGAACTTTTTTTTCATTATTATTTAATAAAATAGAAGAGCCGAGAGCAGAGCCACTCACCTCCTTATTCATTTCTCCTGAGGGTACTTTGACCAGTTTTACAGAAACAGACCTGGCAAAACGAGAAATTACCGATGTGGGAAGTTAGCTAATGTTGCTAACGTACCACCGAGCATCACAGCCTAGACGTCTAAGTAAAATAGTTAATTAAACTAGTTTGTACCCATTTTAAAACCCTTTTACTAGTAGATTCAATATACTCACCAACCATTAGACTCCCGGCCACGTCTAAACAAAAAAGTAAAACCACCAACACAAGACGCCTCCCGTCTGTAGGTTTGAATTTCAAACTGAATATCTTTTACCGCTGAGAAATCTCATTGGACATCAGATGGCCAATAGCAGAGTAGAATTGCCGACGGGGGTGTGGCTAATCCTGTCTTTTGTTTCGACCGGTGCGAGCGATGTTAATCCACCAGGGGTCAGTGTTGTGCAATGTCTGTATTAGTGGGTCCGTTTAAATCGTTTATTTTGGTCGGATATAGATTGAGCGTTTGACATTTTCTAATATATATAATATACAATTAACAAAAATCCGCATTCATTTGCAATAATATAATCATGTCCAAATACTATAAAAACGTATAGGCATGAGCAATAATAGATCAAAAAATGCACCATTGTCGTAATGATTTTAATTAATTACATTAAATTATTGCAATTATTCAAAAATAAGATCACAAAATATTAATGTTGTTCTCTAGAAATAATACTGACACCCAAGAAAGGAAAAAAGAAACATGTTCAGACCACAACTCGGTACCATTGTGTCTCTGAGCAAGACAATCAGTGTCTCCAGGAGTACTGTCCCTGTAACTATTGATTGTAAATCGATCTGGATTAGAACGTCTAATAAATGCCATAAATGTACACAGATAGGAAAAATAAATAAAGGCACATTTCCTTCCAAGGACAATATTATAGATTTATAAGCAGGTCAATGTAATTCAGTTTAATGTAAACTAGAAAGTTCAGTGGAGACACGTGTTATTGTAGGACGACTTTGCACACCTGACCATCATTACAAAATACTGAAGCGCTCAAGAATGAAAAAGTTTAAAGCCCACTATAGGGAACTGATATTAGAAACGTCATAAGTTTAGGCTATGAGCCACTTATGTCCAACAGTGAGATATTACTATTATAATCTCTTATTAGGCTTCGTAAACATATACATTTTTAATGTTACGTTCTTTGACCTTACATGGCGGAAGTGAGTCGGCGCGCACGAAGCAGCGCCATTTTCTGTGCTTTGACCTCACTCGCCGGAAGTGTAGACTAACAGAGTCGGGCTGCCCCACAAGGGCTGAAAAAAAAATTGAAAAAAAAAATTGAGGGGAAAAAAATCGGCGAATCCGAGGGTTCGGGCGGATTTTGGACGAAGTTTCCGAACTGTCCCGGCCCGAGGGAGCCCCCGGGGTTGAGAGGGAATCACCGGCACCGGTAATTAACAGCACCGCAGCGGCGAAATTGTTCACGATTCCTGCCCGCCTGAGCGACTCACTCGAGCGCTTCTCCGCTGTCTCGCCAGCCGGAAGTCTGCATGAAGCCGCGTCTCGCACAGGGGCATCGGCGTCGACGGTTTTTTTCTCTCTCCCCTCTCTGTTCGTTTTTTTTTTTTTTTTTTTTATCCGCGAGTGTTTTTTTTTTTCCTTTTTTTATTTTCACAGCGAGACTAACGGGGAGAGGAGGGATGGAGGCGCGGGGGACGCGGTTGTTTTTCTGGCGGAAGTTTAAACGCGCCGCCGCCGGTTAACAAAAGGCGAATTTAATGGAGGCGAGTCGAGTCCGCTCGGCTCGGACAACATTGTGGACGAATTGTTTTCTCGCGTTCCTGTTCTGACCCGATGCCCGTGCGGCGTTATTAACCGCCGACCGCCATCACAAGCACGCACGCTTCGAACACTTTTATATTCTGACGTGCTTTTATTATCAGTACACGGCAATTATAGAACAAATAAATTATACGCTGCCTACAATGGCTCTCCGGCTTATATGCAGACTTCCGAGCCCGCTCCTAACCAGAGTAGAACGTTTATTTGGTTAGCATTTAGCTTAGCTAGTAATGTAAATGGGGGGGGGGAGAAGAATTACGACTCGTGTGGGTTTTTTGTTTTTTATTTTATTCGCGGAGCGTGAAAGCAGCGCAGTTGTGCCGCAGGCTAGCCGAGCGCCTAGCTTTGTGCGTTTTTTTCGGGGTATTAATAGCAGCCAGGCGGGCATGTAGGGAAGCGGAGGGGCGTAGCTGCGCGGCTCTTGCATGCGTGGTGATGCTTTTTTTTTTTTATTTTTTTCCTTTTTACTTCCAAGTTTCGGAGGGTCTCCGGAGTCTCCTCGCCAAGATTGATATATTATACGCGGGAGCAATAAAGTAAAGATTCACGCCGGTTTTATTTCCTCGAGTAATCGGTTGATAATTCAGAAATGACTGCGCTTCATATAGTGTGGGGTCGTCTGATTGCCTCACTGCACCAACAGGGTTTCATACGTTTCCACCACGAAATTAACAATTATATATCATTAATTAAATTATTAATGCAAAAAAATATATATATTTTCAAATTAGAGTACTTAACCAGACCACTTTTCATGACTGACTTTTCCATCCCTAATAAAAATAGTAACTAGCAGCAAGTGCTGTGTATTAATTTCACACGAAATGTCTGCCCCCACTCATTTTGATTAAACAGATTTAATTTCTTCATTCATATAGTCTGTATTATCAAATATGTGTATATAAAAAAAACAAAAAAAAAACAATGCATGCCTGGGACATTTGCACGTGGGATCAATATATAATCTACATATATATATATAATATTACATATTTCCAATGCCATCACTCTCCACTTCTTTTCTAAAGTGACCAGACGAGCGGACAGACCTTGCAACATGTCAAAAAAAACAACAACAAAAAACCCTCAAAATTCCCAACCTGCGGAGTGACTATCTGTTGCTCTGAAAATGAAAGAACCAACTGGCCACACGTAAACGGGCGTCGTGGACAAGGTCTCGTTTTCGATGGTGGAGAAACGATGGCTGGGTGTTTACTAGAATGTTGCTTTTCAATTGCAGAAATAATGGAAGATTCCCATTTCAACTCATCATACTTTTGGTCTCCCGTTCCCACAGTGCAAGGACAGGTAGACAACTTATTATTGGACTCTCTTGTACTGTACATGGTTGTGTCTTTGAAAGAGGACACCATATTTAACAAAAGAAAAAAAAAAAAGAAACGAGATAAAAAGCAATATCAGGTCGGGGTGGCTGAACCTGAATGGCTGTGAGATTGATGTGCAAACCTGACGTTGACAGCTCCCCAAGAATAATCCCAACTGCTGCTCTCTCTTCCTTTCCCATCCCTCCTCCACCTCCATGTTCCCCACTGATCCTGGCCTCTCATCTCTACCTTTTCTTTTCCCGCCACCTCCTCTCTCCTGCTCCGCTTTTCCCGCATCCTGTTCTGCCGAAACGCTGACACTCCGCCATCACGCCTGCCCCCCTCCCCCTCCATCCTCAGATTGAGAACGCCATGTTTCTGAATAAGATGAAGGAGCAGCTGGGACCTGAGAAGGCCGCCTCGTTCCCTCACTCGTCCTCCCACTACCCCACGGCGGTGCTCACCGTGCCCAGTCCGGTCACCATGGAAGCGGGGGCTTCGGGGCGAGTGCCCAAACAGGAAGGCGGTGGGCTCTCAAATGACCGCGGTGGGGGCGCACCTTCACCCGCCCCACACCTCCCAAAACATCACGGTGGTGCCTGTCCCTTCAACAGGCATCATGACTGCAGGTGGGTGTGGCTTCTTCTGTTACCTTCAACCTTCCCTTTTCCCAGTAAACCCAGTTTAATCTCCATTTCTCTTTCTGGTGATCTGTTTTCCCTTCTCTGTACTGATTGGGACCTGTGTGTAGGGATGGTACTCTAGATCCACAGACCGCTCAGAGGCTCCGCCCATATTTACTCAGTTAGCAGTAACTGAATAACTGGATTGGGCCTTCAGCGTCTGTGAGTGGGAGTGCCGGTCTGCCTGAGTCACAGGGCCATCGGTGGTGGGTTGTGGGGTGCTGATGTCTCCCTGCAGTCAGGTCACGTTTTTTCCTCTCTCCCTCAGCGGGGCTAGTGATTACCACACCCCAGGGCACGCTGGTCACACCTTCCGCCTCGTCCCAATCTTTTGTTTCCGGACCCCCTGCCACCACCATGATAGTGTCCACACTGCACCCCTCGAGCGCAGGTAAAATAGAATATACACCGATGAGCAAACAGACAAGCCCCTCCCCCATCTCCACACCCTGCACTGTACTGTACTGTACTGACCTGCTTCCCTCAGCTACTGCACTGCAAGCGTCCCGACGGCAGACACATCGTCACACGTGTTTTTTTTTTTGTTTGTTTTTTTTGTAGTGCGAAAGCATCTTGCAAATGCAACAAAATTAAATAACTTCCTGTTTTCTGTGTTTGCTCGGTTTCTTTGTTTATTTTTGCCGCATTGCTGAAAGGCTTTTGGGAAATAACACACGCTTCCCTACCAGACGTTTTCAACCCACTTCATTTGTGCGCATCAGCCTTACTAACAGCACCCAGCTCACACACGTTCACACGCACGCCTGCCGACGCCGTCGCGAACGCCTTGGCTGGCCGCGCCCTCTGCGCCCTCTGGGAAGGAGGGAGGGCAGGAGGGCGAGCTCAGTGTGTTGAGTGTGTTCTCCTCTTTTCTCGGTTTCTGTTAGAGACCAGCCGGCCTTCCTCCCTCTACCTCCACAGCCAGTGTGAGTATTAGCCTTTCCCCTCTGAGCGCATACATCCCACCGCCCCGCACCCAAGCACAGCACCACAGCTCCACTCACTGCACACCTGCAACGGTCATTACGTACTTTCATCAACCGTACTACGCTCAAAATCTGCCACTTTTGCTTAAATGGTAAGACATACCCATGTTATGCCTAAAAAAATAAAAGTGTCTGTTCCATTTGTACTTGAGTGAATTTTGAGTGCCCGTTGATAGTTGTCATAACTAATGCTCATTTTTGTACAATGTGTGTTAAGTGTGTATCATTGGTTGAGCGTTACATTTTTTTTTTTAAGTCATTATCCCAAATGTGTTCAGTATTGGAGACGAGGGACATTGTTCATTGTTTTCTCGGACCCTGTTAGCCTCGTGCACATCCATTTTCACATGTTCCTAAAATACCATGTTGCATCAAGAAAAACAATTTCAACAAGTTCTGGGGTTTTGAGTCCATGATGCTTCTTCACAGATCATTCACTCGCCCGAGGTACTATAAGTACAGTCATCGATAAGGCAGTCATCGCCTGCCAATCAAATTTTACCCTAGAGGGACTGTAATACGTTGGAGGAAATTACGGTGTGATGGAATAACACTTTCTGCAAGATTGGCTGTTTTATCAGGCAGTAATCTAAGCGAGCATTTTCCCCCCATGAGACGTACTTTTTTCACCCTATAAATAAACGTGGAACATCTGTAGCCTTTCACTACGGGACTGTAGATCTGTGCAGAAGATTCCCCAGGGACTATTCACAGGTGCTGTAGAACCTGTGGACTCAAATTGACGTTCCGCTCCATAACCGCGAAACATTAAAACAGAAAAAGGAAGCCACGTGGTTCCCGTTTTGCCAAAAGATGTGATTATTTAGATATTTGTTGGCTGCTAGTTTTACATAAAAAAAACTGCTTGGTTTCAGGCTAATTTCCTTTAAATAATTTGATGTCTGTCGGTGCGAGTCCACGCTACCTGGACATGTAATCAGACTACTCTCCGTGTCCCAGTTTACATGCAAATGGGAAGAATTGATTTATTGATTGATATTTGTGTGACTGTGCGATGACGGGTGTCGATTTGCTCATTAGTACTACGTCACAGACTAAAACGAGCGCTGCACATTTTGTACATACGGTTCACTTTACTTTAGTTCTTTAATTTTAAAAACAATCACTGAACTCCTGTATGCAAGAAGGTATGTCGGTAAGTAAAAAAAAAATTCTTATGAAAAAATATAGAATTTGAATGAGCAATACATTTACAGCATTTACCAGACACCCTTATCCAAAGCGATTTACAATCAGTAGTTACAGGGACAGTCCCCCCCCTGGAGCAACTTAGGGTTAAGTGTCTTGCTCAGGGACACAATGGTAGTAAGTGGGGTTTGAAGTTCTGGTTCATGGGCTAGTGTGTTACCCACTATGGTACTACTAGGCTACTATACAATGTATTTGCAGTGGCCCCATATGAAATGGTTGATGTGGTGAAAGTCTACGCTGCAGTCACCCTCGTACCCTGTATGAAGAATACGCTGCCGTCATCGTCGTGGTTGTGCTGTAGCTCATGTGAAATATTGTTTCCCACCCTCCCATGTTCATTTTCCTGTGAAATAGGCGGATTGAACTGATCTAAGAGGCTCTGAAATGAGGCTTCTGAAGCTCTGGCATTGTCTCTAGGAGAAGGAAAACTCACTTGAAAGCGTGTGCGGCTGCATAATTTATTTG
Organism: Denticeps clupeoides; assembly: GCF_900700375.1. NCBI lineage: Eukaryota > Metazoa > Chordata > Actinopteri > Clupeiformes > Denticipitidae > Denticeps > Denticeps clupeoides. Next base: position 11,986,042 of record NC_041726.1, read on the forward strand.
ACTTGATGCATTATTCAAGGGTGCTTTGTGAAAATTCTCTGTTTCAGAAAATGTGCGTTTTAATGTCATTATAAGGCATGATTATTTTTCTCCTTCTTCATTCTAATTCTCCTCGGCCTTAAAAGCCATAAAGAAGAAATGGAAGGAGGAGAGTAGTTTGTTTTTGAAAGCTTCACTTCTTGTTATTGAGGTGATTAAACATTAGTTTTGTCTTCCCGTATTGTTTAATGCTGGTCGCTTTCCTCTGTTCTTCCCCTCCCCATTCCAAATCCCATCGGCCTTTGTTCCCCACATCCCCCGTTTTCCCTGTTTTCCTCAACAGACAAGAAAGAGGATGGCAGCGTACCCCCGGCTGTTGTCATGCCAACCCCGTCAAAACGTGGCAGGAAGAAGAAGTCCATGTTGCCTCCGACGGGTCTCGTGACGAGTCACGCTTTGCCCGCAGGAAGTGATGCGCTCATCTTGGCCCACTTGGCTGCGGGTGGACAGGTAAAAGTTGTTTGCGGGTCAACTGGAAAAATGGATTGGAATCTAGAATTGGGTTCTCTGAATATGCTGTAGGTTAGTGGTTCAGATATGGGTAGCATATCCCAAAATATAGTTCCACAAGTATGACTGCATTAAAATATTAAGTTTGATTTTATTAAAGCACCTTGCATGTATACAGGATGATGTGAACAACACCAAAAAAACAGGGAAGTTCGGGGAACCAGGAGCAGTCAGGGGGAGAAGAAGAGTTCTAGAGCTGAAGCACCTGCCTCCCAGGACAGAGTCTAGTGCGTAGGACAGTGTGGAAATTACTTTTGGACGACCTGAGAGAGCGACAAGGAGTATATTGAGCTGAGTAGGAAAAGGAGTGTTACGTTGAGTTTTGAAAATAAGAAGCAGAATATTAAATTTAATGTTACTGTGCTGTATTTTATGTTTTGAATTATGTATGTTAATTAACTCTGTAATAACCATGAATTTCACTTTGTATTGTTCATTAAATGGAGACTTTTCTTTGTTATAACTATAGCACCACACTTCCGATCCATATGACCTCTCTAACGATGAAGACGATCACAGTAGCAAAGATGGGAATAAGTCCTACAGGTTTGTTTAGTAACACAATATAATATATTTTAAAATTTAGAATTTTTAGAATTTCCAATATCCAAACTTCATCTAAATTTTCCATTGGCACCAGGTGCCGGATGTGTGCTGTGACCTTCTTCAGCAAGTCCGACATGCAGATCCATGCCAAATCCCACACAGAGGGCAAACCGCACAAGTGTCCCCACTGCTCCAAATCCTTCGCCAACTCCAGCTACCTGGCGCAGCACATCCGCATCCACACGGGGGCCAAGCCCTACACCTGCTCCTACTGCCAGAAAACGTTCAGGCAGCTCAGTCACTTACAGCAGCACACACGGTACAGCCGCTCACGCAGGGCATGGAGGGAGGGATGAGGGATGAGCCGGGTCTGATTATATTGATTAAATCTGCTTCAGGAACAGGTCCCCTGCTGCACATTTGTCTCAGCCTGAGCATAGAATGTAGATCCACACAACTAACCTGAAAAGTGCATTATGGGCCAAATAAAAAGTAACAAATTTGAACAGTTTTAAGTTAAGTACTGTTTTTTATGCTGTGGTCTTTTTTAAAGGTCCCATGACATGAAATTTTGACTTTGTGAGATCATAGATTATTTAACATTAATACGAGTTCTATGGTCCTGCAGTGGCTAGAAATGGCGATAGGTGTAAAGTGTTTTGGTCGTTCTGCTTCACCGTTCAGAGAACAACAGCTCAGACGGTCGGATCTGGAATTTGTCCCCTAATGTCGTCATAAGGGGAAAGGTCACCTCCCCTTTCTCATGCTTTGCCCGCCCAGAGAATTTCGCACCCCTTTCATAAAAATTTAGCTTTACCAACAGCCAACACATATTAGCTCCATATTTGCACATGTTACCTTGGCCCACCTCGTCCCGCCTCTCTCCTCCTCGTTATCATTTAAAGCTACACACACGGAAATGGCGCGTCCTGGGGAAATCTCACTGTGTGACTGGATCAAAGGCTGTAATTCTACACCAAGGCAGAACTTCGGAAAGAGACTTCAGATACAGTATTAGAGGACCACTAAACTGATATAAAAACTTATAAAATCAGCATGTTGTGGGACCTTTAAGAAGTTTGTGTTAAGGTTGGAGATGGTCCTCGACCAGTCCTTGAGTGAATTTTTTTCCCCAATGGTCCCAATGGCCTTTTTTTTTTTTTTTTTTTTGGCTGATTTGCATTTCCAATGCAAGTTGTGCCAACCAATCACATTTATTTTGTCTGTAAGTGAGTAAGAAAAGGTACTGGCAGCAAATTTGAACTTTGACTTTCATACGAACGGATATTGCAAAACATTTTTAATGAATGATTCTTTATCAATGTACCAGATAATTTATTTATTTACTTGTGTTTATTTTTTGTAAATTATCATTTTTGGCTCTCTTTGTCTCTATCTCTCTTTACCTCCTCATCCCCTCCTTCCCCAAAACACATACATTTCTCACGTTTAAACGCATAAAAACTTAAGTCAGAAGGCCGTCAGTGGAGAGTTACTGTAAATGATCAGGTTCTGAATTCGGTCTCGTTTCCTTCTCGTTGCCTTTTGTATTTTAAATTTCTTCTTAATTTGCCAAGCTGGCCATTTGTTTTCTTGACTTCTTTTTACTCTTCTCATTCACGTCTTACGAAGTCTCATTTCAGAGTAATGTCTTGTTTATTTCTCACTCACTCACTTTTTTCTTTTTTAAATACTGTTTCACTTTGCTGTACTTGTACACGCTTCATTTTGGCTGATTTGTTGTCTGATTTAACTCTTGTCTCGTCTCATTTATGTCTCATTTCTGCTTTCTTTCACTCCTTTTCTAACCTGCTTCCCTAGAACAAATACCTCCTCCCTCCTCCACATGCTCCAGACCACCTCCATCCTGTTCTTATTCCTGTATCTGCGCTGTAGGACTGTGTGATTTGGCGCGTAGAGACAATCACATACGATCACATGATGCAACATGACAGGGAGAGAGGGAAAGGGGTAGGAAGAGAGAGAGAAAGAAAGAAAGAGAGAGAGAGAAGGACAAGGTTATTTGGACCTGGTGTCTGTTAATGTGCTGCGTTTCACAACTCAGACACAAAACTACACGTTCACCCTCCCCCCCCGAGATTCCTTTCTTTTCTTGTGGCTGATTCCGATCATTATTGATCTTATAAATATATCTCTCTCTCTTTTTGTTTTTTTTTTCTCTCTCTCTCTCTCTCCATCCCCCTTCCTCCCCTTGTTAGAAACCACACAGAGGGCAAACCGCACAAGTGTCCCCACTGCTCCAAATCCTTCGCCAACTCCAGCTACCTGGCGCAGCACATCCGCATCCACACGGGGGCCAAGCCCTACACCTGCTCCTACTGCCAGAAAACGTTCAGGCAGCTCAGTCACTTACAGCAGCACAACAGGTAACGGCAGGGACAGATAGCACCTCACCACATCTAACCGCTGTGACGACCTTCCTCAGACCCTCCCACCTCTCCTCTCTTTCCTCACTGACACGCACCCCTCATTCTCTCCATCTTTCTCCCTTCTCGGTTTCTCATTTTTTCTTTACTCCTTAGTGGATTTGCTTCTAACTAGAGCAGGTGCAGGGGCTGCTGGGAGGTGGGCTCACAGGTTGTTCCCTCTGTGCAGGATCCACACCGGTGACCGGCCGTACAAGTGCGCCCACCCAGGCTGCGAGAAAGCATTTACCCAGCTCTCCAACCTGCAGGTAACCAAACACCAGTCCGTCTTTGAGGTTAAGTTGTTTAATTTGATCACAATGCATTTTATTCCTCAGCACAGCCACATACTAGAGAAGCTCCACCAGGAGTTTGAAATCTACTCATGTAGCTGATTTCCTTATACAGAGTCCCCATTTCAGACCCAGGTTCAAAAGTCTGTTCTATGGTGTTCCATTTTGGTACATTTTGGTACTGTTGACCTTCCATCCCTGTGATTGCGGTTCACCATTGCAAAATATTAAGCACATTTAACAAGATTTCATGTTAAATCCTTTTTTCCTTCTTCTTCATAGTCTCACCGCCGGCAGCACAACAAGGACAAGCCTTTCAAGTGTCACAACTGTAACCGTGGTTACACAGATTCAGCCAGTCTGGAGGTGCACATGTCCACTCACACGGTCAAACACGCCAAGCTGTACTCCTGCGGCCTGTGCAACCGCGCCTACACCTCGGTACGGCACTCCACCACAGACCATCAGCCCTGGGGTTAATAGTGGGACTTCTGCCACTGAAAAGGCTCATTTAAAAACTAAAGATTTTATCATTTTCTAAATGCTTATTGCTGGTCTCATATGCCGTTTTTAGAAAAAAAAAACATGCAATTTTCTGTGTATTGTCTGTACATTGTCTGGAAAGGTTGCGATTAACATTAATAACATTATGAAATCAAGTTACTTTTTAAAGTATTTATTGTAAATGCTTGCGCCAACCAGGTAACAGGCACACAGGCAGGTGTTTGCTGACAGGTTATGTCTGTGCACCTCTTTCAGTAACGCCAATTTTAATCCTCTTCAAGGACTCCCTCCCGTTTCCGTCTGTAAGTTGCCAGATTGGAGTAAAATGAAGACAGCCAGTAGTTCACTGAGTAGAAAACCCAAACGGCTGCGTTTTGTTGCTCTGCGTTTTGCAGTCGGACTGAAAGACCTTTGTCTTGTTGTAGGTCCTGTACAACTGTAGTGCGCAGTCCCGTGTGCTCTCTTATGTGTTACTTGATATAACATATTCAAATCCCCACACTAGCTGCTAGTTGGGCCCATTGCAGCTGACTGCATCCTTGGTTTTCTGATCTTGTCCTGCAATACATGACCTCATCAATAAATTCACCTTGTAAATAAAATAAAAAGGGGATGAAAAGTGAAATCAGGTGTCATGGAGCAGAGCTGGGAATGAAAACCTTGGAAGAGCCTGAACTTGTATTCAATTACAAGCCATTTGATCATAATACTGTAGAATTAGAGATGCACCCTGTAAGCCCATGTAATGACTTTTTGCAGTAAAGTAGAATGTAATTGGAGATGTAATTGGACAGTTTGCTTGAAGTTTTTCATCTGGTGCTAAGTGTGGACCATGAAAGACGTCCTCAGGATTTACATGAATTGATTTTCCATTTTGGAATAAGGCTGCAACCCGACAAAATGTAAATAAATAAATAAAAAGTTGATAGCTGTGAATCATTTCCGGATGATTTACAGTTTAAAACGAGAGGAACATAATGTGACAACTGACACACAGCTACTTCTGGATTTAAACGTCACTAAAGATTTCATTTCATTCATGTTTAAGATATTTATGTAAATACTGAGGACAACTTTAAACTTGCACAGAAGGACCAAGCCTTGCACGTAGTTTGAAAATATTTCCCATGGCGTCTACATAACTATATATCAGACTTTGGAGGAGGTTTGAATTTTTTTATTCGGCAGTATCATGGCAGTAATTTTTTCTGGCTTTCTCCCTCGTTCAGGAGACGTACCTGATGAAACACATGCGGAAACACAACCCCGACCCTCTGACTGTGGCGGCGGCCGTCGCAGCCCAACAGGCCCAAGGTCACACCCCCAGTAGCGGCGGAGGGGGTCGCGGCCGAGGCCGCGGTCGGGGCGGAGCTGCAGCCGCGGCGGCCGCTGCTGCTGCAGCTGCAGCTGCTGCGGCGGCCGCGGCGGCAGGAGCGGCGGCCCAGAACCAAAACCAACCCAACCCCAGTACCCCTGGCAGCTACCCGACCAGCGAGGGCGTGCCCTGTCCCTTCGACCTCCACCAGTACAAGACGGTGTCGGCCGGCGAGATCCAGTACAAGCCGGTCAGCGTGGCGGACCTGTCGGCCCATAAAGACCTCTGCCTCACCGTGTCCACCTCCGCCATCCAGGTGGAACACATGAACTCGTAGAGACAAAACCGAATGAAGGACTTTGAACAGGAGAAAAAAATTGAATGGGGGACAGAAAAAAAAACAAAAAAAAAAAACTTTGCCTTGGAATGATTAAAAAAATAAATAAAGAGGACGAGCACCCAAATTTCGAAACGAAGAAGGAAAAGCGAGGAGACGGAAAGCGAAGGGTGCTTTCAGAATGCACTAAAGTAATTGGATGGGAAAGTTTAACGATGGCGGGACGGCAGCACTTAAAGAACATTGTTGTTATGTTTTCTGTTTCTCATTTCTCTCTCTGTGTCTTTTTTTTTTTTTTTTTTTAAGTCATTTATCTTGTATGTATGTTTTTATAACGTCAGTGCGAGAAGAGGGGAGCGGAGTTGTGAGTTTGTACAATGAAAGTATGATGTGGGAAACATCTGTTAATAATATGAATGAATGGTTTTTTTTATTGAAAGCAGGAAAAAAGGTTAATTTTATATTTCTTAGTTCCTCCCCCGATAAGTGGCACTGGGGAGTTACGTTGAGGAGAAAAAACGTATGCTAACAGTGATTCAGTTGTCAGGTACTATTTAGTAGTTTTTTTTTTTTTTTTTAACCTTTAATACCAATTATTATTATTATTATAATTAAATACTCCATTATTGTTATGCAAGTATCATCAGTTATCTTTATCAATTGGAATTTACTGTACTCTTGTACATACAGTTATTTTTTTTTTTTTCTTCATTCAAAAGGGAAGGACTGTCTTTCTGTAAAACAGAACATTTAAAAATGAAAACATTAATAGTAATGTTAGTAATAACCAAAAATCATGGAATCATGTATTTCTGGCCCAGCCAGTCAGTAAATCCTTTATTACACTGCCTGGTGTTCATTGAGCAAACTGCTGATTGGCTGGTTTCTTGTGTGTAAACTTTGTGTATTTCATTGTGTCATTTTCACAATAACCCAGTTCTCAATATTCTTATTAATGTTATTACTGTTGCTCTATAACTATTATTAATGATTCCTCTGCTGAGTTTGTTGTATAGGCCGACAGACATCGTAAGAACCTGTTTCTCCTTATAAGGACAATAAAAAAGAGCGAAATGAGGTTTTGTCTTTTCAAATGATTAAATCACAGATAAAATGTGTGCCTTTCTTAATTCTTGTATGGGTGACACTTAAAAAGTAATCTGTCCTGTCAATATTTTAAACCACTTGATTTTTTTTTGGTTAATTCTTTAAGACTGTTTCGTAAAAAACATTTATAAATCGTAAATAAAATTGAATTTCCAATTTAAGGAAACACACCAATGAAAAACGATGATGAAAACAATGCAACTGGAACATAAGGTTCAAGTAATATATTTAAGAGAGTACATTTATAAAAAAAAAATACAGTATACATCAGTTTACCTTGAAGTGCATAACTACATATTCTGTTTCTATTCCCAGTGCAATAAATAGTAACATGATTAATACAAATAATTCAATGAAACAATTGAATAGAATTCAAACGACAGTACTCATCTCTTGTCCATTAAAGCCACAGTATCCCTGTTTCTGCTGGAGTGTAAACATGGTGATTCGGTATGTTTGAAACAGCATATGAATTATTCCTCTAAAAATGTGGGACTGTGATTGCCCACCTCATCAGGAGAAGACGACAGCAGCTCAGGTACATTTTTACTACACTTCATCTGAATGTGGTTTCCTACCAAATCTTATTTTGCTACAGTTATTAATACACACATTAAATAGGGAAAAATAATTCATTTGAAAGAAAATTTATATTCTGATATAAATAACTGAAATACACTTTGACCTTTAGATCAAAAACAAAAAACACTGATTTTTAAAAGATAGATACTCTTGATAGTGACAGTGCTATATACGTATAGTACCAGAAACTACACTTACAAACAGGTATTCTAATGCAAAACTAAAACCAGACATGTGTTTTGGTATTTTCTGCACTGTAATAAAATCTACATTTGTCATGAACAGTAATATTTCAAGTATCTGCTACAGTTAAGGTGTGATGGTGCAATATCTCTCATAATTACAATTCTGAAAAAACATGACTACATGGAAACTGTACAATTTAGAAACTAAACAAGAAATATGTGTTATTTATGACATATCAGTAAAAACATATGCACCACCATTCCAAATTTTGGAGCAATTTAGGAAAGTTCTTGTCGTCCACAGAAATATCACAAACTGATGAAGAGAAAGTTAGAAATAATGATGTTTTAGTCTGTTTTCAGATGTCAACTAACTGCTGATAATCGGCCACTCCACATTTACGCCGATGTTCCATTCATTAACGTCCGTTTACAGTCATTTACAGCATTAACAATGTCTAATTGTTCAATATCTAATCTATTTCAAAAAGGAGGGCAGGACATTTCTAAATGACCCTATATTTTTGAATGGCAGTGTATAAACATGAAACATAAATGGTTAAGAAATATGGCAAAGTATTTTATATTCCCTTCCACCTCTCAATACTGAAACATTTTCTTTCCTTGAGAATCTGGACTATCCAATGTAAGTTTTGGACGATTTTTGGGCACACCGTATTCTCCCTATAAGATGCACTTTGGATTCATGGGCAAGGCAGTGGACAGATTCATATTCATATTCATTTCACACATGTGCGGGAAATATAATTTATATACCACACTTAGCTGCACTAAACATAGCAAAAAAACTACTGGGTTTTTCCTACCTGAATAATAGTTTGGGTCCCTGTCAGACATGTCTACTCCCAAACCATCCAAATATGGCCTATTATAAATGTATTAAAATTATGGATGCAATAAAATATAGATTTCGGTCATCAATAAACATGACCGGAATGGTGGGTGTAGTTGGTGATAAAAATAAAAGTTACACTGATCTACAAGTTTGCATGTTCACAGTCAGGTAACCAGTATGGCTTCCTTAATTGACACTGAATACTGTATAAGAATTAGGGCACGCCTGTTCATTTTGATCTGAAAATGTCTTTCCATCTGATAAATAAGAACATAGAATTGATAATGATTGCGAAGCTGTTTTAAATAAATTCGACCCGCTAGTAAACATTTTGATTTCTGCACCATTCTGATTACTGTAGCAACTACAATACCAGAGCTCTTCGTAACTATTTTAGAACAGTTTCACCATGCAGGAGGACAGACAAACAGAACAGTGGAGAAAATGGGGAACAGAAAGACACAGAGAGGCACTGAGACATAGTAGGAAGACACGAAGAGGTACATAGAAGAGTACTACTGTGATATTAATACATGCAGAGATGGCAGGAGGTCTGTAGATCCAGCAGTGCCTGAAACTTCAGCCAGTGCGAGATGTCTGGAGCAAAGACAGGGATAAAAAAAAAAAAAAAAGTTTCGTTACATGCTATACAGGTCCACTACATTTATCCACTGCTTTATTCCACTACGTTAATATTACTAATATCGGAGCAGTACAATGGTAATAAGCTATGAAAGTACTGTTATCAGTACTATTATTATAATAGACATTACAGATTGAATTCAAGAAAGAAGAAAAATTACTGAATTAATTTAGTTAATTGAATTTTAAATGTCAGGCTTCACAAATTCTGACCATTCATTCAATTTTCTTTATTTTATTTAATAACATCCTGGTAAAAGTTCAGTAAAGACAGGATGTTGCAAAGGTCAATGAGTAATCATTTTAAATAATTGCTATTTCAATTTTGGCCAAAATATGCACAATTATTGTTATTTCCAAAATCAAGCAGCACCAAGAAAAAATCCTACATATCATTATTATATTTTGTGTGTAGTAGCCTAGCCTAGTGGGTAAGACGCTCGCATATGAACCAGAAGGCCACAAATTTCCTGAGTGTCTCCAGGGGACTGTCCCTGTAACTACTGACTGTAACGTTGCCCTGGATAAGAGGGTAAATTTTGCTCTGAGCTCTTATGCACCTTGTGTGTCTGTTTACGTCGGGACTGACCTGAGAGATGCTGACCCCAGTTAATTTCTCAATGGTATCAGGCAGCCTGGTCATGATGTCCAGCACCTCGCCGGTCAGCTTGGCCGCGCCCACCTCGGCGCCACCGCTGGAAACCATGGTCACTTTCTGGGCTTCACAGAGAGGCTTGCTGATCTCCTCCGCCATCTAGTGGAGAGAAAAGGCAAGTGAGTAGAAAGTTGAAACAGTAAAGATGAGCTGAAAAAACAAACGAGACAAAATAATCATATATTTACACAATCTGTCTATTTACAGCATACACCATGGCCATTTTGGTAAGCATTGCCAGTAGGAGATAAAAATGCTGATGACGTTACATAGATAGCAGTAGTATCAATCAATACAGACTAACAGAAAGCACATTTGAGCTCAGACGTTCAAGTAAACTACACTGCCACTCAAGGTGATGGGATTCTAATAAATGAATTTGTTAGTACAATGGAAGTCAAAGATACAGTAGAATACAATACCGCAGCCTAAATAACTTTTAATTTAGTACTGTAACTCCCGTGTAATATAATGATAGTAAATTCGGAATAATAGTGCAACTATTTCCCCACGTTACATGAGCAGATCCATAAGCACAAGCTCTTTCTGGAGGCTGCTCACCAACGGCAGTTTCTCCAGTAGCATGTCCACCATGGCACCCTCTTTGTACTGCTGAAAAGCTTCGGCCTTCTTGGCCATCTGCTCAGCTTCGGCCCTGCCCTTGGCCTCCACGGCAAAGGCTTCCGCCTCACCCCTGACCTAAAGGCAGGACATACCAGAAGAGTTTTATTATATATATCTATTCATGCAAATTGAAAAAAAAAACAACAACAACCAGTTAGCTCAAAGTGGGTCATAACAACAGTCATAACAGTCATAACATTTATAGGTTCCTTGCTGTCTTATGTGTCAGAGAATGTGGGGCATGTTGAGAGGATCTATTTCTAGTTCAATGGCCTCTGTCGCTCACCCGAATAGCCTCGGCTTCAGCCTCCGCCTCCATTATGCGCTGAAGTCTGAAAGAGAATAATAGTGGAACATACATACTTGTAAATTCGCATAGATAAGTGGTCCAAATATAGTACCTGCAGGAGTAAAACTCACCGCTCAGCCTCAGCCAGTTTCTCCAGACGGTATCGCTCGGCCTCGGCGGGCTTCTTTACTTTGGCCTCCAGCTCCTTCTCCTTCCTGGTGATCTCCTGCTCCTGCAGGGTGATCTGCTGGCTGCGTTCCACCACCTGAACCTGCATCCGCTCCTCCTCGATGCGCTGCTTGGTCTTGGCCACCTGAGCAGGAGAAGCACACAGATGATGAAAACCCAATTGTTCATTGAACTTTTCAGTTTTATAATTCACACTGACCTGTAATCACCTGCAAGGTGAATTTGAGGGCAGTTCTACATATATGGAAGTGGTTTGCTTGTAAATCTAATTTAGAGCCAGTAAAAAGACATTCTTAAAATGCTTTCTCCAGCAGTATTCATTGCAAATACGCAAACCTGTTGTCTCACACTGGATATTATAAACGTATGACAAGATATTGTCAATTTATTTTCTTTGTTCCATGCAAAGAATATGATTTTTGATAAAAGTGAAAGTGTTGAACTTGAATCTCAATCAGAAGTGAATATTGGCTATTATTATTCCACATCACTCCGGTGGACATGTCAGCGGGACACTGATAAAGCAGGGGTATAATGGCGGAAAAAACACACCTGTAGCTGGTAGGCCATCTCAGACTCGGCCTTTTTGGTGTTGACCTCAACGTCGTAGGACGCTTTCTTCAGCTCGTAGTCCCGCTGCGCTTTGGCCATCTCAATTTCATTCATGTACTGAGCAGAGATCTTCTCCTGAAGGGCGTGGGCCTCCTACAGGGGGTAAAAACCAAGAGAGAACAGCAGAGAGATAAGCGAGTTCCAGCAAGGAAAGAGGATTGAAAGAGATATTTAATAAACGCTCTCAGGTTTAAAAGAGAGACAATCATAATGGCTGAGATGAGACGACTGTAACCTACTCTGATGACCGCATCACGCTTGTTCATGGCCTCTCCAATACGGGCATCTTTCTGAACTTGGGCAGTCCGAGCTTTCCCAAGTGAATGCAGATAATCCTGCATGTCCAAAAATGAGACAAGAGTCAGAAAGTGGTGGACCAAGAGAGAAAGAGATTCGGAATACTGGGACTAGAGACAAACCTGGTCATCGTGAACGTCTTTGAGCGTGTAGCTGACCACACTGATGCCCATGTTGACCAGGTCGGAAGAAGCCACCTTGAACACCTGCTCAGAAAACTTCTTACGGTCCTTGTAGATCTCCTGCAATTTGGAGAAGTAATTCCGAATATTCACGATCATACAATGATCCCCCTTTTTTAATAGACTAATTGAAACCCTCATTACAAAATATCTAGCAAATGTAAGATGGCACTTCTTCACATAGTTCAAATTCAGGCTGATACTATAAGTTAACGTTTCTCAAACGTATTTGTCCTGGGGACCAGTCATGTCCCTGCAGTGACAGTGAAGCGCCAAGATCAGACCTGGTCTGACTGAATTTTGATCGGTGCAGAAGTGAGAATTCTCTACATCTTGTCATAACCCACCTCGACCGTCAGGTGGGCAATGATGGCCCTCTGGTGGCCCTCCAGCGTTTCCAAGGCAATCTGAGCAATCTCACGATCCGACTTCCCCATAAACATCTGGCACGCAGCGGCGAGCATCTGTTTATTCTGGCCTTGGATCTTCACCTGCCGGGACGGGGATCACATGTCTGGATCAATAATTGATAACGCCCATAAACAGGACCAAGGTAGACCGGCACAGGAATGAACACCCACCTGGGCAATGCCGGTGACGGAGATCGGGACGCCGTGGCGCGTGTACACCTTGTCGCTCTTCACATTCAAAGTCAGAGTGTTTAATGAAATCCTGGGGAAACGGCGACACGTCTCAATCTCGAGCATTTCAATCACAAATAATCAACGCGGCGCGCAGGGCGTAGCTGCCGTACCACTGTATCTTCTGAACACAGGGGACCACGAACACCCGTCCACCGGAGATCATTACTGGAGGAGAGCGGCAGAAGCCTGCAATGAGAGAAATACCATTTAAAAGGTAAAAGGAACCGCACACAGGAATGCATGCGAGGGATACAACATATAAATGTAAATGTCTACCTGACACCACCATGGCCTCGTTTGGACCACAGGTGTAAAACATCTTCATGCTGGAGGGGATGGGAATGGGAATTAATAACTAATAAAAAATAATCTAACAATTCAATGAAAAACACGGCAGGAACGCGTGATGTGCGGTCGTGGCTCCCATGTAGCCGGACGAGAGACGCGTTTCTGCGGCAGCGCCCACGTAATTCAATTAATGGTCCTGCAGAAATGTGGCGCGGTCCGGCGGCCTCGGAGCTCCGTGAAAATTAAATAGAAAAAGAAATAAAAAATGAAATAAAAAAAAATCCACAACTTCATAGCAGAAACCGTAATGCTAACATCGTATTTTTTCTATAGAAACATGAGAGCAGCCAGCGTCGTGTTTACACGCGTGACGGCGTAAAGAACGTTGTTCTTTTTGCATTTTTACGATTATAATGTTCGTCTTTACCTCACTTTGTGGTGAAATGTTTGCTTACCAGTCGGTGTGGCGGCCAGAGAGCTCGGTATGTCGGTAAAAGATGACGTGAAGGTGCCAGTGACGGCGGCCGGCGCTGTAAACAGCTCCTCCCGTTACTCGGCGGCGCGGCGGGCGGCGGCGGAGGTGGGAACTGCGCCTCGATTCCCGGAACGCGGACGACGAGCGCCGCCTGGAGGAGGGATGCCGCAACTACAAGCGCCCCTTAAAGGAGCCGTCAGGCGATTTTCAGGCCAAACACACGCAGCAAGCCGTATAAAACACAATGTTGAAATATTTGTCTAGAATATATGTCAATATAGAAAGGAATTATTGAAAACAAGCAATATACATAGAACATAAAAATCTATCTATATGTAACTCTAAACTAGTTTCATTTATAAAACAATCTAGGGAATATAACCAAATGTAATATTAATATACAAATATAAAACAGAAAATATAAAATAAAAATATATATGTATTGGTCTAAGGACCCCTTTTACCGACCCCTTGTATCTCTGGCAAATCCACGGTCGAGGCTCTCTGGGCCGCAGACACGCAGCCAATCAGCTTTCCTCTCTCGGCCAGACGGCGCTCAGGTGCCCCGCCCTCCAGACAGAGAGTAGCGGGTCATTTATTTATTCCAGACAGAGAGTAGCGGGTCATTATTTATTCCAGACAGAGAGTAGCGGGTCATCCCGACACTTCGGACGAGATTCCTCCACTTTCTCAGAATGAGGGAGATTGTGCACATCCAGGCTGGACAGTGTGGTAACCAAATAGGAGCGAAGGTAAGGGTCACACTGGCCGTTCTCGTGTCATTTTATTACCTTTATTTGGTAAAAAAAAAAAAAAAAAATACCAGTAAACATAACGGACTGAAACTAACTTTTTATGTTTTTAAATGTCTGTCTTCATATCCTTGTAAACGTTTTTGTTTAAAGTGTAGGCGTATGTAGACCATTCAGGATCAATTGATCATCGATCGCCTGTGGAACTGACATCAGCACCACAGCAGATCACTGGTTAATTAAAACGAGGAGCAGCGCGAGAATAAACTATGCAGCTAAAAAAACTGCTGATGTACAGAAAAGGATGAAGGACAACTAATGAAGGAAGCACAAAGAAGCAGGGAGCAGATCTGGGGGGTGGAGGAGTAAAGGGTGCAGATGGAGCCGGTCATTTGAGATGAATGAGGGACCTGGTCAGGCTGTCCAGATCATTAACAGCAACGGCTGTTAATTACCGTTATCTATATCTATCTATCTATCTATATCTATCTATCTATCTATCTATCTATCTATCTATCTATCTATCTATCTATCTATCTAAATGTTTATCCACTGATAATCCCATATATTTGTGTCTTTTACAGTTTTAACATTAATAATCGCTGAATCATATCAGCAAATAACTGCAATAGTGAGCCTTAAACCTCCAGATTTCAGAAAAACCAAACTGATTTTGAAACCTCCAGTCTGGAGGCATCTGCCGGCCTTAACGCACCTCCAGAAACTGGGATCCACACTGAGTGGCACCATGGTAATAGAGGAACCTGAGGCTATGCTTATAGATTTGCTGCAAAATCTGGAAACGTCCGGCCACAACCCTGCACAGTTTATCCATCTTCAGGCATCTCCTTTGTGCTTTAAGCCCTGTGGCCTTCAGCCAGGGCAGGAATATTTCTGTAAAGAGGCTCGCAAATGTGATTTTAAGACAAAGCCTTCAATGTCCTTGGACTGAGCAGAATTTAGCAATTACCTCACATTTGCCCCAGGAGGCAAAGACTGAGGGGGTGTTTGTGCTCAGCGTTTTTCTGTCTGGATTTAACAGAAACTGTTCATTTCGAAGGAAACTCTGCATAAAACGTGTTTGTTATTTAACATAGTGATATATGTAGACCGGCCGAAGGACCAACCCCGTCTCTGCCCTTACAGTTCTGGGAGGTGATAAGCGACGAGCATGGAATTGATCCCACGGGATCGTACCATGGCGACAGCGACCTGCAGCTGGACAGAATCAGCGTTTATTACAACGAGGCCACAGGTATCACATGCTCTCCGCCTGGATCTCACAGGGTGCAGAGCGCTGCTGTTCAAAACAAAAGGCCCATTTCAGGGGTCAGGTGACATGTGTCATAAGTGATAACATTTTGGAGGTGTAGATGGTTTGGTTCTTTTCGTAATTTTTTTGTTCTTGATGCGATCTGAAATATCGCAGGGATCAAACTACATTTGGGTTCACTTCAAATTACATAGATTTTTTATTAAATTACAAACTGTTTTGAAATTCACTGAAAGTACAGGAGATTTGAAACAGGAAAAACGTCCTTCCCTGCTAATCCATGCAAAGGAAGTGCTGTAAGTGCACTAATAAACACCGTCAATTGCATATTTGTAGGTGTAGACAACATATAATGGGTTATGATTGATTACAAGATCAATGCAGAAATCAATGCAGTGGCATAAAAGCATAGTCAATTTCACATTTAATGAAATCTTTACACCAGGACATCTTGACCTGCGTGGGGTCAGTTGAGCAATATTGGGTATATAAGCTTGTGTTTTTGGAAACGTCACATGCATCATATTTAAAGCACCTGAATTTGTATGGAAAATTAATGGCTTAGATTCATGTGTACTTTTCGGTACCTCCAGATTTTTTTGCTTTAAATTTAGCTTCCTTTTTTATTTCATCCCTACGTATCATCGGGCTTAATAACGTATGACAGTGTAACACGTTTACTCGCTGGAAATCAGGCAGCAAGGTTCTTTTCCAACCCCTCGTGGCCGACAACAAACATGGCCCTGATGGTTTCTCCCGCCATCCAAAGTCTGGCGACTCTTAAGTTGTCCGAAGGTGTAGTGTGCGTTAAGCTGTCCGAAGGTGTAGTGTGTGTGTGAGTGAACGCTGTGTGTGTGTTTGCCCTGGCCGCCACGATGCTGAAGAAGTGTTATTGGATGGCAAGTTCACCAGCGAGTGAGTGAATATGTACGACACCGTGTGTATTGTCATTTTCTCATGGTTTCAGTCCCTGGCTGCAGCATTGAGCCGGTGTGAGTGTTTTTTCTTCATCTTCAGGTGGAAAGTATGTACCCAGAGCCATTCTGGTGGACCTGGAGCCTGGAACAATGGACTCTGTGAGGTCTGGTCCATTCGGGCAGATCTTTAGACCAGATAACTTTGTGTTTGGTGAGACGTATTAACAAATTGGAATTATTCAGTTGATTCCCATATGATTCCTTGTTAGTTTCCTGTATAGATTTCTAAATCCATCACAGCTATAGCCATAAAACCTCTGTGTTCTTTCTCTCCTTTCCTGTAGGTCAGAGTGGAGCAGGAAACAACTGGGCGAAGGGTCACTACACCGAAGGCGCCGAGCTAGTGGACTCAGTCCTAGACGTCGTGAGGAAAGAGGCCGAGAGCTGCGACTGCCTGCAAGGCTTCCAGCTCACCCACTCACTGGGTGGCGGGACTGGCTCCGGCATGGGCACCCTCCTCATCAGCAAGATCCGCGAGGAGTATCCCGACCGGATCATGAACACCTTCAGCGTGGTTCCCTCGCCAAAGGTTTCCGACACGGTGGTGGAACCGTACAATGCCACCCTCTCGGTGCACCAGCTGGTGGAGAACACCGACGAGACGTACTGCATCGACAACGAGGCGCTCTACGACATTTGCTTCCGCACACTTAAGCTGACCACGCCCACCTACGGAGACCTGAACCACCTCGTGTCCTCCACCATGAGTGGCGTGACCACATGCCTCCGTTTCCCCGGCCAGCTGAACGCCGACCTCCGCAAGCTGGCCGTCAACATGGTGCCTTTTCCCCGTCTCCACTTCTTCATGCCCGGCTTCGCCCCCCTGACCAGCAGGGGGAGCCAGCAGTACCGCGCCCTCACGGTGCCTGAGCTCACCCAGCAGGTCTTCGATGCCAAAAACATGATGGCCGCCTGTGACCCGCGGCACGGCCGCTACCTGACGGTGGCGGCCGTGTTCCGGGGGCGCATGTCCATGAAGGAGGTGGACGAGCAGATGCTGAACGTGCAGAACAAGAACAGCAGCTACTTTGTGGAGTGGATCCCCAACAACGTGAAGACCGCCGTCTGCGACATCCCACCCCGGGGCCTGAAGATGGCCGTCACCTTCGTGGGCAACAGCACGGCCATCCAGGAGCTGTTCAAGCGCATCTCCGAGCAGTTCACCGCCATGTTCCGGCGCAAGGCCTTCCTGCACTGGTACACCGGAGAGGGCATGGATGAGATGGAGTTCACCGAGGCTGAAAGCAACATGAATGACCTGGTGTCCGAGTACCAGCAGTACCAGGATGCCACCGCCGAGGAGCAGGGAGAGTTTGAAGAGGAGGCTGAGGAGGATGCTTGAGTCCGAAGCATAAAAAGTTATTGAACAAAAAAATGATAATAAATCTAATATATAACAATTAGTAAATGTTAGTTAATGTTAGCTGAATAGTTTAAAACAAAATGTTAAGTATCAAGCCAAAGATAAAAACCAGTTTTTTACTGCATCTCCTGTGTCTTATTCTTTCTTTTATCTTGGTGTGACGTATGACTCAATGAACATAAGTCCAGAAATACAGCTTGTATATGTGGAATCACCACTCAGCCAGAAGTTAGCCATTCAGCATATATACCCTGGAATGATTTCATGACTCAGGTCTTTTTTTCATTCAGATCAGGTTTTGTGATATTTTCTAAAAGCCGCTGCCTTCACAACCATCCCAATCATTCTACTGAGATTTCTTTGCTGTGTAAGAATCAGAATGTACGTGTACATTGAAAGTAAAGTGAGGTGCTGTGGGGTGTGAAGAGCAGATTTTACATGTCATAATTGTGACTGCATGAATACAATGAAATTTGGTGCACAGTAGCAGATTCAAATTAAAATCTTTACAATAAAATACAGACATATGACAGTTACAATAAGTACACAAAGTGTATGTGTATGTATATGTACACACACACACACAAATACAATGAGAGTATGGTGTAATGAGTGTAATGAGTAATATGCAATATGTAATATAGTAGATGTTGCATCAGATCAGTTGAAGACGACGTTGAAGCGTCGTGGCTGTGGGGTGAAAGAACTGTTTCTAAGCCGCGTTGTGCAGGCGTACAGGGTTCACTGGCAGGGGGGTTTAAACTGGGTGGGTTGGTTCTTTGTTTATTCTCTGAGCCCTGCGGCTGCACCGGGTGTCGTGGATTTCTTCCAGTACTGGAAGCCTGATGCCAGTGACCTGCTGGGCTTTCTTGATGATGCACTGCAGGGTCTTCCTGTTCTCCGAGGTGCATCCAGGGTACCATGCAGTGATGCAGTATGTGACTCCATGGCGCACATGTTGAAGCTCGCCACAAGCTGCTGTGGATGTGGAGCCTCTGAAGTCCTTTTCTTTACTGTTTTACTTTTTTCGTCAGGAAACTCTGGACCACCTCCACCCGCTCCATCCAGTGTCAGTGTCATTGCTGTATAGAGAGCGTACCTCCACCCATTTAGAAACCCTTTGACCATGTAAACATCAACTGGAACACTAAAATGTACCTTACTTTACCCATAATACCCACAAGGTCTTTGAATGAAAGTGAAAGTGAAGTGATTGTCATTGTGATACACTGCAACACAGCACATGTGCACACAACGAAATGTGTCCCTGCTTTTAACCATCACACTTGGTGAGCAGTGGGCAGCCATGACAGGCGCCCGGGGAGCAGCGTGTGGGGACGGTGCTTTGCTCAGTGGCACCTCAGTGGTAACTTGGCGTATCGGGATTCGAACTGGCAACCTTCTGATTACGGGGTCGCTTCCTTAACCACTGACCCAAAAACACAACATGTCAGAAGTTACAAAGTGAAGTGATTGTCACGTGATACACAGCAGCACAGCACACGGTGCACACACAGTGAAATTTGTCCTCTGCATTTAACCCATCACCCTGAGTGAGCAGTGGGCAGCCATGACAGGCGCCTGGGGAGCAGTGTGTGGGGACGGTGCGAAGTGGGGTTATTAAGGTTTTTAGTCTGTATCCTTACCCACTGCAGTAATGCACAATAAATGCTGGTAATTCTGGTGTAAAAAGCATACTGGTCACACTGGAAACCAGTTCTTTGTTGTTTTATTTTCTGCTTCAGACAAAAATATAAAAATCTTATCAAGAAAGTACATCAACTTTTTTATTATTTTGGATTGAGTCTTTGAGGATTTACCCAATTTTCTTTTTATCTTTAACTTCTCGACCACGCATCGCTCCTTACATAGACCATTATTTAGTCCTCGTCGTTCTATTTAGTCTCTGCCATCCGCGTTTAGCAAATAGTTTGCTGCGCGCATCGTGATTTCTGCTGGGCTGTGCGCTCACGTTTCCGAAAAGAGACGATCTTGCCCGAGTGCAGCCGAAGTATCCCGTAGGCGTCAGATGCCGAGGCTTTCGACATTTTCTATTTGAGGCACCGTCGAAGCCCCTCCTTTGGCGGCTTGGGGATAGGGGGGAAGGCGTATATTAAAACACAATATATCTATTTTTTTTCGATCTTACCGTTTCCGGTGCCATATTTTCTCATTTTTTTCGAGGCCAGCTTCACTGCAATTAAGGTAATTGTTTGATTTCACTGATTCGATTGGACTGAAATCGGGACACAGGCGGGTTGCCTCGTATTGTTTTACTTACTGTACGTTGTGTTCTGCATGCCGCCTCTCCGTTTCTGTAAATAGGTTGGTGAATATGAATTAGGGCGTGTTGCAAATGATATTCATGCATGCACGTCTGGAATCAAGATTCCATGAATGATATCCATTCCCACTTAATCTATTCTTAATCATCAAAAGCACGTACATTTAGCAAACTTAAAGCTTTCCCCTGGTGTGATATTTGTGAGAGAAATCGGTTGCAAATCGGCGGGTTATTTGCATCTTCACGATGCATTTTGTTTCAGGCAAAACGCGCTCCACGTGCTTGAGCGGAGAACGCCGCGACTGGTGGACCGACACGCTAAATGGCATTTTAGGTTTGTGTGAGATTGTCGGAATAATGGGCTCAAGATATGCTTGTAAGGGGTGTTTGAGGCGCTTCATGATTTTTTAATGGCTTTGCCGATAGCCCGGTATTGCGCGGGCGCACGGGGTTGCCAGGTGAGCGACCATACTTCACAAATCGGCCGATGGCGTCGCATTGCAAACACTGTGAACACGCGAAAATCAGTACAATTAAACAAAAAGCAAACAGCAGCGAAAGTCGCACTTTTCTAGCGACTGTTTGTAGTGAGTATTTTGTTGCAGAAATCGGAAGCCCGGAATCACTGCGGTTACGCAGCTTGGGCTCCGACCTGGCAACCCCGCGGGCGCATAGCCGCGCATCCCTGCCTCGGTTTTTCTTGAGGCAGGACAATAGTTACATCATGGAAGAAGCATATGAGGGAGATCGCGAGCAGATGGCCATTTTACCGTAGCGACGGGGGTGTCCCTGTGCAAAATTATGGTGGGGTTTTCCCTTCAGCCAAAAACAGAGGCTGAGTGTTTTTGTGGCAATAAATAAAAATGTGTATATGTCTGTGTGATGAAAAGGACAGAGACAGGTTCATATAAAAAAAAAAATGCATGTGTGATATTTTTCTTTTGTCGTCCACTAATTGTCTCTGTAATGGCTGTCGGTGTGTCTGTGTCCCCTCGGCACCCCTTTAGTGGGACGGCTGATGCAGCAGAGAATGACACGCCCATGTCGTGCCACCCGTGTTCTGCATGACTGAGAGGTAGAGACGATCAAAGTGCCTGTACAGAAAAGGAGGGCTCTCGATCCTCTTACAGCAGGACAGCGTGCCACAATGTTTTTTCATTGCATTAATAGTTCTATTAACGACCAGGCGCTCGTTAATAGAATGAAAATGACCGTGGTGCACTTGAAAATGGGCTGGAGTGGAAACATGCCGGCTCAGGCCACAGCCCTACAACGAGCCGCTGGAAATCCATTCATGCCCGCCGCAGCCGAGTTGTGATTGATCTGACTTGTCAGTATGTGGGAGCCCAGTCTGCGCTCAGATTTTTTAAAGCCCGGTGCTTCAAAGAGGCTCAAACAACACTGCGCTTCGATTTCTGAACAGATTCGGATGTGATATTCAGTGATGCTTAACAACACTGATAAAATATCATCTTTACACATACTCATGAAGTATTGTGACAGCCAAAATAAATGTTTGTCTACATTAAAGAGAGATAAAAGTGAGAAAGTGAATGTGATTGTAAATGTGAAACACTGCAGCACAGCACACGGTGACACAACGAAATGTGTCCTCTGCTTTTAACCATCACCCTTGGTGAGCAGTGGGCAGCCATGACAGGCGCTCGGGGAGCAGTGTGTGGGGACGGTGCTTTGCTCAGTGGCACCTCAGTGGCACCTTGTTAGCTCGGTATTCGGACCGGCAACCTTCTGATTACGGGGCTGCTTCCTTACCCGCCAGGCCTTCACTGCCACCACTGGATTTGAAGCATATTTACCCAAATACCATCACCACAGGAGTCAGATGTTGGTACAGCTTTATAGCTCTGTAGTCACTGACGCTCACCCTTGTACTCCTCTACGCCAATGGAGGTTTGGTTGAGAAGGACCACAGTTGGCACCTCGGGGGTCTAGTTGCTGTGGGCTGGGCTATTCTTGAATGTAGCTAATATTTAAAAAAGCTCATCACAGTCAGGAATGAGGTTGGCCATTTGATGGCCGTTTCCTGTTCTTGTGCTGTTGTGAGAATACAGAATTTAATGCAGTATTCACTGTAAGCATTCCTCTTATTGATTTGTATGTATTATACAATTTTTGTATGCAATAACCATATAATCATTGCTCTTCATATTTCCTTGTAATTTTAGAGAAATGGGCTTCATTGGTGGAGTAGTGTTTGGTGCCATGCTTTGCTCAGGTATTCATGCTCAAAACCTTCTCATACGTTGGCTTAGATGCACATGGCTCAGTTACTCTAAGAGCATGTTCCCTGAAATACAAAATATGAATAGAGCTAATTCAGCTGTAGGGAACCGCAGAAAACAAGGGGACATTGTATAAGGTCTGAGGGTCCTGGCTAGGGTTGGGTTCATAATGCAGACTACAGATCATGCATTCTTGTAATCCAGACAGTTTTGAAGAATGCTGACATTAAATCATAGACCTTTTTTTATACAAAGGATAGCTTTTTTGGGAATTACACCACATGCATACACAGAAATAATTGATACATACAATCATAGAAATATTACCCAGTCATATGATGCTTACATAACTTCCATTTAGTCACAATTGTGAATTTAAAAAAAGATTATATTTCATGAATTAGATATTTCATAGAGCACTTTGCTTTTTGAAGCCAGTGGAAATATCATATTTTGACTCTAATGTTGACTTGCATTTTTTTCACAGTTATGTCTGCAACAATCAAAGGTATGGCACAGTTTTATTACAAATAATTACAATAGTATGATGCCAGCAAAGTATATTGCTCAGTGATTTCTTGATTTTTTCACCCACTTAGTAAAACAGGAGCACAGGACCGCTTTTTTCGGGGAAGACGTGAACATTCAGGTCCCATCACTGACCAGTACGGAGATCCTCTTCAATCCAAGGGTGGACCCAGTGGCTGAGGTGGTGCTGCTCCGGGGGGTAATGTGACCAGCCGAAATAAACTTCGGGCCAAGCTTAACGCCCACGGTAGCCACCTCGTCTTGGAGGACGTTGATGAGGAACACGAGGGCACCTACGTGATCAAGAACACCGCCGTTCCTTCCGACATCAGACACATCGTCCTCATCGTCAGGGGTATTGAGCAATGTCATTACAGCGACTGACATTTACAGTTCTAGTCATTAATTTAGCTCTTTTTTATTAGGCACCTCAACCTCCAGGGATGGGATTTATGAGAATCGGTTTTAGTTTGACCTTACTTAAAGATGCAATTACAGTATGTGCATCTTTTGCCTCTCTATTTGAATTTTATAAGTTACATTTCATGATTAGGATTCTAGCTTTTACGTTAACTGTGAGGACCTAACTGATGGCAAGTGGTTATAGTTAAAACATTTTTGTAACACCACAACGAAATGTGTCCTCTGCATTTGACCATCACCCTTAGTGAGCAGTGGGCAGCCATGAAAGCCACTTTGCTCAGTGGCGCCTGGGCAATTCGAACCAGCAACCTTCGGGTTATGGGTCTGTTTCCTCACCTGCTAGGCCAACCACTGCCCCACTGGCTGAGGTATCACTTAAGTTAATGTTTTTTTTAATGCATTAATGCCTTCCAGATAATGTTTTTCTAGATGAAGAATTTGCTTATTTTAAACCTTAAAACACATACATCCTTACAATTAACAGCATGTAGCCTTTCACTTAACTAGCTCTGGCTAAGCTAACATGAGTTTGGGAAAAGGACTGAAGGACTGTAGGCCGTAAGAAATATTTAGCACGTTGATCAATCACTCAGACATGATTTTCTTAAGGCTTTTTGATAAGTTACACAGACTGAATCATTCATCACTCTTCTGAATGAATGTGCTGACCTCAAGTTAGCGTAGTACCTATTGTCATGCTGTACAATAGTAAGATACTGAAAAAGAGGCGTGTAATCTATTTCATTTTGTAAATGTGATTTGAATATGTTATGTTGTCACGATGGCTGGACATGGCGAGGAAGAAGGACGCATACGCACAACGTCATGAGACAGGGGTTTAATACATAGTAGACAGGACAAGGGGAACATCACCAAACAATGACCCAACGCGAACAGACACGAACTGGGCAGCTTTATACAATCATACACAGGTGAAAACAATCAGGAAACTTGACACAGGACCAACATGAAACTCCGGACCAAACTCCGGACCCGGAGTAGCCCCTGCCGGACCGGATCATGACATATGTGTTCATTCTTGTCAAGGTTTTTAATCACTTAAACACAACCTAGAAGTGGAAAACAGTACCTTTACCTACGTGCTGCTCTAGCCTCAGTAAACAGAAGACTGAAAAGGAGAACCAACTGTAGGACAGAAGTAGGTCAAAGCAAGAAATTAATCTAAAATTAATAAAGAGTTTTTAACAGTAGAAAGAGTTTTAGTGATGAAATATGTCTCCACTGCTTCAGAAACCATTAAGTATTCTTTGGGAGTTTGCAAATAAATTAGTTGCGATTGCTGTTATTTGCCACATGATGATCTTCTCTTTCACAGATTGCGCCCATGAGCTGACAGTGAAGTATGGCGAGACCTACCATATCCCGCTACATGACATCACCGGACCTATCATCCTGGAGTTCAGGCACAGCATAGCCCACAGCAACCAGACCACCGAGGCGCCACCTGTGGTGCTTCTCAACCAAACCTCCATTGCCGTAGAAGAGTACAAAGGGCGTCTGAGCATCAGCGACAAGAGACTGACGCTTCACAAGGTGACCGGGATGGATGAGGGGAGCTACTCCATCATTGACATTAATGGGAAAACCCGGATGAAGACCTGTCTTAATGTAAAAGGTACTGGATGAGAGGATGAGGTGAGAGTGAGAGAGAGAGAGGGAGATAAATAAAGTCAAATGGTTCAAGTCACATGAGTTCGATTTAATTGGAGAAATTTTCCATTTGTAGAAATGTTAAAATGTTGCTGTGTCTTTTTGCCTAATTGCCCTCTCATGTCTCAGAACACAGGAGCTTCGTCCACCTACAGTATGGGGGACTCTGAAGATCAACCTTTTCTTGAGCTACACCAAGGTCAACTTGGCCTACACCCCAGATTCAGACCATAAAGAGCGAATGATCGTGGCACAGGGCGAGTTGGTGGTACCCATGGACCCATCACTGGATGGGAGGCTGTCAGTGGACAGGTCAATGTGCTACCTGAAACGTGTCCACATGAGTGACAGAGGCTTGTTCAGTGTGACAGACCTGCTGGGCTTCCACATTTCTGATGTTTATCTGGAGGTTGAAGGTAGGTGAAGGGGGCAAGAAAAGCAGATTTACCAACATGATCAAATGATCAGAAACCATTATATATTTATGATGTACACTAAAGCCAATTTCTTGCATAATTCATGGAGAGGTTGATGTCGATCTGTCCAGAGGTTGATTTAACCAAACATTTGGGTGCAATCATGGACCTATAAAAATGATTAAGTTCTCATCCTTAAATCACTACCTCTGTCTATTTGTGTAATAATTTCATCATTGATTTCTGTCTCATTTTTCTTCCACCATTTATTGCCCAATCCCGCCACGCAGCGTACAAGATGCCTCCGCTTTATGTCGCCATCCTCTCACTACTCGGCCTGTTAGCTTTCCTCTTGCTGGTTTGCCTGCTCTCCTGCCTGATCAAGGTTCATCGCCGTGCAGAGAAGGCCAAGCGGATCTCTCTCATCGCCCAGCAGGCCGGGAAAGGAGAGGGAAGCGTTCAGACAGGTAAACATCAGCCATCTTTGTGGAGCAACTCAAATTATAGCCGCATCATCCAATCATACTTAATGACCATGGTAGGGGGAAAAAAACATGCCTTGGTCAGTCACTCCATGCATCCAGTCTACTGCTTCACAGGATCAGTGTGGGACTTTGATTGTGGTTTGACAGTGCGAGTGCAGATTTATTTGTCACATAGTATGTTTAGCTAGGCTAAATACTTATCGCACTAAGTAGCTACGTGTAAAGGAATAAGAGTATGTTCCTTTTTTCTTGCCTTAATGTGTCAGTCTTTTTCTGTCCTTGTGCCTACACTCACTGCAGGCTTTTAATGAACTTCAGATGAAGGACTGACAGAAAATCAATATTACGTGACGATTAAAAATAGGTGTACGGTTGTCATTTTCAACTTAAAACCATAAGTAGCTTTTTTTCTACTTTACAGAAATATATAATTCATTATAGATCATGCATTTATTATCAACCCAAGCCTATTTTAGAGATTTGTCTAGTTTTTGAAGTTGAATGCAGGACTTGTCTTGATCTCGTT